>NC_135595.1:7500-747500 GCF_965152235.1 Eretmochelys imbricata | reverse complement strand
CACAGCCAGTGCTCACACCCTGTCCCCGGTGCAGCATTACACACACACACACACACACAGCCAGTGCTCACACCCTGTCCCTGGTGCAGCGTTACACACACACACACACACACACACACACACACACAGCCAGTGCTCACACCTGTCCCCGGTGCAGCATTACACACACACACACAAACACAGCCAGTGCTCACACCCTGTCCCCAGTGCAGCGTTACACACACACACACACACACAGCCAGTGCTCACACCTGTCCCCGGTGCAGCATTACACACACACACACACACACACGCAGCCAGTGCTCACACCCTGTCCCCGGTGCAGCATTACACACACACACACACACACACGCAGCCAGTGCTCACACCCTGTCCCCGGTGCAGCATTACACACACACACACACACACACGCAGCCAGTGCTCACACCCTGTCTCCGGTGCAGCGTTACACACACACACACACACACGCAGCCAGTGCTCACACCTGTCTCCGGTGCAGTGTTACACACACACACACACACACACGCAGCCAGTGCTCACACCCTGTCCCCGGTGCAGCGTTACACACACAGCCAGTGCTCACACCCTGTCCCCGGTGCAGCGTTACACACGCAGCCAGTGCTCACACCCTGTCCCCGGTGCAGCGTTACACACACAGCCAGTGCTCACACCCTGTCCCCGGTGCAGCGTTACACACACACACACACACACACACACACACAGCCAGTGCTCACACCCTGTCCCCGGTGCAGCGTTACACACACACACACACACACACACACCCCTGAACTCCCTTGTCGGGTCCCAGGCCCGGTGCGAACTCGTCCACGCTGCGCGGAGCTCGGCTCTGCATCCTGCCAGCTGCGGGGTGGGGGGGGTTGACTGCCCCATCCTGTGTGGCCCCTGCCACCCCCCCTCACTCTCTCTCTCTTTTCACAGATAACTTTAACCCGGAGAACCCCAAGCTGGAGAAGAGCATCAGCGGCACCAGCCCCAAGCGGGAACACCTGCCGCTGGCCGTGGCCGCTGCGTTTTTCCTCATGTCGCTCTTGGCCTCCTAGCCTGGTGTCGGCCGGCCTGGGGGCCTGGGCGCGGCTCTGGCAGCGGCCGTTTGGAAAAGACAGCAGGGGGCAAGTCGGGGGGGGAAGCGGGCCCCGCACCGCCTGGGCACGGAACCGTGGGCCCTGCTGCAGCCAGAGAGCCACTAGAGCCCCCCACCGTGCGGGGGTGCAGCAGCAGACACCAGCCTGGGTGCCGGAGGGATGTAGCCTGGCCTGGGAGCTGCTGCGTGAGGACAAGGAGGGAGCCTGCCCTGCCTCCTGAGCACGGGATCTGCCCCCGGACTCTAGCGACTGGCTCCTGTGGAGACTCGACTCGGCCCTTCCGGGAGTCGGGCACCCTGCATGGCACTGTCCTCCAGCACCGAGCCTCCGTGACACAGCCCCCACTGCGTGCACCGTGCCCTGGCTGCCTCCTGCCCCAATGGCAAATGCACGGGGCGTCTGTGCCCACAGCCCTGTTGAGCCGTCCCATCGCCTGGTGGCTCCACGCGGCTGGGCCGGGGGCTCTATGGTGCCAGCAGGCCCCGGACGTGGTTCAGGAGCACCCATGCTACGGGCTCCCTCCAGACGCTGGGCCTGGTCTGCGTAGCCAGCCATGGGCAATGGACGAGCAGCGCTGGCCCCAGGGCGTGGGCTGTGGGGGTCAGGGCTCCCCAGGCCTGGGGGCTGTACATACCTATATAGAGATCTATACATCCTGTACAGAGAGCGGCTATCGAGATAGATCTGTCTATAAGGCCCGTAGGCAGCAGCGCGGGCCCTGGACCGGCCTGTACATAGTCAGAAAGTGTTGGATTCTCCTTGTCTTCTGTGAAGACCCAACCTATGCAAACGCACAGACACTTTTTGGGGCACAAAAAAGCAACTCGCCCTTTTTTCAAGTGCTTTGGCTGGTGATTTTCATATTCTGCTCTTAGTCTATAAAAAATAAAAGGATAAAAAACCCATCCCTGGGCTGCTTGGATTGGGGCCGCAGGGTCAGGCGCCCTTGGGCGCAGCTGGCAAAGGCCTTTGTCAAGCACTGCCAACTTCCTAGACCCAAGGCATGCCCACCCCCCTGGCTGGGCCCTCTCACCTCTACAGCTCCCCTGGCACACTTGTGTGTGACAGCCCTGGGCACGTGCCCTCCTAGTGCCTCTGCCAGGCCCTCCCAGCTTGCATGGGGCTCAGAGCTGGGTCTGACCCCTGGCACTCCAGGGTCTGGATGCCCTGAAGTCTGAATGGGTCCAGGAGGTGCTATTGCCCCCCAGCCCTCTGGGGGCTCTTGCTGGCTGCATTCCCTGGGCCCTGCCAGGGGGAGCGGGTTCAGTCCAGGGGAGGGCCCTCCCTGTGCAAACAGCAGCTCAAAGGGCTGCCCGCCTGCTTTGTCTGTGCACAAAGGGGCCATTCATGCCCCTACACTCTGTGCTGGGCGCCTGGGGCTGGCTGGCAGCGGGAGGTGACTCCACCGCCCCGGTACCTGCTCCGCTCCTTGCCGTGCGGGGGGCGGGGGCGCGTACCTACTCCAGCTGCCTGACCCCCTTGGCTCCTCCCCAGTGCAGGGGCTGGGGGTGTCTCCAGGCCTGGGGAAGGCAGGAGTGGGGGCTGCCCTGGGCTCCTGTGGGTGGGGGCTGGGCTGGCTCGGGGCAGAGTGGGCTTGGGGCAGGGCACTCGTACCAAGCGCCCAGGGTCTCCTGTCACCAGGGACTTGGCGATTCCCGGCCCAGGAGCCCAGAGCCCAGCATGGGAGCACCAGCCTCAGGTAATGCTGGGGGGCAGGGAAGGTGGGGCTGGCCCCCCAGGTAATGGGGAGGGAGGCATAGGGTGTGGGTGGGGACTGGGACGGTGACCCACGGCACCTCCATTGGGCCCGTGCTCCATCCTCATTACCCCAGATCCTGACATGTGGCAGGGGTGCTGGCTGGTTGCAGGGTACAGCAGCCTGGGTGGGACTGGCCCCGGTGCCCCAGGACAGAGCTCCCTTGAGCCGTGCGGCTGGTGCCAGGCCGGGTGCCATGCGGTGTGGGTGGGGCTGGCTGATAATGGCAGAGTTGGGGGAGCTGGGGCCCAGGCAAACCAGGCCCTTCGAGTCCAGCCCCCCCGCCCCTGGCCTGGAGAGCTGGGGGGAGGGGAGGGGCAAAGCCAGCCTAAGACCTGCCCCCCTGCGGGGGGGGGGGACGCAGTCCCATGGCAAACACAGTGGGCGGAGCCCTGGTTAGCCCCTGGGTATGTAAGTGCTGACACGGGGGGGCGGGGGGTGCTGCACCCCCGGCTTGAAGCGGTTCCCATCGTATCCAGGGTTCCTTTGGTTCAGTGGCTCTCAGCGCCCCTGGCTAGGTATGTCCGTGCGTGTGGCCACTCGTCTGGCTCTGCATGTGAGCATTATGTTGTCATGCAGAAGAGCATGCATGTGATTGCGTGTCCCTGCACGGGACCAGTGCTCTCCCTCATCCAACCCCCTCCAGGGACCCCAGGCCTGGCAGAGGCAGGAGACACCCCCTCTGGATAAGAGCTGGCACCTAGGGGTGCCCCCAGGTAAGTGGCCCCCCACCCCAGAGGGGCTCAGCCCAGCTGGGGTTGAGGGAATGCACCAGGCGCCTCCTCCCGCTGTGTTTGGGGGTCCTGGTACTGGCAGTCCCATGGCAGAGGTGCCCAGGTGCTGACTCGCAGCTGCATGCCTGCTGTACCTGGCACCCCTTGCTGGGGCCAGTTGGGTCCCATGGGGAATCCCGAACTCGCCACCAGCCCCCCCACCCCCGCTGGCCACAGTCCCTGTCTGGGCCGGTCTGTTGAGCTCCGGGGGGGATCTTGCTCCTCCCTGGGTCTGGGCAGCAGCATTCTCCCCATGCCCCAGCTTTTCCCCGATTTCCTGCTAGCACAGGGCCCCCTGCAGTCAGGGGACCTCTGAGTAAGACATGCCCAGCCTGGCCAGGGCTCCCTACCTCCTGGGGGGGGCGGGGGCAGGAATGGGAGGGCAGGGAATGGATCTGGGTTTATAGTTTGCAACCCAAATCCCTCTTCTTGCTCTTTGCCTGGCCAGTGTGTGTGGGGATGGCACGGGGGGGGAGCTGCCACCACGCTCCCCTTCAGAATGGCTTGGGCAGGAGGGGGATTGGGCCAGGTCCTGCACACCTGGCCCTGCTGCCCCAGCTGTCTCCCTTCGGGGCTTAGCACCAGCTTGGTCCAACCTGTTTAAACTCCCCCCTTGAATGCAGATGAGGCCTGGAGGGGCGGAGCAGGGTTCAACCCCAGGGGGAGCCCTGGACCCCCAGTGCAGGCCCCCATTCCCAGCTGCAGCTCTAGGGGCTCCCAGCCAGCTGCCTTGGCCAGCCCCACAGCTCTGACACCCTCCCCTGTGCAGGGCAAGGGCATTCGAGGGACAGCGGCTGCTGGGGGCATGGCGGGAGATTCCCTAGTTTGCAAAAGCCTCTGCTGGGAAGTTCAATCCAACCCCAGGGTCTGAGCCCTGCCCCCCACAGCACCCCCTGCTGGGAGAGGTGATGACTGGAGGAGGCGGGGGCTGTGGCTAATGTGTCCTGACACTGTTCCCCAGTAACACAGTAACCTTGTGGGAGGAATCTCACATCACACCACTGGCTGACACAGACCTGGCAGGATGCTGAGCCCCTGCTCCTGTGCTGAGCCCCCTGCAGCCCCCTCCACGGGCTGACAGACCCTGGAGGGATGCAGGGCCCTGGCCCAGGGTTGAGCCCCCAGCAGTCCCCTTGGGCAAAGAAACTCGGTCAGAGCAGCAGATGGAGGTGGGGGAATCTGGTTCCAGGATCCCAGCTCCTGCAGTTGGTAATTCACTGAGACTACAAAACCATTACTGCATCCAACCAGCGCCTGGCTGGCATGGGGGCAGTGCTGGCCTGGCTCGATCCCAGCTGGTATCTCGGGGCAGAGGGTGCCCAAGTCCTGTCATGGGTGCCCTGTGCTGCCCAGTGGGCGGTGCTCTCTGGAGCCTGCCACCCCATAGCTCCCCTAGCTCCCCACCTGCAGCAGCTGGGTGTGCAGGCAGCTGCCTCCATGGAGCTGGCCTAGGCTTGTCTGGGGCGTGGGGAGGAGCCAGCAAACCTGCCAGACGGGTCCTGCCGGCGGGTGCTCCAGCCACGAATGGAGTTTACCTCTGGCTCAGCTGGGGAGCAGTGGCGTTTACTCACACCTGGCTGCACGGCCACCCCGCTTGCCCTGCGCCTCCTGGACTGGCTCGGCCTTGCAGCCGACGCAGGCCTTGTGGCCTGTAAAAACCTGCACCCAGCGAGGAGGTGCTGCGTCAGGCCTGGCTCGCCTGACGCGTTTGCCAGCCGTAAAGCACAAGGAGTTTGTTGTCTGCACCTTTACATACTAGCCTGACCCAATTCCCAGTTAAGGGGTCTCTGCATCTTGGTGCTGGCCAGGCCTGGAACCGCACAAACGTCTTTCCCACCCCGGCTCCTACAGCGAGCAGGCGCTGAGCGTTGCTGGGGCCTATGAGTGTGGGGCGCACCCCAGCCTTGCTATGGGGCTGGGGGCTTTGCTGCCCCTGTTGCTCCAGTGAGCCTAACCCCGTCCCTGCCCAGAAGCGCCCCCTCCCGCAAGCAGGCTAGCCCTGCTGCTCCCTGCCCCGTGACAGGGAGAGCCTTGCGCCTGGGAGCTCAGTTATAGCTGGGGGGTGCCCAGTGCTCAGCGGGGGAGCAGCCTGTTGAGGGTCCGGAAGCCCCGTCTTCCCCTGGAAGCAGAGTCAAAGGAGCAAGTGTGGCCCCAGGACCCCCCAAGCCAACCCGTTACCCAAGCCAGGCTGGGCATGCAGCCATCTGTCCGTCCACGGGCCAGGCTGGGAGCTGCTGACGTAACTGGGGGGTCATTTCACAAAGGAGAGGCAAGCGCTCTCCTCCCTGCTGCCGGCCTCTCGGCCTCCGCCATTCTCTGCTTCCCGTCCGTCCGTCCCACCCTCCTCCTGGCTGGCATGGGGCTCCCCTTCCCTATCCCCACCTGGCCTGCGGTGGAGAGGCCTCCCAGGGGGGAAGCCAGGCGATTTGCAGTGTGTGTGTGTGTGGGGGGGGGTTGCCTTGGTGCTGGGGGGTGGGGGGAGGTGAGTCACAGGCCCTGGGAGGAGTAGCAGCTCCACTTGCAAAATCCCTTTTGCAACATGCCTGGAACTTGGCTCCTTTCCGCAGCCTGGCCTGGCCCAGAGCCCCCCGGCCATGGGGCAGCCCCATGCGCTCTGCAGGACTCGGGACTCCAGGGCAGGTTCCTGGTAGGGCCAGTGGTAGGGCCCTGCTGGGCTCCGTGGCCTCCAGGAATTCAGTGGGACTGCACCCCCTGTATGGGTATGAGCTGGGTATGGAGAGCGCTGGCCCTTCCAGACCAGGGGCTGCATGGGAACTCCAAGGAGTCACCTCCCTAAATGCTGCGCCCACTGGGAGAGGCCCAGTGGGGCCCTGAGGAGCTCTGAGCCCCCATGGCACCATGCTGGCACCGTGCACACATGCCCAAGCCTCGCTCTCATGGGGAGGGGCAGCCCTTGGCTGGAACCTGCCGTACCTAGAGCCTGAGAGAAGAGCTGGGGGAGGGGGCCTTGGGAAGCTGGTCCCAGGTTCCTCTCTGGTTGTGGGGGCAGGAAGCCACAGACCCACCCAGCCTGGGACCCTGGCAGGGGATGAGGAAAGTTTTGCACGAGGGCCTCGCTGGTACCAGGCTGGCAGCAGGGCCTGTAGGGCAGCTCGGGCACCAAGCCGCTGCTTAAACCTCCGGCACGCCAAGGAGCCTCCTCCCTGGGCCCGCCCCTTGCACAGGCTTCCCTGTGGTGCCACCCCCAGGTCTCAGCTACCTGCCTGGCTGCACGGATCACACAGCAGCCCTGGCCTTTGCTCCCGAATTAGGCGCTGGGCCAGCCGCCCCCGCCATGTTCCCCAGACCCAGTCACGTCACCGCTGGCAGGGGCCAGCTCCCACCTGGGCACTCTACTCTACCTGCTCAGCCATAAATAGCCTGCAAGGTGTGGGTCCTGGCCCCTTGGGCACCGCCCACTGCGTGCGCCACCCACCGTGTTTGTCTCGCACCATGTTTACACCTTGCACGCTCACCTTTGTCCTGCACACGTCGCCTAGCATGTGAAGGGAGAGTCATGCCTGAGTGGGCATTGCCCTGCCCTGGCACTGACCTCACCCCTACCCCTTGCCCTCACCTCACCCCCCAGCCGGGTCGGGCCCCCAGCGCAGTAGTGACCCCAAACCAACCCTACCTCCAGACCTGTCCTGCTCCTGTGCTGTGCCCAGCACGGCTTCTGCCCTGCCAGCATCGTGGAGAGGCACCCCTGCCCTGCCAGCACCTAGACTCCTGGCCCCTAGATTGGGGGGAGCTCATCATGCACCCCAAACCTCACCTGTATTGGAAATCCAGGGGCTGACAATACAATCACCCCCTTGATCTGCCAGCTATGGGGCACGAGACTCGCCATGAGGCCCTGAGCTCCCACCCCATATGGCCATCCCAACTTCACTTGGGGCTTTGTCCCTCCACCCCCAGCCCTGAATCCTTCATCCCCACAGAGCAAATGACGAGGCCCCTGGGTCGCCAGCTCCCCCACCACCTCCAGCAAGCACGGGGTGATGTCCTTGGAGTGAAATCATAGCCATAAATCCTGTTATCACCAGGCTACTGCTGGCCATGGGGGAAGGTCGCCCCAGCGCAATTGGGGGAGGGACAGCTGGGAACCAGCAGGGCTCTGCCTAGCCTCAGCTCACCCGTTGGTTGTACCCGTGCTGGTGGGGGCCTGGCTGCTCCTTGTCCCAGAAATGGGGTGTCCCGGGGGCCTTCAGGCAGGAAGGGGCCTGTCCTGGCTTGGTGTGTCTGGCTCTTTCCTGGGGCAGAGGCCCAGGGAGCTGGGCAAAGGCTGGCATGATGGGTCATCTCACAACTCCCTTTGCCCACTGCTTCAATTCCTGCTAGGCTCGGCAGCTCTGGGGCGGGGGGTCTCTGAAGGTGCCTCATGAGCTGTTATCACCACCAGGGCATCAGGGCTGCCAGTGGTTTGTGGGGAGGAGCTGGGAGTCAGGACTCCTGGGTTCTATGCTTTATTGTGACCCTGACTCTCTGTGTGATCCTGTCCCCACTTTGTGCCTCAGTTTCCCCTGTTAGCTGTACAGTGGGGCTAACCCCACCTTCGCCCTGGAGGGTGTAGGATTAAAGCATTTTGTGCCCCATGTGGGCCACCCCAAAGGTCACTACTGGGAGATTACAAATGCATGCAAGCAGTGGCTGCCCAAGCCAAGCCAGCTTGGTGGGAGCCGGAGTCCTGCTAATGCAGTAATTAGAAGTTATGGGCTGGCTTCAGGGCTGGCTGTGAAGAGGGAAGATGAAAGAGGCCACGGTGAGGGTCCCCCACCACCACAGGAAGCAGCAGCCAGCAATGGTAGCTGGGTGCAGATGCAGATGGGGCAGGTGCTGGGGTCTGGGTAGGCTGTGGGCCTATCTGGGGGATCTGGCACCTCGCTGCCCCCGGTGGACCTGGGGTAGTGGAAGGAAGGCCTGGCCTTGTTCTGTGGTCATCGCATCCAGCTGCCCATGTGACATGCACATTCGAGAGATGCCCTGGGGGGTCTGGGTGCTTGACCCTGACCGGCACATGGCCCAGTGGTAGGTGACTGGTGTGGGAAGGTGTGTCAGGACCCACTGCCCTAGGGAGCCCGGTGACAGCCACTGTGCCAGGACTCAGAGGTGAAGTTGTCTTAGCAAGACCTTCCAGCGGCTCCAGGGACCAGTCCCAGTGTGGCTGCAGCCAGCTCCAAGCGTGCGTGGGGCATGCAACATTACCCACAATCAATGGCTCATTATGTAATAAACAAGGGGAAAGTTGTTTTGCAAACGTGGCTGAGTTATCAGCTCACGAGACTCCGGTGAAGCGTCGCTCAGCAAGGCTTAACAAGAATGGATCGGTGTTCGGGGCAGACGCGAGGCATAGCCATGCGCTGGTCAGCTGGTTAAGGACACATGGCTCTGGCCTGGATGCGGGAATGGCTCTCCAAAGGGCCCCAGCGCTGCAAAGCCCCAGCCCCAGGCTGGAGCAATCTCCCTTTGGCAAAGCAATTCTTCTGGGAAGGTATTTCACAATATCAAACAAACGGAGAGCAAATAGGAGTGGGGGTGGGGGAGCTGGGCATGTTTGTGGCTGGTGCAAAGCCCTGGGAGAATAGACATGGCTGATAAGGGGGAAAGGAGGCGGGTGCCTGTTATCCAGCTACCTGCCTATCAAAATCTCGCTCTGTCCCCTACACCTCATCAGCTGCTCCCCAAGCCCCACTTGCCCAGATGTTTTTGGTGTCCCCAAAACACACCAGATAAAGCAGGTTCTCTGGGAGGTGTGTAGGGACAGCATTGCCTGCAGGCCAGCTGGCCGCTCTCCAGGATCCCTTCACCCATCACTGACATGCAGCCACCTCAGGGCCAGGGAGGGGTAGCCGTTCTAAGGCCGCCCGCCTGCAGTCCACAGCTTAGCCGAACCACTGGCAAAACTCCCACTGGCTTCAGTGGGGCAGGAGATTGGTCTTCATCTGTGCCCAGCACCAGGCCAGGACTCTTTGGCCAGGAAGTGAGGAGCCCTGTATCCCTGCAGTGAGCAAGGGCTGCCAGGACGCCTCAGAGCGGGTGCTCAGCCCTGGCTGAGTGGCTGGCAGGCTGCCCGCACCAGGACAGGCTCGTGCCCAGTGATGCCAGCATGAGCCAGGGCTCACTCGGGTGCTGTCTAATAACACAGGGGAGCCGTGTGGGCACCAGTACAGGACCCAAAGCCACCCCCAGAGACAGGACCCAGCTCCTGGGGCAGTGTTCCCAGGTGCCTGGTTTGTGTTGCTGTGTGGTCTTGTGCTATACTGTGTGTTATCATGGTACCGCTGTTTGTGTGTGTCACTCTCCAGGTTGTTTTGCCATAGGTGACACTGTGTGTTGTCCTTTTGCTATTTGCTTGTTGTCTAGTGTGATGCTGTTCTTTAGCTCTGTGTGTGACTCGGTGCATTGTCATTGTGTTGTGTGTGCTGTGGCTCTGCGTGTGTGTTGTTATGTTGCTCCATATTGTGACTGTGTTTCTCCATGGGCTATTGTGTTGCTCTGTGTGGTTTTTGTTTTGCTCTGTATGGGTCTATTGCTCTGTGGTGGTGTTGTGGTTCTTTGTGTAGCATTGTGCTGCTCTGATTGTGCAGCCCCATGTGTTGAACCGCCCCGTGTTGTTGTCTCTCGCTGGGGGCGGGCCGGCTCCTCCCGCCCAGGGCGGGCCCGGTACATAAGGCGGAGGCTGGGCTGCCGTGCCCTGCACACAGCGACCCCCTGGCCAGCCCCATGGCGCTGCTCTGGGCGCCCCTGCTGGGGCTCTGCTGCTGGCTGGCGGCCGCGGACCGGCACCCCGTGTTCTGGAACAGCTCCAACCCCAAGTGAGTGCGGCGGCCCCGCATCCCGCCTGCCCCCCTCCGCCAGGGAGCCCCGGGCAGCCCCCAGCCCTGCTCCAGCCTGCCTGCCCTCCGCCAGCGCCCGGCCCCGGGACCCCCGAGCCGCCCACCAGCCCGGGCCCCGGGGCGCTCGGGAAGGAGCCAAACGAAACTGGCCTGGGAACAACCCGAGGGTGCCCGGCTACGCCCGACCCGTGCCCCGGTCACGCGTCGGGGGATCTCTGGGACCGGCCGCGCTGTCTGGTGGCGGGGTCTCCCCCGCGCCCCACGGCGGAGTTTGTAAACACGTGGGGGCGGCCCCCGCCCTGCCCCGCTGGGAGCCCCGAGGTGCCCGGGGGCCGCCGCTCCAGCCTGCGCCCCCGAGACGGGCTGGAGGCGAACGGGGAGCCCGGGGAAGTTCGGCCTTTGTTCGCGGCGCGCAGGGCTGCGGGCTGAGCCGGGCTCGCCAGCAGGTCCCGGTAACGATCCTTCGCCCAAGCGGCGCCTCCCTCTCTCCACTTCGCCCCCGGCTGTGACCGGCCGCTGCCAGCCGCGGCTCCGCGACGGGGACCTGGGCTGAGCCGGGTGGGTCCGGGGGCCCCGGGGCGGGGAGCTGAGGGCTCCCCAGTACTGGGGCCGATCCGGGGGTGCCGGGCTCACTCTTCAGACTCCGCTCTTGCATTGGCACGGGGGGAGCCGAATAAGAGCGGGCTCGCCCCACGGGCTGCGGGAGGGGGTCAGCCCTGGCCCTGCCAATCCCGGCCGGTGCAGCTGGCGGGGCTGAAGTTCACCAGCCACGGGGTGTTTGCGCCAAGCGCTGGGGGGGGACCCAGCTGGCCTTTCCTTTCCCAGGACCCAGCTCCCGGCTGGACATGGGCCTCTTCCTTCCCGGGGCTGGCGGGGGGCCAGGGGAAGGCGCCAGGGGCACGGGGAAGCGCGTGCACCGGCAGGAAGCCTGTTGACAAACACATCGGTGGGGCAGCTTGCAGGAGGCAGGATGTGGGGCTGGCCGTGGCCAGGCTGTGCGGAATCTGTCCCCGAGTCAGCGCCAGGTGTGGGGCTGATGGGGCAGGCGGGTCCCAGGGGGGTTGGGACCCTCTGTCCGTGCCAGGCGCTTGCCCTCGGCCCGGGTCAGCTGGGGGCCGGGGCGCTGGTGTCCCCTTCCCAGTGAAGATGGGAGCGAAGCTCCTGGCTCTGACAGGCTGGTGAGCAGGGGAAGCCCGGACTCCGCCGGTGGAATTACCCGCTGGAGACGCGCCTGCTGGGTGCTTGCTGGGATCCACCCCCAAAACTCCCCAGCAGGAGGGGCCGATGCAGAGCTCTCCACCTGGGCACTGGGGCCAGACAGAGGGGCCTCCCCAGCTGCGTGGGGCAAGCGGGGGGCTGTTGGTCTTGAACCACTCAGCTGCCAGCCCCAGCTTGCTTCGGGGGTGTGAGGTCGCCGGCTCACTGGCCCCAGGAGTGGGCCCCAGGAGAGAAGCTGCTTCCTCCCCCCGCCCCAGCTGTTGTGCTGTCTGCTGCAGCCTGACCCAGAGATGGCTGCAATTCTGAGGGTGTCTGTGAGGTACCTGGACTGCAGGGGCTGGAGCAGGGTCAGGGGCTAGCTAGTTTGGGAGAGGGGAGCTGCTGCCCCCACCCCGTGCCCTCTCAGGGAGCAGAGCCCAGTTCCCCCCTATGTCACCATGTCCGAGAGCCTGCCTGCAGCGGGAGGGGCAGCCCTTGTCTGCCCCGGCATGGGGAGAGGAGCCCTAATGAGGTGATGAGATGGGGGACCAGCATGGAGCAGAGACTGGTTGTCTGCCCTGGCTAATGGGGCAGCTGCGACAGCTGCTCAAACTCCTGGCTCCCAGGGGATGAGCAACCGGACACCGAGGGAGGGAGCAGTTATTCTCTGGGACATGCCTCCCCCCCCCCGGGGGTGTCTCCCTCCTCCACAACCCCCAGCCCCCCAGGCTGCATCTCCCCTGAGCAAAGACAGCGGGTCTGTGACATCATGGGACAGGTTTGGGGTGGGTCCAGTGCCCACCCGGGGGAAGAGATGGGCCTGTCTGGGGGACAGGGTGATCGGCTCCCAGGAATCTCCCCTGGCGGAACCTGGAGTTCCCAGGGCAGCATTCGGTTTTTCCCTGCTCCAAGGCTCCTGGCCTGGCACCATGGGGAGCAGTGGGCCTTGGGGGTCTCGGCCCCATGCTGGGCACTGGAGGGTTTAACAGGTTGTCACACCAGGGCACATTATTTTCCCATCTGTTTCTTCACCTCATAAAATGCCCCAGACTGCGGTGGGTGGGGATGTGTGTCGGGGGGGGCGGGGGGGCAAGATACAGTGCTGGGAAATCAACCCCCAATCCAGTGGCTGCTCTGTTACCCCCATCCCCACAATCTGCACTGGCCCCTCTGCATCTGGGGCATCTGCCCCTTCCCTCCCGCTCCCTGGATGTCTGCCCCCCATGGTGCGGGCTGGCTGGGAGTAGAGGGCTGACTTCTTGCCAGCACAGTCTCACCCTGCCTGCATCTGCCTGCTCCGTGCTGACCGCCCTGCCCCCTGCCCACTCCTGGCCCCAGGTTCCTGTTGGATGACTACACAGTGGAGGTCCGGCTCAACGACTACCTGGACATCATCTGCCCGCACTACGAGGAGGGCAGTGTGCCGGCCCGCACCATGGAGCGCTACACTCTCTACCTGGTGGAGTACGAGGAGTACGCGGCCTGCAAACCCCACTCCAAGGAGCAGATCCGCTGGGAGTGCAACAAGCCGGCCGCCCCGCACGGCCCCGAGCGGTTCTCAGAGAAGTTCCAGCGCTTCACGCCCTTCACCCTGGGGAAGGAGTTCACGGAGGGACATAGCTACTACTACGTCTGTGAGTGCCCAGGAGCAGGGCCTGGGCTATGGCGGGGGGCACAGGGCCTGGCGGGGGGCACAGGGCCTGGCGGGGGGTGGGGCCTGGCGGGGGGCACAGGGGCTGGCGGGGGGCACAGGGCCTGGCGGGGGTGGGGCCTGGCCAGGGCTATGGATGGGTGCACTGGGGCTGGGGGTTGGGGAAGGGCCTGGCTGGGGATAGGGGTGGACGCAGTGGGGCTGGGAGGTATGAGGCCTGGCCAGGACTATGGTGGCTCACGTGGGCTGGGGCGGCCTGGCCAGGGCTGTGGTGGAGGATGGAGGCCAAGTGGGAAGGGGAGTGCGCTGGTTCGTGGGAGGCAGGGACTAATGTGCGGGTGACATGGTCTTTAAGGTGTTACATGTCCCCCTCCCCCCAAGGGTCTGCTCTCTGGCCCCTGCTCTGATTGGCCTGGGAGAGACCCTGACTCCGTGGGCCTCTCCTGACAGCGGGAGAAATAGCCCCTGTGGGTATTGAGAGCACAGCTCTGACCCACCCGTCTCTTGCTTACAGCAAAGCCAATTCACCACCACGGGGACGGCTGCCTGAAGCTGAAGGTGACTGTGGCTGGCAAAACCAGTGAGTATCTCTGGGGTCTTGGTCCCGCCCAGCCGGGCACAGAGCCCCCCAGCAGCCTGACTGTATCACCATGCCCTGCGTGCCCTCCAGGCATCCAGGGAAGGGCAGCCTGAGTCACTGGGACCCTGGCTCCCTGCGGCTCTGGGGGAGGGTCACGGCCCTGCGCGGGTACAAAATGTGCATCCCCAGCGGATCTGCCAGCATGGTCCATGGCTAGAAAGCGGCTCCCCGCGGATTTGCAGGGCTCTAGGCATGGGAACGACTCAGGCTGCAGAGCAGAGAAGGGGTGAGGCCACACCTGGGGCACGGGTTGGCTGCTGGGGCATGCGGTCAGTAATGGGCCTTCGGTGCTGCCCTTCACCTGCTTGTCTCTGTGTTTGCTTTGCAGCTGGGACGCCGCCCATCCACACCCCGGTGCAGAAGGGGGGGATCCAGGCAGGTACGTTACTGGCTCTGACCAACAGACCCTAATGGGCCGGTGTGGTCTCTGCCATATGAGGGGCTGTGGGGAGCAGCAGGCAGCTGGGCAAAGGCGTTCCCCATGGAGCTGTACATCTGGCAGCCTCAGTCCAGATTCTTGAGATCCCCTCCCACTAGAGTACAGGGAAGAGCCTGCTCCAAGGCCTAGGTCTGGACTGCCAGGGCTGCGGGGGGCTGCAGGCCAGGGAGAAGGGAGCAATGCGGGATTGGGGGTCAGGATGAAGGGCAGCCACAAACTGCGGGAGGGAGCTTGCACAGCATGTGCCTGGCCGGCTCGCCGTTGGCTTGCGGCTCACACGTGACCCCGGTTGCTGGGTGTCAGCCACTGGCTGCAACTCAGTCCCCGGACCCCCACGCCCGAGAGGTCACGCAGCTCCTGCTGTCTCTCCTCTTGCAGACGACGCGGACGTGCAGGTCCTGAGGAGTGTGGGCCAGAACTCGGCGCTGCGGAGCGGCAGCCCTGTCACCTTGCTCAGCCTCCTGCTGCCCCTGCTGGTGCCGCACGGCCTGTGAGGTGGGAGCCTGGCTGAGCCGCTGGATGGCTACGGCTGAGCCGCTGGATGGCTACGGCTGAGCCGCTGGATGGCTACTGCTGCCGGGAATGGACCCTGTGGCCCAGAGAGATGCAGGCCCCTGGCTGGGCTGTTGCAAACACTCACGTGAGCGGCTCTCGCGTGTGTGCACCCAGCTGGGGTCTCAGCCAGGCGTGCGTTGGCAGCCTAAGGACTTATTACGGGTCGGATGACCCAAAGGGGTCAGTATTACGGGTCGAATGACCCACAGCTGAGCTGAGCAACCAAAGCCGCCACAGGCCTGCGGGGAGCGGCCTCTCCTCCTTACTGCCAGAGAAGAGACCGCCAGAACTTTCCACCACTCGCTTTGAGAGCGGACGACTGCGGCTGCTGCCCTGGCCGGGTGGCCGGCCAGTGGCTCTGGACTCGGAGGGGGTGGGGTGCTGGCACCTCTGGCCGGCTGAGCCAGCCCCCGCGGAGTGCGCAGGATGGACAGGCCTTGCGGGCTGGTGGTGTGGAAGTGTCCTGCAGGCAGAGGCACGTGTGCGGCCCACACAAATGGCCCATGGACGGCCTGTCGGTAGGGCTGAGCACATCCCAGGCTGGAGCAGGACCTCCTGGAGCAAAATACTTCTTCTGGCGCAGGACCCTAGTGTCAGTGACATGGGGTGTCGGGATTCCGGACGGTGTGACACCTGGAAAATAATGTATGGCCCTGTCTGGAGCAGGTGCCCCCTCCCCAAATTCTGACCTCCCCTGGCAGTTCTGCTGACTGCACATTGGCCAGGGGCCTGGGGCTGGCTGGCCTGAAGCAGGGAGCTGGGCTGCAGGCTCCCCAAAGGAGATGAACATGTCCTCCACAATCACCTGAGGATGGAATGAGCTGGCAGCCCCAAACCCATGACACCCCCATTCCCTCTATCCACCCCAGTCTGGCCTCTCCAGAAACACTGAGAGCTGGAGTTCCTTTGGCACTAACTCCCAGCCCCATTCCTGTCTGCCTAGGCTCATTGCCACAGTATCTCTTCCTCCTCTCCTTGCCCCACCCAGGACTGCCTGTCCTCTGTAAAGCAGCCACCTGTAAAGGAAACAGGGTGGGGCAGAGGCTGAGTGTAGCTGCTGCCTGGCTGGAGTTCCCACTACCTGCAGGTCTCTAGACTTGCTGTATTCCCATCTCCACAGTCTGTGTGCGCCTCGCTGCCTGGATGGGGTGAGGGGCTCACTCAGCCACACACCTGCTGGGCCCTGCACAGAGCAGTGTATATAATGTGTCTCGATTTGTAAAGCTTCCTTTTTACCACTGAAATTTTTATACAAATGGTCTTGAATAAATACTTTTGGATACGGCTGGGCCGCTGCTGCGGGAGAAGGGATGGGGAAAGGTGCCAACTGCACTTGTCCAACAGGCCTGGCAGGACAGGACCGTAGCACCTCTGGGACTCCCCCAACCTGGGCAACAGGACGCCCAAGCATCTCCACCTCCTCCCAAGCTTCCAGCTAAGATCCAGGCCCCCCTGAAGGGGCAGCACCCAGGCCCCAGCTGGCTCTCCCTGGCTAGAGCCACAGAGAAGGTGACAGGCAGAGAGAGCGACCCCTGCTCCAAGCCTGCGCTGCCCTCTCCTATCAACCAGAGGCCTCCTGTGGGTTCAAGACCCTCCCGGGGCAGCGTGCCCCTTGCCAGCCTTCTCCACTCCTGGGAAAATGGCTGGCTGGTCCTGCTGGCCAAGTGGGTTGGGCCTCTGGGGGTGAGGTGGGTTGAGCAGTGGGCTCTTGGCTACATGGCTGTTGTAATTAGTTAATTAACTGGCTGGGTTTGCAGAGAGCTTTGGAGTGGAAAATGCCAAAGCCCCTGTGGCTGACGCTATCCATTATTTCGATCTAGATTCACAAATGCTTCCCGAGCAGGGCGGAGGAGAGGGGAGGGGACTCACTCTGAAGGGGTGGGCTGAGTTGGGCCATGAATGCCCCTGACCATCTCTCCCTGCGCCCCCACCGAGCTGTGCTGTGTTTCCAGGCCTCTGGCGGCTGCAGCCCCACTGGGACAGACGTGGCTGGCAGCAATGAACGAAAATCAAACAGACTCATCCAGGGCCATGCAGCATCTCTTTGACTCCCGCTCCTCAGAGCGGCCGGGCTCGGCTCCTCTCCCCTTCCCCAGCCTTGGGCTGAGGGGTGACTCCTGTCCTGGGGAGGAGGAAATGCCTTCAAAACCCTGCTCCAGGAGGCAACTCCCAGGCCAACTCCCCCTTTGTGCACCAGAGCCAGGACTGTCCTGGGAGCAGAGGTGTGAACACCGCAGCCCTGATTGTATTTATTCCCCTCCCGTAGGTACCAGGGCTGCGCTGTTACCCCATAGCAGAGACGGGAACTGAGGCCCAGAAAGGCTGAGTGCCTGTGGCAGAGCAGGGATTGGACCTGGGTATCTGATGCCCAAAGCGCTGGGCTCTCTGCCCCCTCCAGGGTCCTCCTAGCCCAGCGCTTGGATGGGTCCCACTGGCCACAGCACTTGACGCTGCACCACTAGGCAATCAACTGCTCCACAGGGAGACCCGAGTCTACAGCAGAGCCAAAACCGAGCCCAGCTACCAGGCTGTCCCTTCACGCTCACAGGCAGCAAACCCCTCGCCCCACTCAGCTGGGGAACCCCAGGAACCCTGGCTCCAAACCAGGCCATCCCTCGGTGGCCTGTGGCTGGCAGCTGGTCTGACCGGTGCAGGCTGCAATGAGTCAAGGGAGAGACTGGCACAGCCGGAGCCTAATTACCACCCGCTGGAGACAGGCCGAGATGCAACATCCGGGCAGATGTGCAGGCATCACCCCAGCCCAGCTGATGAGCAGACACAGGTGCTGAGGCAGCCGCTCACCCTGCCAAAGTCACCGGAGGGTCGCCAGTGTCCTGGGCAAGGAGGGGAGCAGTACCCAAGCACCTGCAAGGTCCAGGCATGGCAGCCTCGTCCTCTCTGCCCAGCTGGGAATGGGAAGGGGCCTAGGAGCCTGAGCAGCCTTCACAAGCCCTTGAGCTGGCCTCCTGAGGCAACTAGCCCACTTCCCAAAGAGGCAGACCCCAGGAGATGGAGTTAGGCCGGAACCAAACTCTCCAGGCCCATCAGCCCGAAGCAACCGCCTCAGCCGAGCTCTGGCAGCTGGGCACAGATCGAGCAGGAAATGTCCTGCCTCTCAACGCCTGTAGCAGGTGCTGCCCGCCCCATCTCTGCCACCTGGTTAACGCACTGGCCTTGCCACAGCCCTGCTGTTCCACACCAACCACCAACCCCCCGTCCTTGGGCTGGGGGCAGACGACACGTGACCGCGCCCTGCCCGTTCATTCCGTGATGTGTCCACACACGGCCGGGGGAAAGCAGCTGGGACACCGTCACGGGAGGAATGGGGCACAGGGGGGCAGCCAGGCCCACGCAGAGTCCCGCAGAGCAGCAGCAGCCAGTGGGCCTGGGAGACAGCCGTGGTGGATCCACGGGGCAGCGGGCCCAGGGAATGTGCAACAATGACACCAGGCCCAGGCCCTGGCTCCGGCTTCCGTTCAGGGAACCCATCTAGCTACTTTTGCGGCTCCGGGTGTGCAGACAGGGCTGCGGCTCCCAGCCTGGGAGGTAGGTGAGTCAGGCTCCACCTCCCCCACTTCATAGACAGGCTGGGAAAGTTGGGAAAGGGGCAGTGAGTCACCCAAGGCTGCGCAGGCCCTCGCAGACAGGAACTGAACCCAGGAGTCCTGGCTCCAGTCAAACACGGCCAGAGCCACCGGTGCCCCCTGCCCTGGGGACATCACCCCCTCTCTGGACCAGCCTGCACCTGGGGTCATGGGGGACGATTCCCCCACATCCCAAAGCCCAGGGCCACAAGGTTCCCCGCTGCTCCCCTCTGCCCCATGGGGATGGATCTGAGAGTGATATTGTGGGGAGGAGGGGGCTGGGATGGCAATATCTGGGAGCACCCAGGCAGGGCTGTTATGGGTGGCAGTGATTTTGGGGGGTAGGCAAGGACTGGGGGAATATCTGGGAATGTCAGGGGATGGAAGTACAGGGGGTATAAGTGGGGAGCATCGGGGTGGTAATGCCCTGGGAGAGCAACTGCAGACGATGGTGCTGGGGGTGACAGCGGGGGGGGGGGGGGGGTTGCTGAGTGTGTGTGAGATACCCTGGGTGTTTGTGGGCAATGTTGAGTGCTGGAGGAGTGACAGGGGCTGGGTTTTGTGACAGGGGGCTGTGGGGGGATTGTTGGAGGGCGGTTATACTATGATACTGAGTGGGACTGGGGGGTATTGAGGGCTGTTGGGGTGTGCCGAGGGGTGTCACTGTAGGGGTTTATTGGGGGTGACATGCGGGGTGTTCGGAGGGGCTGGAGCTTTGGTGTCATACCAAAGGGGCTGTGGGGTGACATGGGGGACTGGGGGGTGACACAGGGAGCTGTGGGAGTCCAAGGGGTGACATGGGGGCTGTGGGGCAGTTGGAGGGGCGAGGGGTGACATAGGGGGCTGTGGAGGAATTGGGGGGGCCTGGATGCTGCACGGGAATACTGAGGGGGGTGTTGGAGGGGCTGTGGGGTGACTTGGGGGCTGTGGGGTGACACAGGGGCTGGGGGGGGGTTGGGGGGCCCCAGGCGCTGCGCTGGGGGGCCGAGGAGGTCTGGGGGGCCCCAGGCGCTGAGCTGGGGGCCGAGGGGGTTGGGAGGCCCTGGGCGCTGCGCTGGGGGCCGAGGGGGGGCTGGGCGTCCCCAGGCGCTGCGCTGGGGGGCCAAGGGGGTCTGGGGGGATTGGGGGGCCCCGGGTGCTGTGCTGGGGGCCGGGAGGGTTGGGGGGCCCTGGGCGCTGAGCTGGGGGCCGAGGGGGGCCGGGGGGGTTGGGGGTCCCTGGGCACTGCGCTGGGGGCGGCCGGAGGGGTTGGGGGGCCCCAGGCGCTGCGCTTGGGGCCGAGGGGGGGGTTGGGGGCCCCGGGCGCTGCGCTGGGGGCCGAGGGGAGGGTTGGGGGGGTTGGGGGCCCCGGGCGCTGCGCTGGGGGGCCGAAGGGGGCCGAGAGGGTTTGGGGGGCCCCGGGCGCTGCGCTGGGGGGTTGGGGGGCCGAGGGGGTTGGGGGGCCCCAGGGGCTGCGCTGGGGGGTTGGGGGGCTGAGGGGGTTGGGGGGCCCCGGGGGCTGCGCTGGGGGCCGAGGGGGGTGGGGGGTTGGGGGGCCCCGGGCGCTGCGCTGGGGGGCCGAGGGGGGCTGGGGGGCCCCGGGCGCTGCGCTGGGGGCCGAAGGGGTCTGGGGGGGTTGGGGGGCCCCGGGCGCTGCGCTGGGGGGTTGGGGGGCCGAGGGGGTTGGGGGGCCCCGGGGGCTGCGCTGGGGGGTTGGGGGGCTGAGGGGGTTGGGGGGCCCCGGGCGCTGCGCTGGGGGGCCGAGGGGTTTGGGGGGCCCCGGGCGCTGCGCTGGGGGCCGAGGGGAGGGTTGGGGGGGTTGGGGGCCCCGGGCGCTGCGCTGGGGGGCCGAAGGGGGCCGAGGGGGTTTGGGGGGCCCCGGGCGCTGCGCTGGGGGGTTGGGGGGCTGAGGGGGTTGGGGGGCCCCGGGCGCTGAGCTGGGGGGCTGGGGGGCTGAGGGGTTTGGGGGGCCCCGGGCGCTGCGCTGGGGGCCGAAGGGGTCTGGGGGGGTTGGGGGGCCCCGGGCGCTGCGCTGGGGGTTGGGGGGCCGAGGAGTGGGGCCGGCGGGCCCCGGGGTGTCGGGCCCGGGGAGGTGCCGGGGGCGGGTCCCGGCGGGGCCCGGCCCCAGTCTCGGTCCCCGCCGGCCGCAGCCCGGGATGGAGCCGCCGCCGCTGCCGCTGCTCTCGGGGGCCTGCGTCGCCTGCACCCTCGGCATGTTCGCCACGGGCCTGTGAGTGCGGCCGGGCCGGGCCGGGCCGAGCCGAGCCGCTTCCGGGTGCGGGCCCGGGCCAGATCCGGGCGGCGGCTGGGCTGGGGGGCTGCGGGGGCAGCGAGGGGCCGGGTGGGGGGCTGTGGGTTACGGGGGGGGAGCGAGGGGCCGGGCTGGGGGGCTGTGGGTTACGGGGGGGACGAGAGGCCGGGTTGGGGGGCTGTGGGTTACGGGGGGGAGCGAGGGGCCGGGTTGGGGGGCTGTGGGTTACGGGGGGGAGCGAGGGGCCGGGCTGGGGGGCTGTGGGTTACGGGGGGGAGCGAGGGGCCGGGCTGGGGGGCTGTGGGTTACGGGGGGGAGCGAGGGGCCGGGCTGGGGGGCTGTGGGTTACGGGGGGGAGCGAGGGGCCGGGCTGGGGGGCTGTGGGTTACGGGGGGGAGCGAGGGGCCGGGCTGGGGGGCTGTGGGTTACGGGGGGGGAGCGAGGGGCCGAGCTGGGGGGCTGTGGGTTACGGGGGGGAGCGAGGGGCCGGGTTGGGGGGCTGTGGATTACTGGGAGGGACTAGGGGCTGGGCTGGGGGGGCTGTGGGTTACAGGGGGTTGGGGGACTATGTGTCACGGGGGGGACTAGGGGCTGGGTTGGGGGGCTGTGGGTTACTGGACGTTGAGGGTGTCTGTGGGTTGCTGTGGGACTGGGCTGGGAAGAGCTATGGGTTACTGGTATTGTGGGGTGCTGAGGGTTGGGGTGCTGTGGGTTACTAGGGGGCTGCGCTGGGAAGAGCTATGGGTTACCAGAGGCTGGGGGGCTGCATTGGGGTGCTGGGGGTTGCTGGGGGTTGGGGTGTTGTGGGGTGCTGTGGGTTACTAGGGGGCTGCACTGGGAAGAGCTATGGGTTAGCAGAGGCTGGGGGTTGCTGGGGGCTGGGCTGGGGTGCTAGGGATTACTAGGGACTGGGTGGGCCTGGGCATCGCTGTGGGTTGGCAGCTCTGTGGACACAGGAACTTATCCCTGGGGGCTCCCTCCTTTCCCAGTGGCTACCCTGCCCCCAGCCCTGTGGGGTGGGCCGTGACTCGAATGGGCAGCTCCTGGCATGGCTGGGCCTCTACAGTTTGGCCAACTCCGAGCTGTCCTCAGTCACGAGGATTTTTAAAAGAGCGACGTCCTCGGGACCGTCAGGGCTGGGGGGAGACGGGTTCCGTTTGCCAGCATTTCTCTGCCGTCATGAGGGCTGGGAATTTGCGCCTTGCCGGCGCTGCGAAGTTACCCCGGTTTATCCATCCCACTGGAGCTGGTTCACGCAGCCCGAGTGCGGACGCAGCGGACGCGCGGGACGTGTCCCGTCAGGGGCGGGGTGAGCTGGCTGGGGGGGCCCCGTCACACCGGGGGACTGGCCCGTCCCTGGGGGTGCACCAGTCAGTATAAAATCCCAACGCAGCTGGGCGCTGCCCCTGTTCAACACCGAGTCCAGAGCAGGCCCTACCCGCCGTGTAACCACCTGACACCAAGGCTGAAAAATGGCAAACGGCACCACTGCTTCTGGGTGTCACCCTTGTCACAGCCACTGCGGCAATGCCCTCTCAGACTCGGGGGGGCTTGGGCCGGGATGGGGGGTTGGGTCCCCTCAGACTTGGGGGGATGGGAGGCATTTCTCCCCTGTCTTATCCCTAGGACTGACCTGCGCCAGATGTTTCGCACAAGGAGTGTGGAGAATATCCAGTTCCTGCCCTTCCTTACCACCGATGTAAAGTATGTCCAGCCCCTGCTGACATGAGGGGGACAGAGCGGGCGCAGCCCGGAGGGTCATGTGGCTGTTGGAGTTGGGACTCAAGTGGAGGGGTGTCACGGAGTCCCT
The DNA here is from genome assembly GCF_965152235.1 of Eretmochelys imbricata. NCBI lineage: Eukaryota > Metazoa > Chordata > Testudines > Cheloniidae > Eretmochelys > Eretmochelys imbricata. Next base: position 724,926 of record NC_135595.1, on the reverse strand, counting down.
GGGCGATGCTCTGGAACTGCTCCCCATGAAGCCAGTCAGGACTCTGGGGCAGTCGCCTTTCTGTGAGCAGCCTGTCTTCAGGACACACAGCTCACCTGGCTTCCACCTCCCTGGGTCTGACCTCGGAGCATTCAGCCTCCTCTGCCCCTCCGTGCACTTCCCACAGCGAGTCCACTCAGTCGGGGTCCTGGGGAAGCCAGAGGGTCCTGCCCCGCAACTCCGCAGTCAGACGTGACTCTCAGCCAGCCAGTAACACAGAGGGTTTATTAGACGACAGGGACATGGTCTAACACAGAGTTTGCAGGTGCAGAGAACAGGACCCCTCAGCTGGGTCCATTTTGGGGGGCAGTGAGCCAGACAACCCCGTCTGCACTTCACTCCATGTCCCCAGCCAGCCCCAAAACTGAAACTCTCTCCAGCCCCTCCTCCTCTGGGCTTTGTCCCTTTCCCGGGCCAGGAGGTCACCGGATTCCTGTGTTCTCCAACCCTTTAGCTCTCACCTTGCAGGGGGGAAGGGCCCAGGCCATCAGTGGCCAGGAAACAGGGTGTCAGCCATTCTCTGTGTCCAGACCCCTGCACACCCCTGCCCTCTAGGGCTCTGCAATGATCATACACCCTTATCCCACCCCCTAGATATCTAAGAATTGCCTAGGGGAAATTGAGGCACCCCCACACTATTCGGAGGAAACATTAAGAACAGTCCCACTTCGTCACAAGGGGGGCTTGGACAACAGCTGGGCAGGGCGCACGCTCCAGCGGCTTGTACAGTGGTGGGGAGCACGTGCTCCGGGAGGTTCACGTACGGGGACGTGCTCCAGTGCTGGAGGGCTCCCCAGCCCAGAGGCAGCAGTACTGGTGACTACCCAGCCTGGTCTCCCCTTGCAGTAACCTGAGCTGGCTGAGCTATGGGTGCTTGAAGCAGGACTGGACACTGATCACCGTGAACGCCATCGGGGCGGCGCTGCAGACCCTGTATATCCTGGTGTACCTCTATTTCAGCCCCGAGAAGGTGGGTGGAGAGCAAGTCCCTCCCGCCTGCCAAGCTCCAGGGGGAGGGGGGAACTGCCCTGTTCGGAGGGATTCCTGTGAAGGGGCGGAGTTGGCATGAGGAGGGAGGTGCCTGGGGCGGGGTCCGGCAGTGGCATTTCTTGGGAGGGGGTTTCCTGTGCCATCGTGGTATCAGCCCTGACTGCCCTCTTCCCGTCCCCCAGCGCCGGGTTCTGCTGCAGAGCGTGGCCCTGCTGGGGGTGCTGACCCTCGGCTTCTGCTACTTCAACCTCCTGACCCCAGACGTGGACGTGCGCCTGGCACACCTGGGGCTCTTCTGCAGCGTCTTCACCATCAGCATGTACCTCTCGCCCCTGGCTGCCCTGGTGCGTGTGGCTCCCTCGCGGGAAGCATGCGGAGGGGAACCTGCCTAACTGGGGCGCTGGCCTGGGGCATGGGCCGTGTCACTGGCCTCTGGGGGGCGTTCTACTGGTTTGGGGCAGAGTGGTGCATGCTGGGGCCTTTGGGCTCCTGCAGGTGAGGTGCCCAGTCCCTCAGCTTGGAGGCCTTGGGGTTGGGAGCCCAAAGGAGACCCCAGTGGGCCGTTCAGCTCTGGTTCTTCCTTGGCCCACGGGCTCGCAGGAGACAGCTGTCACTCTGGGAGGGGCCCTGGCTGGGATCTGCAGGAAGCTCCCCTCAGTGCCCTGAACTTAGCCCCTTCTGTGTTCCCTGCAGGCCAAGGTCATCCGGACCAGGTCAACCCGGTGCCTGTCCTTCCCACTGACTGTGGCCACCTTCCTGGCCTCAGCCAGCTGGACGCTCTATGGCCTCCAGCTCAATGACCTCTACATCATGGTGAGTGCTATTTGGCGGAGGGCTGGGGCCCCTCCCTTCCGCTCACTGCCTCATGGGGGGGCTGCCCTGGGAATCGTGGGGTGCAGGCCCAGACCCCCAGCGAGCGCGGTGCGCTGTTCCCGAGCCATCCCGTGGAGCCCCCTGTGCTGCCTTGTGACCTGCGCTCAGGGCGATGGGTCCTGATTTTAATTAATTGGCTGGCAGACAGCCAATACAGTGTCCCCATGACACGTGGCTGATGGAGCAGCTTGTGAGGGGAGGGCATGGGAACAGTAAAACTGCTGCAGGATTTATAGCTCTCCTGTCTCTGTGCCCCCCTGTTCCCTTCCCACTCAGGTCCCTAACGTCCCCGGGATAGTCACCAGCATCCTGCGGCTCTGGTTATTCTGGCAGTTCCCTCCGGACCAGGACAAGCTCTACAAGCCCCTGCAGGCCTGAGGCCTGGGACCTGCCATCTCCGCCGTCCTGGGGCAGGAAGAAGCATCACTGAGCCCTTGTGGTGGGGAGCCAGCGGCAGGTGCAGACCCAGCTTCTCAGCCCGTGGGTCGAATGATTTCCCTCCCCCCAGTACCTTCACTGACCAATGAAGGGAGGAGCCAATGCTCACACTGTGATTCTACTGCCCTTGCCCCTGCCCTGGTGGCGGCCCCTGCCAGCCGCCCCTTAGGCCTGCCTTAGCCAAAGAGCCTTGCACGGCACTACACGGGTACTGCCCCCTGCCTGGGGCTCTGCTGCTCCTGGGGGGCTCTGAGGAGTCATGACTGCCTTGCCGCAAGGGATGCCCCCACACGTCCAGCCATTTTCATTTTTCTTTGGTTTGCTCTATTGGGAATAGTGCCTTTGACACTTCAGCAGTGCCCCTGCACCAACCCCCATGCACCTGGCCAGCTCTGGGGACTCTCTTCCTCCCTGCTGTGCTCAGCCATTCTAGGGGGGCTGTGGTGGGAGCCAAGTGCGGTGCTGGGGGGCTGCCCTCTTCTCTGTTGGATGCCTTGGTTTGTACTGCTGTTTTGTATGAGCATAAGTGCCTTTTAATAAATCAAAGCCAGAGCGTGGTGCCTGTTTCCTCAGCTCGGGGCGCCCCCAGGCACAGAGAGCAGGCCGGGGCTGTGGAGGGCCTGCACCCCCTGGTGCCCCAGAACTTGGTGGGTACATGTGAGGATACACCCAACAGCCCAGGTGCACTCAACCCCCCCAGCTCTGGTGGCGTTACTGGGAACTGGGGGCCCCTCCCAGATCGGTTTGAGGCAGAGGAGAAAGAGCAAGAGAGGGGCTACCCTAGGGCCTGATCCTACAGGTTCCCCTACCCCCCAAGTCAATGGGTGCCCTGTCCCAGGAAGAGTCACACAGGGCATCATGTGCAAACACGTGGACAGCACCTGAGAAACAGCCTGCTCCCACTGGGGGCTGAAGGGACAGCCACATTTGGATCAACCTGCTCCAAAGAGCAGCTCCCCCTCCCCTCAGCCCAATGGGGGTGGGGCTGTTCTGATCCTGGCTGTGTCCCCAGGGAGCTGAGAGGATGGGGCGGCTTCTGGCAGAGCTGACCTCCTGTTACCTCGTAACATGCAAGATGTGCAGGATCATCCTGGCGAGGGCAGCTCTTCTCTGCCCTGGGCTGGGGCTCGACAGGGTGGCCTGCTACTGGGAGTCCCTAGTGGGCTCCATCAAGCCCCCTCCCTCAGTATCCACCCTGCAGGGCCCCAGCCAGGGCCATGCTGGGAGCTGGGGAGCATCCCTCAGCTGAGCCAGCTGCCCAAGGCCATGGCTAGGCGCTGCCGGGCCATGACTGGCCACGCATGTGCATGGACGAGACTGCAACTAACTGGCTGTCCCGCCTTCCTTGCTGCCACTGTTGCTCAGGAAGCAGCTAATTAGTCGCTCCTGCTAATTAGCCCCATTCCTGCCTTTGATATCAACTGCTCCTTTTGCAGAAGGATGCGCAGCCAATAATTAAGAACACGAAAGTCCTTTGGCTGGTATGCAAGGAACCCAGGGAGTCTGCCAGGGAGGCAGGCCCCAACATGTGTCACTCAGGCAGCAGCCTGGCCCTTCTGGCTGCAGGGAGCCCCATGGGCCCTGCAGCAGGGCCTGTGCCAGCCAGGGAGACAGCCCATGGATGGGGCTGTTGGGTTGCTCAGGAGAAAGGGATTCCCTGAAGGAAGCAGCCTCCGCATTCACCTTCTGGAGGGCAGGGGGCTGTACAAAACCCTGCTGAACTTGCTCATCATCTTCAACCAGCATGTGAAAGTCACTGTGCCATGGAAGCAAGGTTCTCGCTAGCACGGCCTGGCCCAGGCCACCCTGGAAATGACAACTCTTCCCATGTCCCTGGGCCAGCAGCGTCACCCACCACCTAGACAGCATGCTGGAGCCTGAGCTGGGGGGCTGCAGCCTTGGCATGCGATCTGGTTGATAGCCCCCCACTGCCCTGATTTAATGCCCACTGGCTGCTGAGAGCCAAGGAGGGGCCCTGGGGAGAGGGGAAGGTAGAGGAGTCAGAGGCAAGACTCGATCTCTGCAGCTTCCCACTACGAGTAACCAGGGGAGTCGGTGGGTGGGGTGTAGGCAGCTTGGGCTCAGATAGCTGCCTGGGGGTGGCTAGCCCGAGCAGTGCCACGCTCAGGGGACTGAAGGAGATAGTACAGAATTATCCACCTCGCTTGCACCCTGCATCTGACACAGAGCAGCACAGTGTTCCCTGCCGCTGACTCAGAGGGAAGAGCAGCAGCCAGTGAGTCACCCCTGGCAACGCATGAGTGATTCCTGGGACTCTCTCATCCAAACCCTGGCCCAGTTTGCTTGTGAGAGCAGCTAGGAACCGCACCAAGGGGGCCTGGCTGCAGGAGTGAAGGGAGTCACCTAGCAGCAAGCTGCTGCACTGACCACTTCTAGTTACCATCACCATCGAGTCCCTACCCGTCTCGTGCACTCAGTGCCATGTGTCACCTGCCCCTGTTCTCCTGAGGGGATGGACCAGCTCCCTGTCGCAGCAGGAACCCGCCCAGAGCCCACTCTGTGGCCGCCCTTCCCCAGGCTGTCAGCAAGGCTCAGCTACATACACTGATTCTTTATTGTGCTAATCCAAGTGAGGTGAGCGGCCCAGCTCCCTGAGGTGCAGCCTCCCCACCCCGCAGTTCAGAACTTCAGCCCTCGCCGGCTCAGGTCCGCTCGGGCCTCTCTGATCTGCTCCTGGAGCTCCTTCGCAGCAGCCTCGCAGTCATTGAATGTAGCCAGGCGGTAGCCAACGGTCGCCAGGGAGTAGCAGCCGAACGCCACCAGCAGGTACACGGGGAACGGCCAGAGCACCTGCTGGCAGGGCAGAGGGAGGTGGAGGCCCAGGGGGTCCAAGGCCAGGGTGGCCCAGGCAGTGCCCAGCAGGGCCAGTCCGCACAGCCACTGCACCAGCTTGGTCATGGTGCGCGTGGCTGGGTCTCGGCGCAGGACGGGCTGCAAGAGAGGCGGGGAGAGCAGGTCAGCAATGGAGAGCGGGTCGCGGCTGAGATGCCGATACCCCCCCCAGCCCCGATACAGCCCCCCCCAGCCCCGCCGGGCCCGACTACACCCCCCCCAGCCCCGATACAGCCCCCCCCCAGCCCCGCCGGGACCCGATACAGCCCCTCAGCCCCGATACAGCCCCCCAGCGCCCCACTACACCCCCCCCAGCCCCGATACAGCCCCCCAGCCCCGCTGGGCCCCACTACACCCCCCCCAGCCCCGATACAGCCCCCCAGCCCCGCTGGGCCCCACTACATACCCCCAGCCCCGATACAGCCCCCCAGCCCCGCTGGGCCCCACTACACCCCCCCCCCAGCCCCGATACAGCCCCCCAGCCCCGCTGGGCCCCACTACACCCCCCCCAGCCCCGCTACACCCCCCCCAGCCCCGCTGGGCCCCACTACACCCCCCCCAGCCCCGATACACCCCCCCAGCCCCGCCGGGCCCCACTACACCCCCCCAGCCCCGCCGGGCCCCACTACACCCTCCCAGCCCCTCACCGGCCTCCCCGCTCAGCAGCCAGCGGCCTCTCCCGTCGCGGAGCTAACGTCATTCTCAGGCGCCGTGGCCCGCAGGCGGCGTGCACAGCCCGCGGCCTCCTGGGAGTTGGAGTTCGGGAGCCCGGGCCGGCCTGAGCCACTAGGGACCGGGCGCTCCCCTTGCCCCGCCCCCCACCCCAGCAGCCCCCCGCCCCCGGGACCGGGCTCTCCCCTTGCCTGCCCCTCACCTCTGGCAGCCCCCTGCCCCCGCCCCCGGGCTCTCCCCTTGCCTACCCCCCACCCCAGCAGCCCCCCGCCCCCGGGACCGGGCTCTCCCCTTGCCTGCCCCCCACCCCCGGGTGCTCCCCTTGCCCTGCCCCTCACCTCTGGCAGCCCCCTGCCCCCGCCCCCGGGCTCTCCCCTTGCCTGCCCCCCACCCCAGCAGCCCCCCGCCCCCCACCCCCGGGCTCTCCCCTTGCCTGCCCCCCACCCCCGGGTGCTCCCCTTGCCCTGCCCCTCACCTCTGGCAGCCCCCTGCCCCCGCCCCCAGGATCTCCCCTTGCCTGCCCTCCACCCCCGGGTGCTCCCCTTGCCCTGCCCCTCACCTCTGGCGGCCCCCTGCCCCCGCCCCCGGGCTCTCCCCTTGCCTGCCCCCCATCCCCGGGTGCTCGCCTTGCCCTGCCCCTCACCTCTGGCGGCCCCCTGCCCCCGCCCCCGGGCTCTCCCCTTGCCCTGCCCCCCACCCCAGCAACCCCCCGCCCCCGGGACCGGGCTCTCCCCTTGCCTGCCCCCCACCCCCGGATGCTCCCCTTGCCCTGCCCCTCACCTCTGGCGGCCCCCTGCCCTCGCCCCCGGGCTCTCCCCTTGCCTGCCCCCCACCCCAGCAGCCCCCCGCCCCCGGGACCGGGCTCTCCCCTTGCCTGCCCCCCACCCCCGGGTGCTCCCCTTGCCCTGCCCCTCACCTCTGGCAGCCCCCTGCCCCCGCCCCCGGGATCTCCCCTTGCCTGCCCTCCACCCCCGGGTGCTCCCCTTGCCCTGCCCCTCACCTCTGGCAGCCCCCTGCCCCCGCCCCCGGGATCTCCCCTTGCCTGCCCCCCACCCCCGGGTGCTCCCCTTGCCCTGCCCCTCACCTCTGGCGGCCCCCTGCCCCCGCCCCCGGGCTCTCCCCTTGCCTGCCCCCCATCCCCGGGTGCTCCCCTTGCCCTGCCCCTCACCTCTGGCAGCCCCCCGCCCCCGCCCCCGGGCTCTCCCCTTGCCCTGCCCCCCACCCCAGCAACCCCCCGCCCCCGGGACCGGGCTCTCCCCTTGCCTGCCCCCCACCCCCGGATGCTCCCCTTGCCCTGCCCCTCACCTCTGGCGGCCCCCTGCCCTCACCCCTGGGCTCTCCCCTTGCCTGCCCCCCACCCCAGCGGCCCCCCGCCCCCAGGACCGGGCTCTCCCCTTGCCTGCCCCCCACCCCCGGGTGCTCCCCTTGCCCTGCCCCTCACCTCTGGCAGCCCCCTGCCCCCGCCCCTGCCCCCGGGCTTTCCCCTTGCCTGCCCCCCACCCCCGGGTGCTCCCCTTGCCCTACCCCTCACCTCTGGCGGCCCCCTGCCCCCGCCCCCGGGCTCTCCCCTTGCCCTGCCCCCCACCCCAGCAGCCCCCCGCCACCGGGACCGGGCTCTCCCCTTGCCTGCCCCCCACCACCGGGAGCCCCCTGCCCTGCCGCGCTCCACCCCTTTGCACTAGGTGCCACCGCACTGGACTCTGCACTCCGCGGGCTGGGTGCCCCCCCTTTCCCCATCACTGGGACTGGGTGCCCTCCCTCGGATCAGGTGCCTCACCTGGGGCCCCGACTGGTCCGCTTTTGCAAGGAGCTCCAGGTAGGGATGCAGTGTTCGCGGGAGCCCCACGCTGGCCCGTGCTGGGAAACTTGGCAAATGCTGCAGGCTCCCAGCGGGTAAGTCAGCGCGTTCCATCCAGGGGCGCCCGGAGGGCGCTGGGCGCCTTCCGCGGGGTAAGCAGGTGACGCTGGCACTGCACGAGACTGGCCAGCCGACTGCAGAGACAACGACCTGAGGAAGAAGGCTGAAGTGACTTGGGCAGGTTAAAAAAGAAAAAAGTGTATTTCTAGACAAGGCCTTGAACGGGTACCGCTTGGGGGGGACCGAAAAGAGAAGGACAACAGGTGCCATAAGGAACCTGGGGAGAAAGATGTCGCTGTCATGGAAACAGACTACAAGAGAATTACAGAACTGGTCTGAAATCAACAAGCTGAAATTCAGTAAAGACAAGTGCCAAGTACTTCACTTAGGAAGGGAAATTAAAATGCCCAGCTACAAAATGGGGACTAATTGGCTAGAAGGCAGGACTGCGCAAAGGATCTGGGGGTCAGTGGGGGTCACAAATGGAAGGTGAGTCAACAGTGTGAAGCAGTTGCAAAAAGGCTGCTTCTATTCTGGGCTGTATGAACCGGAGGTAATTGTCCTGCTCTCCTCAGCACTGCTAAGGTCTCAGCGGGAGAACTGCATCCAGTTCTGAGCACCACACATCAGGAAAGATGGGGACAAATTGGGGAGAGGCCTGTGGAGAGCAACAAACCTGACTGAAGGTTAAAAAAAACCGGACCTAGGATGGAGGAAAGATTTAAAACGGGGCCTGGTCAGTCTTGGGAAAAGCCGACTGAGGAGCAGGACCTGAGAACAGCCAGCATCTCCGTTAAGCCAGGAGCGCTCAAACGGGGTCGTAACCCACAAGGTGGTTACACGGGGGTCACCAGCTGTCAGCTCTGTGGGGCTGACAGCCCCAAGCCCCCATTAAATTACCCCCCCCATTTTGAATTTATAAGGGGGGTCACACTCAAGAGTTTTGCTGCGTGAAAGGGGTCACCAATACAAAAAGTTTGAAAACCACTGTGTTAAGGCTCTTATAAAGAGCTGGGAATGGGCGACAGGGGATGGATCACTTGATGATTCCCTGTTCTGTTCATTCCCTCTGGGGCACCTGGCAGTGGCCACTGTCGGAAGACACTGGGCTAGATGGACCATTGGTCTGACCCAGTAAGGCCGTTCTTATCAATTGTTCTCCACATCCACTGACGGTACAACAAGCAGTGATGGGCTTAATCCACAGCAAGGGAGATTTAGGTTAGCTAGGAAAAACTTCCTAACTCTCAGGGGAGTTAAGCTCTGGTACAGGTATCCAAGGGGGGTTGTGGAATCCCCATGACCGGGGGATTTTAAGAACAGGTTGGACAAACCCCGTCAGGGATGGTCTAGGTTGACTTGGTTCTGCCTCAGCGCAGGGGCCTGGACTTGATGACTTTGTGAGGTCCCTTCCAGCCCCACATTTCTATGGGTCTATGAAAGGAGCAAGAAATGTGGAAACACTGGGTTGTGTCGTGTCACAAGGCACTGGACCACCTAATCTAATAATTCCCCCACCTCTGGAACTGGGTGCCCAGCCTTGCCCCCACAGGTGTCCCTCCCTACCCCTCCACCCTGGAATTCGGTGCCCCACACTGGCCCCTCCTGCCTCACACTGCCCTCCCTTTCCCTGGCACTGGGTGACCCATCCTGCCTCGCAGGTCCCTAACGCAGGACTGGATGCTCTTGCAAGTACCAGATTTATAGCCTGAGCTCAGGGTCCCGCAGCCCTGCACAGAGGCTGCCTGGCTCCTTGGCACTGCAAAGAGTTGGTGGAGCTGCCTGGCACCGGCTGTGTGTGGGGGTGGCTAGCACCCTCCCTGCCCACCTCTCCCTGGGAAGCGAAGCCAGGCCCCGGTCACAGGGCACTGGGAACGGGTGCCTTGCGTGTTCTCACTGACACAGGGCAGGGTGACGCACAGGAAGGTCTGGGAGCCAAGGGCAGCAGCCGCCGCCATCCCAACAGCAGGAACTGCAGGGAGAGCTGGTCACAGGGTGCAGAGCTCCACGGCTCCTGCCCCTGCACAGACCCCACGGGGGCAGCACAGCCCCCGCCAGAGACCCCAGCCCTGAGACCCTTTGGCAGAGAGATTGGGGGGGGGGTTGCAGCAGTGCCCTGCACCTGAGGCCCTGCCATGCCCAGAGTGCTCGTGATGCCCTGGGCCCACGAGATCCTGGGTTGCAGTGGTGCCCGTGCCTCTGGGTTCGGGGGGGGAGGGGGACGACAAAGGGGGCCCTTAGCAGGACCCCTAGCTGCCTCCCCATCCCACGTTGCCTGTTTTGCCTGCTTGTTTCCTGGGGTTCCCAGCCAGCCCCAGAGGAAGCAGCCAGATTCCTTGTTTGTCACGGCTGGGAGCAAAGAGGCAGCAGCAGCAGGAAACATCTGGTTTCCTCCTTGTCCGGTGAGAGCCAGGGATGGAGGGGACAGCAGCCATGGGGTGGGGGCATGCACACCTGACCTGGGAGAGGGAGGGAGTCCTGGCAGGCAGAGACAGGGTGTTGGGATGGCGGCCCCTCCCTCCTGCCTGCAACTCACTGGTACAGATGCAAAATGCCCTCGGGGTATGTGGGTGAGGGCCCCCCCACCCCCACCGCAGTGCAGGGATGGGCCTGGTGCCTCCAGCCCTGATGGCTCCAAGGGTGCGTGTAACCCCCAGGCAGGGGGACTGAGTGGCTCACACATCATCCAGGGCAGCAATGAGGGGGAGGAGGAGGGGAAGGCTCCATCAGCTGCAGCCTGGCCCCTCACCTGGCCCCAGGGCATCTCCGCAAGAATGTGCAGCTAATTAGTGGGACAGAGCCCAGCCTCCCAGGCCAAAGGCAATGTCTCCTCCTGCAGCCTGGGACCCCCACTCACCCTCTGGCAGAGAGCAGAGCACAGATCCACTCATTCCTCCCCCCTCACACAATTACTGTGTCCCCTCCTGAGCCCAGCCAAACCCTCCAGCCTGAGGCATTCCTGCAGCTCCCCAGCCTGCCTTGTGGGGCCCAGGCAGAGGAGGGGGATCTCCCAGCAGCAGGTAAAGGGACTGCCCCTCCCTGCTGAGGTATCGCTGCAGCACTGAAGCCCCAGTCAGGGTCCGGCCCCGCTGTGCCAGGTGCTGCACATGCAGCGGGAGACAGTACCTGCTCAGAGAACTAGGGGCACGGCCTAAAGTCCTGCTGGCTCTTGGCCCTCTCCCCCCACACTCCCTCCCTTTGAGCCACCAGCACCTGGAGCTGAGCCTATTGGCCCTGGGGCACGGCAGACCTCCCATCTGGCTGCATCTGAAGGGACTCGGGGGCTTGGATGGAACAACTGCCCTCAGTTGGCCTCGGCTGCAGCTTGAGTGCCACTTGGCCATGCTCAGGGAAGGGCACAGCAGGGGCCTGCCCCCATTCTCTCTGTTGCCAGCTGATAGCTGCCTGGGACTGGCTGGGACCTCTGCTGCCCCATCACCAGCCCCTGTGTAGGGGTCAGGTTGCCATAACTTCCCTGTTCCAACAGCTCCCCTGAGCCCCGGAGCCTGGCCCAGCCCAGACTTCTGACAAACCAAACACGGGGGAGCGTGTCCCAGAGAGCAGGCCCAGGCCTGGATCTGCTGTCTCTACACACCGGGCCTGGAACTGACACAGGGCTGCCTCTCCCTTGGCCCGGGGGCTCTGCTGGTGGGCCCGAGATAGGATAGCAGGGGCCTGCGTCAGTGACACCCCCCCAGCATTGCTCCAGTCCTGCCCTAGGGCCTGCAGCACCCACTGGGCCTAGGCTGGAGTCCCTGTCCCCATCACTCAAACCCCCTCTCCCAGGCACTGTGGCCCCAGCCCAGGCGGGGAGAAGGACTGTTGGGTCTCTGCTCTCTTCCCCCTCAGCTTCAACGCCAAGCAAGAAGCCTCAGAGTAGGGGAAGTGAGCCAGTCCGCAGGGGAGAGTGTTGAGGCACAAGGCCCCTGGCTGAGCTGACTAGCTTTGGGGGGACGGGGAGGGTCAGCTCCAGCCAGGCAGGGACACCCCTACTACCTGGAGAGGCCAGGAACAGCTCCATGATCCCAGGACTGACAGCAGCTTAGGGCCTGGCAGTCTCCTGGCCTCCTGGACCCACCCTGCACAGGGAGAGGCTCCCATCTGCCCCTGTGGGCCAGGGATATGGCAGGGCTAGGGAATGTGCTGGGAGGAAGGGGGTGGGAAGGTACCTTTGTTCTCCTGCCAAGTGCTGGCACAGGAGCCTGAGTAAATGCTTTGCCTCTTGGAAGACGCTGGCATACCAGCATCTCGTGGGCCTGGCCCAGCAGCTGGAGCAAAGCGGGACCAGGGACAGTGAGCGATATGCTCCTGAATAGGGTGGGGCACCTGGCCAGGGCAGGGAGATGAGGGTCAGTCCCTCCTAGCCGATGGCCACACCTCTGCCCCGCCAGAGAGGCTCTGGAGTCATCGTCCTGTAGCCCTGGAGGGACCCCAGCTCCTGGGGCCAGCCGGGAGCTCCTGTCCCCTGGACAAACACAGGGGGCAGAGGCTCTGGGGAGCGACAGCTCAGCCCTGGGGGAATGGGCTCTCCAGGCGACTGGGAACACTCGCCCACCCTCTACCAGCTGCAGCCGTGACCCACTTGGAGACGCTGCACATATGCACCAGCCACATACTAAACCCCTGCTGGAGCCAGGGCATGCGCTTACCTGCCCGGCCCTGCTAGGCTCTTCCTCGCCTTGCAGGTCTAGACAGACAGCGTCAGCACATTGACACTACCTGCAGCTGGGCAAAGGGGGGCTGCCAGGCTCCATCCCAACCCAGACAGCACTCAGCAGGACAGACCCGCTCTCCTCCCCCAGCTGAGTCACAGCCTGTCTGGGCTGTCCCAGGCAGACAGACTCTTTGTCCAGCAGTCAGATGCTTCAGTCAGATGCCCCCCGCACCTCTCTGACTCCAAGGGGAGAGGAAGGTTCGGCCTTACGCTGCCCTCTGCAAACAGCCTGACTTGCAGGAGGCCACCCACCGGCTGCTCCCATCCCAGCCCCTCTGGAACAGACCGTTAATCCCTACAGCCCCCCCCCCCCCCCGGGGTGAGAGCCTGTGATCACTGCAGGTGGGTAGCAGACACAGGTGCAGCCAAGGCCTGGGGCCACACACTGAGTCAGCAGCAGCCAGTAGGGCTCAGCTGTTCCCAGCTCCCCTCGGGCACAGTAAGTGTGATTTGGCTCCCATCTGCGGAATGGTTTCAATGCAGTTTATGGTACACAGCGTCTCTGCTACACCCCTAGGGTGACCATACATCCCATTCTGGCTGCCACAGGCCCTTCTTGAAGACCTGTATCAGCCATCCTGACTTTTCTGGCAAAAGTGGGCATTTGTCCCATTTGCCCTTGACAACTGATCAAGTGTGGAGGATCATGCCGGGGGGAGGGAGAAATCTAGCCCTGCCTGGGGAGGAGGCAGGGCTCAGACAATCGGCTCAGGCCAGCCCCGTGCAGGGAGAGGAGATCAGGCCAGCCCCACCCAGTGTCCCATTTTCCCTTTGGGAAATATGGTCGCCCTATACCAGGGGTGCTCAAACTTTTGTACTGGTGACCCCTTTCACACAGCAAGCCTCTGAGTGCGATTATAACACCGTTATAAATGCTGGAGGCAAAGTGGGGTTTGGGGTTCAGGCTAACAGCTCGTGACCCCCCATGTAATAACCTCCCGACCCCCTGAGGGGTCCCAACCCGCAGTTTGAGAACCCCTGCCCTATACACACTGTTTTGCAGAGGCTGGTAACAAGGAAGGGAGATGTCCCTAGAAGAGAACTGGAGGGGGAGGGGGCTAGGAGTGCCAATGGGTTTTGCAGCTGTTGGCTCAGGGCTGCTGCTGCTGCTGGGATCCTAAACATCACAAGTTTGGATCTAAAGATGGGGCAGCCCATCCTTGCTCCTGGGGAGGCGAGTCACAGGGGGGCAGTGCTGGCTCTTGGGAAGGTCCCAGTCATAAGGAACTCCACAGCCCGGGGCCCCTGCCTGCCTCCCAGGTAGGAGTGCTAGGTCTGTTAGAGAATAAACAGAGCAGGGACTGGATTCCCCCGGAATGCGATTAATTGCAGCCTGGAGGCAGTGACCTCCGCTGACCCCTCTTCTCCTGAGGAATGAGCTGTTCCCAGGGGGCTGGAGGATTCATGGGGGGCAGGCCGAGCAGCCTGGGGTTTGCAGGGTGACAGAAGGCAGCACCACCCAGTGGCTGTGGCCTGTGCTGCCCATGTGTTCAATCCGTGTTTTGTGTCACCTCCCGGACACGCAGAATTACTGCCAAAACCACAGTGCCCCCTGCTGGACACTGCTGGCTATTGCACAGGATGAAGCCACCACACTGTCAGCCGTTGGCGTAGAGCGGCCCCTGCTGCCTGTCGGACACAAAGACAGACCTTACCCGGCCACCCGCGGCCAGCACCTCGCCCTGGCGTGAACGTGCAGGGGAGCTGGGCCCTGGGCAAGGGGAGCAGGCATGCCCAGTCACCGAGGCCAAGGAACCCACAGGAGCTACTGACCAGAGGTTACAAAGAGACCGTTTTATTGGGTACCCCAGAGTCCCGGGCAGGCTGGATGGGAGGGTTCATGGGGGCATCAGTTCCTCTTCTTGCCTTTGCCAATGGCCTTGGCGGGCACTGCCATGGGTGCTGCAGACTGGTAGAGCGTGGAGGAAATCTTATTGATGTAGTAGAGGGCAATCATGGAGAAGATGAAGCTGGGAGGAGAGAGGAGGGCAGGCCAGTCAGCACCATCCCTTGCCCATACCTGCTCCCCACATGAGCTCCAGCTATTAGAGACCAGGCTGGGCACAGCTTATCCCACACCACCTTCCTCTGAAGCAACTGGCACTAGCCTGGTGGAGACAGAATCCTGGGCAAGATGGACCAGGAGTCAGAGCCAGTCATGCAATTCTTATGTGCTTTGTTACCAGCCGGGGAATGGACCTGCCACCCCTCGCCTGGCACAGTGGCAGCCCTGCCAGCCCCATGCCCAGCCGGGGAGCAGCCCCGCTGGCCCCGCAACCCCTTGCCTAGTACAGGGGCAGCACCACCAGCTCAGGAAAGGAGCTCAGTAAGGCCCAGCAGGTCTCTTCAGCCCTGACAGCACCTTCTTAGAGGAGGGGCTGGATGTTGGTGCTCCCCAGGGCAATGCCCTCCCCCCACTCCAAGACTGAGGGTACCTGTTCCCTGCTACCACCCTGGGATAGGCTTTCTACATACCAGGTGGTCACACACACTCTGTGGATGAGGCCTGATGCAAAGAGAGCGAGTAAAAGACAGACGAGAACTGGAGCAAAAGAGAGAAGGGGAGAAATGTCAGAGGCAGTGAGTGTCTGCCCTGGGCATGCTGCATTGGCCGGCCAGCATCCCCCAAGGGGAGGAGCAGCAAGTGGGAACCCTCCCCCAGTAGAGCAGGGTTAGGGTCCCTTGGCGGGAAGCAGCACATGGGAACCCCAGAGCAGGGTTAGGGTCCCACTGGGAGTGCAGCATGGGGAGGATTTTCCCAGGGCAGGGCTGGGGTCCCAAAGGCGGGGCAGCGCGTCTGCTCAGTGCAGCACTGGACTCTCTGCAGGTCCCTGCAGACCCAGCGTCTCAGGAATAATCAGACCCCCCCGCCCCCCACTTGCATCCTCTTGGATCTTGCTGTTTCTTTTAATTACCTGGGAGCTATGGATGTGACACCCCCTCCCCCTCCCCCTCTCGGGCAGGGCTGGGCACTTACTCTCCGGGAATATTTTGGCTTGGAACCCTTTGCCGAAGACCAGACTCTCCAGGTTGTTGAAGGCCTGGAGCCAGAGTTAAGGAAAGGAAGGGAGGCAGCTGCCCCTGAGGAGGCAGCGCAAGGTCCGCCCCAGCTCAAGTCTCCCCCCATCCCACCCCCCCCATGTCCCAAAAGATACAGTGAGGGAGAAGATGAAGAGCGCGGATCCCAGCAGCCCGCCCTGGATGGTCAGCCACTCGGTGGAGGCCAGCTGCTTGCTGTACATCTGCATCCCGGTGAAGAGCAGCAGGGAGAGGAGCGAGGAGAGCGCCAGGGACGTGCCTGTGCCCACGGCTGGGGACAGAGCAAGAACCACACAATGGGGTGCTGGGCCACTGCCGGGCCCTCCCCAGCAACCCGCAGCCGCCCGCCAGCTCACGCTGCTGTGTGAAAGGCCACGCGGCGCCCGGTCGCCAGGGTGATGGGTGCCACACGAGCTGTGTGCTGGGCAGCAGCCCTGCCCCTAGTGCCCGGGCAGCCAGGTGCCAGCAGCCCCCTGTGAGCGCAGGGGGCACCATGGGCCCGAAGCCTTGGGGTGATCCCTGCCCACCTCTCCTGGCGGGCACCCCTAGACCCCCCTGCCTGGGGCACCTCACTTCACCCCCACTGTACCCCCCCAGGCCACCACACTCCATCACCCTGCCCACCCTGGGGCTCCTTCCCAGTGGGCAACCCCAAATTCCCCCACCTGGGGCACCTCATCCCCCCAGGGCACCATACTGCCCCACCCTGCGCCCCCAGTCCCCCCCGGGCACCTCCCCTGGCGGGCACCCCCAGCCCCCCCCGCCTGGGGCACCAAACCTCACCCCCCTGCCCGGGGCACCTCACCCCCCTGCCCGGGGCACCTCACCCCCCCGGCACCCCCAGCCCCCCCCGGGCACCTCCCCTGGCAGGCACCCCCAGCCCCCCCCGCCTGGGGCACCAAACCTCGCCCCCCCCCGCCTGGGGCACCTCACCCCCCCGCCCTGCACCCCAGGGCACCCCCAGCCCCCCCCGCCTGGGGCACCAAACCTCACCCCCCTGCCCCCCCCCCCCCGCCTGGGGCACCTCACCCCCCCGCCCTGCACCCCCGGGCACCCCCAGCCCCCCCCCGCCTGGGGCACCAAACCTCACCCCCCTGCCCCCGCAGGGCCCCCCGCCTGGGGCACCTCACCCCCACCCCGGGGCACCTCACCCCCACCCCCGTTACCCATGGTGCCCCGCGAGACGCCGCCGCCGACCCGTCCGCGCTGAGACCCAGACCCGCCGACCCGGTCTCCTGCGCACGCGCGGCCAACCCGGCACGGAGAGCCGCACCGCGCACGCGCGAGGCCGAGGCTGCTCGGGAAGGGACGCGGCAGTGAGCGAGTGGTGAGTCTTTTGCGCATGCGCAGCCCTACGGCGTTCCAGTGATCTCTGAGTCCGCCTGGCGGCCGAGAGCCGACGACGCAACCCGCGTTGAGCGATTTCGTGCGCATGTGCAGAGCCTTGTAATGCAGCGCCCCCTGGAGGCTGGACGTAGACATTGCAGTTACCCTAAAGCGCCCCCCTCCACGAGCCTGGCAGGAGCTCCCTCCCCTCGGGCCCTCACGGGTGTAGGGGCTGGAGCGGGGGGCGCCGCGCCCCCCGCGCCTTGAAGCGGTTTCCAGCATATCCAGGGGAAGTTTGGTTCAGTGGCTCAGCACCGCACTGTACACATTGCTCAGCACCCTGCTCCTGCGGGGAGGGGTCTGGGGCTGTGGGGCCTGTCTGTGCCCACGGAGGCGCAGTAGGGACAGACAGACGTAGACCGAGGGGTGGACAGACGGGTGGATACAGGGACCTGTCTGCACTAGCCATGGTGGTGGAGGGGGCACAGCAGTGGGGCTAGGAGCAAAGGGGGTGGGAGCAGTGGGGCTGGGGGCTGGAAGCAGTGGGGCTGGGAGCAGCAGATCACATGTCTGGTGCCTCCCACGCTGTGGCCAATGCCCTCGGCACTGAAGTGGTTTTCACCAACTCCCCATCCCCTCCCCTGTCCCCGTTTCCCCCCTTTGGGCCCTTTCTCAGGGTCTGGGCGTTAACTGCTGCACTAAGAGGCCCATTAGGGCTCTCTGGTGACTCACTGTTCTAGCAGTGCCCCTGGGTGCTGGCATCTTCCAGCCCAGACAACTCGGCTATAACATGATTCAGAGGAGCAGCCGTGTTAGTCTGTATTCGCAAAAAGAACAGGAGGACTTGTGGCACCTTAGAGACGAACCAATTTATTTGAGCATGAGCTTTCGTGAGCTACAGCTCACTTCATCGGATGCATTCAGTGGAAAATACCGTAACATGGAGCTCGTGCCATGACGTCTGGACCCCAGAGCGTGCCTCAAGTTTTCAATCCTCTCCTTTCCGGGCCTGGGCTGCCAGTCACAGGGCCTTTTTCCTTCTGCTCTGGCTCTGCACAGCCCGGGGCTGGAGAGACACACAGCCCAGCAGCTTGGCAGCCCCTAGGCCATGTCCACATTGGCAAACAGTGTTTAGCTTGTATCACGTTCACAGTGCGGACAGACAGTCGTTGAGTGGGTCGAGGGAAAGCCCAGGGGGAGCCGAGGGCTAGGCACCAGGGGTTAAAACACACCTTTTTCCTAGGGAAGACAAGGCCTGTGGAAGCAAGAGAGATGAGGTGGGGGAGGGAATATCTTTTACTGGACCAGAGTCTGTGGGTGAGAAACAAGCTTCCGAGCTGCTCAGAGCTCTTCGACAGGTCTGGGGAACAAATCAGACCGGCTCCCAGCAAGAGTCCCCGTTGTACCCAACCCCCACGACAGCAGGCATTACCCAGCGGCCGTGCTGGCAGCCAAACTCCCCTCTCCATTGGGGCGAGATCCCCAGCGGGGATGGGGGAGCCTGGCTCTCAGGTCATACGTCTGGCGTTGCACAGGGGTGTGGACCATGGCAGGGAGGTGCTTTCACGGGGCCCCAGATCCCCAAAGGGACTGAGCTGAGAGGGTGGGCGTCCTGGTGTCAGGGGGTGTGCAGGCGATGGGCCAGTCTCTGTGATGCTGGGCTAGTAACCCCAGCCAGGCTGCCTCTGTCCCGCTCTCCCCTCCCCGGCACTGGCTGTTGCCCCCTGCCACACGAGGGGCAGCCCTGCCCCGAGGGTGCCAGCCCCCCTCCTCTGTCTGCAGGAGCAGGGGGGCAGCCCTGCCCCCCCTCCACGTGCCAGCCCCTCGCCCCTACCCCGGGAGCATGCGCACCGCTCCCTGCCTCAGCTCGGCTCCTCCGTGCGCCCCCCCGCCGCAGCGTGGGGTGTTCGCCGCCGCCGCGCTGCCGTCGGGACCGGAGCCCGGCCGGGGGCGGCCGGAGCCATGGCGGAGGGCGAGGAGCTGCAGACCTTCACCTCCATCATGGATGCGCTCGTCCGGATCAGTGTGAGCGGCTGGGGGCTGGCTCCTCGGGCGGGGGGCACGCCCCGTGATGGGGGGTACGGGTATGGGGCGCACGGGGGTGTGCAATGCACGGGGGTGATCGGTGTGCATTGCACGGGGATGGGGCGTGCAGGGGCCGGGAGGATGATTATGCAGTGCAAAGGATACTCGGGTGTGCAATGCACGGGGATCGCTGGGTGTGTAGTGTGTGGGGGATGGGCGTGCAATGCACGGGGTGGGGTAGATGATGATGGTGGCATGGGAGGGGGGTGAGCAGGAACCAGACCAGCTGCTTCTGGGGGTGAGAGGCCCCCGGGGCTCCCCATTCGCCTCCATCCCTGCCCTGGACCCTCCTTCCCCAGGGGCTGAGAAGGATCCCGAGCATCCATGCAGCTCTCAGTCTCCATGGCAACCCTATGCAGGAGCGCCCAGGGCTGGATGCCAGGCAGCAGCAGCAGGGCCCAGTCCAGCTTCTGTCTCTGCCCTGCCCCCTTCTCCCCCTGCCCCTCCCTTCACCACCTCCCCTCCTCCTCCCTCCCCCCCCTCGCTTTGTGTCGTCTGCGCCCCTTCTCCGGAGGCAGAGATGGCATCCAAGAGATGCAGCAAGGTGAGCGCGGGCCCTGGCCAGCTGACAGCTCGCCCGCCGGGGGTCTGGGAGCAGGGGGACTGTCTGGGCTTTGTCCTTGGCCCCTGCGGGCCAGAGATGGATGGCCTGGCAGGCTGCAGGCTTGCTGGCTGCCTCGATCCCCAGTGGCATTGTGCAGCAGCAAGGTGGGGGGGTGTGTGTGTGCATGTCTGCGGTGTGCACCGAACTGGGCAGATGCACCTGGCAGGTGCCAGCCACACAAGGGGCAGCCGCAGGGGCAGCCTAGCCAGGAGCGGAGGGCCCGTGAATGGGGCTTGGGGCAGAGGGAGCCGTGTGTTTTGGGCCGGGGGGAGGCTCTTTGCCCCACTGGGGGAGTTGGCAGCTTGTGGACTCCTCAGGACAACGCACTGGGACTTGGGGCCTGCCCTGGGACTGGCTCCAGGGCCCGCATCAGGCCCTTCCCTTGGTCGCTTTGGGCCACAAGCAGAGCCGGGATTTCGCTCTTTCTGGGTTGGAACTGGACGGGTTTGGGGGCTGGGTGGGCGATTGCAGAGCAAACCCGCAGCGAACAGGCCCGGTGTGTGCAATGGGGGCGGGGAGGGGGCGTTTAGGGGGAAGCAGCGTGCCCCAGACCCTCTAACGAAGCAGCAAATTCTGCCATCGTTCCGAATGCAAAGCGCAGTGTGGAAACCAGGGTCCTTCTGGGAAACGCCCTGAGCTCTGCTCTGAGGGCCGGGGAATGGAGAAGGAACAGCCTGGGGAGCTGGGGTCAGAGCCCACGGGAGCGCGTGGCAGGCTGGCCAGACTGGAGGAATCTGGGACCATGCACCTAGCTGGGGGCTGGCTGGGCAGGTTCTGCAGCCAGCTGGGCACCTGCAGGGAACCTGGCACCTCTTGTTACCTGCTGAAAGCGGCCAGTTGGCAGCTGTTTCTGGGACGAGCGGCTGTGAGACTGGGGGGATGGGAGGGGCCCCCCTGGGGAGTGGCTGTAATACCTGCCCAACAAAGGCTCCCCCATGTGGCTGCCAGCATGGCGCTCCCGGGTCAGGACTGAGCCCCAGCACCCCCTCTGGTGGGGGTGGGGAAAGGCAGTTCCTAGGGGGGCAGTTGTGACCTTTCTCCTTGGCCCCTCTCCAGACCAGCATGAAGAACATGGAACGGGAGCTGATCTGCCCTGTCTGCAAGGAGATGTACAAGCAGCCGCTGGCCCTGCCCTGCATGCACAATGTCTGCCACGTCTGTGCCAGTGAGATCCTCGTGCAGCATGGCTACATCTGCTGTGACCCCAGTTCGGAGCCCACCTCGCCTGCCTCCACACCGGCCACCCGCAGCCCCCGCATGGGCCGCAGGGTCGTCCCCAAACCCGACCGCTTGGATCGGCTCCTCAAGTCAGGTGGGGACAGAGCAGCACGTCCTGGGATCCCCAGCCCTGCCAGAGGAGGACCCTGCTTCTAGGGTCTGGGGGATGCAGCTTCCACATCCTCTGAGCCCTGGAAAACCCCCAGAGTGCATTGGGAGCAGAAGGCTCCTGATCCCCCTTGGCAGAGTGGGAGGAGTCTGTGCATCTCGGTGCAGGAATTCACTGGGGAAGCTCAGTCGGGGCCGGGAGGAGGCTGCGGGGCCTGGGAGGGTAACCAGGCCTGAGGTCTCTGTGCAAGGGGCAGAGGGCGGGAGTGGGTAGGTGACGGCCGTTGCAGGGGGGTGACGGCCGTGGCGAGGGTTCGTGGCCGTGGCAGGGGGATGGCGGCCGTGGCGGGAGGGTTAATGGCTGTGGCGGGGAGGGGTCGGCTGTGGCAGGGGGGTGACGGCCGTGGCGAGGGTTCGTGGCCGTGGCAGGGGGATGGCGGCCGTGGCAGGAGGGTTAATGGCTGTGGTGGGGAGGGGTCGGCCGTGGCAGGGGGGTGACGGCCATGGCGAGGGTTCGTGGCCGTGGCAGGGGGATGGCGGCCGTGGCGGGAGGGTTAATGGCTGTGGCGGGGAGGGGCCGGCCGTGGCAGGGGGGTGACGGCCGTGGCGAGGGTTCGTGGCCGTGGCAGGGGGATGGCGGCCGTGGCGGGAGGGTTAATGGCTGTGGCGGGGAGGGGTCGGCCGTGGCAGGGGGGTGACGGCCGTGGCGAGGGTTCGTGGCCGTGGCAGGGGGATGGCGGCCGTGGCGGGAGGGTTAATGGCTGTGGCGGGGAGGGGTCGGCCGTGGCAGGGCTGAGTGTCATGTGACAGGCTTCTGGGGTCCCCCAGGGTTTGGCACCTACCCGGGCCGGAAGCGGGGGGCCGTGCACCCCCAGACCGTCAGCTTCCCGTGCCCGTCCTGCCAGCGGGATGTGGAGCTGGGCGAGCGGGGCCTGGGCAGCCTGTTCCGGAACCTGACGCTGGAGCGGGCTGTGGAGCGGTACCGCCAGACCATCAGCATCGGCACCGCCATCGTGTGCCAGTTTTGCAAGCCCCCCCCGCTGGAGGCCACCAAGGGCTGCACCGAGTGCAAGTCGAGCTTCTGCAACGAGTGCTTCAAGCTCTGCCACCCCTGGGGCACCCAGAAGGCCCAGCACGAGCCCACGCCGCCCACCCTCAACTTCCGGCCCAAGGTAGGGGCTGCCCAGGGCGTCCCGGGCCAGGCTCCAGCGAGGCCCGGACGCGAGCAGTCCCCAGGCTGGGCCCTGGGCCCTGGGCATGGCTGGGGAGAGGTCTGGGTGCTGGGACTCGGTTGGGGAGGGGGTGGCGTGTCTGGGCCCGGCGTCACCCGCCCTGTGCCCAGAGCAGGGGCCAGCGGGGACCTGAACATGGCTCTGAGGTGACAGGGCCTCTGGCCGCTGCTGCACGGGCGGCTGGGGTGGAGGCAGGCGGGGGCTCCATGCATCTCGTCCATCTGGAGGCGTGCAGGGCGCTGCCAACCCCGGTGTCGCACCCCTGCATGCTGGCAGGGGGCCTGATGCCAGGGACACTGGGGGGGTGCCGAGATCAGGGGGCACGTGGATGGAAGGGGGATGCTGAGGCAGCTGGGGGGGGAGGGGGTCACGGAGTGGGGAGGGGGGTGCTGACACCCACTGGCGGGGTGGGGGTGCTGGCTGGAAAGCAGGGCGCCGGCCCCTGTTGCTGAGCGTGGGTCTTGCTGCGCAGGGTCTGATGTGTCCGGAGCACAAGGAGGAGGTGACTCACTACTGCAAGACCTGCCAGCGGCTGGTGTGCCCACTGTGCCGTGTGCGCCGCGCTCATGCCAGCCACAAGATCACGCCTGTGCTGAGCGCCTACCAGGCCCTGCGGGTAAGGGGTGCGCCGGGGCTTCCCAGGCCAGAGTGGGGGTGCAGATGGAGTATGGGTGGTGGGGAGCTTTGTGCTGGCGCTTGGGGCATGGGCAGGGTGGGGCGTGGGTCTCCATGGCAGAGAGGGTCAGGTACAGATGGGGGATTGGCAGGCCGGGAGGACTGTCTCTCTGTCAGAGCTGGGCAACACAAGTGGGATGTACCCTGAGGGGGGGATCCCATCCCGGAGCTGGGGGTGTGCAGATCAGTAGGGCATGCACAGGGTGGGGGTCCAGTACCAGCAGTGGAGGGTGCAGAAGAGACATGCAGTGAGCAAGGTGCATGCAGTGGGGGGGGATGCAGTGAATGGGGTACATGTCATGGGGGGAATCAGTGAACGAGGTGCATGCAGAGGGGTGATGCAGTGAGCAAGGTGCATGCAGTGGGGATGCAGTGAGTGGGGTGCATGCAGTGTCGGGGGGTCAGGTCCCTTTGTAAACCTGCCGCCACCCTCATGGCCTGTGCATGTTGGCCCAGGCGTGGGGCCCGGCTTGTTCAGTGTGCACACCCAGGTGGCTGGGTTCAGAGCCCTCCCCCCTCCCCGTGGACTGGACGGTGCGAGGTGAGCGGCCTGCGTGTCTCTTTTGCCCACGCTGCCTGTGTAGGAGAAGCTGACGAAGAGCCTCACCTACATCCTGAGCAGCCAGGACACGGTGCAGGTGCAGATCGCGGAGCTGGAGGAGACGGTGAAGCACACCGAGGTGAGCGGGGGTCGCCAGCAAGGGGCACTGCCAGGACCGGGGGAGGGGACGCTGCTTCACCCCTCTGGGGCGAGGGCAGGAGGTGTCCCGGCACTGTGCTCCATCCCCAGGGCACCCCCAGGCCAGGTGCCAAAGCCCTGAGGCAGCGGGGCCCCTGTGTGGAGGGAGGCCCCATGGTGAATCTGCTCTGGTCGGGCAGGTGAGTGGGTCCCAGGCCAAGGAGGAGGTTTCCCAGCTGATACGGGGCCTGTGCACGGTGCTGGAGGAGAAGCAGACGGCCCTGCTGCAGGCCATCCAGGAGTCCCAGCAGGAGCGGCTGGCCAGCCTGCACCACCAGATCCAGGAGCACCGGGCCATGCTGGAGAACTCGGGCATGGTGGGCTACGCTCAGGAGGTGCTGAAGGAGACCGACCACCCCTGCTTTGTCCAGGCAGCCAAGCAGCTGCACAGCAGGTACCGTTCCCTCTGATTTCGTTGGGGTGGGTCCTGCTTTGAGCAGGGGGTGGGGTGAGAACCTCCTGAGGTCCCTTCCAACCCTGATCGTCTGTGGTTCTGTGGGCGCCGCAGGGGGTCTCCCGGGGCCAGGGATCTGGCTGATGCGCTGTCCCCATCTCCCAGTGCAGTGGGACACATGCAGGAGGAGCCTTCCACCCCTGTGGGCTAGCGGGAGGGACTCGGGGCTCAATTGCCGGGAGCCCCCATACTGGTGCGTGAGTAGGACTGGGCACTGGTGCCACCGGGAGCCCCTTACCGGGGCCCGTTGCACCGACGCCTGAATCTCCCGTCGCCGCAGGATCGTCAGGGCCACAGACTCGCTGCAGAGCTTCCGGCCTGCTGCCACTTCGTCCTTCAGCCGCTTCCAGCTGGACCTCAGCAGAGAGATGAAGCTGCTCGCGGACCTGACCTTTATCAAAGGTAAACATGACAGCCGGAGACCTGCGGCCAGCCGCAGGGGAGGAGCTCTGGGCTGAGGGGGAGGAGCTTCCTCTGTGGCTTCCTTTAGGGGGAGGAGCTCTGGGCTGTGTGGGAGGAGTTCTGGAATGAGGGGCGGGGCTTCCTGGATGGGGAGGAGCTCTATGCTGAGAGGGAGGAGCTTTCTCTCTGCTTTCCTGGAGAGGGTGGAGCTGTGTGCAGAGTGGAAGGAGCTTCCTGCCAAGCACCCTGCAGCGGGAGAAGCTCTCTGTCTGGCACCCTGCAGGGGGAGGAGCTCTGTCTGGAGGGGGAGGAGCTCCCTGCCTGGCAGCTGGAGTGGGAGGAGCTCTGTCTGGAGTGGGAGGAGCTCCTGTCTGGCAGCCTGACCCCCACACCTCCCTTCTGTGTGGAGCTGGGTCAGGGGCTGGCAGCTGCTGGAGAGAGACCTGTGGGAGAAGTGGCCTCATGGGCTCCCGCAAAGCCTCCCACACTTCGGGTCCTGCCCTCAGCCACCGCGTTGTCCTGCCCTACCCAGGGGGCCCCTCCTGGCAGGAAGCTGCTCGCTCTCGGGGCAGGCAGGGTATGTGAAATACCCAGGCGGGCTCGGGGCTCCCTATAGAGTCAAGAGACGGATCCCCTGGCCCAGCAGCCCCCAGAGTCCATGGGGCTCAGCCAGCGTCAGCCCCCACCCTGTGCTCCAGGCTCCCTGCAGGCAGGGCAGGGCGGAGGGTAGGAAGCTGGGGGTCAAGAGCCTGTGCGGTGGGACTTGGATGTGAGCAAACAGGACCAGGACCCTGTGCCAGATGCAGAAGGGTGAGTAGCCAGCTGGGCCAGGCTGGGCCAGGACTCCCTGTGGGGGAGCGCTCCCATGGGAAGGGCAGGTGCCCTCCCCCACGGGCAGGTGCCCACCCCGGGCCCTGCACTGCACTGGCTGGGGACTCTTTTCAGACTCGCTTCTACCTCTGTTTGTTTATAGGCTATGGCCGCTGCTGAGTCGTCACTGAAGTACCCGAGGCAAGTCACGCTCCCGCCCCTAGAGCTGCCCCTGCTCTCTCTCACCAGACCTCTGTCCTCTTCCCCCATTCATCCCCCCATCCCTCGCTTCTGTGCCCATGCCCCATCTGCCCCCCATCCCTCGCTTCTGTGCCCTTCCCCATCTGCCCCCCATCCCTCGCTTCTGTGTCCGCCCCCCATCTGCCCCCATCCCTCCATCCCTCGCTTCTGTGCCCTTCCCCATCTGCTCCCATCCCTCCATCCCTCGCTTCTGTGCCCGCCCCCCATCTGCCCCCATCCCTCCATCCCTCGCTTCTGTGCCCGCCCCCCATCTGCCCCATCCCTCGCTTCTGTGCCCGCCGCCCATCTGCCCTCCATCCCTCGCTTCTGTGCCCATGCCCCATCTGCCCCCCATCCCTCGCTTCTGTGCCCTTCCCCATCTGCCCCCATTCCTCCATCCCTCGCTTCTGTGTCCGCCCCCCATCTGCCCTCCATCCCTCGCTTCAGTGCCCATTCCCCATCTGCCCTCCATCCCTCGCTTCTGTGCCCTTCCCCATCTGCCCCCATCCCTCGCTTCTGTGCCCACCCCCCATTTGCCCCCATCCCTTACTTCTGTGCCCGCCCCCCATCTGCCCTCCATCCCTCGCTTCTATGCCCGCCCCCATCTGCCCTCCATCCCTCGCTTCTGTGCCCATGCCCCATCTGCCACCCATCCCTCGCTTCTGTGCCCTTCCCCATCTGCCCCCATCCCTCCATCCCTCGCTTCTGTGCCCACCCCCCATCTGCCCCCATCCCTCACTTCTGTGCCCGCCCCCCATCTGCCCTCCATCCCTTGCTTCTGTGCCCGCCCCCATCTGCCCCCATCCCTCGCTTCTGTGCCCATGCCCCATCTGCCACCCATCCCTCGCTTCTGTGCCCTTCCCCATCTGCCCCCATCCCTCCATCCCTCGCTTCTGTGCCCGCCCCCCATCTGCCCCATCCCTCGCTTCTGTGCCCGCCCCCCATCTGCCCTCCATCCCTCGCTTCTGTGCCCTTCCCCATCTGCCCCCATCTCTCCATCCCTCGCTTCTGTGCCTGCCCCCCATCTGCCCTCCATCCCTCGCTTCTGTGCCCTTCCCCATCTGCCCCCATCCCTCCATCCCTCGCTTCTGTGCCCGCCCCCCATCTGCCCTCCATCCCTCGCTTCTGTGCCCGCCCCCATCTGCCCCCCATCCCTTCATCCCTCGCTTCTGTGCCCGCCCCCATCCCTTGCTTCTGAGCCCATCCCCCATCTGCCCTCCATCCCTTGCTTCTGTGCCCATCCCCATCTGCCCCCATCCCTCCATCCCTCGCTTCTGTGCCCGCCCCCATCTGCCCCCCATCCCTCCATCCCTCGCTTCTGTGCCCGCCCCCATCCCTTGCTTCTGAGCCCATCCCCCATCTGCCCTCCATCCCTTGCTTCTGTGCCCATCCCCATCTGCCCCCATCCCTCCATCCCTCGCTTCTGTGCCCGCCCCCATCTGCCCCCCATCCCTCGCTTCTGTGCCCACGCCCATCTGCCCCCATCCCCCCATCCCTCACTTCTGTGCCCATCCCCATCTGCCCCCCATCCCTCGCTTCTGTGCCCGCCCCAAATCCCTCCATCCCTCGCTTTTGTGCCCACCCCCATCTGCCCCCCATCCCTCGCTTCTGTGCCCGCCCCCCATCTGCCCCCATCCCCCCATCCCTCGCTTCTGTGCCCATCCCGCATCTGCCCCCCATCCCTCACTTCTGTGCCCATTCCCCATCTGCCCGCATCCCTCGCTTCTGTGCCCGCCCCATCTACCCCCCATCCATTGCTTCTGTGCCCACCCCCCATCTGCCCCCATCCACCCATCCCTCGCTTCTGTGCCCGCCCCCCATCTGCTCCCATCCCCCCATCCCTCGCTTCTGTGCCCACGCCCATCTGCCCCCATCCCCCCATCTCTCACTTCTGTGCCCATCCCCATCTGCCCCCCATCCCTCACTTCTGTGCCCGCCCCCCATCTGCCCCCATCCCCCCATCCCTCGCTTCTGTGCCCATCCCGCATCTGCCCCCCATCCCTCGCTTCTGTGCCCATTCCCCATCTGCCCGCATCCCTCGCTTCTGTGCCCACCCCATCTACCCCCCATCCCTTGCTTCTGTGCCCACCCCATCTGACCCCCATCCCTCGCTTCTGTGCCCACCCCCATCCCTCCATCCCTCGCTTCTGTGCCCATCCCATGTGCCCTCCATCCCTCGCTTCTGTGCCCATCCCCCATCTGCCCCCATCCCCCCATCCCTCGCTTCTGTGCCCATCCCCCATCTGCCCCCATCCCCCCATCCCTCGCTTCTGTGCCCTTCCCCATCTGCCCCCATCCCCCCATCCCTCACTTCTGTGCCCTTCCCCATCTCCCCCATCCCTCCATTCCTCGCTTCTGTGCCCGCCCCCCATCTGCCCCCATCCCCCCATCCCTCACTTCTGTGCCCGCCCCCCATCTGCCCCCATCCCCCCATCCCTCGCTTCTGTGCCCATCCCCATCTGCCCCATCCCCCCATCCCTCGCTTCTGTCTCCATCCCCCCATCTGCCACTCCATCCTTCTGTGCCCATCCCTCACTTCCCACCCATCCCTGTCCCTATTCCTCCATCCCTGTGTCTCCATCCCCCACTATCCTCGTCCCATCCCTCCGTCCTCTCTCCCCTCTGTTCCAGCTCCCCACCCCTCACCGCCCAGTCCCCGCCACCACCCTCCATCACGCTGTGCCCGGTTCCATCCCCAGTTCCATCCTTCAGTTCCCTGCTCCCCCTCATCCCCTCCTGTGTCTCCAGCCTCCCTCCCTGCCTCTCTCTCCCCACACTTGCACTCAGCCCGCCTGGTCCCTGGAGCCTCTCAGCAGCCCCTGGCCCCGTCTCCCTGACTCTCCCCCTGGTGCCCACATGAGCTCTCGGCAGTCAGAGTCCCCTAGCCTCCTGCTGGTTGTGCGTCCGTCCGTCCGTCCGGAATGCCCCCGCCCTGCGTCTGGCCGCTCGCCTGCCCCCCAAGTGGGGCCTGCTCGCTTAGCCTGTGTCTCTCCCTGCAGCCCCCGAGGCGCCGGTGATCGACACGCAGCGCACCTACGCCTACGACCAGATCTTCCTCTGCTGGCGCCTGCCCCAGCTCTCGCCGCCCGCCTGGCACTTCACTGTGGAGTACCGCAAGAGCGACGCCAAGGCCAAGGCGCTCAAGCTGTGGCAGCGGCGGGAGGAAGTGCGGGGCACCAGCGCCCTGGTGGAGTACCTGGACACGGACAGCGTCTACGTGCTGAGAGTGAAGGGCTGCAACAAGGCCGGCTTCGGGGAGTACAGCGAAGATATCTACCTGCACACGCCGCCCGCACCAGGTGAGGGGGGATCGACCTGCACACGCCGCCCGCACCGGGTGAGGGGGGATCGACCTGCACACGCCGTCCGCACCGGGTGAGGGGGGATCGACCTGCACACGCCGCCCGCACCGGGTGAGGGGGGATCCACATGCACACGCCGCCCGCACCAGGTGAGGGGGGATCGACCTGCACACGCCGCCCGCACCGTGTGAGGGCGGATCGACCTGCACACGCCGCCCGCACCCGGTGAGGGGGGATCCACCTGCACACGCCGCCCGCACCAGGTGAGGGGGGATCGACCTGCACACGCCGCCCGCACCGGGTGAGGGGGGATCGACCTGCACACGCCATCCGCACCGGGTGAGGGGGGATCGACCTGCACACGCCGTCCGCACCGGGTGAGGGGGGATCGACCTGCACACGCCGCCCGCACCGGGTGAGGGGGGATCCACATGCACACGCCGCCCGCACCAGGTGAGGGGGGATCGACCTGCACACGCCGCCCGCACCGGGTGAGGGGGGATCCACATGCACACGCCGCCCGCACCAGGTGAGGGGGGATCGACCTGCACACGCCGCCCGCACCGTGTGAGGGCGGATCGACCTGCACACGCCGCCCGCACCCGGTGAGGGGGGATCCACCTGCACACGCCGCCCGCACCGGGTGAGGGGGATCTACCTGCACACGCCGCCCGCACCAGGTGAGGGGGGATCAACCTGCACACGCCGCCCGCACCAGGTGAGGGGGGATCCACATGCACACGCTGCCCGCACCGGGTGAGGGGGGAATCCACCTGCACACGCTGCCCGCACCGGGTGAGGGGGGAATCCACCTGCACACGCCGCCCGCACCGGGTGAGGGGGGAATCCACCTGCACACGCCGCCTGCACCGGGTGAGGGGGGATCCACATGCACACGCCGCTCGCACCGGGTGAGGGGGGATCGACCTGCACATGCCGCCCGCACCCGGTGAGGGGGGGATCCACCTGCACACGCCGCCCGCACCGGGTGAGGGGGGAATCCACCTGCACACGCCGCCCGCACCGGGTGAGGGGGGAATCCACCTGCACACGCCGCCCGCACCGGGTGAGGGGGGGTCCACCTGCACACGCCATCCGCACCGGGTGAGGGGGGATCTACCTGCACACGCCGCCCGCACCGGGTGAGGGGGGAATCCACCTGCACACGCCGTCCGCACTGGGTAAGGGGGGATCTACCTGCACACGCCGTCCGCACTGGGTGAGGGGGGAATCCACCTGCACACGCCGCCCGCACCGGGTGAGGGGGGAATCCACCTGCACACGCCGTCCGCACCGGTAAGGGGGGATCTACCTGCACACGCCGCCCGCACCGGGTGAGGGGGAGATCTACCTGCACACGCCGCCTGCACCGGGTGAGGGGGGGATCTACCTGCACACGCCTTCCGCACTGGGTGAGGGGGGGATCTTCCTGCACACGCCGCCCGCACCGGGTGAGGGGGGATCTACCTGCACACGCCGCCCGCACCGGGTGAGGGGGGGATCTACCTGCACACGCTGCCCGCACCGGGTGAGGGGGGATCTACCTGCACACGCTGCCCGCACCGGGTGAGGGGGGATCTACCTGCACACGCCGCCCGCACCGGGTGAGGGGGGGATCTACCTGCACACGCCGCCCGCACCGGGTGAGGGGGGGATCTACCTGCACCCGCCGCCCGCACCGGGTGAGGGGGGGATCTACCTGCACACGCCGCCTGCACCGGGTGAGGGGGGATCTATCTGCACACGCCGCCCGCACCGGGTGAGGGGGGATCTATCTGCACACGCCGCCCGCACCGGGTGAGGGGGGATCTATCTGCACACGCCGCCCGCACCGGCTGAGGGGGGGATCTACCTGCACACGCCGCCCACACCGGGTGAGGGGGGGATCTACCTGCACACGCCGCCCGCACCGGGTGAGGGGGGATCTACCTGCACACGCCGCCCGCACCGGGTGAGGGGGATCTACCTGCACACGCCGCCCGCACTGGGTGAGGGGGGGGATCTACCTGCACACGCCGCCCGCACTGGGTGAGGGGGGGGATCTACCTGCACCCGCCGCCTGCACCAGGTGAGGGCGGGGATCTACCTGCACACACCGCCCGTACCGGGTGAGGGGATATCCCCTCCTGTTCTGCCTGCACCAGGTGTGGGGGGACCTACCTGCACACACTGCCTGCACCAGGTAAGGGATATTTATATGAGGGAAGATTAATAAGACTGGGAATTTTCAGCTTGGAAAAGAGACAACTAAGGGGGGATATGATTGAGGTCTATAAAATCATGACAGGTGTGGAGAAGTGAATCAGGAAATGTTATTTACTCCTTCTCATAACACAAGAACTAGGGGTTGCCAAATTAAATTAATGGGCAGCAGGTTTAAAACAAACAAAAGGAAGTATTTCTTCACACAGCGCACAGTCAACCTGTGGAACTCCTTGCCAGATGATGTTATGAAGGCCAAGACATTACCAGGGTTCAAAAAAGAACTAGATAAATTCATGGAGGATAGTTCCATAAATGGCTATGAGCCAGGATGGGCAGGGATGGTGTCCCTAGCCTCTGTTTGCCAGAGGCTGGGAATGGGCGACGGGATGGATCACTGGGCGATTCTCTGTTCTGTTCATTCCCTCTGGGGCACCTGGAACTGGCCACCGTCGGCAGACAGGACACTGGGCTGGATGGACCCTTGGTCTGACCCAGTCTGGTCGTTCTTATGAGATTATAGGAATTTCCTGTTTTCACAATATTTTTCTGAAACTTTTTAAATCAACCTTTCATTCACTATATACTGTACTCCCTCCCATCCCTCCACCTGCTTTAACCCAAAACCTGAGTTTTTTCGAAGTGAAATCATGGAATTATATTTTTTGCAAAAGACTTTGATATACATTTAAACATCTGATGGGCCCCACCCCAGAGATGGCTGCATGTCAGCACTGGGTGAGCAATTGCCGCACAAGGTTGCTATCTGGCTATCAACCAGCTGCTGCACCCAACCCCAGAGGTGGTTGCATTTCATGCCCTGGGGCTGTGATACACCACAGGGATAAAGAAAGATGAGGACTCAGAAGCAGGCCTAAAACCTCAGTATCTAGATACTATGGGAACTGATGATCTCCCTTCTGTTTGCCAGAAGCTGGGAATGGGCGACAGGGGATGGATCACTTGGTG
Source organism: Eretmochelys imbricata (assembly GCF_965152235.1). Taxonomy (NCBI): domain Eukaryota; kingdom Metazoa; phylum Chordata; order Testudines; family Cheloniidae; genus Eretmochelys; species Eretmochelys imbricata. Next base: position 693,084 of record NC_135595.1, on the reverse strand, counting down.
ATTCCCTGTTCTGTTCATTCCCTCTGGGGCACCTGGCACTGGCCACTGTGGAAGACAGGTCACTGGGCTAGAGGGACCCTTGGTCTGACCCAGTCTGGCCGTTCTTATGTTACCCCCCCAGCGCCGTCTGTGCCAGGTTGGGGGGACCTACCTGCCCACACCTCCCACAGCACACATCTGTGACCTGCAGACGGAGGGCTCTAAGCCAGCCCTGGGGATCTCCATGGGGATGCACCTCGGGAGTCACCCCAGCCCCAGAGCCGCAGCACGGGGAAGTGCGGTGAGTGGTCAGTGTCTGTGAGTCCCGTGCACTCGACCCAGGGTTGTGGCGACTCCCAGCTAGGGGGAAGCCCAGGTTGCTGCGCCCCTGAGGAGTCCCACGTGTCCCTGCGTCCCGCCAGGAGAGGAGCCTGTGGGGGTGTGGGGCCCCCCCTGTCTTTCAGCCCTTCCCCACTCTCTGTTCTCTCTCGCTTCTCAGTCCTGAGCTTCTTCCTCGATAACCGCTGGGGCTTCAATCGGGAGCGCCTGGCCATCAGCAAGGACCAGCGGGCCGTGCGTAGTGTACCTGGCCTGCCCATGCTCTTTGCCGCTGAGCGCCTCATGACCAGCTGCCACCTCTCCATCGACCTGCTCATCGGCGACGTGGCCGTCACGCAGGGCCGCAGTTACTGGGCCTGCTGCGTGGACCCCAGCTCCTACCTGGTCAAGGTGGGCGTGGGGCTGGAGAGCAAGCTGCAGGAGTGGTTCCAGGTGCCGCAGGACGTGGTGAGCCCCAGGTGAGGGCAGAAGCTGGGCCACCCACGCTGGGGGTGGGGGAGGCAGGGCCCAGCAATGCCCCCAGGTCCGTGGGCCTTGGGCTGGAGCTCCCATCACACCGTCGGGCCCCTCCCTCTGTCGCACCCCACACCCGGCTAAGCCCTTGGCATGCTTTACTGCTCCCTGAGGGAGGGGCCTGGATGCTAACCGGGCAGAGGGGCAGAGACCGTGGGGGGCTTCAGCCCCCTCTGTCTGAGGCTGCCGTGCCCCAGGGGATGGGATCGTCTCAGGGCGGATCCGTCTGTGTGTCCGTCCGCACTCATGCTCCCCCTCCTGCCGGGCAGGTACGACCCAGACAGCGGGCATGACAGTGGGGCGGAGGACGCCACCGTGGACGTGCCCCCCCCATACGCCTTCCTGACCATCGGCATGGGCAAGATCCTGCTGCCCCATGGCTCGGCCCTCACCTCTCGCGACCCCAGCGGCTGCACCATCCCCCTGCCCCCCCGCATCGGCGTCTGCCTGGACTACGAGCGGGGCAAGGTGAGCTTCTACGACGCTGTCTCCTTCCGCGGCCTGTGGGAGTGCGGCGTGGACTGCTCGGGCCCCGTCTGCCCGGCCTTCTGCTTCATCGGGGGCGGGGCCCTGCAGCTGCAGGAGCTGGTGGCCAGCAAACAGGAGCGCAAAGTGACCATCGGGGGCCTCTCCAAGCTGGACTGAGCCGGCCCTGGCACACGCCGGCCGGGGATTGGCCCCGGGGCCTGCTGCCGGCAGTGGGATTGCACGCCGCGGACATGCCACCAGGAGGAGCCGCCTGAGCCCTGCCCTCCACCCGGCGTGGGAGTTTGGCTCTGGGGACCACTGAGCTCTGGCCAGTGGGGTTAACGAGGGGGGCCTCAGAGCTGACGGGGAGCGGAGCGAGGCTCTGACATGGGGCCAGTTTAGGGCCTCAGCCCCCGGGCCCGGAGCGCAGGCTGCAGTGACGGCAGAAGGGCGGCGTAGGGCAGACCCCTGCCAGCGTGGGACCCAGCCATGAGCTGAGGCCTCGGGGGCCAGGAGAGCCCGGCTCTGCTTCCCAGCGTCTCCGTGCTGGGCTTGTGAATCCTTCCTGTTCTGGTGGATTGTGGGGGGAGGGTTGGGGCCTGCTGCTCCCCCTCACCACCCTCCCACCAAAACCTCTCCCCTCCCACCCCCAGCTCCTCTCCACAGCCTGCCAGGGGCTCCCACCTGAAATGGTGCCCTCTCCAGCACGTTTAACCCTGGAGTCTGAGCTGTGGGCACTGAGGACACTGGGCAGAGCCTGGCAGTGCCCCTGAACCAACCCCCATCCTGCCAGGCTCTGGCCTGAGGATGGGCCGGGCCTGGGTGAGTGTCACGTTCCCGAGATCCTCCTTCCACATGGACCAGGGCGCAGCAGCCAGCCGCTGTGCCCGGGCCTGAGAGGGGGAGCTGGGTGGGGCCGAGCTGGGGAGCTGCCTGAGCCCCGGGCTGGGCCCTGGGCCGGGGGAGGTTGGGCTGGGTTGGGCAGAGGGTGATTGTAGACGTGGCTCATTGACCCAGCCAGCCCAGCTGCTGCCCAGAGCCAGGGCTCGTCCTGCCCCCTGCATCTGGGCTCATCCTGCCGCTCCCTCAGCGCGGCTCTGCAGAGGAAGCGGGTGACGGCGGAGGGGTGCAGAGAGCCCTGCTCACTGGGAAGGCACCAGACTGCAGAATGAAGCTCCCTCCCCAGGCTGGGGCCTGCTGGAAACATCCCGTCAAGTGCGAGGGAGGATGGGAGAGCATGGAGGGGGTCTCACCCCGACCTCCACGCTGCCATGCGGGGAGCTCCCCACATGGGTCCAGCCCTGCCCTGCTGCACCTGTCCTGCGAAGCCCCTACGGCACCGGCATGAAGTGTCTGCACCCACTGCCCTGCACGCGCCTCCTTCCGGGGGCAGGGGGGCTAGTGCAGCTTCACGCGCCAAGGAGCAAATCCACCCACTCCTATTCTTCCCCAGCCTGTGCCATGGGCAGGGGGCAGGCGTTGGGCTGGCTGGGGATGGCAGGGCCAAGGCCTCTCGGGGCCTGGGCTCCGGCACTGGGAGCTCCCAGAATTTCTGTGGGATCTCATGGGGTCTGTACTGTGCAATCGCTGTATTTTCATGGTTTCCTACAATAAACTGCAATGCCAGAGACTCTAGGAGCAGCGATTCTCACTGGGCTGCGCCACCTCCGCGGTGGGACCCAGCCCTGGAGGAGGCACCCAGGCACACTCTTGCTGGCTGTACGCATCTGGGCCCCTCTCCCCCATACAAATCTTTGGCCTTTGTGTAGCACCTTCCAGCAGCTGCCCCAGAGACCTTGGACATCCCAACCGCCCTAGGGAGAAGCCCGTGGGGGTGAAGAGATTTGCCCAAGTCAATCAGTGGCAGAAGGGGAACAGAACCCACAACTCCTGACCACTGCTCTCACCACTAGGCCATGGTGCCTGCTGAAGAATGGCTGGTAGCTGCTGGGGGAGTGTCCAGAGCCCACGCCTGGCCTGGGTTCTGCTACGCTGGCCCGCCTCCCCCCGTTAGCAGGGGGCCTGGCCCTGGGGGGTGAAAGTGGCTTCCCTGGGGTCACAGCTGCTGCTCCCTGGTCCGTGCAGTCAGGCGTCCACCCGAACAAGCCTGTGGGTGGCAGACACGGGGCTGCACCACGACTGACGGCCGGCAGAGGGCAATGCCAGCCCAGCAATGGACACCGGGAGCCAGGGGAGGGGCTGCTGTACAGACAGCTCCGTGCACTGCCGTGCCAACCCTACTCTCTGGCCGTGTGTCCTGATGCCGTGGGCAGCAGGGGGCCGCCTCACGCCCGGGCACAGTGCGGGGCTGAGGCCCAGGGGCGTGCAGGGCTGTGGACACGTAGCTGGGAGGGCGCTGCCTGCTCGCCCGGCCCTCGGACGGCCCCAGACACGGGCTCTGCAGGCAGCGGCTGGGTGGGACGTCTGGGGCACCACTTCCTCGTCCCTGCCCAGCCTTCCCGTAAGGAGGTGGCATGTCCTTGCTGTGGGGACTGTAAAGGTTTATGAACAGTGTAAAGGGTCATAAAAGATCATTGTGTTGCCGGCACCCAGTGCCAAGAGGCAAAACAACAGCAGGGGTTCGTTAACTGGTGTGCGTCACCCAATAATCACAACGGGGTGGAGAAGCAGAAAAGTTTATTTGCAGCTGCAAAAAGGTACAGGGAGAATAGAATCTCAAATCCTGCACCCAGAGCAGGAAGTTACACAGGCTTTTATATATATATATATATTTAGCATATTTATTTAATAGCAAGCTGCTTTAAGTATTTACATAGCCAGCTAATCCAGTTACCAGCTAGTTTCCTTGTTTTTTGTATTATTTGTTAAACTATACATAAAGCTGCTTTATTCAGCATTGTTCTTCCATATCTGCCCTGTTTGGCCTTGTTTAGTTTCAGGCAGTCGGACTCTGCAACATATTGTTGCAGATCCTCAGCATGACTGCTGCGAGTGCCTCCAGGCGGGCTGGGGGAGCCAAGGACACCTGGGCCTAGTGCGAGGGGGCTTCATTGACACTCGTGGTCTTCCATCCCCTCGAGTTACCTAGTGGCCATGTCCCAGTGTCCCCAACAACTCCCTCCTTTGAGAACACTCAACAGCCTTGGCTCTGAGTTTTCTTACTTGGGCTATTTATTTTTTTACAATAGGACTTTGCATAAGCACTTTGTGATAGCCCTGAAGAGAACGACTTATTAACTTTTGCAAAAGGGCCCTGACACATAATACTGCACAGCATAATACCATTAATACAAGCAATACAGGAAAGAGAAGTTTCAATAACAAGCTAAATAAACCACCAAGCCAAAACGACAAACCCCAGCCTGAAAACAAGGTTTGCAACCAATCGCTCTCGGGGGCAGTATAGGCAACCTGTGCTGCGGCTCGGGCATGGGCCTCAGCCTGTACCACCTTGTCATAGATTTTATAACTGCTATCATTTACATATACAGAACATCGGGGCCCGACGAGGGCACAAACCCCTCCTTGGGATGCCAAGAGATAGTCCAAAGCCAGCCTGTTTTGGAGGGAAAACGTCCTGAGCTGCTGTACCTCTTTATTTAATGTTTTTATTGCTGACCTTAAATTACTAACCTAGTTTTTTAACTTTAAGGCAACTTTTTAAAGTACCATTTGCAGCCTTACAGTATAGCAGCCTACGCATGCCATGGCTGGCCCGGTAAACAGTGGCGCTATTTCCAGTACAGAGCACCCTACAAGTTTCTTGGGTGTGAGGGAATTCTTCATATTGCCCTCCAATGCTGTAGTCAGTCGCCGCAGGGTCTTTTCTCGTGACTCAACAGAGGTGTCTCGGGCATTTCTAATCTTTCCTTTGGGCAGTGTGGCAGTTATGGAAAGATGAGGAACTCCATGAGCTATATAACAGCTACCTGTCCAGTTGGCTGGCAGCACCTTGTAAGCCTTTCGGCCACATACAAAATAGTGGCCCTGTAGGGCCCAGTAAGGACTGTTTCTTAAGGGGATTCCTGGGATATTTAAGGCTGCTTTGGCTGCTTTTTTAAACAGTTCATATGCCCCTAAAGGGGCATCCCATTCTCCTGATTGGGTACAAGTGGGGGCGTTTCTAATTGTGCCGTTCAAATTACACTCGCCATAGGGACCACTACAAACCCACCATTGGCTTGCTACATTGGAGATATTAACTGGACGGCAAGTTATATTTCTAAACCCTTTTTTTGTGGTAAGATTATTTGTAAGAGTTTCCCTAAAAGGGGAGGAACCATTACACCCACACTGCTGGCCTCCCCTTTTGGTCTTTATCCAATACCCATCAGCCCACGTGTAATAACACAGGAGCTCTTTCCCACAGGATGCCCATAGTGATCAGATTGGCTTCGGGTAAAACATAACACTCCCTCGGTGAGTACTGCAACTGAATACGCCTGGTCCTGATAGGTGGCCTGCTGCAAAGAGGTCTTGTTCCAGAACGGCGAGTCCGTTCTTTCCTGCTCTTTGGTGGCGGCTAATTCTGCTAGGGTCAGGGGCAGCATGTCAAGGGGCATTCCCGTTTTGGGGGACAGTGGAGTCGGAGCACATACCCAGCAATCAGTCTGGTTTGTTAAAGTAGCAACATGGTGCGCACGCGAAACAAAGGAGTTATGCTCCCGATATGCACAGTTTGGAAATAACAATACAGAGAATAACAATGTTACCCAATTAATTATTACTAGAATTATTACTAATTTTTTAACCCAGGGTCTCCAGTACCTGGGTGGGCCCATTTTAGCATTAAGGTGCCCACTATTTGTGTCTTTTAAACAGTAGCTTTAGCCCGAGATCGTCACTAGATGAGGAGTCAGCAGGTTGGACCGTCCACTGTTCTGCTGATGAGGGGGCGGGTACTGCCTTCAGATCAGAGTGATGGATCCAGTTTTTGTGTCCCTCGATCTTTGCCACTGTATGGGAGATCAGCAGGACAGTATAAGGTCCTTTTTACTTTTATTGGAGAGGCTTGTTTTTCCAGGTGCGAACAAGCACGGAGTCACCGGGCTGTAAGGAGTGGACGGGAGAATCCAAGAGGAGAGGCTGGGAATCCTTGGTGTACCTGTGAAGAGACAAGAGAACAGCAGACAGGGAACACATATACTGTGACAAAAAACCATTACCCAACTTCCATTTTTTTGACAGAACCGGGGTGCCATTCATAGGCCATGCCCTTCCAAACATAATTTCAAAGGGACTAAGCCCTAATATACCCTTTGGGAGAACGCAGATACAGAGTAGGACGAGGGGCAAAGCATCAGGCCATCGCAGTGAGGCTTCTTGGCACACTTTTGAGAGATGCCGTTTAAGGGTCTGATTGGTACGCTCCACTACACCACTGGCTTGCGGTCTCCAGGGCCTATGGAGTTTCCAGGGGATCTGTAAGGCATGTGAGATGCTTTGAATGATTTTTGATGTGAAGTGTGTCCCGTTGTCAGATTCCATCCACAGGGGGAGTCCAAAGCGAGGAATGATCTCCTTAACAAACTTGAGGGCCACTGTTCTGGCAGTGCAGTTACGGCATGGGAAGGCTTCTGGCCATCCGCTGAACCGATCCACTGTGACAAGGAGATATTTGAACCCTTGGGTCCGGGGAAACAGTAAAGTCTATTTGCCACACTTGTCCGGGGCCCGGAGTGGGTTCTAGGGCAGCTGGTGGCACAGGATGTCCCGGTCGGGGGTTATTCTTTTGGCAGACTAAGCAGTCCGCTTGTACCTGGGCAGCCAGGGGTCGGAGTCCAGAAGTGATAAAGTATTTTCCCATTAGTCGGATAAGTGCTTCCCTGCCAGCATGAGTGGTTTGATGTAAAAAGAAAAGGAGTACTTGTGGCACCTTAGAGACTAACCAATTTATTTGAGCATGAGCTTTCGTGAGCTACAGCTCACTTCATCGGATGCATACTGTGCAAACTACAGAAGACATTATATACACAGAGACCATGAAACATGGTTTGATGTAGTTTCTGCAGCACTGGCCGGATCAGGCCCTTTGGTAGGAGGACCTTCCCTTCCGGGGAATGGAGCCATCCCTCCTTTTCCCGGAGACCGAGTTTGTCAGTTAGCTGTCTTTTCTTTCCAGAGTACTGAGGGGTTGGAAGCTACTGATGGGATAAGGACATGCATATGGGCGTTCTCAGTCTGAGGGGATGGCAGGGTGGCAGCATGCTTAGCCTCTGTATCTGCCCGGGCGTTACCTCTGGCCACATCTTGATCTTCCCTTTGATGGGCTTTACAGTATACCACCGTCACTTCCGAGGGAAGTTGTACGGCTTCTAGGAGCCGGAGGATTTGGGGCCCGTACTTGACTGGGGAGCCTTGGGCTGTCAGCATTCCCCTTTGCTTCCATAGGCCAGCATGAGCATGCAGCACACCAAAAGCATACTTTGAATCGGTAAAAATGTTGACCCGCTTTTCTTTTGACAGTTCAAGTGCACGGGTCAGGGCTATCAGTTCAGCAAGCTGGGCAGAGGTCCCAGCAGGCAAACCTTCAGCTTCCACAGTGTCATGGAGGGTCACAACAGCATAACCCGCCCTCCTTTGCCCATCTATTTCAGTACTGTTACCATCAGTGTACCACTCATAATCTGCATTTGGGAGGGGTACATCCTTTAAATCCGGACGGCTGGAGTACTGGGCATCTATGATCTCTAAACAGTCATGTTCCTGTTCCTCTGTTTCTGGCAAGAGGGTGGCTGGGTTAAGGGAGGGGCAAGGCTGTAAGGTGACTTCAGAGTTCTCTAACAGCTTAACCTGGTACCGAGCAATCCGAGCCTGGGTGAGCCAAAGCCCTCCCTTTGCATCCAATAAGGCTCGGACCATATGGGGAGTATAGATTTGCATAACCCCTCCCAATGTTAGCTTCTCGGCTTCCTCAAGCACTAGGGCAGTAGCTGCGACCGCCTCCGGCCAACCCTTTGCAACCTGATCCAGTTGCTTAGAAAAATAAGCCACGGGACATCTCCATGCTCCTAACAGCTGTGTGAGCACTCCTAGGGCCAGCCCCTTTTGTTCATGTACATACAACTGAAACAGCTTAGAGAGATCCGGCAGGCCCAGAGCCGGGGCTTTCATTAACTTCTTTTTTAAGATTTTAAATGCCCTGTCAGCCTCTGTGGTCCAATAGAAGGGGTCATGATCTGCTCCTTTTACACAGTTGTACAGGGGTTTAGCCCACAGTCCAAACTCTGGGATCCATATCCTGCAAAAGCCTGCCATACCCAGAAATGCCCTGAGCCGCTTACGATTACTTGGGGTAGGAACTTGACAGATAGCTTCCTTCCTTTCGTTTGAAAGCTGATGCTCCCCTTGCCGTGTGTGGAACCCGAGGTACCGTACCTCTGGGAGGGCAATTTGAGCCTTACTCCGTGCTACCCGATATCCCCGGAGTCCAATAAAATTCAGGAGGCTCACGGTGGCTTTAAGGCAGGGGGTTTGGCCCACAGTGGCAATTAACAAATCATTTACATACTGCAGAAGGAGGGCCTTCTCATTATTCACTCCTTTAGGTCCCTGGCCAGAGCCTGGCCAAAGAGGGTGGGGGAGTTTTTAAATCCCTGGGCCAACACTGTCCAGCAAAGTTGCTTTTTAACCCTTTTTCGGTCCTCCCACGCGAAGGAGAAGATCTCCTGTGACGGGGTGGCAACTGGGATGGTAAAGAAAGCATCTTTCAGATCGAGGACTGAAAAATGCGTATACTGTCCCCCTATAGAAGCCAATAAGGTATACGGGTTAGGGACAAGAGGGTGCAGAGTCTTAACCCGTTCATTGACTGCCCTTAGGTCCTGTACCAGCCGATATGTGCCATCAGGCTTCTGTACGGGTAGAATGGGAGTGTTCCAGGCTGACTGACATTCCTGGAGAATACCATAATTTAGGAATTGATTTATAGTTTCATGTAAACCTTTTCTGGCTTCCCTCTTGATTGGATACTGTTTTACTTGCACTGGGCCTTTCCCTGGTATGAGCTGAATAGTAATGGGGTTCTGGTGGGTGGCCTTTCTTGGGATCCCTGATGCCCACACGAGGGGGTACACCTGGTCTTCCCACGGACTTCATTCTGGGGCTTGCATGGCTGAGGGCTCAACTGCAAGGGTCATGATCCATGCATTCTCAGGGGGTAAGGTAAGGGTTATTTCGTCCTCAGTAAAATGCAGGGTGGCACCGAGGCGACAAAGCAGATCCCGTCTGTCACGGAGTCCCTGGGCGATGCTCTGGAACTGCTCCCCATGAAGCCAGTCAGGACTCTGGGGCAGTCGCCTTTCTGTGAGCAGCCTGTCTTCAGGACACACAGCTCACACAGCTTCCACCTTCCTGGGTCCGACCTCGGAGCATTCAGCATCCTCTGCCCCTCCGTGCGCTTCCCCCAGCGAGTCCGCTCAGGCAGGGCTCCTGGGGAAGCCAGAGGGTCCTGCACCCCAACTTCGCAGTCAGACGTGACTCTCAGCCAGCCAGTAAAACAGAGGTTTATTAGATGACAGGAACATGGTCTAAAACAGAGCTTGCAGGTGCAGAGAACAGGACCCCTCAGCTGGGTCCATTTTGGGGGGCAGTGAGCCAGACAACCACGTCTGCCCTTCACTCCATGTCCCAGCCAGCCCCCAACTGAAACTCCCTCCAGCCCCTCCTCCTCTGGGCTTTGTCCCTTTCCTGGGCCAGGAGGTCACCTGATTCCTTTGTTCTCCAGCCCTTTAGCTCTCACCTTGCAGGGGGGAAGGGCCCAGGCCATCAGTTGCCAGGAAACAGGGTGTCGGCCATTCTCTGTGTCCAGACTCCTGCACACACCTGCCCTCTAGGGCTCTGCAATGATCATACACCCTTATCCCACCCCCTAGATACTTAAGAACTGCCTAGGGGAAACTGAGGCACCCCCACACTATTCAGAGGAACCATTAAGAACAGTCCCACTTCATCACACCGTCCCAGCAGAGGCGTTAAACACTCAGGGAGGTATATCAGCTTGTGGGATATAGTCCTGTCTCCCAAAGCGCATTCCGCTGGGCATACACCGTGCACTTGGTGTCCCTGCCTGTGGCTCCCACCACAGTAAGGGAATCTGCTACTGGCAACTGAAGAGGCTGATTTACGGCAGTTCGTGCCGCTCCAGAGTCCACTAAAAAATCTATTTCTGAGCTTGCCACCCGCATCTTTACTCAGGGTTCTGGGGGTAGGGTGATCTGTTTCCCCTGACACCCCTATTCCTGCTCCGCCATCGCCATCATAGAGGCACCCCCTCTTTGGGCACTCATTTTTCCAGTGTCCCTCTTGTCGACACAGGGCACACTGGTTGCGACCCAGTCGTCTCTCCTGCGAGCCCGGACGTTCACGTCCACGGCCCCTTCCTCCCCGGCCACTTCCCTTAGTGCCGGCCTGTACCACTGTTACCATCACTCTCACTTGCTTTTTTTTTTTTTGTCTCTCTCAGGCTATAAGCTCGGTTTGCAGTCTCTAAGATTTGTGCCATGGTCATGCCCATTAAATCCTCCTTTTTTTGTAACTTTCTCTTAATACCAGGGGCTGCTCTGCTCGTAAAAATTCCCTTAATAATTGACTCAGTTGCCTGATAATCGGGGTCTGCATTAGTGTTCTGTCGAATTGTGTCCCGAATATGCTGTAGAAAGGCCCCTGGGCTTTCTTTTAAATCCTGCATTACTTCATATGGCTTTGCCCAATTATTATTTCAGACAGCCGAGTGATGGAGTCCATGCAAAAGCAACTCCTTATAAGAGGTAAGGCGGGGTCATATCCCCATGATCATTTGGATCCCACCTGGGGTCTGCTCGGGGGACTTGTACATCTGGGTCAGGGACATTAATACGATCCCGGTCGTACCGTTTCTGCACCTCCTCCCTTGCTTTGGACACAACCTGTTGTCGTTCAACCTCAGACAATAGGGTTCGCAGGAGGATGTTACAATCATCCCAGTCTGGCTTGTGACTGCTAAAATATCCCTCAAAAACTGAAATAAACCTGCTTGGGTTGGTGGAAAACTCTCCTGCCTGTGCTTTGCAAGCAGCCAAATCCACAGGATTAAAGGGCACATGAGTATAAACCTGCATAGTCGTGGCCGGACGCCTGTCAGATCCAGACCGGGCTACTTTAGTTTTGGTGATTAAGGGGTATAGGCCAACCATTGGGGACTTAAAAGGTATGGGTGTAGGGGCCGAAGGGGACACCGGCTCTGCCATTACAGTGGGGGTGGGGGTCTGGGGACTAACATTAGCTGCTACCGAACCAGTCGGAGTCAGATTACAGCGCTGTAAAATATCTGGTCGAGTACATAAGTCAGAAACAAATGCACATACATATGTTCATTCCATTTCCTTGTTCTCTGACAGAACAGGAGTAACTGAAGGATCGTGTTGTAATTAATTGACCCTCCTGGTGGCCACCACTCCTGGTCCTCTAGTTGATATTGAGGCCAGTCAACTGTACAGAATCGTTTTAATTGGCTCTTAGTCATCGGATCCGCACCAAATACCTTCCAGTTTGCTAGAATGCATTCTAGGGGCGTACACTGTGCCCTAACCCCCGAGCTCTGTCCCTGTCCCATACCTACAGGGTAACTCTGGGCGTTCCCAAGTTCCAACAGAGCATACAATCCAGATTTCAAAAGGTTCCTACCTTATCCAACGGACCGGTTCCTCACCGTCACCCACAGCTGCTTCTCCACTATATGAGTGCTTTGCACCGTTGTGACCTCCGGGGTCGATCAAATCACATCTCCTCGGAGGCCCTTGGTGAACTCACTGGTGCGCGCTGGGCGTCGGTTCTCGCCGCAATCCTCGACCTCCAGGAGGGGTCCGGGCAAGGCTAAATAGCAGCCTCGTCGCCCACCCAGGGACACCAAAAGCTGTTGCCGGCACCCAGTGCCAGAGGCGAACAACAGCAGGGGTTGGTTTGTTGCCCGGTGTGCGTCACCCAATAATCACAACGGGGTGGAGAAGCAGAGAAGTTTATTTGCAGCTGCAAACAAGGTACAGGGAGAATAGAATCTCAAATCCTGCCCCCAGAGCAGGAAGTTACACAGGCTTTTATACATCCTTTTTTTAGCATACTTATTTAATAGCAAGCTGCCCTAAGTATCCATATAGCCAGCCAATCCAGTTACCAGCTAGTTTCCTTGTTTTTTGTATTATTTGTTAAACTATACATAAAGCTGCTTTATTCAGCATTGTTTTTTCATATTTGCCCTGTTTGGCCTTGTTTAGTTTCAGGCAGTCGGACTCTGCAACATATTGTTGCAGATCCTCAGCATGACTGCTGCGAGTGCCTCCAGGCGGGCGGGGGGGGCCAGTGACACTTGGGCCTAGTGCGAGGGGGCTTCATTGACACTCGTGGTCTTCCATCCCCTCAGGTTACCTAGTGGCCATGCCCCAGTGTCCCCAACAATTGTTTGGGCTGGGAACACCAGAGTCACACAGGTGGTGGGGGAAGGGGAAGGGGGGGCAGGGAGGGGGTGGTAGAGGGCTGCACAGATTCCCCGGGGGGTGGGGGGGGACACACTCATTCCCACTAGCGAGAGCCGGACGTGTGTCTTGGGGTTACGGGCCCCCCTGTGCCCCGCACAGCCCACAAACTCCAACCCGGCTCAGCGATGGGCCCGCTAGGAGCCAGCTGCTAGCACTGGGCCTCCAGCTCCCTGAGCAGGGCCTGGTTTGGGGCCCCAGGGGCTGAGTGGGACTGGCTTAGTGCCCGGGGATTCCCAGCTGAGCCCCGGGGAGGCGAGGAGGCTCATGCCCCTGGGCAGGGGCTGGCTGGCACCCCAGGGAGCCCATCCCGCTCTGATGCCTGGAAGCCCCTTGGGCGAGAGGAGCAGGGGCCCTGTGGGGTGCAGGAGGAGCCCTCCCAGGGGGCTGGAGGCTGTGATGCAGGGGGCAGGACGGCCACGCTCGGGGCAGGGGACGTGGGAGGGGTTGGGCAGCAGGGCGGGGAGGAAACATCTCGCCCTGTCCCCAGCTGTCTCCATTCCTTGCTCAGTGACTTAGAGGGAACCGGGGGCTGTGGCAGGCGGGTGATAAGCGTCTCTGTGATGTACCTGTGTCCAGGGCCGCGGCAGGGTGGGCCGGGCGCTAGGGGGCGGGGTGGGCAGCGCTGGTCCAGCTCCTGCCCAGGGCCCTGCTGAGCCTAGCGATGGCTGGGCAGGGCAGGCAGCCCTGGCGCCGTGCCCGGCCCCCAGGAATGGAAGGTGGTTCGTTTGCACATGGCAGCACCTCGACCCAGCACATGGGACTCAGTTCTGAGCCCGGGAGAGAGAAGCCCTGAGGGAGAGACCCAGGCTCCTGGCCCAGCCGTGCTGGCTGCGGTGCCCCAGGCCAGGGATCCCCCGGGCCCTGGCCCTGCTTCCCCATAGGCCCTTTGGCCCCACTGGGGTTCTTTGTCCCTACATGCAGCACTGTGCAGACGGCGCAGCCAGGTGGTGACTCAGGTGTCCCCCTGCACAGAGCGGGTGCAAGGTGCTTCTGGATTGCCCCCCACCAGCCACAGCCATTGCAGGGGGGCCAGCGGCTGAGCCCACGGGCTGGAGAGCCAGGCAGAGCCCTGCTAACTCTGGCTTTGGCTGCCCCGGGGACAGGCGCTGTGTCCAGCACTTACCTCCGGAATAGCTTTACTGCCTACCATCTTGGGGTGCCCCACACACCTACCTGCCTCAGAAACCTCTGCCACCGCTTCCCCCAAGTCGACGCCCTGCCCCAAACTGGCTGGCAATGGACTGGAGCAGTCTGGGGTAGCTGGCTTCCAGACGGCTCTAGGAACCCACTTCTGGAACGCCCAGGGTGCCCTCGTGCGGGTGTCTACACTGCAGGGTCGGAGCAAGCTACTCCCAAGGCTCCCCCCGTGCCGATCATCCCTGGCCTGCAGGACGACGTGATCCCACCGGCCTGGGCTTCTGGCACCGGGCCGCAAGTGCCAGTCCACGTAGGGGGCATCAGTGGCTGTGCGGAGCGCAGTGAGCAGCACCAGGCCGTGGCAGGGTCCTCGTCCTCCTCCTTCTGCTCCATCATAAAATCCTCGGACGGGTCAGACAACGTCACCGAAATGTCTCAGCGGCTCACGGCTGCTCTGTGCCTTTCCTGACACAGGAGTGACAGCGCAAGTGTGACAAAGTGGGACTGTTCTTAATGTTTCCTCTGAATACTGTAGGGGTGCCTCAGTTTCCCCTAGGCAGTTCTTAAGTCTCTAGGGGGTGGGATAAGGGGGGTAATTGTTCCAGAACAAAGGGCCAGGGTACATAAATGGCCGACACTCCTGGCAACTGTGGGCCTGGGCCCTTCCCCCTGCAAGGTGAGAGCTAAAAGGTTGGAGAACAAAGGAATCCGGTGACCTCCTGGCCCTGAAAAGGGACAAAGCCCAGAGGAGAAGGGGCTGGAAGGAGAGTCAGTTTGGGGCTGGCTGGGGACGAGGAGTGAAGTGCAGACATGGTTGTCTGGCTCACTGCCCCCCAAAATGGACCCGGCTGAGGGGTCCTGTTCTCTGTACCTACAAGATGTGTTTTAGGCCATGTTCCTGTCGTCTAATAAACCTCCGTTTTACTGGCTGGCTGAGAGTCACATCTGATGGCGGAGTTGGGGGGCAGGACCCTCTGGCTTCCCCAGGACCCCGCCTGGGCGGACTGGCTGTGGGAAGCACACGGAGGGGCAGAGGATGCTGAATGCTCCGAGGTCAGACCCAGGAAGGCGGAAGCCGTGTGAGCTTCTTGCCCTGAAGACAGGCTGCTCACAGAAAGGAGACTGCCCCAGAGTCCTGACTGGCTTCATGGGGAGCAGTTCCAGAGCATCGCCCGGGGACCCTGTAACAACTGGTGGCAAAGGTGGGATGTACTGCACCCCGTGGATGGAATTTCCTGCAGTAAGTGACGGGGGAGCAGTAAAACGAAGGGGGATTGACGAGGACCAGGCGTGCTGAAGGCTCAGAGAGGAGCGGTTTCGGGGGGTGGTTAACCCCTGGGAGTGTGTGACCAGCGAGAAGGACTGTGCAGTAATGGGGTCCCCCTGTGGACTGCAGGGAGCAGTTTCAGGGGCGGAGGAGTCTGTGGCTTGGCCCTGGGAGAGAGAAGGACTTTTGCAGTAACAGGGTTCCCCTGGGGATTGCAGCAAGCGGTCCCAGGGCCGGAGAAGTCTGCAGCTCGACCCTGGCAAAGAGGTGGTAACCTCGAGAAGGGCTGGCACACTAGGGGTTCTCCCTGGAAACCGTGGGGAGCTGAGAACACACGGGCCTGTGAGTCCACAACAACTGGGGAAGAGTGGAGTGATGGCCTGTCACCGTCTCCTTAAGAAGGACATTGTAACCCTGTGCAGAAAGAGAGGGTTGAGCATTGGAAAGTTCACCAAGGCACAGTTCATCGTGCAGCTGGAGGAGGATGACGGCTCTAAGGAACAGATTCCTGACCCCAAATGGGGCTATAGCAGGATCTGGGAGCAGCTGGAGTGGGAGCCAGGCACCCCCAAGACTCCTATCCCGACCAGACGAGGGTCTTCACGATCGGGTTCCCCATCGGGGGATCGGAGACGGACGGGATTGGAGCTGAGTCCAAGAGAGCAAGAGGACTGTGAGAGACAGCGAGAGCCCAAGAAAGAGCTGCAGAAGCAGCAGCAGCATGAACTGGCGGTGGGGGAGCAGAGAGGCCTAGGGGACCCCCCAGGGGTGAGTGAGAACAGACCCCGGGGGGCCAGTTCCGCAGGGAACCTCAAGACTAAATTGTTGCTCCTGGTTAAGGGCGGGAGATGCCCACCTCACTGCCTTTGAGCAGGCTGGTGATTTGAACCAGGGGGACCCTGCGGAAAAGCCCCAGTGTCTAGCTCCCTTGCTGGGTCCCAAGGCCATAGACTCTGTCAGCCAGATGGGTGGGGAGGTGGACACGCTCCCACTCCTGGTCCCAACCTATATGTCTGTGTGGAGTTTCCTGGGGCCAGGCCAGGTGGGAGCGGAAGGTGATGGTCAATGGGGAGACATTCCTGGGGTGGCGAGATCCTGGGACCGAGAGAACTGTTGTCAGGCCCCGGGTGGTGCAGCCTCAGATGCCGAGGGGCTGTGTGAGCTGGGTGAGAGTCCCAGGGACGAAGCCCCTCGCCCTGCCTGTGGCCCAGATCCCTGTGCAGACCCAGGAGGGGTGGGGCTGGCTGGTCGTTGGGGTTCTCCGGGATATCAGCTGCAAGACCCTGTTGTGGGGTGACTGTGTCTCTTTGGGACAGGATCCAGGCCCTGCTCCGGTAACTGCCAAGGGTTTGAATTTGAATCCAGGGAACCAATCGGCGGAGAGGGAAATGGTCAGTGAAAATGCAGATGACCTGGCTGGCGGGGGGAGGTCTGTAACCAGACCCCTGGGGCTCTCCGCCCCCCTGCACACCGGAGAGGGGGCTCCCGCTGGCTCTGATGCTGTAAGGAGAGCAGTGAGTTCGCTGCCTACCCCACTGGGACAGCAAGGGCAGCGCTGAGCAAGGGGGGAGCTGAGACCCCAGCTGAGGGGCGGACCCACAGGCAGGGCAGGTAGGCTGCCAACCAGGTTTGCCTGGTCCAGAGGCGCTGCTGGGAAGTGATCCCACGGTAGGGAGGGAGCGACCAGGGCCAGGGCTCAGCGGGGCTGTGACCCCAGGCCCAGCCCGCGAGAGGAAGCAGGTCCCACTCCCTGCCCCAGCAGCTGAACTCCAGACCGAGCTGCAGAAGGATCCCCCCTTGGAGGAGCTGAGGGGACTTGCTGGCCACAGGCTGCAAACCCCCGTGGGGAAGGCTGCAGGGACAGATTCCCGTGGGAGAAGGGATTCCTGTACCGGGAAGGGGCTCCCCCAGGGGAAGTAGAACCATGGGGGATCAGGAGGCCGCTGGGGGTGCCCCAGAAGTGTCACCGCCAGCTGTCGTACCTGGCCCACGATGTCCCTCTCTCGGGACGCCAGGGGATCCAGGCCCCAGGCAGCACCGTGACTGGCCCGGAGTCTGGGATGCAGCCCAGTGGCACGGCAGGTCCTGCGACCCCAGCCAGAGAGGGGGGAAGGCCGGGATAAGGGTGAAGCTCCCTTGAGACCTCTGCCCATCATAGAGGAACCTTTCCAGAGGGGGATATGGACATAGTGGGGCCCCGCAGCAAGGCGACCCGGACAGGGAAGAAATACGTCCTGGGGGTGATGGATTTCCCCACCCCCTACCCAGGGGCGGGGGCTCTGTCCTCCACCGAGGCAGACACCAGGGCAGACGCGCTGCTGACCATCTTCAGCGGGGGGCGGTCCCCAGCAAGGTCCTTACAGACCAAGGGTCCAATGCCCTGGCAGCCCTGCTCCGGGGCTGGTGGGAGAAATGGGGGGTCTGGCCCACCTGGGCCTCTGCAGGTCACCCTCTGTCCCACGGGCTGGTGCAGAGAGTTTATGGGGCCCTGGGGAAGATGCTGAGGACTTCTATGAATCAGCATCCGCAGGACGGGGACAGGCACCTGCCCCACCTGCGGTACAGGGAAGTGCCCCAGGAATCCACCGGGTTCTTCCCTTTCAGGCTGCTGTGTGGGAGGAAAGCGAGGGGACGCCTGGACCTGGTAAGAGACAGTCGGGAGGAGAACGGGGAAGACCCCCATGGTGGATCTCTCCCCTGAGGTGGGGGCCAATCCTCCCATCAGGTGTCCCCCGTTCAGAGTCACCGGGAAAACAGCCCAGAACCTGGAGAGGGAGGTCAAGGACATGCTGGCTTTAGAGGTGAGCCAGCCGTTCAACAGCCCGTGGGTCTCACCCATGGGGCTGGTCCCCAAGGAAGATGGGTCGATCTGGTTCTGTGGCGACTATCGGAAGCTTAAAGCCATCACCGTGTCTGATGCAGGCAAGCTGAAGGGGGCTGCAGAACTTGGCCCTGGCGTCCGTTGAGGACATCGGTATCTTTAGCCAGACCTGGGAGGAACACGTGTCCCAGGTGAAGAGGGGGCTGGGCTGCCTCAAGGAGGCAGGACTGACCGTAAAAGCTGGAAGGTGTAAGGTGGGGATGGCAGAGGTGTCGTACCTGGGCCACAAGGTGGGGAGCGGCTGCCCAAGCCCAGAGCTGGCCAAGGTCAAGATGGGGGCTCTTAACCAAGAGAGCCCGAATTGCAACCCTCCAAATTGGAGACTCAATCCCAGTTTGAACCCCAGGGGTTTTGGGGTGGAAAAAGGGCATGGACCGCATAAACCTTCCCACATGTGGCCTGCAAGTGCCGTCGAGCACACCCGACCTAAGGGAGGGTGTGAAACAGGAAGGGCCTGGTGTAACTCCCACCAAGGAATAGGAGAGATGCTGGGGCATCCATGGGAACGTTGGTGGGTTCGAACTTCCCCAGGTCACCGGCTAAAGTGACCTCGCTCAGTTCGGTCTTGAAGGGGGGAGAGATGTGACGAAGTGGGACTGTTCTTAATGTTTCCTCTGAATACTGTAGGGGTGCCTCAATTTCCCCTATGCATTTCTTAAGTCTCTAGGGGGTGGGATAAGGGGGGTAATTGTTCCAGAACAAAGGGCCAGGGTACATAAATGGCCGACACTCTGTCTCCTGGCAACTGTTGGCCTGGGCCCTTCCCCCCAGCAAGGTGAGAGCTAAAGGGTTGGAGAACAAAGGAATCCGGTGACCTCCTGGCCCTGGAAAGGGACAAAGCCCAGAGGAGTGGGGCCTGGAGGGGGAGTCAGTTTGGGGCTGGCTGGGGACATGGAGTGAAGTGCAGACGGGGTTGTCTGGCTCACTGCCCCCCAAAATGGACCCGGCTGAGGGGTCCTGTTCTCTGCACCTACAAGCTCTGTGTTAGACTGTGTTCCTGTTGTCTAATAAATCTAGTGTTTTACTGGCTGGCTGAGAGTCACGTCTGACTGAGAAGTTGGGGGGCAGGACCCTCTGGCTTCCCCAGGAGCCCCACCTGAGTGGACTCGCTGTGGGAAGCGCACAGAGGGGCAGAGGATACTGAATGCTCCGAGGTCAGACCCAGGAAGAGGGAAGCTGTGTGAGCTGTTTGTCCTGCAGACAGGCTGCTCACAGAAAGGAGACTTCCCCAGAGTCCTGCCTGGCTTCGTAGGGAGCAGGTCCAGAGCATCGCCCGGGGACTCCGTGACAGCAAGCGAGAGGAGTTCTTCCAACAGCGCCTCCTCCATGTGGCTGGCTCTGGCAGCTGGGCGCACGCGGCCCAGAAAGCCGCCCGGCAGGCTGTGCTGGGGCTGCTCAAACCTTCTGGGCCGTGCAGGGTGGAAGCCAAGTCCCCCCTCAGCGCATGGTGGTCACGGGGCTGGAGCAGCCCCATTTCGGGCGGGCACTGGGGAGTCGGGCTGGGCTGACGCAGGGCTGCAGGGGGCATTAGGGTTTACATTTTATTAATTATATACAGGGTTTATAGTTTGGTTCAGTGGCTCTCAGCACCCCTGCCATGGGCTGAAGGGGCAGAGCAGGGGGCGAGAGAGGCAGGGCAGCTGACTAGGGGTCCTGATGGGCAGCACCCGGGGAATCACTAGGCTCCCCAGCACCAACCGCCCGCACATCCCCCTCCCTCTACACTTAGCTTTGTTTGAACTGGGATATTTTTAATTGTTTTATTGGCTTCTCCACTCATCCCATCTGACTGTTTATGGGCGGAATTGGCTTCAAAACATGCCGTGGGACAGGGCAGGTGTGACATTGTCTAATTAAAATATAACCATGCAAATAATTATTGCTACCACTGCTATATAATTACAGCAAATCTTATACAAAATATAACTCGTGGTCGAGCTGCAGACTCCTCCGCCCCTGGGACCGCTCGCTGCAATCCTCCGGGGGACCCTGTTACTGCAAAAGTCCTTCTCTCTGGTCACACACTCCCGGGGGTTAACCGCCCCCTGAAACCGTCTCTCTCTGAATCTTCAGCATGCCTGGTCCTCGTCAATCCCCCTTCGTTTTACTGCTCCCCAGTCACTTACTGCAGGAAGCACCGTCCACGGGGTGCAGTAGATCCCACCGCTCCCACCAGTTGTCACGGAGTGTGGGGGAGTCCAGGCCCTGCACCCCTCTTCCTGGGAGTCACCGCAACTCTCAGCCAGCCAGTAAAACAGAAGGTTTATTAGACCACAGGAACACAGTCTCAAACAGAGCTTGTGGGTACAACCAGGACCCCTCAGTCAAGTCCTTCTGGGGGGCAGGGAGCTTAGACCCCAGCCCTGGGGTTCCCTGTGTTCCTCCACCCAGCACCAAACTGAAACACTAAACCCCCCCAGCAGGCTCCCTCCTGCAGCCTGTGTCCACATTCCCGGGCAGAGGTGTCACCTCTCCCTCCCCCTCCTGGCTCAGGTTACAGGCTCTCAGGTCTCCCAGTGAAACTCCTCTGGCCCATTCCCAGGTCAACACTCCCCCGTCCCTGCTGGGTCACAGTTTGTCAGCCCCATTCTCTGCAGTTCACCCTAATTGAGTGACCTCGGCTGATTCCCCACTAGGACCCTGGTCACAGCAGCCAGGGCCAGGTGTTCATGGACCCATGGGGCAGGGTCTCACCATAGGCCGCAGCGCTTCCTGGGCAGGGAGGGTGGGGTGGGCTCTGGGTCAGCAGACTGGGTTCATACCCTCCCTGGTGCAGCAGGGTTTGGGTTTGGGGCTGTAGCTGCAGCTTTCCTGAGCCAGGAGTCGAGGAGCCCAGTAACCTGCCTCTGGGAGCAGGTTAGGGAGCTCAGGGACCTGAGGGTCTGGCTGGCACCAGGCACCTGGCTGTGCCCAGGGGGTCTTGATGGGTCTGGCTGGCACCATGCCAGGGCCCTGTCTGGGGGTTCCCTGGCCCTTACCTGGTGGTGCTGCCTGGCCCTGTGCCCTGGGCCTAGCCCCACAGTCAGTTCCTTACATAACTATTCACTTTTGTTTCCTTGTTTTCTGGCGTTTCTGTGTTTGCCCAGTGCCTTGGCCAGCCCGTCCCATGAGTCTCAGCTTGTCCCAGGCTGGGCCCCTGGACACACCTCTGCACACAGCCGGAGGGAGGAGGGCAGTGGCAGGCGGTTTCTCCCCGTCACACGCGGTGAGCCAGTAAGAAACGGCACTAAAGGCCCCGATCCCCAGCAAGAGCCCCTGAGAACTCCAGCACCCTGCAGAACGAGAGCTCAGGGCTGGCACAGCTCCACCCACCCCCATCCCAGGGCCAGGGCAGCCACTGCTCCCACCCTTCCCCAGGGACTGGCCTGTGAGCCAGCGGTGCCCAGTGCCAGGAACAGGGCTGGATCAACGCCTATGCACACTAGACGTGCCAGGAGCCCACATGTTGGGGGAGGGACCTGGGGGCCGACAAACAGCCACACGGTGCACTCTATGGCCTGGGAAATTTGAGTGGAGGTGCGACACCCCCCCAGCCATGATGAGCAGCAAAAGGACGCACAGCTGGTCCCAGAGCAGCCACAGCACGGCCAGCCCAGCTGCAGGGAGTGGGCTGTCTGATGCCGTGCTGTTATGCATCACTGGGTAGGGCCCCTATGTGTGTTTTGCCTAGGACCCCAATGGGTTAATCCAGCCCTGGCCAGGAAGTCTGGCTACCAGCTGTCAGCTTCCCTATGTGTCCATCCCTGCCCTCGCCCACGACACTGCCCGTGCCCGTCACAGGAACAGGCAGCGCTGCCCAAGCAGGCCCACGACCCCAGGCCATGGAAAGGCATCTCAGCGTCCGGGCGTCAAAACAACTGGGTCCTGGGCAGCCCTTGAAGAGCTCCCCTGGAGACGCCGGGCACATGAAGATCAATGCACTAGCCCAGGTTAAAGCAAGGGGCAGCTGGGTCTGTTCTGGCCCCTCGTGATGGTTTTATGGCCCCCGCCTCCTCTTGTCCAATTTCGCCTTTGGTGACATTGCAGGTTACGTGTGGCTGCCGTGAAACCCCATTTCCTGCAGTTCAGTCCCACTGAAATACCAGACAGAGCTCTGGCACTGACGAGAGGGCTCTGGGTAACACCCGGGGGGATTCTGGGCACTGCCAACGTGCTGCCCCTCAGGATTCTGGGCACTGTGGGGCTCTTGGTCACACCGAGGCCAGTCTCAGAGCCAGACTTTTCTTTGAGTCCATTTTACACCTGCACAGCCATTTCCTTGCTGCCTTTTTGCTGCCCTCCTGCTCTCACCTGGCTGGAGGGGAGGAATTTTCAGGGGCTGAGCTCCCCTTTGTTGGAGCAGGAGAGGGCACCGGGTACCCTGGCCCTAGATGGCAGGATGACTTGCTGGGCTGTGAGCTGTGTGCTGGGCGGTGCTGGCTCTGAGGGATGCCGATCCCACAGCCCCCTGCGCATGGACCGTGGCGCTGATTCGCCTGCCCTGTGGGTAGCGTCCGAGAGGTGCAGGAGAAAACCAAGCAAGAGCCTGACTCATCACAGATCCCTTTATTGAGCACCCCTATAAATACAGACCTTCCCAAGGACATTGTGACCCCCACTCCCACGTCACAGCAGGGCAGCCATCACAGAACGGCGTGGTTACAGATCACAGGTACAAAAACAGAGCCCCAGGCCAGCGGTGCAGGCCAACGCAACCCCTGGGGAGTCCCTGCCCCACTCCCTGCACTGCCCAGGCTGGTTGGCTTGGCGGGGGGATATATGGGGCAGCCCCTTTGCCCTCCCTTGTGGAGCGGGAGAGGAATTTGCCCCATTAGTGCTCGCCCCATGTGGCCCAATCGCAGGGCCAAGGGTTGCAGGGTCGGGGGGGCAGTCACCCCCTCCCCAATTGTGAATCCAACCCCCTGTGCAGCAAACCCCTGCCCGGGGCTGCCTTGTCGCCCTGCCCGGCTCCCTGGAGTCCAGCTGCAGGAAGCACGCGGCGATGCTGGGAGCTCTGCTCCCGCCGGTCCTCGGGGTGGCCCCCTAGAGATTCTGTGACGTGGCAGGGTTGGCGTAGAAGGCGTTGGTGCCGTTGCCGGCGGCGATCTGGGAGGAAGCAGAGGGGATGGGGTTAGAGCCAGGCTGGGCCAATCCACCCCCAACCAGGCAACCACCATGTACCCCCTGTCGGCATGGAAACCGGGGCTCTGGGGAGGGGCTCACTGGGCCGAGCTCTGGCGAACAGACCCCAGTCCCGTTCGATCCCGGCCACCCTGTCCCCACTCACTCCATCCCCCCTCTGTCGCTCGCTCTCCCCGACCCTCACTCACTTATTTTTACCAGGCTGGGGCAGGGGGTTGGGGTACAGAGGGCGTGAGGGCTCTAGGGTGGGGCCAGAAATGAGGGCTTCAGGGTGCGGGAGGGGGCTTCTGGCTGGGGTAGGGGGTTTGGATGTGGGCTCTGGAGTGGAGCCTGCGATGAGGGGTTTGGGGTGCAGGAGAGGGCTCCAGGCTGCAGGGTGGAGGCGAGGGGTTCACAGTGCGGGAGGGGGCTACGGGCTGGGGTAGGGGGTTGGGATGTGGGCTCTGGAGTGGAGCCTGCGATGAGGGGTTTGGGGTGCAGGAGAGGGCTCCAGGCTGCGGGGTGGAGGCGAGGGGTTCACAGTGTGGGAGGGGGCTACGGGCTGGGGTAGGGGGTTGGGGCGTGGGAGGAGGCGCCTAGGAGCTAAGGGGTGTGTCTCTGCTTCTGGGGAGCTGCGTGGAGCCGGGCAGGGATCCTGCAGCCCCACTGTACTGCCAACTGCCCTTTAATGGACCGGCGAGCAGTGCTGACCAGAACCGCCAGAGTCCCTTTTCAACCAGGCATAAAACTGGATATGCATGGCCACCCTCGCTGGGCCTGGGGCTGGCCTGGGCCGGACCTGGAGCTGGGCCTGGGGCTGGGGCTGGTCTGGCTGAGGCCATTGAACAGCAGAGTGACCCAGTGCCCTGACAGCCCCACCCCGGGCCGTGGCCAGCGTCCGTCAGGGCAGGCATCCCCCAGCCAGGAGCCTCCCGCCGGCGTGAGAGTGACACTAACCCCCCGTCCCGGGGCAGGAGTGGGGCCGCCTGGGATCCATGGGCACAGTGCAGGAGGCAGAGCCCAGCCAGGCCGCCCCGGGCAAGGGGCCCAGCCAGCGCTGCCAAGGAGGCCATTTGTAGAGAGCCTTGTCTCAGAGCCAGCCATTGACCCACCTCCACCCCCCTCCCTGCCTGCCTGCCCCACCACCTCGCTCTGCGACCCCACCCCATCCCACTACCCCACCCTCAACCTCACCCCCACTCCATCCCCCCACCCGCAGTGCCATCCTCTGACCCCACCCCCCTCCCTCCCTGCCCCACCACCCCACCTCCTCTCCATCACCTCACCCTGCCCCTACCCCCACTACCAAAGCCACCCTCTGACCCCCCTCTCACTCCGTCCCCCCACCCACTGTTGCACCCTCTGATCCCAGCCCCACTCCAGGCCCCCGCCCCTCTGGAGCAAGGCAGGGGGCTCGTTCCCCACAGACAGCAGCAGGAGTCACAGAGTCCAGGTTGGACTGTCCCAGGCCGGCCAGCCCATGGTGACCGTCTCGTCTGACCAGAGACCGGCCCTGAGTGAATTGCTGCCGAACTAGGGCCGAGTGTTCAGCAAACGCCCTGTCTGGCGCAGGACCTGCCTGGGCCGGAGAAGCCAGCGGGGCCGGGGGCTGGTCAGGGGTTACTCGCCCCCAGCCACACCTAACGCTCTTCCCAGGCTGAGGCGGAGGAGCCGGTGGCTCCTTCTTTCTCTCCCCAAACAGCCCTGCTGAGGGTCCCGCTGGAGTCGCGCCGAGCCCCCATGGGAATGGAGAGCGATGGGGCGGGGGTACGGACCATCTGAGCCCTGGTCCCAGGGCAGGCAGGGACAGGGGACGCTGGTGCTGCCCAGGACAGGACAGGCCATGGCAGGTACAGGACTGGCGGCCCCCAGAGACCCGGGCAGAGCCGTGGGGGTGGGGCGGACAGAGCCATTAGCTGCTGGTTTCACATCAGCCAGGAGCTGCCCTGTTAGTGATTAACTCAGCAAGGGGGGCCGGGGGCAAGGTCAGAGGCTGCCCCACGGGACCTGGGCTGCAGCCCCTCCCTCTCCAGCCCAGGGTTTGTGTTCTCTCTGGTGAGATTTTCTGGGATGAGCTGACCAAACCTCTGCCCCCTAAATCCCCCACCCCCTGTGAGCAATGTGGGGGGCATCCACCATCTTCACCAGCCACTGGCACCCGCAGCGTGTGCCAGGCAGGGCTGCCATGTGCCGGGCACTGGCGTCCAGGGGTGAACCCAGGTAGTGTGCGGAGACAGGCATTGGGGCAGGACCAGGCCCCAGTGTTTACCTCATCATAGGGGGCACGCTTCATGCTACTTGCTCATAGTCTGGTACGAGGTCGTTGAGCTGAACAGATCCAGGTTCCCTTGGCTCCCCCTGCAGCACATGGAGACGATCTAGAGGGGCGAGAGGAGGCTGGTGAGCGGGGGCGTGGAGGGGATGCAGGGGTCAGGCAGGGAGAAGGAGAGAGGCTGGAGGGGCCTGAGGCCGGAGGGATGGGCAGCGGGGGGCACTCACCAGCAGGATGAAGAGGAGAATGCTCAGCACCAGCCCAATGCAGACCAGGACCAGCAGGGCGATGCCCCAGCCGGGCACCAGGGGTGCTGGTGCCGAGGTGGGCGAACTTGTACCGATAAAACTGGCTGAAACACAAGTAGGAGCAGTCAGGGCTGGGGAGGACCCGGAGGGGAGGGATCCCGTAGAGGGGCCCACGCCAGGGGACGCAGCTGGCCAGGCAGAAGAGCCAGGGAAAGGGGCTGTGGGAAAGGGGCTGGCCCAGGGGTGCTGGGAAGAGGCTGAGTTGATGGCCGGGGGCCCAGCCCCAGGGTCAGCGAGGACGGCTCTGAATGGGCGCCCTGCCAGGGGGCCCAGAAACCCTCGCTCCCTCCCTGGGACAGATACAGGCTGGGCCGGGCTGGCAGGGCAGGGCAGGCACCCTCCACAGACACGCCCCAAAGCAGCCCAGCCAGGGGGCTCTGCTGGGAGCTGGAGGAGCCCCCGAGGGCAGCCCGGTCTCCACAGAGCTCTGCACAAGGGCCAAGGACACCAGCCCCCCTCAGCCATGGGCTGAGCCCCCCAGGACAGGGACCCCCGGACACGTGGCTGTGGCCACACTGTGGGGCCTGGCTGGAGCCTGCTCACCGCGGATACTGTCCAGCTGGAGCCCATCAAAGCTGTTATTTTCGTCCAGCCTTTGTCTCAGCTGCTGCTCAATGTCGGCGGCACTGATGCTGGTGTCGTCACTCACTCGGTACAGCAGGACGGACTCTGTCACCACCGAGCCCTGGCTGCCGAGCGTGCCGGAGAGGGGGCGTTAACTGGGTCTGGCCCCGGCCCTTCCCGTGCCCCTGCACCAGCTCCCCTATTCCCACCTGCCCCTGCACCAGCTCCCCTATTCCCACCTGCCCCCGCACCAACCTCCCCTTCCCACCTGCCCCTGCCCAACCCCCCCTTCCCATCTGCCCCTGCACCAACCTCCCCCATTCCCACCTGCCCCTGCACCAGCTCCCCACTTCCCACCTGCCCCTGCCCCAACCCCCCACTTCCCACCTGCCCCCGCACCAACCTCCCCTTCCCACCTGCCCCTGCCCAACCTCCCCTTCCCACCTGCCCCGGCTCCTCCATTCCCACCAGCCCCTGCACCAACCTCCCCTATTCCCACCTGCCCCTGCCCAACCCTGCCCTTCCCACCTGCCCCTGCTCTGGCTCCTCCATTCCCACCTGCCCCTACCCCTGCCACAGCCCCCCAGGGCAGCACACCTGCCCAGCACGGCCTCAGGCAGCCAAAGCTCTGGGCTTCTCAGACATGGCCCCCCCAGGGTCACACGCTCACAGATTTAGCCTCTCTCTCCTCACCTTTCTCCCCCACCCCAGCTCAGGAGGCAGCAGGCTGCCCCCTCCCCTGCCCACAGCTGGGGCAGCCCCATGGCACACACTGTACCTGAAACGCAGATCAGTCAATCCCAGGTAGTTCTGCCCATTCGGGCACGTTGGGCAGCCATAGATCTTGCCATACTGTCACAGACAGAGGGGAACAGGGTCACCGCCAGCACCCAGCCAGCTCGGGGAGGCTGGGAGCACCCAGCTTGGCGGATCTGCCCCGGCCCCTGCCAACCTTCCTTGTTCTTCTCTGTGCTCTTCGCTGGGGTGCAGGGGCACGGGGTGTCTCCCCACAGCTGGCTGGAGAGGGGCAGAGGGGCCCAGAGCCGAGGGCAGGGTCCCGGGGAGGGGGCTCCCCAGACAGGATTGAGGGTCTGTCCCTTCACTGCTCCAGGACAGGAGACTCTGGGGCTGAGGGGCCTGGTGCCCAGGACTGGGCCGGGGGGTGGGGTGGAGGTGTCTCCCCTCCCTGCTCCATGGGGTCTCTGTGTGTGGAGCCCGAACGGCAGCAGCCACCAGAGGCCCGAAGGCTCACGGCAGCTCGATGGAGCTCCCCGCAAAGCCCCCAGCCTGGGGCTGGCAGCCACCCCCAGCTGGCAGGCCGGGGCAGAGCGCTGGGGTGGAGGGAGGGGCTGCTGTGCTCACCATGATCTGGATAGTGACTTGCAACTTCAGGTAGTTAATGGAGTTGGGGTCGAGAAGAGAGTTGTCGAAGATCCTGTTCACAATGCGGAACAAGAGAGAGATTCGAATCACGACTGTCGTGGAGGGGATCCGGGTTGAGGTCGTGTTGGTGCTGCCGGGGGGAGTGGTGTTTGCAATTTTGGTGGCGGTCACATCGCCAGGGACGGTCGTGTCGCCAGGAGGCCCAGGGGTGGTTGTTTCACTGGGAGGCCCAGGGGTGGTTGTGTCACCGGGAGGCCCGGGGGTGGTTGTGTCACCGGGGAGTGTGGGGGTGGTTGTATCACCGTGGGGGGCCGGGGTGGTTGTGTCGCCAGGAGGCCCGGGGGTGGTTGTGTCGTCAGGAGGCCCGGGGGTGGTTGTGTCACCGAGGGGTGCCGGGGTGGTTGTGTCACCGAGGGGGGCCGGGGTGGTTGTGTCACCGGGGAGTGTGGGGGTGGTTGTGTCGCCAGGAGGCCCGGGGGTGGTTGTGTCACCGAGGGGTGCCGGGGTGGTTGTGTCACCGAGGGGGGCCGGGGTGGTTGTGTCACCGGGGAGTGTGGGGGTGGTTGTGTCACCGGGGGGTGCCGGGGTGGTTGTGTCACCAGGGAGTGTGGGGGTGGTTGTGTCACCAGGGAGTGAGGGGGTGGTTGTGTCACCGAGGGGGGCCGGGGTGGTTGTGTCACCGGGGAGTGTGGGGGTGGTTGTGTCACCAGGGGGTGCCGGGGTGGTTGTGTCACCGGGGAGTGTGGGGGTGGTCGTGTCGCTGGCGAGTGCCGTGCTGGCTGTGGCCGTGTCGGCGGTCGTGTTTCCTAGGAGAGAATCGGTCTGTTCAGTTCAGAGAAAACAGAACAAAATGTGGGGTTCAAGTGAGGAGCAGAAACCCCCAGGGCCATCAGGCGCCCACGAGTCAGGGGCAGTTATTTTACACAGCACGTGATGAGCCTGGGGAACTCACTGCCACAAGGTCCCAGCGAGGCCGAAAGCTCCCAGGGCTCAGCCAAGGCCTGGCCTGTCACAGGGACAAGGGGGCAGCCGGTGACCCCGAGGGGATGAAGTGGCTCCTAGGCAGGGGTCAGACAAGGAGGGGGCACATCACTGTTGCCTGGGGGTCCTGCAGGAGCCGGGGGTGGCCTGTGGGGACAGGTCCCGGGGCCGTGCTGATGATCCCCGTGCTGGTTGGATGGGAGCGACTGGAGCGCCTGGGGCCGCAGCCTGACACATCGAGTCCCCCTCCCCCCCCCGAACTCGGAGAGGGGCTGCGCTGCCGGGGCTCCAACACCCCGATGTGGGGTCTGACGTGGGCCCCGCCCAGCGACCCCTGGGCTCCAGCACAGCTCAGCCCCGCTGCGGATCAGGCACCTTCCCCAAGCCCCGTGTCTGGAGGCCGGACTCGGTGCGTGGAGCCGGGTGTCGGGAGCCCTTGGGGTCCCACCTGGAGCTGCCCGATGTCCCCCGTAGAGACAAGCTCTGCAGGGTCCCTGGGGAGCTGCCCCCACCCCTGGGTTCCCCGGAAAGCTCCCCAGACCTGTGTGCCCCGTGTGGAGCGAGCCGTGGGGCGGGCTGGGCTGGGCTGGGCTCTGCGTGCTGGCCCGTTGGTTTGGATTTTGACTTGGCTCCTTCCCCAAGTGGCTTTTGTTGGCGACGGTAGCCGGGGGTCCAGAGCAGGGGCCTCGCAGCGCCAGCCTGGCCAGAGTGTCCTGCCCACAAGGGGCTCCAGCAGCCTCTGCCTCCCTCCTTGCTGTGGAAGGTGCCTGGAGGAACGGCGCTGACCCCATGGGCAGGGCCCTCCCTGCCTCTCCTCCGCCTGCCGACACCCCCCAGGCAGTGCGGGCGGCCGGGGCTCCAGCCCTGGAGCGCTGAGGCTCTGACCCCATCCTTCCTGGGCCTCGCAGCGCCCCGCTGCAGCATCCCGCTGAGCAATTCCTGCCGCTAACACAGCAGCCCACCCCGATGCCGAGAGCCCGGCCGGCCAGTGGGCAGCACTGCCCCGCTCACAGGCGGCCCATGGGCCACGCAGTCCTGGGACTGATAAAGACGCCCTCGACCTGAGCCCGCAGCTGGGGCCTGTCCTGCAGCCAGCACCAGCCTGGGGCTAACATCCCCCCTTCTCTTGGGGCGCGTGTCCCGGCCTCCTGGCAGGTCACTCGGGGCGTGGGCTCCCTGCACTCTCAGGAAGGGACCCACATGCTGCCCCCGGGGGTCCTGGACCGGACGTTCCCTGCTGGGCTTCCCTGACTGGTCCTGGGCCGTTAGCACTGGGCTCAGCCAGACCGACACAGTCCAGACACACCTGCGTCAGCCCTTGGGGAGTGTCGGCCAATGGCTGTCGGCCAACGCCCTCCTGGGTCCCAACCCGGGAGTTCCTGGGCACCGTCAGAAAGGGGCTCAGGGGAGCAGAAGGGGCTCCCCAAAGCACCAGCCCAGGGGAGAGGGGACCCCATGAACACAGAGCCCTGGGTGGGGCTGTGCAGAGGGCACCCTAGGAACACTGCGCCCTGGCGGGGCCTGGGCAGAGGGGACCCCAGGAGTGACAGGTGCTGCCCATGGTCCTCTGGGTCACTGGGCATCTGGGACGATCAGGCCCCACTCGCCCATTCTCCCCCTGTTGAGGGGCAGATCAGCAGTGAAACCAGCCCCGTGTTGGCAGCAAGAGCTGATAGGCCCCATCTGAGCAGCCCAGTGCCCCGGGGTGGGTCTGAGCCGACTCCACAAGTGCTGCTCAGGCCCGATGGCCCCCTCCCAGCAGCTCCTGGAGACTAAGGCTCACCTGTGGCCAGCAGCAGCAGGACTAGACCCAGCCACAGGGCATCTGTGCTCAGGCTTCTGGGCTTCATGGCGGCTGGTGGGGTCGGGGCTTGGCCCCAGGTGTCCCAGCACCGGGCTCTGTCTCTCTCTGCCTCACTCGGTGGGGCTGCACCTCTCGTTAGCCCGCAGGGCTCTCGACAATCCAGGAATTGGGAACTGGGAGCGGCTCTGGGGCTGGAGCTTTATAGCAGCACCTGCAAGCAGGTGGGGAGGGAGGAAGGCCCCACCCAGCGGACTGGGCTGGGCTGTGTCGCAGTGGGAATTTTTCATAATATTTTGGATGGCTATTGTCTGTGCCTCAGTTTCCCCATCTGCTGCATGGGTAACTAGGTGAGGGAAAGGGTTGTTTGCTCTTTGCAGGGACCCAGACACACAGGTATGACCCACCCAGGCTGCCTGGGGCCTGGAGGCCCAGGGAGAGTCCCAGACCACAATGGCCACTCCAATTGCCCAGACTTTGGCACCCAGGAACAAAGGACCCTGGGTGTCCCCCCTCCTTAGGACACAGCTGGCGGAGAAAGGACTGGGGAGGGGCCAGGTGGGGTTGGTTAGTATGGGCTACCCAGGGGAAGCTTCTGGACTGGGACTGAAGAGGGGTCAGAGGGCTCTGGGTTCTGGACTAACCCAGCTGGTCTTTGCTGTAACTTTCTGTTCTCGGTGGTAAGGCTATTCTCATAACCCTCCGGCTGTTACCCTGCTGGCTGAGAGTTGCTGCAGTCAGGAAGTCGGGGTGCTCTGCTGCCTTTGTGGGTGCAATTCTCCCTCTGGTGTCCAGCTCGGGGGAACTCGGTGCAGGAAGCTCACGGTGTGACCCAAGGGGGGTGAAGGGACTGAGGGTGAGTCCCAGGAAGCCCCACAGAACATGCCCCCCCCCAGCCCTGGAGCCCTGCCCCAAGAGGCTCCCCCCCAGCCCTGCCTCACCTGCCCTCCATAGATTGGAGACCAGTGTGGAAAGGTCTGAGAGGAGGAACCCCTGCAGTATCCGCAGCACAGGGGCTCGGCAAAGGACAGGGGAGGGCCCTGAACTGGGGCTAGGGAGAGGCCCCACTGGATGGAGCATGGGGCAGAAGCCCCAGGTTGGCGGAATATGTGGGTCTGAGTCCCCCGTCCCACCTGGGCTCAGCCCTGGCCTGCACCACAGCTCCAGAGCAGCGCCAGAGGTGAACCAGGCCCAGAGAACTGGGTGGGGTGGGTGGGAAAGAAGGGTGTCTATCTGCCCCGTGCCCTCTGCACCCGCTGCCCTGGCCGTGTCTATATGCCCCATGCCCTCTGCACCCCCCGCCCTGGCCGTGGCTATCTGCCCCGTGCCCTCTGCCCCCCCCGCCCTGGCCGTGTCTATCTGCCCCGTGCCCTCTGCACCCCCTGCCCTGGCCGTGGCTATCTACCCCCCGCCCTGGCCGTGTCTATCTGTTCCGTGCCCTCTGCACCCCCCGCCCTGGCCGTGTCTATCTGCCCCGTGCCCTATGCACCATCCGCCCTGGCCGTGTCTATCTGCTCCGTGCCCTCTGCACCCCCCGCCCTGGCCGTGTCTATCTGCCCCGTGCCCTCTGCACCCCTGCCCTGGCCGTGGCTATCTACCCCCCGCCCTGGCCGTGGCTATCTGCCCTGTGCCCTCTGCACCCCCCGCCCTGGCCGTGTCTATCTGCTCCGTGCCCTCTGCACCCCCCGCCCTGGCCGTGTCTATCTGCCCTGTGCCCTCTGCACCCCCCGCCCTGGCCGTGTCTATCTGCCCCGTGCCCTCTGCACCCCCCGCCCTGGCCGTGTCTATCTGCCCTGTGCCCTCTGCACCCCCCGCCCTGGCCGTGTCTATCTGCCCTGTGCCCTCTGCACCCCCCGCCCTGGCCGTGTCTATCTGCTCCGTGCCCTCTGCACCCCCCGCCCTGGCCGTGTCTATCTGCCCTGTGCCCTCTGCACCCCCCGCCCTGGCCGTGTCTATCTGCCCCGTGCCCTCTGCACCCACCGCCCTGGCCGTGTCTATCTGCCGCGGGCCCCCTACACGCCCCGCTCTGGCCATGTGTCGTCCCCCCCCCCGCAGTGTAACATTGTAAAGTGTGGCATGGGGGATCCGGTGGGCTCCTCCCCTCCTGCCCCAGCCCTTCCCACATCCCCGTGGCCCCTGTTGGGCGGTGAGGGCAGCTCATTGCTCGAGCGACGCTGCCTCCTGCTGGGCACATCTGTGTTCGCAGCAGCTCCCCTGGCCGCTTGGAGGAGGCGCCTGACGCTGCGCTGGGGTCTCTGAAGTGCAGGTGAGTCTGAGCCTGAGCGAGGGTCCCCAGGACAGGACAGTTCGGGGCCCGGCCCCTCGCTGAGCACCAGCCGCGTCATCGTGCCTGGTTCTCTGGAAACGTGCTCAGCGTGCAGCGGCTGGCTAAGTAGAGGACACGGTGCTAGGCCCTGCTAGGGAAGGGGATAGACAATGAGACAGTAAATACGTAATGGCACGATGTAAACCCCTGGTATCCCCCGCCCGAACACGGCCTGCGGGGCTGGTCGCCCCCTCTCCGAAAGACGTATTAGCCTTGGAAAAGGGGCAGAGAAGGGCAACAAAAACCGTCAGGGGGCTGGAACAGCTTCCATACGAGGAGAGATTAAACCTGGGACAGGTTCAGCTTGGAAAGGAGCCGACTAAGGGGGGCTATGACAGAGGGCTGTAAATCTTGCGTGGTGTGGGGAAAGTGAAATGTCATTTACCCCTTGAAGTAACACAGAGACTGCGGGTTACGCCACCCCCGCGGTGGGACCCAGCCCTGGAGGAGGCACCCAGGCACACTCTTGCTGGCTGTACGCATCTGGGCCCCTCTCCCTCGTACAAATCTTTGGCCTTTGTGTAGCACCTTCCAGCAGCTGCCCCAGAGACCTTGGACATCCCAACCGCCCTAGGGAGAAGCCCGTGGGGGTGAAGAGATTTGCCCAAGTCAATCAGTGGCAGAAGGGGAACAGAACCCACAACTCCTGACCACTGCTCTCACCACTAGGCCATGGTGCCTGCTGAAGAATGGCTGGTAGCTGCTGGGGGAGTGTCCAGAGCCCACGCCTGGCCTGGGTTCTGCTACGCTGGCCCGCCTCCCCCCGTTAGCAGGGGGCCTGGCCCTGGGGGGTGAAAGTGGCTTCCCTGGGGTCACAGCTGCTGCTCCCCGGTCTGTGCAGTCAGGCGTCCACCCTAACAGGCCTGTGGGTGGCAGACACGGGGCTGCACCACGACTGACGGCCGGCAGAGGGCAATGCCAGCCCAGCGATGGACACCGGGAGCCAGGGGAGGGGCTGCTGTACAGACAGCTCCGTGCGCTGCCGTGCCAACCCTACACTCTGGCCATGTGTCCCGATGCCGTGGGCAGCAGGGGGCCGCCTCACGCCCGGGCACGGTGCGGGGCTGAGGCCCAGGGGCGTGCAGGGCTGCGGACACGTAGCTGGGAGTGCGCTGCCTGCTCGCCCGGCCCTCGGACAGCCCCAGACACGGGCTCTGCAGGCAGCGGCTGGGTGGGACGTCTGGGGCACCACTTCCTCGTCCCTGCCCAGCCTTCCCGTAAGGAGGTGGCATGTCCTTGCGGTGGGGACTGTAAAGGTTTATGAACGGTGTAAAGGGTCATAAAAGATCATAGTTTGGGCTGGGAACACCAGAGTCACACAGGTGGTGGGGGAAGGGGAAGGGGGGGCAGGGAGGGGGTGGTAGAGGGCTGCACAGATTCCCCCGGGGGAGGGGGGGACTCATTCCCACTAGCGAGAGCCGGACGCGTGTCTTGGGGTTACAGGCCCCCCAGTGCCCCGCACAGCCTACAAACTCCAGCCCGGCTCAGCGATGGGCCCGCTAGGAGCCAGCTGCTAGCACTGGGCCTCCAGCTCCCTGAGCAGGGCCTGGTTTGGGGCCCCAGGGGCTGAGTGTGACTGGCTCAGTGCCAGGGGATTCGCAGCTGAGCCCCAGGGAGGCGAGGAGGCTCATGACCCTGGGCAGGGGCTAGCTGGCACCCCAGGGAGCCCATCCCGCTCTGATGCCTGGAAGCCCCTTGGGTGAGAGGATCAGGGGCCCTCCCAGGGGGTGGGGGACTGTGATGCAGAGGGGCACACACACCCCCGCCCATCCCCTTGGATATGAAAAGCATGTGAAAGGATTACTTTGCCCTGGCATTTGCGGCTCTCCTGGATGTACTCCCAAAGTCTTTTCAAAAGGTTTCTGGGGAGGGCAGCCTTATTGCGTCCTCCATGGTAGGACACTTTACCACTCCAGGCCAGTAACACCGTACTCGGGAATCATTGTACAACAAAGCATTGCAGTGTATGTTTGCTGGCGGTCAAACAACATCTGTTCTTTATCTCTCTGTGTTATCCTCAGGAGAGGGAGATATCATTCATGGTCACCTGGTTGAAATAGGGTGCTTTTCTTCAGGGGACACTCAGAGGAGCCCGTTCCTGCTGGGCTGTTTGCCTGTGGCTGAACAGAAATGTTCCCCGCTGTTAGCCACGGGGAGGGGGGAGGGTTGAGGGGGTAGTCACGCGGTGGGGGGAGGCAAAATGCGACCTTGTAACGAAAGCACATGTGCTATGTATGTAATGTTAACAGCAAGGTTTACCCTGAAAGAGTGTAGCCACTGTTTTATAAAATGTGTCTTTTTAAATACCGCTGTCCCTTTTTTTTCTCCACCAGCTGCATGTGTTTCAATGATCACAGGATCTTCTCCTTCCCAGAGGCTAGTGAAGATTAGAAAGAAAAAAAAATGCACTCGTGATGAAATGTTCTCTGAGCTCATGCTGTCCTCCCACACTGACAGAGCACAGATGAATGCGTGGAGGCAAATAATGTCAGAGTGCAGGAAAGCACAAAATGACCGGGAGGAGAGGTGGTGGGCTGAAGAGAGTAAGTGGTGGGCTGAAGCTCAAATGTGGCGGCAGCGTGATGAGAGGAGGCAGGATTCAATGCTGAGGCTGCTGGAGGATCAAACCAGTATGCTCCAGTGTATGGTTGAGCTGCAGCAAAGGCAGCTGGAGCACAGACTGCCACTACAGCCCCTGTGTAACCAACCGCCCTCCTCCCCAAGTTCCATAGCCTCCACACCCAGACGCCCAAGAACGCGGTGGGAGGGCCTCCGGCCAACCAGCCACTCCACCCCAGAGGATTGCCCAAAAAACAGAAGGCTGGCATTCCATAAATTTTAAAGTTGTAAACTTTTAAAGTGCTGTGTGGCATTTTCCTTCCCTCCTCCACCACCCCTCCTGGGCTACCTTGGTAGTCATCCCCCTCTTTGTGTGATGAATGAATAAAGAATGCATAAATGTGAAACAACAATGACTTTATTGCCTCTGCAAGCGGTAATCGAAGGGAGGAGGAGAGGGTGGTTAGCTTACAGGGAAGTAGAGTGAACCAAGGGGCGGGGGGTTTCATCAAGGAGAAACAAACAGAACTTTCACACCATAGCCTGGTCAGTCATGAAACTGGTTTTCAAAGCTTCTCTGGTGCGTACTGCGCCCTCCTGTGCTCTTGTAACCGCCCTGGTGTCTGGCTGTGCGTAACCAGCAGCCAGGCGGTTTGCCTCAACCTCCCACCCCGCCATAAACATCTCCCCCTTACTCTCACAGATATTGTGGAGCGCACAGCAAGCAGTAATAACAGTGGGAATATTGGTTTCGCTGAAGTCTAAGTGAGTCAGTAAACTGCACCAGCACGCTTTTAAACGTCCAGCTGCACATTCTACCAACATTCTGCACTTACTCAGCCTGTAGTTTAACAGCTCCTGACTACTGTCCAGGCTGCCTGTGTACGGCTTCATGAGCCATGGCATTACGGGGTAGGCTGGGTCCCTAAGGATAACTATAGGCATTTCAACATCCCCAACGGTTATTTTCTGGTCTGGGAATAAAGACCTTTCCTAGAGCTTTTGAAACAGACCAGAGTTCCTGAAGATGCGAGCGTCATGTACCTTTCCTGGCCATCCCACGTTGATGTTGGTGAAACATCCCTTGTGATCCACGAGAGCTTGGAGCACTATTGAAAAGTACCCCTTGCGGTTTATGTACTCGCCGGCTTGGTGCTCCGGTGCCGAGATAGGGATATGGGTTCCATCTATGGCCCCACCACAGTTAGGAAATCCCATTGCAGCAAAGCCATCCACTATGACCTGCACATTTCCCAGGGTCACTACCCTTGATATCAGCAGATCTTTGATTGCGTGGGCTACTTGCATCACAGCAGCCCCCACGGTAGATTTGCCCACTCCAAATTGATTCCCGACTGACCGGTAGCTGTCTGGCTTTGCAAGCTTCCACAGGGCTATCGCCACTCGCTTCTCAACTGTGAGGACTGCTCTCATCTTGGTATTCATGCGCCTCAGGGCAGGGGAAAGCAAGTCACAAAGTTCCATGAAAATGCCCTTACGCATGCGAAAGTTTCGCAGCCACTGGGAATCGTCCCAGACCTGCAACACTATGCGGTCCCACCAGCCTGTGCTTGTTTCCCGAGCCCAGAATCGGCGTTCCACAGCATGAACCTGCCCCATTAGCACCATGATGCATGCATTGGCAGGGCCCATGCTTTCAGAGAAGTCTGTGTCCATGTCCTGATCACTCACGTGACTGCGCTGACATCGCCTCCTCGCCCAGTATCGCTCTGCCAGGTTCTGGTGCTGCATATACTGCTGGATAATGCGTGTGGTGTTTAATGTGCTCCTAATTGCCAAAGTGAGCTGAGCAGCCTCCATGCTTGCCTTGGTATGGCGTCCGCACAGAAAAAAGGTGCGGAACGATTGTCTGCCGTTGCTCTGACGCAGGGAGGGGCGACTGACGACACGGCTTACAGGGTTGGCTTCAGGGAGCTAAAATCAACAAAGAGGGTGGCTTTACATCAAGGAGTATTTCAGGCAGGACTTCATGGAGGGTTCCAATAAGAAATGGTGCACCTAAGTTATTGTTCTTATTGGAACAAGGAGGTTAGCCTGGCCTCTGATTGATACATGGCTAGATTTACCTCGCTGCACCTTCTCTGTGAGTGACTGCAGTGTGACATAGAGGAATGAGTCCCCTAGACGGGGGAGGGGGGAAGCAAATGAGTACAAAACAAATCTGGTCTATTTCTTGTTTTGATCCACTCCATCTATCTTTTACATCTTTGGCTGGCAGCAGACGGTGCAGAAGGACTGCATGCCATCCACATCTCATGGCTGCTCGGCAGAAGATGGTGCAATAGGACTGCTAGCAATCCGTATCGCCTGCCTGCTCACCATAAGACGGTTCAATAGGACTGACTACAGGACTAAAGAGAATGACCTGGTCCAGTCACTCCAAATTTAGTCCCTGCGCCCATGTCTGCCCAGGCGCTCCCAGCCGACGTGGCCAGGAGCACCTCGGACATGACGAGGACGGCTACCAGTCCTATTCCACCGTCTGGTGCCACAAGGCAATGGGTTGCTGCTGCTGTGTAGCAAAGCCGTACCGCGTCTGCCAGCACCCAGGAGACATACGGTGACGGTTACCTGAGCGGGCTCCATGCTTGCCGTGGTATGGCGTCTGCACAGGTAACTCAGGAAAAAAGGCGCGAAACAATTGTCTGCCCTTGCTTTCACAGAGGGAGGGAGGGAACGGGCGCCTGACAATATGTACCCAGAACCACCCGCGACAATGTTTTAGCCCCATCAGGCATTGGGATCTCAACCCAGAATTCCAGTGGGCAGTGGAGACGGCGGGAACTGTGGGATAGCCACCCACAGTGCAACGCTCTGGAAGTTGACGCTGGCCTCGGTCCTGTGGAAGCCCTCCGCCGAGTTACTGCACTTAATGCACTTAGAGCATTTTCTGTGGGGGACACACACACTCGAATATAGAAAACCGATTTCTAAAAAACCGACTTCTACAAATTTGACCTAATTTTGTAGTGTAGACATACCCTCAGATTAGTGCGTCCAGGCTGATTGGAAAACAGCTGGCGGTACGGATGCAGCACCCCCCTGACCTCAGCTTTCTGGGCGGGGGTTAGCTGATCCGAGAGGGGAATTGTTTCCAGGGGGGAACCAGCTCTGGTCCCAGGGAATAGATCTACTAAAGGGTCATGTCCCTGCTCCTCCCACTGTCCACACACGGCCAACACCACATTCCCCCTGGCATAATATGGCTTCATCATATTCACATGGTACACCCGGCGGTGGTGCGCCCGGTTCGACAGCTCCACCACATAGTTTACCTCATTGAGCTGCTTGACAACCTTGAAAGGGCCCTCTCAGGCGGCCTGTAGTTTGTTCTTTCTCACGGGGATGAGAACCATCACCTGATCCCCGGTGGCATAGGCACGGGCCCGCGCCGTGCGGTCATACCAGACCTTCTGCTTCCTCTGGGCTCGGGCCAGATTCTCCCTGGCCAGGCCCATGAGTTCAGCCAGTCTCTCTCGGAAGATCAGGACATACTCCACCACTGACTCTCCATCGGGAGTGGCCTTCCCCTCCCACTCGTCTCTCATCAGGTCCAGGGGGCCCCTCAGCCTCCTTCCATATAACAGTTCGAAAGGCGAAAATCCGGTAGACTCCTGGGGCACCTCCCTGTACGCGAACAGCAGGTGAGGTAAGTACTTGTCCCAGTCCTGCGGGTGCTGGTTCATAAAGGTTTTCAGCATCATCTTTAGCGTCCCGTTAAACCTCTCCACCAGCCCATTGGACTGGGGGTGATAAGCTGAGGCCCAGTCGTGCCGGACCCCACATTTCTCCCACAAGCACCGGAGCAGGGCCGACATGAAGTTGGAGCCTTGGTCTGTCAAGACTTCCTTGGGGAACCCCACTCGGCTGAAAATGGTCAGGAGCGCATCTGCCACGGTGTCTGCTTCAATGGAAGCTAAGGGCACTGCCTCGGGGTAGCGGGTGGTGAAATCTACCACCACCAGAATGTATTTCTTCCCCGACTGGGTTGTCTTGCTGAGAGGCCCCATGATGTCCATGGCCACCTTCTGGAAAGGCTCCTCTATGATGGGCAAAGGTCTCAAAGCCGCTTTCCCGTTGTACCGGGCCTTCCCCACCCTCTGACAGGGGTCACAGGATCGGCAACACTGCCGGACCGTGGTAAAGACCCCGGGCCAGTAAAAGTTCTGTAGCAACCTCTGCCGGGTGCGCCGGATTCCCTGGTGCCCTGCGAGGGGGATGTCATGGGCCAGGTACAGGAGCTTGCGGTGATATTTCTGGGGGACCATCAGCTGCCTCCTGATCCCACAGGACTCTACTTCCCTTGTGGGAGCCCATTCTCGGTACAGGAACCCCTTCTCCCACAGGAACCTCTCCTGGCAGCCTCTCCTCATGGTCCGTACCACCCTGAGGTCGGCCAGGTCCCTGAGCTTCCGCAAGGAGGGATCTTTCCTCAACTCGGCCTGGAACTCAGCGGCTGGGGAAGGGTTGGGGACCAGTTCCCCCACACTGGATGGGTCTGAGGCCACAGCCTCTCTGAGCCGTGCCCCTCGGCACTCCCTCCCCACCAGGGAAGAGTCCTGCGCCTCCGGTGTGGTACCCTCCCCAAGGTCAGGGCGCAGTGCCCCTCGCCAGCTCTGGCTACGGGTCACAACCAGGGCTGTCTGGGCTTGCTTGGCCAGTCCTCTAGGTCTCCCCCCATCAAAACTTCAGTGGGCAAATGGTGGTGTACCCCCACATCCTTGGAGCCCTCCTTGGCCCCCCACTTCAGGTGTTCCCTTGACACGGGCACCTTGAATGGGGTCTCGCCCACCCCTGTCAGGGTCAGGTAGGTGTTGGGCACCACCCGATCTGGGGCCACCACCTCGGGCCGGGCCAGCGTCACCTCCGCGCCCGTATCCCAGTATCCATTGACCTTCCTCCCCTCCACCTCCATGGG
This sequence comes from Eretmochelys imbricata, assembly GCF_965152235.1. Lineage (NCBI taxonomy): Eukaryota > Metazoa > Chordata > Testudines > Cheloniidae > Eretmochelys > Eretmochelys imbricata. The sequence continues at coordinate 652,796 of NC_135595.1, read as the reverse complement.
AACAAGGCACTCTGTCCGGAGGGACAGCCCCGCGCCCACCCTGTAAACCCAGCACCCTGAGTCCAGAGCCTCCAGCCCTCTGGCGGAGCTGGCCTGGGGTACTCTTCCCTCCTGAGCAGGTGGTAAACTGGTAGCCCCCCTTTCCTGGGTCATCTGCCCCTCGTCCAGCTGAGTCCCTACCCAGTTAACCCTGGGTAGGTTGGGTCAGCTCAGTTTGTCCCTGAGCCCAGGGCACTGGGTCCGTACGTGGCATCTCTGGCCACAGTGATAGCAGCTCAGGTCACGTTGGTCCCCTCGAGCAGGTCGGAGGGGCCCGACGCCAGGCGTTCCCCTTGGGAGGGGATTCTCCCTATTTCCCCGCTAGGAGGCCCCATGGTGACTCTCTCTCTGCATCGGGGAGGGGCCTGTTCTTTTGGGACTCCTCCCGGCTACCCCCTGACCGACTGTTCACAAACTCATCGGCCAGCTGCCCTGCGTGCTGGGGGTTCTCCAGCTTTTTGTCCACCAACCACAGCCTCAGGTCGGAAGGGCACTGTTCATACAGTTGCTCCAGTACGATTAGGTCAAGCAGGGCCTCTTTAGCTTGGGCGCCAGCTGTCCACTTGCGGGCATATCCCTGCATCCAGTTGACCAGTTGTAGGTAGGTGACCTCAGGCGTTTTACGCTGACTCCGGAACCTTCTCCGGTACATCTCAGGGGTCAGCCCAAATTCACGGAGCAGTGCCTGTTTGAACAGTTCATAGTCCCCTGCCTCCGCCCCTCTCATTCGTCTGTACACCTCCACGGCTTTGGAGTCCAGTAAGGGGGTGAGGAACTGGAGCCTGTCTGCAGGGTCAACCCTGTGCAGCTCACAGGCATTCTCAAAGGCCGTCAGGAACCTATCTATGTCCTCCCCCTCCTTCCGCTGGGCCAGGAAGCACTTATCAAAGCTCCTTGCAGTCTTGGGTCCTCCCTCACTCACCGCAGCCGGGGCCCCACTGCTCCTCAGCCTGGCCAGCTCCAGTTCGTGCTGTCTTTGTTTCTCCTTCTCCTGACATTCCCTCTCCTTCTCCTCCTGCTCATGCTGACGTTGTTTCTCCTTCTCCTCCTGCTCATGTTGACATCATTTCTCCTCATGTTGACGTTGTTTCTCCTCATGTTGACGTTGTTTTTCATGATCCTCCAGCTCCCTCATTTTCATCTCCCTCTCCCATTCCAGCCGCCTCCGCTCCAGGGATGGGGAGCTCCGCCGGGAGGATCCCCTGCTGGCTGCCGGGGTCAGGGTGCCCTCGGTATTTGCTGGGCTTCCCCCAACCCCTCCCCCAGGCCTAGGTAGGAAGGGTCTTGGGATGTCCTCAGCAGCAGTCTGACCCTTCGCAGCCCGGTCAGGCCCCAGGGCCCACACTGCGTCCGCTGGGCAGCTTCCCTCAGGGACAGGGATCAGGTCATCCAAGCGATCCCCCTCCTCCAACTGGGCAATCAGCTGTTGCTTGGTGGACCTCCCGATGCGCAGCCCCCTCTGCCTGCACAGCTCCACCAGGTCGCTCTTCAGGCGTTTAGTGTACATCTCCCTGCTGGCCACTCGCAGGCCTGGGCAGCTTTCCACGGTTTCCAGGAAAAGCCCCTCGTGTGCCAGTCCTTCTTGAGGTCACCACCTCTTTGCCAGGGTCGAGCTGCGGACTCCTCCGCCCCTGGGACCGCTCGCTGCGATCCCCCGGGGGACCCTGTTACTGCAAAAGTCCTTCTCTCTGGTCACACACTCCCAGGGGTTAACCGCCCCCTGAAACTGTCTCTCTCTGAATCTGTATCCATTCACGGGGTGCAGTAGATCCCACCTCTGCCACCAGTTGTCACGGAGTGTGGGGGAGTCCAGGCCCTGCACCCCTCTTCCTGGGATTCACTGAGACTCTCAGCCAGCCAGTAAAACAGAAGGTTTATTGGACAACAGGAACACAGTCCAAAACAGAGCTTGTGGGTACACTCAGGACCCCTCAGTCAAGTCCTTCTGGGGGAGCAGGGAGCTTAGACCCCAGCCCTGGGGTTCTCTGCGTTCCTCCACCCAGCCCCAAACTGAAACTAAACCCACCCAGCAGGTTCCCTGCTGCAGCCTCCATCCACATTCCTGGGAAGAGGTGTTACCTCCCCCTCCCCCTCCTGGCTCAGGTTACAGGCTCTCAGGTCTCCCATCTACCAGGTCAACACTCCCCTCTCCCTGCTGCGTCACATTGTCACACTGGGACATGGAGTGAAGTGTAGACGTGGTTGTCTGGCTCACTGCCCCCCAAAATGGACTCAGCTGAGGGGTCCCATTCTCTGCACCTGCAAGCTCTGTTTTAGACCATGTTTCTGTCGTTTGGGACCCAGCAGGACCATGTAATCAGCTGTTCCTTGGTGGACCTCCCGATGCGCAGCCCCCTCTGCCTGCACAGCTCCACCAGGTCGCTCTTCAGGCGTTTAGTGTACATCTCTCTGCTGGCCACTCGCAGGCTGGGCAGCTTTCCACGGTTTCCAGGAAAAACCCCTCGTGTGCCAGTCCTTCTTGGGGTCACCACCTCTTTGCCAGGGTCGAGCTGCAGACTCCTCCGCCTCTGGGACCGCTCGCTGCAATTCCCCGGGGGACCCTGTTACTGCAAAAGTCCTTCTCTCTGGTCACACACTCCCAGGGGTTAACCGCCCCCTGAAACTGTCTCTCTCTGAATCTTCAGCACGCCTGGTCCCTGTCAATCCCCCTTCGTTTTACTGCTCCCCAGTCACTTACAGCAGAAAGCGCCATCCAAGGGGTACAGTAGATCCCACCGCTACCACCAGTTGTCACAGAGTGTGGGGGAGTCCAGGCCCTGCACCCCTCTTCCTGGGATTCACTGAGACTCTCAGCCAGCCAGTAAAACAGAAGGTTTATTGGACCACAGGAACACAGTCTCAAACAGAGCTTGTGGGTACAACCAGGACCCCTCAGTCAAGTCCTTCTGGGGGAGCAGGGAGCTTAGACCCCAGCCCTGGGGTTCCCTGTGTTCCACCACCCAGCCCCAAACTGAAACTAACCCCCCACCCCACCCCCAGCAGGCTCCCTTCTGCCGCCTCTGTTCACATTCCTGGGCAGAGGTGTCACCTCTCCCTCCCGCTCCTGGCTCGGGTTCCAGGCTCTCAGGTCTCCCGGTGAAACTCCCCTGCCACTTCCCAGGTCAACACTCCCCCGTCCCTGCTGCGTCACAAGCTGCAACATTCCTGAGTCAGGAGCTGGGGAGCCCAGTAACCCACGTCTGGGAGCAGGGTGGGGCAGCTCAGGGGCCCAGGCCCCTGAGGCTCTGGCTGGCACCATGCCCTTGGTGTGTCTGGAGGGTTTCCAGGAGTCTGCCTAGCCCCATGCCAGGGCCCATCCAGGGCTCCCTGGCCCCTACCTTCAAAAAAGAGCTAGATCAGTTCCTGGAGGACAGGTCCATCAATGGCTAATAGCCAGGATGGGCAGGGATGGTGTCCCTAGCCTCTGTTTGCCAGAGACTGGGAATGGGCGACAGGGAAAGGATCACTAGATGATCACCTGTTCTGTTCATACCTTTTGGGGCACCTGGCACTGGCCACTGTTGGTAGACAGGATACTGGGCTGGATGGACCTTTGGTCTGACCCAGTCTGGCTGTTCTTATGTACCTGGGGTGGTGCTGCCTGGCCCTGGGCCTAGCTCCACAGACAGTTCCTTACATAGCTATTCACTTTTATTGCCTTGTTTTCTGGCGTTTCTGTGTTTGCCCAGTGCCTTGCCCAGCCCATCCCATGAGTCTCAGCTTGTCCCAGGCTGGGCCCCTGGACACACCTCTGCACACAGCCGGAGGGAGGAGGGCAGTGGCAGGCGGTTTCTCCCCGTCACACGCGGTGAGCCAATAAGAAATGGCACTAAAGGGCGGCTCCGCCATAGGCCCTGATCCCCAGCAAGAGCCCCTGAGAACTCCAGCACCCTGCAGAACTAGAGCTCAGGGCTGGCACAGCTCCACCCACCCCCATCCCAGGGCCAGGGCAGCCACTGCTCCCACCCTTCCCCAGGGACTGGCCTGTGAGCCAGCGGTGCCCAGTGCCAGGAACAGGGCTGGATCAACGCCTATGCACACTAGACGTGCCAGGAGCCCACATGTTGGGGGAGGGACCTGGGGGCTGACAAACAGCCACACGGTGCACTCTATGGCCTGGGAAATTTGAGTGGAGGTGCGACACCCCCCCAGCCATGATGAGCAGCAAAAGGACGCACAGCTGGTCCCAGAGCAGCCACAGCACGGCCAGCCCAGCTGCAGGGAGTGGGCTGTCTGATGCCGTGCTGTTATGCATCACTGGGTAGGGCCCCTATGTGTGTTTTGCCTAGGACCCCAATGGGTTAATCCAGCCCTGGCCAGGAAGTCTGGCTACCAGCTGTCAGCTTCCCTATGTGTCCGTCCCTGCCCTCGCCCACGACACTGCCCGTGCCCGTCACAGGAACAGGCAGCGCTGCCCAAGCAGGCCCACGACCCCAGGCCACGGAAAGGCATCTCAGCGTCCGGGCGTCAAAACAACTGGGTCCTAGGCAGCCCTTGAAGAGCCCCCTCTCATGAAGTCCCCGGGTGATGCTCTGGAACTGCTCCCTACGAAGCCAGGCAGGACTCTGGGGAAGTCTCCTCTTTGTGAGCAGCCTGTCCCCAGGACACACAGCTCACATGGCTTCCCCCTTCTTGGGTCTGACCTCGGAGCATTCAGCATCCTCTGCCCCTCCGTGCACTTCCCACAGCGAGTCCATTTATGGTGTAACTCCCACCAAGGAATGGGAGAGATGCTGGGGAATCCATGGGAACATTGGTGGCTTCGAACTTCCCCAGGTCACCAGCTAAAGTGACCCCACTCAGTTTGGTCTCGAAGGGGGGAGAAATGTGACGAAGTGGGACTGTTCTTAATGTTTCCTCTGAATAGGGGGGGGTGCCTCAGTTTCCCCTATGCAGTTCTTAAGTGTCTAGGGGGTGGGTTAAGGGTGTATGATCATTGCAGAGCCCTAGAGGGCAGGTGTGTGCAGGAGTCTGGACACAGACAATGGCCGACACCCTGTTTCCTGGCAACTGATGACCTGGGCCCCTACCCCCGCAAGGTGAGAGCTAAAGGGTTGGAGAACAAAGGAATCAGGTGACCTCCTGGCCCCGGAAAGGAACAAAGCCCAGGGGAGGAGGGGCTGGAGGGAGTTTTCAGTTTGGGGCTGGCTGGGTGTCACGGAGTGTGGGGGAGTCCAGGCCCTGCACCCCTCTTCCTGGGATTCACTGAGGCTCTCAGCCAGCCAGTAAAACAGAAGGTTTATTGGACAACAGGAACACAGTCCAAAACAGAGCTTGTGGGTACACCCAGGACCCCTCAGTCAAGTCCTTCTGGGGGAGCAGGGAGCTTAGACCCCAGCCCTGGGATTCCCTGCGTTCCTCCACCCAGCCCCAAACTGAAAACTAAACCCCCCCAGCAGGCTCCCTCCTGCAGCCTCTGTTCACATTCCTGGGCAGAGGTGTTACCTCCCCCTCCCCCTCCTGGCTCAGGTGACAGGCTCTCAGGTCTCCCATCTCCAGGGCACATTCCCAGGTCAACACTCCCCTCTCCCTGCTGCGTCACATCGTCACATCTCTCCCCACTTCGAGACTGAACTGAGCGGGGTCACTGTGACCAGTGACCTGGGGAAGTTCGGGGCCCCCTCTCCGGGACAGCGCATCCGCTATCAGGTTGGCCCTTCCCTTCACGTGGACCACGTCCATGTCGTAATCCTGCAGGAGCAGGCTCCATCTCAGGAGCTTGGTGTTGGCTCCTTTCATCTGGTGCAGCCAGGTCAGGGGAGAGTGGTCGGTGTAGACGGTGAAGTGTCGCCCGAAGAGATAGGACTCCAGTTTCTTGAGGGCCCACACCATGGCCAGGCACTCCTTCTCGATGGCCGCATAGTGTTGCTCCCGGGGTGGCAACTTCTTGCTCAGGTACACGATGGGGTGTCTCTCCCCCTTTTCATCCTCCTGCATTAACACCGCCCCCAGTCCCGTGTCTGAGGCGTCGGTGAACACCACAAGGGGCTTGTCAAAGTCTGGGTTTGCCAGAACTGGGCCACTGACCAGAGCCTCCTTCAGCGCCCGGAAAGCCTCCTGGCACTGCTCGGTCCAGACCACCTTGTCTGGCTTCCCCTTCTTGCATAGCTCAGTGATGGGGGTGGCTATGGCGCTAAAGTGGGGTACAAATCTTCGGTAGTATCCTGCCAACCCAATAAAGGCTTGAACCTGCTTTTTGGTGTGGGGAGCGGGCCAGTCTCTGATTACCTCCACCTTGGCAGGTTCTGGCTTTAGGCGGCCGCTCCCCACCCGATGGCCCAGGTAAGATACTTCCGCCATCCCCACCTTGCACTTCTCCGCTTTTACAGTCAGCCCAGCCCCCTGGAGTCGGTCCAGCACTTGTCTAACCTGGGACATGTGGTCCTCCCAGGTCTGGCTAAAGACACAGATGTCATCAATATACGCCACGGCAAAACTCTCCATCCCCCTCAGGAGCTGGTCCACCAGGCGCTGGAAGGTGGCCGGCACTCCCTTCAGGCCGACAGGCAGGGTCAGGAACTTGTAGAGCCCCAGAGGGGTGATAAAGGCCGATTTCAGCCGGGCATCTGCATCCAGCGGCACTTGCCAGTAGCCCTTTGTAAGGTCCATGGTGGTGAGGTACCGAGCTCCTCCCAGCTTGCCTAGGAGCTCGTCCGGCCTGGGCATGGGGTAGGCATCCGATACAGTGATGGCACTGAGCATCCGATAGTCCACACAGAACCGGACCGACCCGTCCTTTTTGGGGACCAGCACCACCGGCGAGGCCCAAGGACTGGCCAATGGCTGGATCACCCCCAAAGCCAGCATGTCCCGGACCTCTCTTTCCAGGTCCTGAGCAGTTTTCCCTGTGACTCGGAAGGGAGAGCATTTTATTGGCGGGTGCGATCATGTCTGCACCCGGTGGACAGTCAGATTAGTGCGTCCAGGATGGTTGGAAAATAGCTGTTGGTACGGATGCAGCACCCCCCTGACCTCAGCTTGCTGGGCAGGGGTTAGCTGATCCGAGAGGGGAATTGTTTCCAGGGGGGAACCAGCTCTGGTCCCAGGGAATAGATCTACTAAAGGGTCATCTCCCTGCTCCTCCCACTGTCCACACACGGCCAACACCACATTCCCCCTGGCATAATATGGCTTCATCATATTCACATGGTACACCCGGCGGTGGTGCGCCCGGTTCAACAGCTCCACCACATAGTTTACCTCATTGAGCTGCTTGACAACCTTGAAAGGGCCCTCCCAGGCGGCCTGTAGTTTGTTCTTTCTCACGGGGATGAGAACCATCACCTGATCCCCGGTGGCATGGGCACGGGCTTGCGCCGTGCGGTCATACCAGACCTTCTGCTTCCTCTGGGCTCGGGCCAGATTCTCCCTGGCCAGGCCCATGAGTTCAGCCAGTCTCTCTCGGAAGATCAGGACATACTCCACCACTGACTCTCCATCGGGAGTGGCCTTCCCCTCCCACTCGTCTCTCATCAGGTCCAGGGGGCCCCTCAGCCTCCTTCCATATAACAGTTCGAAAGGCGAAAATCCGGTAGACTCCTGGGGCACCTCCCTGTACGCGAACAGCAGGTGAGGTAAGTACTTGTCCCAGTCCTGCGGGTGCTGGTTCATAAAGGTTTTCAGCATCATCTTTAGCGTCCCGTTAAACCTCTCCACCAGCCCATTGGACTGGGGGTGATAAGCTGAGGCCCAGTCGTGCCGGACCCCACATTTCTCCCACAAGCACCGGAGCAGGGCCGACATGAAGTTGGAGCCTTGGTCTGTCAAGACTTCCTTGGGGAACCCCACTCGGCTGAAAATGGTCAGGAGCGCATCTGCCACGGTGTCTGCTTCAATGGAAGCTAAGGGCACTGCCTCGGGGTAGCGGGTGGTGAAATCTACCACCCCCAGAATGTATTTCTTCCCCGACTGGGTTGTCTTGCTGAGAGGCCCCATGATGTCCATGGCCACCTTCTGGAAAGGCTCCTCTATGATGGGCAAAGGTCTCAAAGCCGCTTTCCCGTTGTACCGGGCCTTCCCCACCCTCTGACAGGGGTCACAGGATCGGCAACACTGCCGGACCGTGGTAAAGACCCCGGGCCAGTAAAAGTTCTGTAGCAACCTCTGCCGGGTGCGCCGGATTCCCTGGTGCCCTGCGAGGGGGATGTCATGGGCCAGGTACAGGAGCTTGCGGCGATATTTCTGGGGGACCACCAGCTGCCTCCTGATCCCACAGGACTCTACTTCCCTTGTGGGAGCCCATTCTCGGTACAGGAACCCCTTCTCCCACAGGAACCTCTCCTGGCAGCCTCTCCTCATGGTCCGTACCACCCTGAGGTCGGCCAGGTCCCTGAGCTTCCGCAAGGAGGGATCTTTCCTCAACTCGGCCTGGAACTCAGTGGCTGGGGAAGGGATGGGGCCCAGTTCCCTATCGCTGGCCGGGTCTGAGCCGTGCCCCTCAGCGCTCCCTCCCCACCAGGGTAGGGTCCTGTGCCTCCGGTGTGGTACCCTCCCCAAGGTCAGGGCGCAGTGCCCCTCGCCGGCTCTGGCTATGGGTCACAACCAGGGCGGTCTGTGGCTTGCTTGGCCAGTCCTCTAGGACTCCCCTCATCAAAACTTCAGTGGGCAAATGGTGGTGTACCCCCACATCTTTGGGGCCCTCCTTGGCCCCCCATTTCAGATGTACCCTTGCCACGGGCACCTTAAATGGGGTCCCGCCCACCCCTGTCAGGGTCAGGTAGGTGTTGGGCACCACCCGATCTGGGGCCACCACCTCGGGCCGGGCCAGCGTCACCTCCGCGCCCGTATCCCAGTATCCATTGACCTTCCTCCCCTCCACCTCCATGGGAACAAGGCACTCTGTCCGGAGGGACAGCCCTGCGCCCACCCTGTAAACCGAGCACTCTGAGTCCAGAGCCTCCAGCCCTCTGGCGGAGCTGGCTGGGGGTAATCTTCCCTCCTGAGCAGGTGGTAAACTGGTAGCCCCCCTTTCCTGGGTCGTCTGCCCCTCGTCCAGCTGAGTCCCTACCCAGTTAACCCTGGGTAGGTTGGGTCAGCTCAGTTTGTCCCTGAGCCCAGGGCACTGGGTCCGTACGTGGCATCTCTGGCCACAGTGATAGCAGCTCAGGTCACGTTGGTCCCCTCGAGCGGGTCGGAGGGGCCCGATGCCAGGTGTTCCCCTTGGGAGGGGATTCTCCCTATTTCCCCGCTGGGAGGCCCCATGGTGACTCTCTCTCTGCATCGGGGAGGGGCCTGTTCTTTTGGGACTCCTCCCAGCTACCCCCTGACCGACTGTTCACAAACTCATCGGCCAGCTGCCCTGCGTGCTGGGGGTTCTCCAGCTTTTTGTCCACCAGCCACAGCCTCAGGTCGGATGGGCACTGTTCATACAGTTGCTCCAGTATGATTAGGTCAAGCAGGGCCTCTTTAGCTTGGGCGCCAGCTGTCCACTTGCGGGCATATCCCTGCATCCAGTTGACCAGTTGTAGGTAGGAGACCTCAGGCGTTTTACGCTGACTCCGGAACCTTCTCCGGTACATCTTGGGGGTCAGCCCAAATTCACGGAGCAGTGCCTGTTTGAACAGTTCATAGTCCCCTGCCTCCGCCCCTGTCATTCGTCTGTACACCTCCACGGCTTTGGGGTCCAGTAAGGGGGTGAGGAACTGGAGCCTGTCTGCAGGGTCAACCCTGTGCAGCTCACAGGCATTCTCAAAGGCCGTCAGGAACCTATCTATGTCCTCCCCCTCCTTCCGCTGGGCCAGGAAGCACTTATCAAAGCTCCTTGCAGTCTTGGGTCCTCCCTCACTCACCGCAGCCGGGGCCCCACTGCTCCTCAGCCTGGCCAGCTCCAGTTCGTGCTGTCTTTGTTTCTCCTTCTCCTGACATTCCCTCTCCTTCTCCTCCTGCTCATGCTGACGTTGTTTCTCCTTCTCCTCCTGCTCATGTTGACATCATTTCTCCTCATGTTGACGTTGTTTCTCCTCATGTTGACGTTGTTTTTCATGATCCTCCAGCTCCCTCATTTTCATCTCCCTCTCCCATTCCAGCCGCCTCCGCTCCAGGGATGGGGAGCTCCGCCGGGAGGATCCCCTGCTGGCTGCCAGGGTCAGGGTGCCCTCGGTATTTGCTGGGCTTCCCCCAACCCCTCCCCCAGGCCTAGGTAGGAAGGGTCTTGGGATGTCCTCAGCAGCAGTCTGACCCTTCGCAGCCCGGTCAGGCCCTAGGGCCCACACTGCGTCCGCTGGGCAGCTTCCCTCAGGGACAGGGATCAGGTCATCCAAGCGATCCCCCTCCTCCAACTGGGCAATCAGCTGTTGCTTGGTGGACCTCCCGATGCGCAGCCCCCTCTGCCTGCACAGCTCCACCAGGTCGCTCTTCAGGCGTTTAGTGTACATCTCCCTGCTGGCCACTCGCAGGCCTGGGCAGCTTTCCACGGTTTCCAGGAAAAGCCCCTCGTGTGCCAGTCCTTCTTGAGGTCACCACCTCTTTGCCAGGGTCGAGCTGCGGACTCCTCCGCCCCTGGGACCGCTCGCTGCGATCCCCCGGGGGACCCTGTTACTGCAAAAGTCCTTCTCTCTGGTCACACACTCCCAGGGGTTAACCGCCCCCTGAAACTGTCTCTCTCTGAATCTGTATCCATTCACGGGGTGCAGTAGATCCCACCTCTGCCACCAGTTGTCACGGAGTGTGGGGGAGTCCAGGCCCTGCACCCCTCTTCCTGGGATTCACTGAGACTCTCAGCCAGCCAGTAAAACAGAAGGTTTATTGGACAACAGGAACACAGTCCAAAACAGAGCTTGTGGGTACACTCAGGACCCCTCAGTCAAGTCCTTCTGGGGGAGCAGGGAGCTTAGACCCCAGCCCTGGGGTTCTCTGCGTTCCTCCACCCAGCCCCAAACTGAAACTAAACCCACCCAGCAGGTTCCCTGCTGCAGCCTCCATCCACATTCCTGGGAAGAGGTGTTACCTCCCCCTCCCCCTCCTGGCTCAGGTTACAGGCTCTCAGGTCTCCCATCTACCAGGTCAACACTCCCCTCTCCCTGCTGCGTCACATTGTCACACTGGGACATGGAGTGAAGTGTAGACATGGTTGTCTGGCTCACTGCCCCCCAAAATGGACTCAGCTGAGGGGTCCCATTCTCTGCACCTGCAAGCTCTGTTTTAGACCATGTTTCTGTCGTTTGGGACCCAGCAGGACCATGTTCCTGCTGGGTCCCAAGACCATAGACTCTGTCAGCCCGATGGGTGGGGAAATGGACAGGCTCCCACTCCTGACCCCAACCTATATGTCTGTGTGGAGTCTCCTTGGGCCAGATGCATCTGATGAAGTGAGCTGTAGCTCACGAAAGCTCATGCTCAAATAAATTGGTTAGTCTCTAAGGTTCCACAAGGACTCCTTTTCTTTTTGCGAATACAGACTAACACGGCTGTTACTCTGAAACCGGTCAATGGGGAGACGTTCCTGGGGTGGCGAGATCCTGGGACAGAGAGAACTGTTGTTTGGCCCCGGGTGGTGCAGCCTCAGATGCTGAGGGGCTTTGTGAGCTGGGTGAGGGTCCCAGGAACAAAGCCCCTCACCCTGCCTGAGGCCCAGATCCCTGTGCAGACCCAGGAGGGGTGGGGCTGGCCTGTCGTTGGGGTTTTCCAGGATACCAGCTGCGAGACCCTGTTGGGGGGTGACTGTGTCTCTTTGGGACAGGATCCAGGCCCTGCTCCGGTAACAGCCAAGGGTTTGAATTTGAATCCAGGGAACCAATCGGTGGAGAAATGGTCAGTGAAAATGCAGATGACCTGGCTGGCATGGGGGAGGAGCTGCTAGGCTCAGGCTACCTGCCTGCCTGTAACCAAACCTCTGGGGCTGGGTGGGACAGAGAGATGCTCCCCGCCCCCTTGCACACCGGAGAGGGGGGCTCAGGGGGCTCAGGCTGGTGCTGATGCAGTGAGGAAAGCAGCAAGCTCGCTGCCTACCCCCACTTGGACAGCAAGGGCAGCGCTGAGCACAGTGGGAGCTGAGACCCCAGCTGAGTGGGGGGAGACACAGGCAGGGCAGGGGATCTGTTGGGAGTGGCAAGGTGCTTGGTAAGGAAAGTTTGGATGAGCCTAGGCAGCCTTGTGAGCTGATGGCTGTGTCTAGTCAGCAGTGGGGGAAGGCGAGGAGAGTGGAAGATGAGTGTCCCTGGACCTTACCTGTTAGCTGGGTGGAGAATTGTGAGAGTGAAGGAAACGTGCCTGTGTCTGTCAGGGATATTGACTTGCCTGTGGAGGGAGCTACCCTAATCTCCAAGCAGCTGTCTGTGACCAGCCTTGTGTGCTGGGACAAGGGGAGAGAGATCCCAAGCTGTTTGTCTGGGAAAGGAGAAAGTGTGTCCGGCTCTTCTTTGTCTGTGGAGCAGACAGAAGGGGCCTTGCAGCCTGTGATGGTTGAGGGTCATGCAGTTGTCTCAGAGCTGGTTCTGGATTCAGCTAAAGCCCAGGAAGGGAATGGTCCTAAGTCTGTGTCTGCTTGGGAGAATGGCCCTGTAACTAGGTCGCATCCAGTTAGGGTCTATGTAAAACCCCAGAGACCAGACAATTCTGGTGCTTCTATTTTGCCTGTTGCTAGTGTGTGGCTGGGAAAGGGTGGAGCAACTCTGTCTAATCAGGGTGAGATCCTAGCCAGGGCACAAGGAGAGCATGAAGGTGATGTGATTGTGTTACCTACTGAGGGAGTGGAAACCTGTAGCAAGAAGGAAAAGATTCCTGAACTTGTGGCACCTTAGAGACTAACCAATTTATTTGAGCATAAGCTTTCGTGAGCTACAGCTCACTTCATCAGATGCATACTGTAGCTCACGAAAGCTTATGCTCAAATAAATTGGTTAGTCTCTAAGGTGCCACAAGTACTCCTTTTCTTTTTGCGAATACAGACTAACACAGCTCTTACTCTGAAACCTGAACTTGTGTGTGGCAAAGGGAAGGAGAAGGCTTCTGACCCTTTATCTAGGAAGTCTGTCAGTTTGCCTGAAAGGGGATTGTGTAGGAATCCACCGGATGGGCCAGAGGTGATTCTGGATGTAAGGGAGACCCAGAAAGAGTCTGTTGTTGCTCAGGAAAGTGTTCCTCTAGAGCAAGCCCTAGATAAAGAGGGTAAGAGCAGAATTTCTGTGAGGGGTGAATTGTTGCATAGAAAAGCCCTCGGGAAAGGAATCCTCATGGAGTCTTTGCAAGCAGTTTACTCCCACTGAAGGGTGTGAAAGTGATTTAATCAAGAAAGTTTCAGTTCCTAACAGCCATAAATTTTCTGTTGTGAATGGATCCACTGACTTTCCTGTTGAAAGACACAGTGTGGAGAGCTTTGAGAAGATCTCAGATGAAGTGAAAGCTGTTAAGAAAGTTAAACAGTCCGATAACCAAGTGGCTGTGTCTGACCAGCTTGTTGGGGAGAAGACACAATCCCAGTTTGACCCCCCGGAGTTTTGGGGTGGCCAAAGGGCACGGGCCGCACAAACCTTCCCACATGCGGCCTGCGAGTGCTATCGACCACCCCCGACTTAAGGGAGGGCGTGAAACTGGAAGGGCCTGCTGTAACTCCCACCAAGGAATGGGAGAGATACTGGGGCATCCATGGGAACATTGGGGGCTTCGAACTTCCCCAGGTCACTGGCTAAAGTGACCCCACTCAGTTCGATCTCGAAGGGGGAGAGAGATGTGACGAAGTGGGACTCTTCTTAATGTTTCCTCTGAATAGTGTGGGGGTGCCTCAGTTTCCCCTAGGCAGTTCTTAGGTATCTAGGTGGTGGGGTAAGGGTGTATGATCATTGCAGAGCCCTGGAGGGCAGGTGTGTGCAGGGGTCTGGACACAGAGAATGGCCGACACCCTGTTTCCTGGTAACTGATGGCCTGGGCCCTTCCCCCCTGCAAGGTGAGAGCTAAAGGGTTAGAGAACAAAGGAATCCAGTGACCTCCTGACCCGGGAAAGAGACAAAGCCCAGGGGAGGAGGGGCTGGAGGGAGTTTCAGTTTGGGGCTGGCTGGGGACATGGAGTGAAGGGCAGACGTGGTTGTCTGGCTTACTGCCCCCCAAAAAGGACCCAGCTTAGGGGTTCCGTTCTCTGAACCTACAAGCTCTGTTTTAGACCATGTTCCTGTCGTTTAATAAACCTCTGTTTTACTGGGTGGCTGAGAGTCACGTCTGACTGCGAAGTTGGGGTGCAGGACCCTCTGGCTTCCCTGCCTGAGTGGACTCGCTGTGGGAAGCGCACGGTGGGGCAGAGGATGCTGAATGCTCCGCGGTCAGACCCAGGAAGGTGGAAGCTGTGTGAACTGTGTGTCCTGGAGAGAGGCTGCTCCCAGGAAGGCGACTGCCCCAGGGTCCTGACTGGCTTCATGGGGAGCAGTTCCAGAGCATTGCCCAGGGACTCCGTGACACCTTGCCACTCCCAACAGATCCCCTGCCCTGCCTGTGTCTTCCCCCCCTCAACTGGGGTCTCAACTCCCACTTTGCTCAGTGCTGCCCTTGCTGTCCCAGTGGGGGTAGGCAGCGAGCTGGCTGCTTTCCTCACTGCATCAGAGCCAGCCTGAGCCCTCTGAGCCCCCTGAGCCCCCCTCTCCGGTGTGCAGGGGTGTGGGGAGCATCTCTCTGTCCCACCCAGCCCCAGAGGTCTGCTTACAGGCAGGCAGGTAGCCTGAGCCTAGAGACTCCTCCCCCCTGCCAGCCAGGTCATCTGCATTTTCACTGACCATTTCCCTCTCCACCGATTGGTTCCCTGGATTCAAATTCAAACCCTTGGCTAAAAGAAAAGGAGTACTTGTGGCACCTTAGAGACTAACCAATTTATTTCAGCATGAGCATAAGGTGCCACAAGTACTCCTTTTCTTTTTGCAAAGACAGACTAACACGGCTGTTACTCTGAAACCCTTGGCTGTTACCGGAGCAGGGCCTAGATCCTGTCCCAAAGAGACACAGTCACCCTCCAACAGGATCTCGCAGCTGGTATCCTAGAGCACCCCAACGACCAGCCAGCCCCACCCCTCCTGGGTCTGCACAGGGATCTGGGCCAGAGGCAGGGCGAGGGGCTTCGTCCCTGGGACCCTCACCCAGCTCACACAGCCCCTCAGCATCTGAGGCTGCACCACCCAGGGCCTGACACCAGTTCTCTCTGTCCCAGGATCTCGCGACCCCAGGAATGTCTCCCCATTGACCATCACCTTCTGCTCCCACTGGAGGTCCGAGGGGCCTGGCCCCAGGAAACTCCACACAGACATATAGGTTGGGACCAGGAGTGGGAGCCTGTCCACCTCCCCACCCATCTGGCTGACGGAGTCTATGGCCTTGGGACCCAGCAAGGGAGCTAGACACTGGGGCTTTTCTGCAAGGTTCCCCTGGTTCAAATCTCAAAGCCTGCTCAAAGGCAGTGAGGTGGCATCCACATCCCACCCGCCCCCCCTTAACCAGGGGCAGCAATTTAGTCTCGAGGTTCCCTGTGGAACTGGCCCCCCGGGGTCTATCCCCACTCACCCCTGGGGGGTCCCCTAGGCCTCTCCACTTCCCCACCGCCAGTTCATGCTGCTGCTGCTTCTGCAGCTCTTTCTCGGGCTCTCGCTGTCTCTCACAGTCCTCTTGCTCTCTCGGACTCAGCTCCAATCCCGTCCGTCTCCGATCCCCCGATGGGGAACCCGATCGTGAAGACCCTCATCTGGTCGGGGACAGGAGTCTTCGGGATGCCGGCTACCACTCCAGCTGCTCCCAGATCCTGCTATAGCCCCATTTGGGGTCAGGAATCTGTTCCTTAGGGCAGTCGTCCTCCTCCAGCTGCACGATGAACTGTGCCTTGGTGAACTTTCCAATGTGCGACCCTCTCTTTCTGCACAGGGTTACAATGTCCTTCTTAAGAAGACGGTGACAGGCCATCACTCCGCTCTTCCCAAGTTGTTGTGGACTCACAGGCCCGTGTGTTCTCAGCTCCCCACGGTTTCCAGGGAGAACCCCTAGTGTGCCAGCCCTTCTCGAGGTCACCACCTCTTTGCCAGGGTCAAGCTGCAGACACCTCCGGCCCTGGGACCGCTTGCTGCAATCCCCAGAGGAGCCCGGTTACTGCAAAAGTCCTTCTCTCTCCCAGGGCCAAGCCGCAGGCTCCTCCGCCCCTGAAACTGCTCCCTGCAGTCTACAGGGGGACCCCATTACTGCACAGTCCTTCTCGCTGGTCACACACTGCCAGGGGTTAACCACCCCCTGAAACTGCTCCTCTCTGAGCCTTCAGCATGCTTGGTCCTCGTCAATCCCCCTTCGTTTTACTGCTCCCCAGTCACTTACTGCAGGAACTGCCATCCATGGGGTGCAGTATATCCCACGGCTACCACCAGTTGTCACGGAGTCCCTGGGCGATGCTCTGGACCTGCTCCCCATGAAGCCAGTCAGGACACTATGGGAGTCTCCTCTCTGGGAGCAACCTGTCTTCAGGACACAAAGCTCACACAGCTTCCACCTTCCTGGGTCTGACCTCGGAGCATTCAGCATCCTCTGCCCCTCCATGCGCTTCGCACAGCGAATCTGCCCAGGCGGGGTCCTGGGGAAGCCAGAGGGTCCTGCACCCCAACTCCGCAGTCAGACGTGACTCTCAGCCAGCCAGTAAAACAGAAGGTTTATTAGACAACAGGAACATGGTCTAACACAGAGCTTGTAGGTGCAGAGAACGGGATCCCTCAGCTGGGTCCATTTTGGGGGGCAGTGAGCCTGACAACCACATCTGCCCTTCACTCTATGTCCCAGCCAGCCCCCAACTGAAACTCCCTCCACCCCCTCCTCCTCTGGGCTTTGTCCCTTCCCCGGGCCAGGAGGTCACCTGACTCCTTTGTTCTCCAACCCTTTAGCTCTCACCTTGCAGGGGGGAAGGGCCCAGGCCATCAGTTGCCAGGAGACAGGGTGTCGGCCATTCTCTGTGTCCGGACTTCTGTGCACACCTGCCCTCTAGGGCTCTTCAATGATCATACCCCCTTACCCCACCCCCTAGATACTTAAGAACTGCCTAGGGGAAACTGAGGCACCCCCACAATATTCAGAGGTCATTAAGAACAATCCCGCTTTGTCCCACCCCCGTGGAAACGCCGGGCTCAGGAAGATCAATGCACTAGCCCAGGTTAAAGCAAGGGGCAGCTGGGTCTGTTCTGGCCCCTCATGATGGTTTTATGGCCCCCGCCTCCTCTCGTCCAATTTCGCCTTTGGTGACATTGCAGGTTACGTGTGGCTGCTGTGAAACCCCATTTCCTGCAGTTCAGTCCCACTGAAATACCAGACAGAGCTCTGGCACTGACGAGAGGGCTCTGGGTAACACCCGGAGGGATTCTGGGCACTGCCAACGTGCTGCCCCTCAGGATTCTGGGCACTGCAGGGCTCTTGGTCACACCGAGGCCAGTCTCAGAGCCAGACTTTTCTTTGAGTCCATTTTACACCTGCACAGCCATTTCCTTGCTGCGTTTTTGCTGCCCTCCTGCTCTCACCTGGCTGGAGGGGAGGAATTTTCAGGGGCTGAGCTCCCCTTTGTCGGAGCAGGAGAGGGCACCGGGTACCCTGGTCCTAGATGGCAGGATAACTTGCTGGGCTGTGAGCTGTGTGCTGGGCAGTGCTGGCTCTGAGGGATGCCGGTCCCACAGCCCCCTGCGCATGGACCGTGGCGCTGATTCGCCTGCCCTGCGGGCAGCGTTGCCAAAGCAGACGTCCGAGAGGTGCAGGAGAAAACGGAGCTAGAGCCTGACTCATCACAGATCCCTTTATTGTGCACCCCTATAAATACAGACCTTCCCAAGGACATTGTGACCCCCACTCCCACGTCACAGCAGGGCAGCCATCACAGAACGGTGTGGTTACAGATCACAGGTGCAGGCCAACACAACCCCTGGGGAGTCCCTGCCCCACTCCCTGCACTGCCCAGGCTGGTTGGCTTGGCGGGAGGATATACGGGGCAGCCCCTTTGCTCTCCCTTGTGGAGCGAGAGAGGTATTTGCCCCATTAGTGCTCGCCCCATGTGGCCCAATCGCAGGGCCAGGGGTTGCAGGGTCGGGGGGGCAGTCACCCCCTCCCCAATTGTGAATCCAACCCCCTGTGCAGCAAACCCCTGCCCGGGGCTGCCTTGTCGCCCTGCCTGGCACCCTGGAGTCCAGCTGCAGGAAGCACGCGGCGATGCTGGGAGCTCTGCTCCCGCCGGTCCTCGGGGTGGCCCCCTAGAGATTCTGTGACGTGGCAGGGTTGGCGTAGAAGGCGTTGGTGCCTTTGCCAGCGGCGATCTGGGAGGAAGCAGAGGGGATGGGGTTAGAGCCAGGCTGGGCCAATCCACCGTTACCTGGCAACAGGACCCCCAACCAGGCAACCACCACGTACCCCTGTCGGCATGGAAACCGGGGCTCTGGGGCTGGGGAGGGGCTCACTGACGATCAGACCCCAGTCCCGTTCGATCCTGGCCACCCCGTCCCTGGCAGCAGGGAGAGACCTCAGGGACCGCGCCAGCTCCGCCGCCCCACGGCAGCGTGGGGGGCACGTGATGGGTGCTGGGCCTAGGGTGGCCAACTTTCTAATCACACAAAAGCTAACGGCCTTGCCCCGTCCCCTTCTCCGAGGCCCTGTCCCCGCTCACTCCATCCCCCCTCTGTCTCTCGCTCTCCCCGACCCTCACTCACTTATTTTTACCAGGCTGGGGCAGGGGGTTGGGGTACAGAGGGCTTGAGAGCTCCAGGGTGGAGCCAGAAATGGGTGGGGGGGGTGCGGTTCCAGGGTGGGACCAGAAATGAGGGCTTCAGGGTGCGGGAGGGGGCTTCAGGCTGGAGTAGGGGGTTGGGATGTGGGCTCTGGAGTGGAGCCTGCGATGAGGGGTTTGGGGTGCAGGAGAGGGCTCCAGGCTGCGGGGTGGAGGCGAGGGGTTCACAGTGTGAGAGGGGGCTCCGGGCTGGGGTAGGGGGTTGGGGCGTGGGAGGAGGCGCCTAGGAGCTAAGGGGTGTGTCTCTGCTTCCGGGGAGCTGCGTGGAGCCGGGCAGGGATCCTGCAGCCCCACTGTACTGCCAACTGCCCTTTAATGGTCCAGCGAGCAGTGCTGACCAGAACCGCCAGAGTCCCTTTTCAACCAGGCATAAAACTGGATATGCATGGCCACTCTCGCTGGGCCTGGGGCTGGCCTGGGCCAGACCTGGAGCTGGGGCTGGGGCTGGTCTGGCTGAGGCCATTGAACAGCAGAGTGACCCAGTGCCCTGACAGCCCCACCCCGGTCCCTGGCCAGCGTCCGTCAGGGCAGGCATCCCCCAGCCAGGAGCCTCCCGCCGGCGTGAGAGTGACACTAACCCCCCGTCCCGGGGCAGGAGTGGGGCCGCCTGGGATCCATGGGCACAGTGCAGGAGGCAGAGCCCAGCCAGGCCGCCCCGGGCAAGGGGCCCAGCCAGCGCTGCCAAGGGGGCCATTTGTAGAGAGCCTTGTCTCAGAGCCAGCCATTGACCCACCTCCACCCCGCTCCCTGCCTGCCTGACCCACCACCTCGCTCTGCGACCCCACCCCATCCCACTACCCCACCCTCAACCTCACCCCCACTCCATCCCCCCTACCCACAGTGTCATCCTCTGACCCCACCCCCCTCCCTCCCTGCCCCACCACCCCACCTCCACTCCATCACCTCACCCTGCCCCTACCCCTACTTCTAAAGCCACCCTCTGACCCCCCTCTCACTCCGTCCCCCGACCCACTGTTGCACCCTCTGATCCCAGCCCCACTCCAGGCCCCCGCCCCTCTGGAGCAAGGCAGGGGGCTCGTTCCCCACAGACAGCAGCAGGAGTCACAGAGTCCAGGTTGGACTGTCCCAGGCCGGCCAGCCCATGGTGACCGTCTCGTCTGACCAGAGACCGGCCCGGAGTGAATTGCTGCCGAACTAGGGCCGAGTGTTCAGCAAACGCCCTGTCTGGCGCAGGACCTGCCGGGGCTGGAGAAGCCAGCGGGGCCGGGGGCTGGTCAGGGGTTACTCGCCCCCAGCCACACCTAACGCTCTTCCCAGGCTGAGGCTCTCTCCCCAAACAGCCCTGCTGAGGGTCCCGCTGGAGTCGCGCCGAGCCCCCATGGGAATGGAGAGCGATGGGGCGGGGGTACGGACCATCTGAGCCCTGGTCCCAGGGCAGGCAGGGACAGGGGACGCTGGTGCTGCCCAGGACAGGACAGACCATGGCAGGTACAGGACTGGCGGCCCCCAGAGACCCGGGCAGAGCCGTGGGGGTGGGGCGGGCAGAGCCATTAGCTGCTGGTTTCACATCAGCCAGGAGCTGCCCTGTTAGTGATTAACTCAGCGAGGGGGGCCGGGGTCAAGGTCAGAGGCTGCCCCACGGGACCTGTGCTGCAGCCACCTGACTGGGGAGAACAACACTTCCGCGGACTCTGGTCAGACCCATCCCCTGTCCCCCCAGGAACATGCACCCCCACACCACAGGACTACCCGCCAGGACCTCGCTCTATAATCCCCCAGACACCCCCAGGAACCACACCCCATAACCAAACCAAGACCATGCCCTATAATCCCACAGGATCACACCCCATAACCTCCTCTCTACCCAAGGAACACCCCCCACATTGCATCACCCCAGCACATCACCCCGCCCCCCGACGAGCTGTATAGTGCAGCAGTGCCCTGTGCTCACATTCCTGGCTCTGGGACTCCCTGTGCTCTTGACCCTCCCACTTGGCTCTCTTGCGGGGGGGGGGGGGGTGCATTGAGTGGGGCAGTTAGGACCATGGGAAGCACCATGCCACCATCGCACACTAGCCCCCCTGCGCCCCCCCGGGTTTGTGTTCTTCTCTCTGGTGAAATTTTCTGGGATGAGCTGACCAACCCCCTCCTCCGTCCAAAACCCCCCTCAGTGAGCAATGTGTGTGGTGGGGCATCTGTCATCAGTGCCAGGCATTGGCACCCGCAGCGTGTGCCTGGCAGGGCTGCCATGTACTGGGGGCCGGCATCCGGGGTGCACCCAGGCAGTGTACGGGGACAGGCATTGGGGCACACGCTGGGCGAGGGGGCACCCCAGGGCAGGACCAGGCCCCGCTGCTTACGTCACTGTAGGGGTTCTGCTTCTTGCCGGGGGTGCTGAAGCGACCGTGGGTGTGGTAGGCGGGGTACTCGCTCCTGGGCTGGTACGAGGTATGTGAGCTGAGCAGATCCAGCTTCCCACGGCTCCTCCTGCGGTACGAGCAGACGATCTAGAGGGATGAGAGGAGGCTGGTGAGCAGAGGGGGATGCGAAGGGGATGGTGGGTGTGACACCCTGGCACCCCAAAATTCAGCACTGTCATGTAATTAGGATGTGTTTTGAACAAAGTGTGCCTTGTGAGGTGTCATTCTAAAAGTCTTGATCAGCTCGACAGTAATATCTCATTGGATTGTGTATGTTGTCGTCGTGTGTGAAGTTATGAAGTTTGGCTACATGTGTGTTACTGGAACGTGTTGTGAGGGTAAAAACACCCCCAAGCAGCCTTTCAGGTACAACAGTAAAAAGGCCAAACAATGTTAACGGCTCATGGAGGAAATACACACAAGCACCAGGGCTACCCCAGGGACTGTAGACAATAGAAACCTCTCAGAGACAGCGCCACACAATGGGAACTTTTTGACCCAGGTCACAGCAAAAGAGCTTTCCAGCAAGTGGGGAGAAGATTTCAAAGGGGGGAAATGACATTATGAGGGGACCTCACTCTCCCTGCAACAACACACCTGGAAACACCTGAGGGGCAAGGACTGAACTGTGGGAAGTGATGGTCCCAGAACAGAGGGATTTCTAGCCTGTATATGAAAACCTGGGAAACTCAAGCTGCAAAGCAAAAGCAGCTTGTGCCATAAGCATCGGCCAGCCTGTTTATCACCCAAGGAGAGAATTTGCTAATTCATATCCTACCTATCTAGTGTGGTGAGCTCAGTTGGCGGTATTGTTTATTTACTAGGTAATCTGCTTTGATCTGTTTGTTATCACTTGTAATCATGTAAAATCTATTTTTATAGTTAATAAACTTGTTTTTGTTTTGTCTAAAACCAGTGTGTGTGGAAATCATGACTTGGGGCAGAAACCTGAGTATATTCCTCTCCACATTGAGGGAGGGAGAAAATTTCATGAATTTACGCTGTACCGTTCTCTTTGCAGTGCAAGATGGCATAATTTTGGGTTTACACTCCAGAGCGGGGTGTGCACTTGAGTAATTGGGTATTCTTTAGCTGAGCCTCCCACTGATCTCAGCATCTGTGTGTGAAGCTGCAGCTGAGTGTGTCCCTACCGGTGTGAATGCTGGTGAAAGAGCAAGCTTGGAAAGCTTGGCAACTTCTCACAGCAGCATAGTGTGAGAGGGAGCCCAGGCTGGTGGGCCAGGCGGGTTCAGTGGTACCCCAGGTCCAGATGGCACCCTGAAGAGTGCGGGGGGGAAACACATCACAGTGGGGTCAGGCAGGGAGAAGGAGAGAGGCTGGAGGGGCCTGAGGCCGGAGGGATGGGCAGCGGGGGGCACTCACCAGCAGGATGAAGAGGAGAATGCTCAGCACCAGCCCAATGCAGACCAGGACCAGCAGGGCGATGCCCCAGCCGGGAACCAGGGGTGCTGGTGCCGAGGTGGGCGAACTTGTACCGATAAAACTGGCTGAAACACAAGTAGGAGCAGTCAGGGCTGGGGAGGACCCGGAGGGGAGGGATCCCGTAGAGGGGCCCACGCCAGGGGACGCAGCTGGCCAGGCAGAAGAGCCAGGGAAAGGGGCTGTGGGAAAGGGGCTGGCCCAGGGGTGCTGGGAAGAGGCTGAGTTGATGGCCGGGGGCCCAGCCCCAGGGTCAGCGAGGACGGCTCTGAATGGGCGCCCTGCCAGGGGGCCCAGAAACCCTCGCTCCCTCCCTGGGACAGATACAGGCTGGGCCGGGCTGGCAGGGCAGGGCAGGCACCCTCCACAGACACGCCCCAAAGCAGCCCAGCCAGGGGGCTCTGCTGGGAGCTGGAGGAGCCCCCGAGGGCAGCCCGGTCTCCACAGAGCTCTGCACAAGGGCCAAGGACACCAGCCCCCCTCAGCCATGGGCTGAGCCCCCCAGGACAGGGACCCCCGGACACGTGGCTGTGGCCACACTGTGGGGCCTGGCTGGAGCCTGCTCACCGCGGATACTGTCCAGCTGGAGCCCATCAAAGCTGTTATTTTCGTCCAGCTTTTGTCTCAGCTGCTGCTCAATGTCGGCGGCACTGATGCTGGTGTCGTCGCTCACTCGGTACAGCAGGACGGACTCTGTCACCACCGAGCCCTGGCTGCCGAGCGTGCCGGAGAGGGGGCGTTAACTGGGTCTGGCCCCGGCCCTTCCCGTGCCCCTGCACCAGCTCCCCTATTCCCACCTGCCCCTGCTCCGGCTCATCCATTCGCACCAGCCCCCGCACCAACCTCCCCTTCCCACCTGCCCCTGCCCAACCGCCCCCTTCCCATCTGCCCCTGCACCAACCTCCCCCATTCCCACCTGCCCCTGCCCAACCCCCCCTTCCCACCTGCCCCGGCTCCTCCATTCCCATCTGCCCCTGCCTCAACCCCCCCCTTCCCACCTGCCCCTGCCCCAACCCCCCACTTCCCACCTGCCCCGGCTCCTCCATTCCCACCTGCCACTGCACCAGCTCCCCTATTCCCACCTGCCCCCGCACCAACCTCCCCTATTCCCACCTGCCCCTGCCCAACCCCTCTTTCCCACCTGCCCCTGCTCTGGCTCCTCCATTCCCACCTGCCCCTACCCCTGCCACAGCCCCCCAGGGCAGCACACCTGCCCAGCACAGCCTCAGGCAGCCAAAGCTCTGGGCTTCTCAGACATGGCCCCCCCAGGGTCACACGCTCACAGATTTAGCCTCTCTCTCCTCACCTTTCTCCCCCACCCCAGCCCAGGAGGCAGCAGGCTGCCCCCTCCCCTGCCCACAGCTGGGGCAGCCCCATGGCACACACTGTACCTGAAACGCAGATCAGTCAATCCCAGGTAGTTCTGCCCATTCGGGCACGTTGGGCAGCCATAGATCTTGCCGTACTGTCACAGACAGAGGGGAACAGGGTCACCGCCAGCACCCAGCCAGCTCCGGGAGCTGGGAGCACCCAGCTTGGTGGATCTGCCCCGGCCCCTGCCAACCTTCCTTGTTCTTCTCTGTGCTCTTCGCTGGGGTGCAGGGGCAGGGGATGTCTCCCCACAACTGGCTGGAGAGGGGCAGAGGGGCCCAGAGCCGAGGGCTGGGCCCCGGGGAGGGGGCTCCCCAGACAGGATTGAGGGTCTGTCCCTTCACTGCTTCAGGACAGGAGACTCTGGGGCTGAGGGGCCTGGTGCCCAGGACTGGGCCGGGGGGTGGGGTAGGGGTGTCTCCCCTCCCTGCTCCATGGGGTCTCTGTGTGTGGAGCCCGAACGGCAGCAGCCACCAGAGGCCCGAAGATTCATTGCACGGCAGCTCAATGGAGCTCCCCGCAAAGCCCCCAGCCTGGGGCTGGCAGCCACCCCCAGCTGGCAGGCCGGGGCAGGGTGCCGGGAGGGGAGGGAGGATCTGCTGTGCTCACCATGATCTGGATTTTGGAATATAACTCCTTGTAGTAACTGGTGGTGGGGTCGAGAAGGGAGCTGTTGAAGATCCTGTTCACAATGTGGAACGAGAGAGAGAAACGGCTAACCACTGCGGCAGTGCTGAGGGGGTTGGAGGAGGTCGTGTTGCTGGGGGGTGCCTGGGCGGTTGTGTCACCGGGGGCCCCGATGGGGGTCGTTTCTCCAGGG
Organism: Eretmochelys imbricata; assembly: GCF_965152235.1. Taxonomy (NCBI): domain Eukaryota; kingdom Metazoa; phylum Chordata; order Testudines; family Cheloniidae; genus Eretmochelys; species Eretmochelys imbricata. The sequence continues at coordinate 628,042 of NC_135595.1, read as the reverse complement.
GGTGCCAGGGTGGTTGTGTCACCGGGGGTAGTCGTGTCACCAGGAGGACTGGGGGTAGTCGTCTCGCTGGGAGGCCCAGGGGTAGTCGTGTCACCGGGGAGTGTGGGTGTGGCTGTGTCACCAGGGGGTGCCAGGGTGGTTGTGTCGCCAGGAGACCCAGGGGTGGTTGTGTCGCCGGGAGACCCAGGGGTGGTTGTGTCACCGGGAGGCTCAGGGGTGGTTGTGTCACCGGGGGTAGTCGTGTCGCCAGGAGCCCCAAGGGTAGTTGTGTCGCCAGGGAGTGAGGGGGTGGTTGTGTCACTGGGGAGTCCAGGGGTGGTTGTGTCACCATGGGGGGCCAGGGCAGTTGTGTCGCCAGGAGGCCCAGGGGTCGTTGTGTCGCCGGGAGGCTCAGGGGTGGTTGTGTCACCGGGAGGCCCAGGGGTGGTTGTGTCACCGGGAGGCTCAGGGGTGGTTGTGTCGCCAGGGGGTGCCAGGGTGGTTGTGTCACCAGGAGGCCCAGGGGTGGTTGTGTCGCCAGGGGGTGCCAGGGTGGTTGTGTCACCGGGGGTAGTCGTGTCACCAGGAGGACTGGGGGTAGTCGTCTCGCTGGGAGGCCCAGGGGTAGTCGTGTCACCGGGGAGTGTGGGTGTGGCTGTGTCACCAGGGGGTGCCAGGGTGGTTGTGTCGCCAGGAGACCCAGGGGTGGTTGTGTCGCCGGGAGACCCAGGGGTGGTTGTGTCACCGGGAGGCTCAGGGGTGGTTGTGTCACCGGGGGTAGTCGTGTCGCCAGGAGCCCCAAGGGTAGTTGTGTCGCCAGGGAGTGAGGGGGTGGTTGTGTCACTGGGGAGTCCAGGGGTGGTTGTGTCACCATGGGGGGCCAGGGCAGTTGTGTCGCCAGGAGGCCCAGGGGTCGTTGTGTCGCCGGGAGGCTCAGGGGTGGTTGTGTCACCGGGAGGCCCAGGGGTGGTTGTGTCGCCAGGGGGTGCCAGGGTGGTTGTGTCACCAGGAGGCCCAGGGGTGGTTGTGTCGCCAGGGGGTGCCAGGGTGGTTGTGTCACCGGGGGTAGTCGTGTCGCCAGGAGGACTGGGGGTAGTCGTCTCGCTGGGAGGCCCAGGGGTAGTCGTGTCACCGGGGAGTGTGGGTGTGGTTGTGTCACCAGGGGGTGCCAGGGTGGTTGTGTCGCCAGGAGGCCCAGGGGTGGTTGTGTCACTGGGGAGTCCAGGGGTGGTTGTGTCACCATGGGGGGCCGGGGCGGTTGTGTCGCCGGGAGGCTCAGGGGTGGTTGTGTCACCGGGAGGCTCAGGGGTGGTTGTGTGGCCAGGGGGTGCCAGGGTGGTTGTGTCGCCGGGAGGCCCAGGGGTGGTTGTGTCGCCAGGAGGCCCAGAGGTGGTTGTGTCGCCGGGAGGCTCAGGGGTGGTTGTGTCGCCAGGAGACCCAGGGGTGGTTGTGTCGCCAGGAGGCCCAGGGGTGGTTGTGTCGCCAGGAGACCCAGGGGTGGTTGTGTCGCCGGGAGGCTCAGGGGTGGTTGTGTCGCCAGGGAGTGAAGGGGTGGTTGTGTCACTGGGGAGTCCAGGGGTGGTTGTGTCACTGGGGGTAGTCGTGTCGCCAGGAGGCCCAAGGGTAGTTGTGTCGCCAGGGAGTGAGGGAGTGGTTGTGTCACTGGGGAGTCCAGGGGTGATTGTGTCACCATGGGGGGCCGGGGCGGTTGTGTCGCCAGGAGGCCCAGGGGTCGTTGTGTCGCCAGGAGACCCAGGGGTGGTTGTGTCGCCAGGAGGCCCAGGGGTGGTTGTGTCGCCGGGAGACTCAGGGGTGGTTGTGTCGCCAGGGGGTGCCAGGGTGGTTGTGTCGCTGGGAGGCCCAGGGGTGGTTGTGTCGCCAGGGAGTGAAGGGGTGGTTGTGTCACTGGGGAGTCCAGGGGTGGTTGTGTCACCAGGGGTAGTCGTGTCGCCAGGAGGCCCAAGGGTAGTTGTGTCACCAGGGAGTGAGGGGGTGGTTGTGTCACTGGGGAGTCCAGGGGTGCTTGTGTCACCATGGGGGGCCGGGGCGGTTGTGTCGCCAGGAGGCTCAGGGGTGGTTGTGTCGCCAGGAGACCCAGGGGTGGTTGTGTCACCAGGAGGCTCAGAGGTGGTTGTGTCGCCAGGAGACCCAGGGGTGGTTGTGTCGCCAGGAGGCTCAGGGGTGGTTGTTTCACCAGGAGACCCAGGGGTGGTTGTGTCGCCAGGAGGCTCAGGGGTGGTTGTGTCGCCGGGAGACCCAGGGGTGGTTGTGTCACCGGGAGGCTCAGGGGTGGTTGTGTCGCCGGGAGACCCAGGGGTGGTTGTGTCGCCGGGAGGCTCAGGGGTGGTTGTGTCGCCGGGAGACCCAGGGGTGGTTGTGTCGCCGGGAGACCCAGGGGTGGTTGTGTCACCGGGAGGCTCAGGGGTGGTTGTGTCGCCGGGAGACCCAGGGGTGGTTGTGTCACCGGGAGGCTCAGGGGTGGTTGTGTCACCAGGGGTAGTCGTGTCGCCAGGAGGCCCAAGGGTAGTTGTGTCGCCAGGGAGTGAGGGGGTGGTTGTGTCACTGGGGAGTCCAGGGGTGGTTGTGTCACCATGGGGGGCCGGGGCGGTTGTGTCGCCAGGAGGCCCAGGGGTCGTTGTGTCGCCGGGAGGCTCAGGGGTGGTTGTGTCACCGGGAGGCCCAGGGGTGGTTGTGTCACCAGGAGGCTCAGGGGTGGTTGTGTCGCCGGGAGACCCAGGGGTGGTTGTGTCGCCGGGAGGCTCAGGGGTGGTTGTGTCGCCGGGAGACCCAGGGGTGGTTGTGTCGCCGGGAGACCCAGGGGTGGTTGTGTCACCGGGAGGCTCAGGGGTGGTTGTGTCGCCGGGAGACCCAGGGGTGGTTGTGTCACCGGGAGGCTCAGGGGTGGTTGTGTCACCAGGGGTAGTCGTGTCGCCAGGAGGCCCAAGGGTAGTTGTGTCGCCAGGGAGTGAGGGGGTGGTTGTGTCACTGGGGAGTCCAGGGGTGGTTGTGTCACCATGGGGGGCCGGGGCGGTTGTGTCGCCAGGAGGCCCAGGGGTCGTTGTGTCGCCGGGAGGCTCAGGGGTGGTTGTGTCACCGGGAGGCCCAGGGGTGGTTGTGTCACCAGGAGGCTCAGGGGTGGTTGTGTCGCCGGGAGACCCAGGGGTGGTTGTGTCGCCGGGAGACCTAGGGGTGGTTGTGTCGCCGGGAGACCCAGGGGTGGTTGTGTCACCGGGAGGCTCAAGGGTGGTTGTGTCGCCGGGAGACCCAGGGGTGGTTGTGTCGCCGGGAGGCTCAGGGGTGGTTGTGTCACCAGGGGTAGTCGTGTCGCCAGGAGGCCCAAGGGTAGTTGTGTCGCCAGGGAGTGAGGGGGTGGTTGTGTCACTGGGGAGTCCAGGGGTGGTTGTGTCACCATGGGGGGCCGGGGCGGTTGTGTCGCCGGGAGGCTCAGGGGTGGTTGTGTCACCGGGAGGCCCAGGGGTGGTTGTGTCACCAGGAGGCTCAGGGGTGGTTGTGTCGCCAGGGGGTGCCAGGGTGGTTGTGTCACCGGGAGACCCAGGGGTGGTTGTGTCGCCAGGAGGCTCAGGGGTGGTTGTGACGCCGGGAGACGCAGGGGTGGTTGTGTCGCCAGGGGGTGCCAGGGTGGTTGTGTCGCTGGGAGGCCCAAGGGTGGTTGTGTCACCGGGGGTAGTCGTGTTGCCAGGAGGACTGGGGGTAGTCGTCTCGCTGGGAGGCCCAGGGGTAGTCGTGTCACCGGGGAGTGTGGGGGTGGTTGTGTCACCGGGGGTAGTCGTGTCACCAGGAAGTGTGGGTGTGGTTGTGTCGCCAGGAAGCCCGGGGGTGGTTGTGTCACCGGGAGGCTCAGGGGTGGTTGTGTCACCAGGGGTAGTCGTGTCGCCAGGAGGCCCAAGGGTAGTTGTGTCGCCAGGGAGTGAGGGGGTGGTTGTGTCACTGGGGAGTCCAGGGGTGGTTGTGTCACCATGGGGGGCCGGGGCGGTTGTGTCACCAGGAGGCCCAGGGGTCGTTGTGTCGCCGGGAGGCTCAGGGGTGGTTGTGTCACCGGGAGGCCCAGGGGTGGTTGTGTCACCAGGAGGCTCAGGGGTGGTTGTGTCGCCGGGAGACCCAGGGGTGGTTGTGTCGCCGGGAGACCCAGGGGTGGTTGTGTCACCGGGAGGCTCAGGGGTGGTTGTGTCGCCGGGAGACCCAGGGGTGGTTGTGTCGCCGGGAGGCTCAGGGGTGGTTGTGTCGCCGGGAGACCCAGGGGTGGTTGTGTCGCCGGGAGACCCAGGGGTGGTTGTGTCACCGGGAGGCTCAGGGGTGGTTGTGTCGCCGGGAGACCCAGGGGTGGTTGTGTCACCGGGAGGCTCAGGGGTGGTTGTGTCACCAGGGGTAGTCGTGTCGCCAGGAGGCCCAAGGGTAGTTGTGTCGCCAGGGAGTGAGGGGGTGGTTGTGTCACTGGGGAGTCCAGGGGTGGTTGTGTCACCATGGGGGGCCGGGGCGGTTGTGTCGCCAGGAGGCCCAGGGGTCGTTGTGTCGCCGGGAGGCTCAGGGGTGGTTGTGTCACCGGGAGGCCCAGGGGTGGTTGTGTCACCAGGAGGCTCAGGGGTGGTTGTGTCGCCGGGAGACCCAGGGGTGGTTGTGTCGCCGGGAGACCTAGGGGTGGTTGTGTCGCCGGGAGACCCAGGGGTGGTTGTGTCACCGGGAGGCTCAAGGGTGGTTGTGTCGCCGGGAGACCCAGGGGTGGTTGTGTCGCCGGGAGGCTCAGGGGTGGTTGTGTCACCAGGGGTAGTCGTGTCGCCAGGAGGCCCAAGGGTAGTTGTGTCGCCAGGGAGTGAGGGGGTGGTTGTGTCACTGGGGAGTCCAGGGGTGGTTGTGTCACCATGGGGGGCCGGGGCGGTTGTGTCGCCGGGAGGCTCAGGGGTGGTTGTGTCACCGGGAGGCCCAGGGGTGGTTGTGTCACCAGGAGGCTCAGGGGTGGTTGTGTCGCCAGGGGGTGCCAGGGTGGTTGTGTCACCGGGAGACCCAGGGGTGGTTGTGTCGCCAGGAGGCTCAGGGGTGGTTGTGACGCCGGGAGACGCAGGGGTGGTTGTGTCGCCAGGGGGTGCCAGGGTGGTTGTGTCGCTGGGAGGCCCAAGGGTGGTTGTGTCACCGGGGGTAGTCGTGTTGCCAGGAGGACTGGGGGTAGTCGTCTCGCTGGGAGGCCCAGGGGTAGTCGTGTCACCGGGGAGTGTGGGGGTGGTTGTGTCACCGGGGGTAGTCGTGTCACCAGGAAGTGTGGGTGTGGTTGTGTCGCCAGGAAGCCCGGGGGTGGTTGTGTCACCGGGAGGCCCAGGGGTGGTTGTGTCGCCAGGGGGTGCCAGGGTGGTTGTGTCACCAGGGGTAGTCGTGTCGCCAGGAGGCCCAAGGGTAGTTGTGTCGCCAGGGAGTGAGGGGGTGGTTGTGTCACTGGGGAGTCCAGGGGTGGTTGTGTCACCATGGGGGGCCGGGGCGGTTGTGTCGCCAGGAGGCCCAGGGGTCGTTGTGTCGCCAGGAGACCCAGGGGTGGTTGTGTCGCCAGGAGGCCCAGGGGTGGTTGTGTCGCCGGGAGACTCAGGGGTGGTTGTGTCGCCAGGGGGTGCCAGGGTGGTTGTGTCGCTGGGAGGCCCAGGGGTGGTTGTGTCGCCAGGGAGTGAAGGGGTGGTTGTGTCACTGGGGAGTCCAGGGGTGGTTGTGTCACCAGGGGTAGTCGTGTCGCCAGGAGGCCCAAGGGTAGTTGTGTCACCAGGGAGTGAGGGGGTGGTTGTGTCACCGAGGGGGGCCGGGGTGGTTGTGTCACCGGGGAGTGTGGGGGTGGTTGTGTCACCAGGAGGCCCGGGGGTGGTTGTGTCACCGAGGGGTGCCGGGGTGGTTGTGTCACCGAGGGGGGCCGGGGTGGTTGTGTCACCGGGGAGTGTGGGGGTGGTTGTGTCACCAGGGGGTGCCGGGGTGGTTGTGTCACCGGGGAGTGTGGGGGTGGTTGTGTCACCAGGGGGTGCCGGGGTGGTTGTGTCACCGGGGAGTGTGGGGGTGGTCGTGTCGCTGGCGAGTGCCGTGCTGGCTGTGGCCGTGTTGGCGGTCGTGTTTCCTAGGAGAGAATCGGTCTGTTCAGTTCAGAGAAAACAGAACAAAATGTGGGGTTCAAGTGAGGAGCAGAAACCCCCAGGGCCATCAGGCGCCCACGAGTCAGGGGCAGTTATTTTACACAGCACGTGATGAGCCTGGGGAACTCACTGCCACAAGGTCCCAGCGAGGCCGAAAGCTCCCAGGGCTCAGCCAAGGCCTGGCCTGTCACAGGGACAAGGGGGGCAGCCGGTGACCCCGAGGGGATGAAGTGGCTCCTAGGCAGGGGTCAGACAAGGAGGGGGCACGTCACTGTTGCCTGGGGGTCCTGCAGGAGCCGGGGGTGGCCTGTGGGGACAGGTCCCGGGGCCGTGCTGATGATCCCCGTGCTGGTTGGATGGGAGCGACTGGAGCGCCTGGGGCCGCAGACTGACACATCGAGTCCCCCTCCCCCCCCGAACTCGGAGAGGGGCTGCGCTGCCGGGGCTCCAACACCCCGATGTGGGGTCTGACGTGGGCCCCGCCCAGCGACCCCTGGGCTCCAGCACAGCTCAGCCCCGCTGCGGATCAGGCACCTTCCCCAAGCCCCGTGTCTGGAGGCCGGACTCGGTGCGTGGAGCCGGGTGTCGGGAGCCCTTGGGGTCCCACCTGGAGCTGCCCGATGTCCCCCGTAGAGACAAGCTCTGCAGGGTCCCTGGGGAGCTGCCCCCACCCCTGGGTTCCCCGGAAAGCTCCCCAGACCTGTGTGCCCCGTGTGGAGCGAGCCGTGGGGCGGGCTGGGCTGGGCTGGGCTCTGCGTGCTGGCCCGTTGGTTTGGATTTTGACTTGGCTCCTTCCCCAAGTGGCTTTTGTTGGCGACGGTAGCCGGGGGTCCAGAGCAGGGGCCTCGCAGCGCCAGCCTGGCCAGAGTGTCCTGCCCACAAGGGGCTCCAGCAGCCTCTGCCTCCCTCCTTGCTGTGGAAGGTGCCTGGAGGAACGGCGCTGACCCCATGGGCAGGGCCCTCCCTGCCTCTCCTCCGCCTGCCGACACCCCCCAGGCAGTGCGGGCGGCCGGGGCTCCAGCCCTGGAGCGCTGAGGCTCTGACCCCATCCTTCCTGGGCCTCGCAGCGCCCCGCTGCAGCATCCCGCTGAGCAATTCCTGCCGCTAACACAGCAGCCCACCCCGATGCCGAGAGCCCGGCCGGCCAGTGGGCAGCACTGCCCCGCTCACAGGCGGCCCATGGGCCACGCAGTCCTGGGACTGATAAAGACGCCCTCGACCTGAGCCCGCAGCTGGGGCCTGTCCTGCAGCCAGCACCAGCCTGGGGCTAACATCCCCCCTTCTCTTGGGGCGCGTGTCCCGGCCTCCTGGCAGGTCACTCGGGGCGTGGGCTCCCTGCACTCTCAGGAAGGGACCCACATGCTGCCCCCGGGGGTCCTGGACCGGACGTTCCCTGCTGGGCTTCCCTGACTGGTCCTGGGCCGTTAGCACTGGGCTCAGCCAGACCGACACAGTCCAGACACACCTGCGTCAGCCCCCGGGGAGTGTCGGCCAATGGCTGTCGGCCAACGCCCTCCTGGGTCCCAACCCGGGAGTTCCTGGGCACCGTCAGAAAGGGGCCCGGGGGAGGAGAAGGGGCTCCCCAAAGCACCCAGCCCAGGGGAGAGGGGACCCCATGAACACAGAACCCTGGGTGGGGCTGTGCAGAGGGCACCCTAGGAACACTGCGCCCTGGCGGGGCCTGGGCAGAGGGGACCCCAGGAGTGACAGGTGCTGCCCATGGTCCTCTGGGTCACTGGGCATCTGGGACGATCAGGCCCCACTCGCCCATTGTCCCCCTGTTGAGGGGCAGATCAGCAGTGAAACCAGCCCCGTGTTGGCAGCAAGAGCTGATAGGCCCCATCTGAGCAGCCCAGTGCCCCGGGGTGGGTCTGAGCCGACTCCACAAGTGCTGCTCAGGCCCGATGGCCCCCTCCCAGCAGCTCCTGGAGACTAAGGCTCACCTGTGGCCAGCAGCAGCAGGACTAGACCCAGCCACAGGGCATCTGTGCTCAGGCTTCTGGGCTTCATGGCGGCTGGTGGGGTCGGGGCTTGGCCCCAGGTGTCCCAGCACCGGGCTCTGTCTCTCTCTGCCTCACTCGGTGGGGCTGCGCCTCCCGTTAGCCCGCTGGGCTCTCGACAATCCAGGAATTGGGAACTGGGAGCGGCTTTGGGGCTGGAGCTTTATAGCAGCACCTGCAAGCAGGTGGGGAGGGAGGGAGGCCCCACCCAGCGGACTGGGCTGGGCTGTGTCGCAGTGGGAATTTTTCATAATATTTTGGATGGCTATTGTCTGTGCCTCAGTTTCCCCATCTGCTGCATGGGTAACTAGGTGAGGGAAAGGGTTGTTTGCTCTTTGCAGGGACCCAGACACACAGGTATGACCCACCCAGGCTGCCTGGGGCCTGGAGGCCCAGGGAGAGTCCCAGACCACAATGGCCACTCCAATTGCCCAGACTTTGGCACCCAGGAACAAAGGACCCTGGGTGTCCCCCCTCCTTAGGACACAGCTGGCGGAGAAAGGACTGGGGAGGGGCCAGGTGGGGTTGGTTAGTATGGGCTACCTAGGGGAAGCTTCTGGACTGGGACTGAAGAGGGGTCAGAGGGCTCTGGGTTCTGGACTAACCCAGCTGGTCTTTGCTGTAACTTTCTGTTCTCGGTGGTAAGGCTATTCTCATAACCCTCCGGCTGTTACCCTGCTGGCTGAGAGTTGCTGCAGTCAGGAAGTCGGGGTGCTCTGCTGCCTTTGTGGGTGCAATTCTCCCTCTGGTGTCCAGCTCGGGGGAACTCGGTGCAGGAAGCTCACGGTGTGACCCAAGGGGGGTGAAGGGACTGAGGGTGAGTCCCAGGAAGCCCCACAGAACATGCCCCCCCCAGCCCTGGAGCCCTGTCCCAAGAGGCTCCCCCCCAGCCCTGCCTCACCTGCCCTCCATAGATTGGAGACCAGTGTGGAAAGGTCTGAGAGGAGGAACCCCTGCAGTATCCGCAGCACAGGGGCTCGGCAAAGGACAGGGGAGAGCCCTGAACTGGGGCTAGGGAGAGGCCCCACTGGATGGAGCATGGGGCAGAAGCCCCAGGTTGGCGGAATATGTGGGTCTGAGTCCCCCGTCCCACCTGGGCTCAGCCCTGGCCTGCACCACAGCTCCAGAGCAGCGCCAGAGGGGAACCAGGCCCAGAGAACTGGGTGGGGTGGGTGGGAAAGAAGGGTGTCTATCTGCCCCGTGCCTTCTGCACCCGCTGCCCTGGCCGTGTCTATCTGCCCCGTTCCCTTTGCAGCCCCTGCCCTGGCCGTGGCTATCTGCCCCTCGCCCTGGCCGTGTCTATCTGCCCCGTTCCCTTTGCAGCCCCTGCCCTGGCCGTGGCTATCTGCCCCTCGCCCTGGCCGTGGCTATCTACCCCTCGCCCTGGCCGTGTCTATCTGCCCCGTGCCCTCTGCACCCCTGCCCTGGCCGTGGCTATCTACCCCCCGCCCTGGCCGTGGCTATCTGCCCTGTGCCCTCTGCACCCCCCGCCCTGGCCGTGTCTATCTGCCCTGTGCCCTCTGCACCCCCCGCCCTGGCCGTGGCTATCTGCCCCGTGCCCTCTGCACCCCCCGCCCTGGCCGTGTCTATCTGCCCCGTGCCCTCTGCACCCACCGCCCTGGCCGTGTCTATCTGCTCCGTGCCCTCTGCACCCCCCGCCCTGGCCGTGTCTATCTGCCCCGTGCCCTCTGCACCCACCGCCCTGGCCGTGTCTATCTGCTCCGTGCCCTCTGCACCCCCCGCCCTGGCCGTGTCTATCTGCCCCGTGCCCTCTGCACCCACCGCCCTGGCCGTGTCTATCTGCCGCGGGCCCCCTACAATCCCCGCTCTGGCCATGTGTCGTCCCCCCCGCCGCAGTGTAACATTGTAAAGTGTGGCATGGGGGATCCGGTGGGCTCCTCCCCTCCTGCCCCAGCCCTTCCCACATCCCCGTGGCCCCTGTTGGGCGGTGAGGGCAGCTCATTGCTCGAGCGACGCTGCCTCCTGCTGGGCACATCTGTGTTCGCAGCAGCTCCCCTGGCCGCTTGGAGGAGGCGCCTGACGCTGCGCTGGGGTCTCTGAAGTGCAGGTGAGTCTGAGCCTGAGCGAGGGTCCCCAGGACAGGACAGTTCGGGGCCCGGCCCCTCGCTGAGCACCAGCCGCGTCATCGTGCCTGGTTCTCTGGAAACGTGCTCAGCGTGCAGCGGCTGGCTAAGTAGAGGACACGGTGCTAGGCCCTGCTAGGGAAGGGGATAGACAATGAGACAGTAAATACGTAATGGCACGATATAAACCCCTGGTATCCCCCGCCCGAACACGGCCTGCGGGGCTGGTCGCCCCCTCTCCGAAAGACGTATTAGCCTTGGAAAAGGGGCAGAGAAGGGCAACAAAAACCGTCAGAGGGCTGGAACAGCTTCCATACGAGGAGAGATTAAACCTGGGACAGGTTCAGCTTGGAAAGGAGCCGACTAAGGGGGGCTATGACAGAGGGCTGTAAATCTTGCGTGGTGTGGGGAAAGTGAAATGTCATTTACCCCTTGAAATAACACAGAGACTGCGGGTTACGCCACCCCCGCGGTGGGACCCAGCCCTGGAGGAGGCACCCAGGCACACTCTTGCTGGCTGTACGCATCTGGGCCCCTCTCCCTCGTACAAATCTTTGGCCTTTGTGTAGCACCTTCCAGCAGCTGCCCCAGAGACCTTGGACATCCCAACCGCCCTAGGGAGAAGCCCGTGGGGGTGAAGAGATTTGCCCAAGTCAATCAGTGGCAGAAGGGGAACAGAACCCACAACTCCTGACCACTGCTCTCACCACTAGGCCATGGTGCCTGCTGAAGAATGGCTGGTAGCTGCTGGGGGAGTGTCCAGAGCCCACGCCTGGCCTGGGTTCTGCTACGCTGGCCCGCCTCCCCCCGTTAGCAGGGGGCCTGGCCCTGGGGGGTGAAAGTGGTTTCCCTGGGGTCACAGCTGCTGCTCCCTGGTCTGTGCAGTCAGGCGTCCACCCGAACAAGCCTGTGGGTGGCAGACACGGGGCTGCACCACGACTGACGGCCGGCAGAGGGCAATGCCAGCCCAGCGATGGACACCGGGAGCCAGGGGAGGGGCTGCTGTACAGACAGCTCCGTGCGCTGCCGTGCCAACCCTACACTCTGGCCCTGTGTCCTGATGCCGTGGGCAGCAGGGGGCCGCCTCACACCCGGGCACGGTGCGGGGCTGAGGCCCAGGGGCGTGCAGGGCTGTGGACACGTAGCTGGGAGGGCGCTGCCTGCTCGCCCGGCCCTCGGACGGCCCCAGACACGGGCTCTGCAGGCAGCGGCTGGGTGGGACGTCTGGGGCACCACTTCCTCGTCCCTGCCCAGCCTTCCCGTAAGGAGGTGGCATGTCCTTGCGGTGGGGACTGTAAAGGTTTATGAACGGTGTAAAGGGTCATAAAAGATCATAGTTTGGGCTGGGAACACCAGAGTCACACAGGTGGTGGGGGAAGGGGAAGGGGGGGCAGGGAGGGGGTGGTAGAGGGCTGCACAGATTCCCCCGGGGGAGGGGGGGACTCATTCCCACTAGCGGGAGCCGGACGCGTGTCTTGGGGTTACGGGCCCCCCTGTGCCCCGCACAGCCCACAAACTCCAGCCCGGCTCAGCGATGGGCCCGCTAGGAGCCAGCTGCTAGCACTGGGCCTCCAGCTCCCTGAGCAGGGCCTGGTTTGGGGCCCCAGGGGCTGAGTGGGACTGGCTCAGTGACCGGGGATTCCCAGCTGAGCCCCGGGGAGGCGAGGAGGCTCATGCCCCTGGGCAGGGGCTGGCTGGCACCCCAGGGAGCCCATCCCGCTCTGATGCCTGGAAGCCCCTTGGGCGAGAGGAGCAGGGACCCTGTGGGGTGGAGGAGGAGCCCTCCCAGGGGGCTGGAGGCTGTGATGCAGGGGGCAGGACGGCCACGCTCGGGGCAGGGGACGTGGGAGGGGTTGGGCAGCAGGGCGGGGAGGAAACATCTCGCCCTGTCCCCAGCTGTCTCCATTCCTTGCTCAGTGACTTAGAGGGAACCGGGGGCTATGGCAGGCGGGTGATAAGCGTCTCTGTGATGTACCTGTGTCCAGGGCCGCGGCAGGGTGGGCCGGGCGCTAGGGGGCGGGGTGGGCAGCGCTGGTCCAGCTCCTGCCCAGGGCCCTGCTGAGCCTAGCGATGGCTGGGCAGGGCAGGCAGCCCTGGCGCCGTGCCCAGCCCCCAGGAATGGAAGGTGGTTCGTTTGCACATGGCAGCACCTCGACCCAGCACATGGGACTCAGTTCTGAGCCCGGGAGAGAGAAGCCCTGAGGGAGAGACCCAGGCTCCTGGCCCAGCCGTGCTGACTGCGGTGCCCCAGGCCAGGGATCCCCCGGGCCCTGGCCCTGCTTCCCCATAGGCCCTTTGGCCCCACTGGGGTTCTTTGTCCCTACATGCAGCACTGTGCAGACGGCGCAGCCAGGTGGTGACTCAGGTGTCCCCCTGCACAGAGCGGGTGCAAGGTGCTCCTGGATTGCCCCCCACCAGCCACAGCCATTGCAGGGGGGCCAGCGGCTGAGCCCACGGGCTGGAGAGCCAGGCAGAGCCCTGCTAACTCTGGCTTTGGCTGCCCCGGGGACAGGCGCTGTGTCCAGCACTTACCTCCGGAATAGCTTTACTGCCTACCATCTTGGGGTGCCCCACACACCTACCTGCCTCAGAAACCTCTGCCACCGCTTCCCCCGAGTCGACGCCCTGCCCCAAACTGGCTGGCAATGGACTGGAGCAGTCTGGGGTAGCTGGCTTCCAGACGGCTCTAGGAACCCACTTCTGGAACGCCCAGGGTGCCCTCGTGCGGGTGTCTACACTGCAGGGTCGGAGCAAGCTGCTCACAAGGCTCCAGAAATGGAGCTTTCCCCCAGTGCCGATCATCCCTGGCCTGCAGGACGACGTGATCCCACCGGCCTGGGCTTCTGGCACCGGGCCGCAAGCGCCAGTCCATGTAGGGGGCATCAGTGGCTGTGCGGAGCGCAGTGAGCAGCACCAGGCCGTGGCAGGCTGCCATGCCAGGGTCCTCGTCCTCCTCCTTCTGCTCCATCATAAAATCCTCGGACGGGTCAGACAACGTCGCCGAAATGTCTCAGCGGCTCACGGCTGCTCTGCGCCTTTCCTGGCACAGGAGTGACAGCAAGCGAGAGGAGTTCTTCCAACAGTGCCTCCTCCATGTGGCTGGCTCTGGCAGCTGGGTGCACGCGGCCCAGAAAGCCGCCCGGCAGGCTGTGCTGGGGCTGCTCAAACCTTCTGGGCCGTGCAGGGTGGAAGCCAAGTCCCCCCTCAGCGCATGGTGGTCACGGGGCTGGAGCGGCCCTATTTCGGGCGGGCGCTGGGGAGTTGGGCTGGGCTGACACAGGGCTGCAGGGGGGCGCCAGGACCCTGGGTTCAAACCCGGGTTCGAGCACTGTTAAATGGGGTTCAGCCTTAGTGTAGCCACTCACACCCCGGGGTCTCTCTCATGGGTCAGCTGACGTGAGTCCCTCTGACCCTGGGCTCACACTGCAGTGTGGACACACCCGAGAGGCCTCTGCCCCGAATCACAGGGGAGAGAGAGATGAGGGGGGCAGGAGGCTGGGCAGAGCTGGCAGGCAACACCACAGTCACTCTCGTCAGGGCTCTGCCAGGGCCCCGCTCTGAGGGGGGCCCACGGTTCAGTGACGCAAGAGCTTAGGGCTGTGACCGCTGCTCCTTCACCACACATGGCTCCTGTAATCTCCCCTGGCCCGGCGGCACCCAGCCCTCAGGGCTCTTTATAGCTGCCTGTTCCCGCAGAGCAGGGACCGTGTCCATTACGCGCTGGCCTGCCCACCCAAACAGCCCCCTCTTACCCCACCCCTGCCTGCCTCAGCCCCTCACACCCAGCCCCTCCTGCGTAAGCCCCCCACCCCGCCTGCCTCATTCCCTCATACCCAACCCCATGGTCCACACCCACCTGCCTCAACCCCTCACACCAATCCCCCCACCTGCCTCAGCCCCCCCCACCTTCCTCAGCCCCCCACATCCAGTCCCACGGCCCACCCCCACCGGCCTCATCCCCGCACACTCAGCCCTAGCCCCCACCTTCCTTTTTTCCCCACATCCAGCCCCATGGCCCTCCAACTGCCTCATCCTCTTACAGCCAGCCCCCTTGCCTGCCTCATCCCCTCAAACACCCCCACCCCCGCCAAGCCTGTGAAAGAGTGTGAATTTGTCATAGTACTTTGGGTGGATATTGTCTGTGCCTCAGTTTCCCCTATGTGGTGCATGGGTGGGGGTAAAGATTGTTTACTCTTTGCACAGACCCAGAGATGCAGGCCTGACCCACGCAGAGCTGCCTGGGACCCACACCCATGGAGAGTCCCAGAAGACAGACAATGGCCACTCCAATTGCCCAGATATTTGGCACCTAGCAACAAGATACCATGGATGATCCAGGAAGCCAGCGGGGTGTGACCGTCTGGAGGACAAAGTACGAGGGAAGGGTCAGGTGGGGCTCTTGCTGTGGGCTGCTGGAGGCAGGAGAAGCTTCTGGACTCAGACTGTAGAGGGGTGAGTGGGCTCTGGGCTGACCCAGCTGGACTTTGCTGTAATTTTCTGTTCTCTGTGGTAACTAAGGCTGCTCTATGCTGTGTCCAGACACCCGATAACCCTCCTGCTGTTACAGCACTGGCTGTGAGTCGCTGCAGTCAGGAAGTTGGGGTGCAGTGTTCCCTTTAGGGGTGCAAGTCTCCCCAGGCGTCCAACTCTGATGGACTCCCTGCAGGGAGCTCACAGCATGACCCAGGGATGCTGAGGGCTCTGAGGTTCAGTTCCAGGAGGCGGTGAAGCGAAGGGACTGACCCCAGTGACAGTTTGCCTCTAAGGGGGCTGACACATGGACGGGCTCCTCCAAGGGGCTGTTCCAGAGCCATGCGAGAGCACCGGGCCTGGGGATCCGGAACAGGTGGAGCCAGAGGATGGTTTCTGAATGCGCCCAGTAGACGGTTGGCTGCTGAGTTATTGCATTTGCAATAAGTGACTGGCAGCAGTAAAACAAGGGAAGTTAAAGGACACAGCGGGGAAAAGCCGTATAACCCTCTCCCGAAGACAAACGCTGCAAACCCGTGAAGGGAGAGAGGGTTCCGTGTGGAGAAGCACAACGAGGCACAGCTGATTGGATGGCTGGAGGAGGACAATCGGTCCAAGAAGCGGGTTCCAGGCCCAAGCCGGGCTTTGAGAGAGTCTGGCCGCAGCCGAGGCAACAGCTGGAGCGAGCAGCAGCTAGGCATCCACCAGACCCAGCGCCCTGTCCAGCAGGGGTCTTCATGACCTGGCTACCCATTGTGGATTTGAAGCAGTGGGAGCTGGAGCTAAGAGCAAAGGAGCGGCAGCTGCAGCAACAGAGGCTAATCGAACACTAGGAGAAGGAGCAAAAGCGTGAACCGGAGATGGAAAAGCCGAAGGGCAAGAGGGCCCACCAAGGGGTAAGTGGGGAAAGGCCTCGGGATGCCAATTCCGTAGGGAACCTAGATACCAAATTGTTTCCTGGTTTAAGGGGTGGGGGAGATATAGACACCTACCGCACTGCCTCAAAAGGCTAGGGATTTGAACCATGCAGATCGACTCTACTTCTCACCCCCTTACTCGGTCCCAAACCCATAGAGGCATACAGTCAAGTGAACGGAGTGGAGATTGGGAACTATGAACTGCTCAACAGAGCTTTGCTGCTACAGTTTGAATTGACTATGGAGGCATATAGGAAGAGGTTTTGGCGTGTGCAAAAGACTGCGGGTGTGACCTCCATGGAAGTCACCACCCTGCTGGGAGAATATCTCCGCAAATGGGGTAAGGGTGCAGGTGTCACTATGCCGGAGAATTTGTATACCCTGGTTGGGTTGGAGCAGCTGGATGAGATCTGTCCTCAAGATCTGGCAATGGGGTTAGTGGACAGGAAGACCTGCAGCCTAGGCTGGCAGATGAGTTTGTGGACAGTAGGTCCGGGTATGAAAAGAGACTGAAAGGGGACGTGAGATATTACTACTGTGGGCAGAAATGGGCGCAATGCCCAGAAACCAAGGAAATGGTGGCCAAGCAGAACTCTCGAAAGGTTAACTTGGCAAATGCCCAGGACAGAGGGGCTAACTCAGCCTCTGCCGGCCCAGGGAGGCAGCCTGTAGGCCAGGCTCTGAGAGTGAACTGTGTGAGGGAAGCAGCCACCCAGCCAGCTCCTCAGGGGCACAGAGGGTGAGAGGTGGGCTCCCATGCTAGGCCCCAGTACACATGTCCTGTTGTACCCTATTGGGCTCAGGCTCCTCCGATCCCCAGTGGGAGCAGAAGGGGATGGTCAATGGGGAGACATTCCTGGGGTGGTGAGATCCTGGGACAGAGAGAACTGTTGTCAGGCCCTGGGGGTGCAGCCTCAGATGCTGAGGGGCTGTGTGAGCTGGGTGAGGGTCCCAGGGATGAAGCCCCTCGCCCTGCCTATGGCCCAGATCCCTGTGCAGACCCAGGAGGAGTCGGGTTGGCTGGTAGCTGGGGTTCTCCGGGACACCAGCTTTGACATCTTTTTGGAAAATGACTGTCTCTCTTTAACAAAAGGAAAAGGAGTACTTGTCGCACCTTAGCGACTAACCAATTTATTTGAGCATGAGCTTTCGTGAGCTATGAAGTGAGCTGTAGCTCACGAAAGCTTATGCTCAAATAAATTGGTTAGTCTCTAAGGTGCCACAAGTCCTCCTTTTCTTTTTGCGAATACAGACTAACACGGCTGTTACTCTGAAACCTCTCTTTAACAAAGGATCCAGGGAGCCCTGCATCTGTAACGGCCAAGGATTTGAATCCAGGGAGCCAGAAGGCGGAGAAGGCAAGTGCATGTGAAGATGTGAATTGCCGGGCTGGCAGGGAGGAGGGGATTTTCCCCCGACTGGTAACACAAAGGAGGAGCTGCTACACTCTGGATACCGGCCTGTCTGTAACCAGAGCCCGGTGTCTGAGTGGGACGGAGGGATGGTCCCCACCCATCCTCCCATGGGAGATGAGACTCATGCTGGCTCTGATGCTGCCTACCCAACCTGGGGAAGCAAAGGCAGAGCTGAGCATGGTGGGGGCCGAGACCCCAGCTGAGCACAGGGGGGCCCCAGGCAAGGCAGGACCATGGCTAAACATGTTTGCCCTGTCCAGGGGTGAGAGAGGCCCCAGAGAATAGGGGAGCAGCTGGAAGGATGCTGCTGGTAACACAGGGACCTGGTCGGGGGGGGCATGGCCATGGTGAGAGCCCAAATCACAGCCCTCCTGGAAGGGGGGCTGGGAGAGGACTGAGTCCTAGGAGTGAGGCCAACTGGTTAACCCCACAAGGGGAGCTGGGCTCCTGACATATGCACAGCCCTGGGGTTGGGAGATGACTCCGGGGGGCTGCAGGGGCACCCTGGCCTCACCATCCCCTGGGGCACCAGAGCCCCAGAGAGAGGGCTGGGGTAAGCACCAATGATCATGGTGTGACTCCCTGTGCCAACCAGGGGGAAGGACACTCCAGACTGTGGCCAAGGCAGCTGATACATGGAGGTAGGTGGGGTCCTGCCCCCCTCACTCCCTGGCAGACGAGGGGGAGGGGCAGTGACAGAACCCCAGCCCAGTTTCAAACCCAAAGGTTTTGGGGTGGCAAAAGGGCATGAGGCCGCATGAGAACTTCTGTACCCCCTGCATGTGCTAGCGACCAGACCGGAGCTAAGGGAGGATGTGGCTCTGCTCTGACTGGGTACTGGGAACTGTAATTGGGATGGACTAGCCAGGGTGCTAACGGACTCCTGGCCCACTCCCACCTGCCTCGTCCCCTCACACCCCACCCGCCTCATCCCTGTCACAGGTTCGGTCACAGAGACCCCCTTGGGACTGTCACCCAACGTGCTGAAACTACCTCTGAGCCTGGTTTCCCTGCCAGCTTGAGACTCCAGAACCCTGCCTTGTTGAGCCAGACACACCAGCATGCTGCAAACACAGACCCAGGGTCTGAACCATGCCCCAAAGCTGCAGACTTGAACTGAAAACCACTCAGCAGGTGCTCCTGTCTCCAGCACCCTAACACCCAGTCCCCACTGAGATCCAAACCCCAAATAAATCCGTTTTCCCCTGTATAAAGCTTATACAGGGTAAACTCATAAATTGTCCACCCTCTATAACACTGATAGAGAGAGATGCACAGCTGTTTGCTCCCCCAGGTATTAATCACTTACTCTGGGTTAATTAATAAACAAAAGTGATCTTATTAAGTATAAAAAGTAGGATTTAAGTGGTTCCAAGTAATAACAGACAGAACAAAGTAAGTCACCAAGCAAAGTAAAACAAAACACACAAGTCTAAGCCTAATACATTTAAGAAACTGAATACAGTTAAATCTTACCCTCAAAGATGTTCCAATAAGCTTCTTTTACAGACTGCAGAGGGGAGCCGTGATAGTCTGTATCAGTAAAAACAACAAGGAGTCCTTGTGGCACCTTAGAGACTAACAAATTTATTTGGGCATAAATTTGTGGGCTATAACCCACTTCATCAGATGCATGGAGTGGAAAATACAGTAAGCAGGTATAAATATACAGTACATGAAAAGATGGGAGTTGCCTTACAAAGTGGGGAGTCAGTGCTGATGAGGGCAATTCAATTAGGGTGAGTGTCACCCATGCCCATCAGTTGACAAAAACGGGTGAATATCAACAGAAGGAAAGGTTTCAAAGTAGCAGCCCTGTTAGTCTGTATCCGCAAAAAGAAAAGCAGGACTTGTTGCACCTTAGAGACTAAAATTTATTTTAGCATAAGCTTTCATGAGCTACAGCTCACTTCATCAGATCTTTATGCTCAAACAAATTTGTTAGTCTCTAAGGTGCCACAATCCTCCTTTTCTTTTAACAGAGGGAAAATTATTTTTTGAAGTGCTAACAAGGCCAGTTCAGTCAGGGTGGATGTGTCCCATTCCCAGCAGTTGACAAGTTGATACTCACACCTTCTTAGTCTGGGCCCAATCCTTTCCCCGGTACAGTTCTTGTTAGTTCCAGCTCAGGTGGTAACTAGGGGATTTCTCATGACTGGCAGCCCCCTTTGTTCTGTTCCACCCCCCTTTATAGCTTTGGCACAAAGCAGGAATCCTTTGTCTCTCTGGGTCCCCTCCCCTCCTTCTAAATAGAAAAGCACCAGGTTTAAGATGGATACCAGTACTAGGTGACAGAGTAGCAGCAATGTTAGTCTGTATCAGTAAAAACAACAAAGAGTCCTCGTGGCACCTTAGAGACTAACAAATTTATTTGAGCATAAGCTTTTGTTAGCTACAGTGCACGTAATCGGAATGCATCCAATGAAGTGAGCTGTAGTTCAGGAAAGCTTATGCTCAAATAAATTTGTTAGTCTCTAAGGTGCCACAAGGACTCCTTTTCTTTTTAGTACTAGGTGACATGGTCACATGTCCTGTGAGACCCCAAGCCTCCATTCTCTCTGCCCTGACTCACATGAACACAGGAAGGCTTACAAGTAAACCGATTTCAGAGTAACAGCTGTGTTAGTCTGTATTCGCAAAAAGAAAAGGAGTACTTGTGGCACCTTAGAGACTAACCAATTTATTTGAGCATGAGCTTTCATGAGCTACAGCTCACTTCATCGGATGCATTCTGTGGAAACTGCAGAAGACATTATATACACAGAGACCATGAAACAATACCTCCTCCCACCCCACTCTCCTGCTGGTAATAGCTTATCTAAAGTGATCACTCTCCTTACAATGTGTATGATAATCAAATTTGTGCTGGAAATGGCCCAACTTGATTATCATACACATTGTAAGGAGAGTGATCACTTTAGATAAGCTATTATCAGCAGGAGAGTGGGGTGGGAGGAGGTATTTTTTCATGCTTTGTGTGTATATAATAAGATCTTCTAAACTTTCCACAGTATGTATCCGATGAAGTGAGCTGTAGCTTACAAAAGCTCATGCTCAAATAAATTGGTTAGTCTCTAAGGTGCCACAAAAAGAAAAGGAGTACTTGTGGCACCTTAGAGACTAACCAATTTATTTGAGCATGAGCTTTCGTGAGCTACAGCTCACTTCATCAGATGCATACCGTGGAAACTGCAGCAGACTTTATATATACACAGAGAATATGAAACAATACCTCCTCCCACCCCACTGTCCTGCTGGTAATAGCTTATCTAGTCTCTTACCTTAGTCTCTAAGGTGCCACAAGTACTCCTTTTCTTTTTGCGAATACAGACTAACACGGCTGTTACTCTGTAAGGTGCCACAAGTACTCCTTTTCTTCAAGTAAACAGAGTTATTTACAACCAATTGTCCTGGTTAATGGGAGCCATCAAGATTCTAAACCACCATTAATGGCCCACACTTTGCATAATTACAATAGGACTTCAGAGTTATACTTCATATTTCTAGCTTCAGGTACAAGAATGATACATTCATACAAATAGGATGACCACACGCAGTAGATTATAAGATTTGTAATGATACCTTACAAGAGACCTTTAGCATAAAGTGTATACCAGTTACATCATATTCACACTTATAAACGTATTTCCATAAAACATACGGAGTGCAACCTCACAGTCCCCTCAAACCCCACCCCCACCTCCCTCATCCCCTCGAAAACCACCCCCACCTGTCTGGTTCCCTCATACCCAGCCCCACAGCCCACCTCCACCTGCCTCTTCCCCTCCCCCCCCTCCCCCCCTTAGGGTCACACTATCAATGGGCTCAGCCCCTCGGCTTCACCGCCTCCTGGGACCGAACCTCTGGCACCTTCAGCACCCCTGGGTCACACTGTGAGCTCCCTGCAGAGAGCTCACCTGAGTTTGACACCTGGGGAGACTTGCACCCCAACTTCCTGACTCTGCAGCGACTCTCAGCCAGTGGGGTAACAGCAGGAGGATTATCTGGTGTGTGGACACAGCACAGAGCGGCCTTAGTTACCACAGAGAAGAGAAATGACAGGTTTCAGAGTAACAGCCGTGTTAGTCTGTATTCGCAAAAAGAAAAGGAGTACTTGTGGCACCTTAGAGACTAACCAATTTATGTCTCTGTGTATATAATGTCTTCTGCAGTTTCCACAGTATGCATCTGATGAAGTGAGCTGTAGCTCACGAAAGCTCATGCTCAAATAAATTGGTTAGTCTCTAAGGTGCCACAAGTACTCCTTTTCCTTTAGAAAAGAGAAAGTTACAGCAAAGTCCAGCTGGGTCAGTCCAGAGCCCTCTCACCCCTCTTCAGCCCCAGTCCAGAGGCTTCTCCAGCAGCCCACAGGTAAGAGCCCCACCTGGCCCCTCGCCAGTCCTTTGTCCCCCATCCGGTCACACCCACCTGGCTCCTAAGGGCGGGGGAGGGGCATCCAGGGTCTTTTTTTTGCTAGGTGCCAAGAGTCCCAGCAATTACAGTGGCCATTGTCCTCTGGGACTTTCCATGGGCCCCCAGGCAGCTCGGGGTGAGTCATGCCTGTGTCTCTGTGTCTCTGCAAAGAGCCAACAACTATTCCCCCCCACAACTAGTTACCCATATACCACATGGGGGAAACTGAGAAACACAATATTCATCCAATATATTATGCCCAATTCCCACGCCGTCACAGGCTTCTCCATCATCCCACCTGACTGCTTGTGGGTGGAATTAGCTTCAAAACACGCCACGGGACAGCGGCATTTCCTGCTTCCTCCTCCCCATAGAGGGGCCAGAAGGAGTTCACGGACCCCAGGGCATGGTCATGGCCGTGGGCTCCAGCCCCTCCTGGGTGCACTCCATATCAACAGACTGGGGTCAGGCCCTCCCTGGGGCAGCAGGGGTTTGGGGCTGTAGCTGCAGCTTTCCTGAGTCAGGAGCCAAGGAGCCCAGTAACCCGCCTCTGAGGGTGGGGTGGGGGAGCTCAGGGGCCCAGGGACCTGAGGCTCTGGCTGGGGTGGTGCTGCCTGGCCCTGTGCCCTGGGCCTAGCCCCACAGTCAGTTCCTTACATAACTATTCACTTTTGTTTCCTTGTTTTCTGGCGTTTCTGTGTTTGCCCAGTGCCTTGCCCAGCCCTTCCCATGAGTTTCAGCTTGTCCCAGGCTGGGCCCCTGGACACACCTCTGCACACAGCCAAAGGGAGGAGGGCAGTGGCAGGCGGTTTCTCCCCGTCACACGCGGTGAGCCAGTAAGAAATGGCACTGAAGGACGGCTCCGCCATAGGCCCCGATCCCCAGCAAGAGCCCCTGAGAACTCCAGCGGCCCTGCAGAACGAGAGCTCAGGGCAGCCACAGCTCCCACCCTTCCGAAGCAGAGGCCCGAGAGGTGCAGGAGAAAACCAGGCTAGAGCCTGACTCATCACAGATCCCTTTATTGTGCATCCCTATAAATACAGACCTTCCCAAGGACATTGTGACCCCTCCTCCCCCGTCACGGCGGGGCGGCCATCACAGAACAGTGTGGTTACAGATCACAGGTACAAAAACAGCCCCAGGCCAGTGGTGCAGGCCAATGTGACCCCTGGAACCAGTACACTGGGGGCCTTGTGGCCAGATACGGCATTTGGCAAGTGATTGGGGGCAGGAGGTGCTTGGAGCTGGGGGGAGTAGGGGAGGTTCTTCCCTCGCATTGTTCATCCAGTTCCTTCATGTGTTCGGACGCTCGCTCCCATCTCCTGGGAACAGGCGAGAGCTGGGCCAGAGAGGGCCCCCCAGGGTAGTGGGGCAGGGGAACAGCCCATACGCAGCTAGGGGCAGTATGGGGGGGGGCTCCCCTGGGGAGTCCCTGTCATATTCCCTGCACTGCCCAGGCTGGTTGGTGGGGGAATATATGGGGCAGCCCCTTTACCCTCCCCCATTAGGAATTTGCCCCATTAGTGCTCACCCCACATGGCCCAATCAGAGCTGGAGCAGCTCCCCCTCCCACAGGGCTGGGGGTTGCAGGGTGGAGGGGGCCGTCACCCCCTCCCCACCCTGGCCCACTGTGAATCCAACCCTCTCCCCCACAGTGCAGTCGCCCTGCCCGGCACCCTGGAGTCCAGCTGCAGGAAGCACGCGGCGATGCTGGGAGCTCTGCTCCCGCCGGTCCTCGGGGTGGCCCCCTAGAGATTCTCTGACGTGGCAGGGTTGGCGTAGAAGGCGTTGGTGCCGTTGCTGGCGGCGATCTGGGAGGAAGCAGAGGGGATGGGGTTAGAGCCAGGCTGGGCCAATCCACCGTTACCTGGCAACAGGACCCCCAACCAGGCAACCACCACGTACCCCGTCGGCATGGAAACCGGGGCTCTGGGGCTGGGGAGGGGCTCAGTGGGCCAAGCCCTGGCGAACAGACCCCAGTCCCGTTCGATCCCGGCCACCCCGTCCCTGGCAGCAGGGAGAGACCTCAGGGACCGCACCAGCTCCGCCGCCCCACGGCAGCGTGGGGGGCACGTGATGGGGCTGGGGGAAGGTGACCCCACCCCAGAGCCCCGCAGGGCTGTGGCTGCCTCACGGGGTTAATGTTCAGAGCACCTGGCGCCGCAGGAGCAAGCGCTGGACTCCTGCCAGCAGCACCACAAACAGCCCAGTGTCTACTGTAAATATGGCTCTTGTCACGCGCCCAGCTCTGCCCCTCACTGCCCCCCACCCCGACCTGCACAGGCCTGCCCTGCCAGCAGGCCAGGGGTCCGGGCGGAGGGGGCGCACCCTCCAGGCAACACCAGCCCCTCCAAGGTGCCTAGGAGCTGGCTACGCGCCCCGCCTGTCCCGCCCCAGCTTCCCATGACTTGGCTCTTTTGTCTCTAGCCGGGCAGAGGTAAATATTTACTCAGGCCGGGTGTTTGAACAGCCTGAGCCACCGGCTGCAGAGCAGAGGAGCTGGAGCCAGCCCAGCGAGGAACAGGGACACGAACACCCACCGGGGCGGCTTCAGGGCCCAGCCCCCCAGGAACCTCACCGGGCAGCAGGGCTTCTCTGCCATGCCAAATGCACAGCCGGTGACAACAGGGACTGACGAGCCCCCAGCTGCCCACTCCTCCGAGCGCCGGCTCACGCCAGCTCCCAGCCCAGCCCAGGCGGCTCAGCTGGCGGGGCCCCCCGCAGACGCACCCCCCCACCCCCTGCAGAGGGGCTGCAGGCTCTTGGTGCTGGCATCACTAGGCCCCTCACGCCGATAGTGCCCCCCAAGTCCTCCACCCCTGCACCGTCCCGGCTCCCCGTCACTGAGCCCTGGCAGAGCTCCTGGCAGCCCCGGCGCACCATGGCACCAGGCAGCTGTGCCGGGCCGGCGCCGGGGGCAGCGGGCGAGGGGGCAGGGGAGGCTGTTCAGTCACAGGGAGAGAAACGTGGAGCCGAGGAGGCACCAGCCACCCGCTAAGGGCTGCCGGGGCTCCATGGGGAGGCAAAACCAGAGCCTCACGTCCAGACTCCTCCTGCTCCCGCCCAGCACCTGCCACCCGGGCTCAGCATGGGCCTCGGCTGCCCTCCCACCGGTCAGCAGGGGCGTGAGAGCAACACTAACCCCCCGTCCCGGGGCAGGAGCGGGGCCGCCTGGGATCCATGGGCACGGTGCAGGGGGCAGAGCCCAGCCAGGCCGCCCCGGGCAAGGGGCCCAGCCAGCGCTGCCAAGGGGGCCATTTGTAGAGAGCCTTGTCTCAGAGCCAGGCATCGACCCACCTCCACCCCGCTCCCTGCCTGCCTGACCCACCACCTCGCTCTGCGACCCCACCCCATCCCACTACCCCACCACCTCACTCTGCGACCCCCGCCCCCTCCCTGCCTACCCCACCACCTCGCTCTGCGACCCCCTCCCTCTCCCTGCCTGCCCCACCACCTCGCTCTGCGACCCCACCCCATCCCACTACCCCACCCTCAACCTCACCCCCACTCCATCCCCCCTACCCACAGTGCCATCCTCTGACCCCACTCCTCTCCCTCCCTGCCCCACCACCTCGCTCTGCGACCCCCTCCCCCTCCCTCCCTGCCCCACCACCTAGCTCTGCGACCCCCTCCCCCTCCCTCCCTGCCCCACCACCTCGCTCTGCGACCCCACCCCTCTCCCTGCCTGCCCCACCACCTCGCTCTGCGACCCCACCCCATCCCACTACCCCACCCTCAACCTCACCCCCACTCCATCCCCCCTACCAACAGTGCCATCCTCTGACCCCACTCCTCTCCCTCCCTGCCCCACCACCTCGCTCTGCGACCCCCTCCCCCTCCCTCCCTGCCCCACCACCTAGCTCTGCGACCCCCTCCCCCTCCCTCCCTGCCCCACCACCTCGCTCTGCGACCCCACCCCTCTCCCTGCCTGCCCCACCACCTCGCTCTGCGACCCCCTCCCCTCTCCCTGCCCCACCACCTCGCTCTGCGACCCCACCCCATCCCACTACCCCACCCTCAACCACACCCCCACTCCATCCCCCCTACCCACAGTGCCATCCTCTGACCCCACTCCTCTCCCTCCCTGCCCCACCACCTCGCTCTGCGACTCCCTCCCACTCCCTGCCTGCCCAACCACCTCACTCTGCGACCCCCTCCCCCTCCCTGCCTGCCCCACCACCTCGCTCTGCGACCCCCTCCCTCTCCCTGCCTCCTCCACCACCTCGCTCTGCACCCCCACCCCCCTCCCTGCCTGCCCCACCACCTCGCTCTGCGACCCCCTCCCTCTCCCTGCCTGCCCCACCACCTCGCTCTGCGACCCCACCCCATCCCACTACCCCACCCTCAACCTCACCCCCACTCCATCCCCCCTACCCACAGTGCCATCCTCTGACCCCACTCCTCTCCCTCCCTGCCCCACCACCTCGCTCTGCGACCCCCTCCCCCTCCCTCCCTGCCCCACCACCTAGCTCTGCGACCCCCTCCCCCTCCCTCCCTGCCCCACCACCTCACTCTGCGACCCCACCCCTCTCCCTGCCTGCCCCACCACCTCGCTCTGCGACCCCCTCCCCCCTCCCTGCCCCACCACCTTGCTCTGCGACCCCACCCCATCCCACTACCCCACCCTCAACCACACCCCCACTCCATCCCCCCTACCCACAGTGCCATCCTCTGACCCCACTCCTCTCCCTCCCTGCCCCACCACCTCGCTCTGCAACCCCCTCCCTCTCCCTGCCTGCCCCACAACCTCGCTCTGCGACCCCACCCCATCCCACTACCCCACCACCTCGCTCTGTGACCCCACCCCCCTCCCTGCCTGCCCCACCACCTCACTCTGCGACCCCCTCCCTCTCCCTGCCTGCCCCACCACCTCGCTCTGCGACCCCACCCCATCCCACTACCCCACCCTCAACCTCACCCCCACTCCATCCCCCCTACCCACAGTGCCATCCTCTGACCCCACTCCTCTCCCTCCCTGCCCCACCACCTAGCTCTGCGACCCCCTCCCCCTCCCTCCCTGCCCCACCACCTAGCTCTGCGACCCCCTCCCCCTCCCTCCCTGCCCCACCACCTCGCTCTGTGACCCCACCCCCCTCCCTGCCTGCCCCACCACCTCGCTCTGCGACCCCCTCCCCCCTCCCTGCCCCACCACCTCGCTCTGCGACCCCACCCCATCCCACTACCCCACCCTCAACCTCACCCCCACTCCATCCCCCCTACCCACAGTGCCATCCTCTGACCCCACTCCTCTCCCTCCCTGCCCCACCACCTCGCTCTGCGACCCCCTCCCCCTCCCTCCCTGCCCCACCACCTAGCTCTGCGACCCCCTCCCCCTCCCTCCCTGCCCCACCACCTCGCTCTGCGACCCCACCCCTCTCCCTGCCTGCCCCACCACCTCGCTCTGCGACCCCCTCCCCTCTCCCTGCCCCACCACCTCGCTCTGCGACCCCACCCCATCCCACTACCCCACCACCTCACTCTGCGACCCCCGCCCCCTCCCTGCCTACCCCACCACCTCGCTCTGCGACCCCCTCCCTCTCCCTGCCTGCCCCACCACCTCGCTCTGCGACCCCACCCCATCCCACTACCCCACCCTCAACCTCACCCCCACTCCATCCCCCCTACCCACAGTGCCATCCTCTGACCCCACTCCTCTCCCTCCCTGCCCCACCACCTCGCTCTGCGACCCCCTCCCCCTCCCTCCCTGCCCCACCACCTAGCTCTGCGACCCCCTCCCCCTCCCTCCCTGCCCCACCACCTCGCTCTGCGACCCCCTCCCTCTCCCTGCCTGCCCCACCACCTCGCTCTGCGACCCCACCCCATCCCACTACCCCACCCTCAACCTCACCCCCACTCCATCCCCCCTACCAACAGTGCCATCCTCTGACCCCACTCCTCTCCCTCCCTGCCCCGCCACCTCGCTCTGCGACCCCCTCCCCCTCCCTCCCTGCCCCACCACCTAGCTCTGCGACCCCCTCCCCCTCCCTCCCTGCCCCACCACCTCGCTCTGCGACCCCACCCCTCTCCCTGCCTGCCCCACCACCTCGCTCTGCGACCCCCTCCCCTCTCCCTGCCCCACCACCTCGCTCTGCGACCCCACCCCATCCCACTACCCCACCCTCAACCACACCCCCACTCCATCCCCCCTACCCACAGTGCCATCCTCTGACCCCACTCCTCTCCCTCCCTGCCCCACCACCTCGCTCTGCGACTCCCTCCCACTCCCTGCCTGCCCCACCACCTCACTCTGCGACCCCCTCCCCCTCCCTGCCTGCCCCACCACCTCGCTCTGCGACCCCCTCCCTCTCCCTGCCTCCTCCACCACCTCGCTCTGCACCCCCACCCCCCTCCCTGCCTGCCCCACCACCTCGCTCTGCGACCCCCTCCCTCTCCCTGCCTGCCCCACCACCTCGCTCTGCGACCCCACCCCATCCCACTACCCCACCCTCAACCTCACCCCCACTCCATCCCCCCTACCCACAGTGCCATCCTCTGACCCCACTCCTCTCCCTCCCTGCCCCACCACCTCGCTCTGCGACCCCCTCCCCCTCCCTCCCTGCCCCACCACCTAGCTCTGCGACCCCCTCCCCCTCCCTCCCTGCCCCACCACCTCACTCTGCGACCCCACCCCTCTCCCTGCCTGCCCCACCACCTCGCTCTGCGACCCCCTCCCCCCTCCCTGCCCCACCACCTCGCTCTGCGACCCCACCCCATCCCACTACCCCACCCTCAACCACACCCCCACTCCATCCCCCCTACCCACAGTGCCATCCTCTGACCCCACTCCTCTCCCTCCCTGCCCCACCACCTCGCTCTGCAACCCCCTCCCTCTCCCTGCCTGCCCCACAACCTCGCTCTGCGACCCCACCCCATCCCACTACCCCACCACCTCGCTCTGTGACCCCACCCCCCTCCCTGCCTGCCCCACCACCTCACTCTGCGACCCCCTCCCTCTCCCTGCCTGCCCCACCACCTCGCTCTGCGACCCCACCCCATCCCACTACCCCACCCTCAACCTCACCCCCACTCCATCCCCCCTACCCACAGTGCCATCCTCTGACCCCACTCCTCTCCCTCCCTGCCCCACCACCTAGCTCTGCGACCCCCTCCCCCTCCCTCCCTGCCCCACCACCTCGCTCTGTGACCCCACCCCCCTCCCTGCCTGCCCCACCACCTCGCTCTGCGACCCCCTCCCCCCTCCCTGCCCCACCACCTCGCTCTGCGACCCCACCCCATCCCACTACCCCACCCTCAACCACACCCCCACTCCATCCCCCCTACCCACAGTGCCATCCTCTGACCCCACTCCTCTCCCTCCCTGCCCCACCACCTCGCTCTGCGACCCCCTCCCCCTCCCTCCCTGCCCCACCACCTAGCTCTGCGACCCCCTCCCCCTCCCTCCCTGCCCCACCACCTCACTCTGCGACCCCACCCCTCTCCCTGCCTCCTCCACCACCTCGCTCTGCGACCCCCTCCCCCCTCCCTGCCCCACCACCTCGCTCTGCGACCCCACCCCATCCCACTACCCCACCCTCAACCACACCCCCACTCCATCCCCCCTACCCACAGTGCCATCCTCTGACCCCACTCCTCTCCCTCCCTGCCCCACCACCTCGCTCTGCAACCCCCTCCCTCTCCCTGCCTGCCCCACCACCTCACTCTGCGACCCCATCCCATCCCACTACCCCACCCTCAACCTCACCCCCACTCCATCCCCCCTACCCACAGTGCCATCCTCTGACCCCACTCCTCTCCCCCCCTGCCCCACCACCTCGCTCTGCGACCCCCTCCCCCCTGCCTGCCCCACCACCTCGCTCTGCGACCCCACCCCATCCCACTACCCCACCCTCAACCTCACCCCCACTCCATCCCCCCTACCCACAGTGCCATCCTCTGACCCCACTCCTCTCCCTCCCTGCCCCACCACCTCGCTCTGCGACCCCCTCCCCCTCCCTCCCTGCCCCACCACCTAGCTCTGCGACCCCCTCCCCCTCCCTCCCTGCCCCACCACCTCGCTCTGCGACCCCACCCCTCTCCCTGCCTGCCCCACCACCTCGCTCTGCGACCCCCTCCCCTCTCCCTGCCCCACCACCTCGCTCTGCGACCCCACCCCATCCCACTACCCCACCCTCAACCACACCCCCACTCCATCCCCCCTACCCACAGTGCCATCCTCTGACCCCACTCCTCTCCCTCCCTGCCCCACCACCTCGCTCTGCGACTCCCTCCCACTCCCTGCCTGCCCCACCACCTCACTCTGCGACCCCCTCCCCCTCCCTGCCTGCCCCACCACCTCGCTCTGCGACCCCCTCCCTCTCCCTGCCTCCTCCACCACCTCGCTCTGCACCCCCACCCCCCTCCCTGCCTGCCCCACCACCTCGCTCTGCGACCCCCTCCCTCTCCCTGCCTGCCCCACCACCTCGCTCTGCGACCCCACCCCCCTCCCTGCCTGCCCCACCACCTCGCTCTGCAACCCCCTCCCCCTCCCTCCCTGCCCCACCACCTAGCTCTACGACCCCCTCCCCCTCCCTCCCTGCCCCACCACCTCGCTCTGCACCCCCACCCCCCTCCCTGCCTGCCCCACCACCTCATTCTGCGACCCCCTCCCTCTCCCTGCCTGCCCCACCACCTCGCTCTGCGACCCCACCCCCCTCCCTGCCTGCCCCACCACCTCGCTCTGCAACCCCCTCCCCCTCCCTCCCTGCCCCACCACCTAGCTCTACGACCCCCTCCCCCTCCCTCCCTGCCCCACCACCTCGCTCTGCGACCCCACCCCCCTCCCTGCCTGCCCCACCACCTCGCTCTGCGACCCCCTCCCCCCTCCCTGCCTGCCCCACCACCTCGCTCTGCGACCCCACCCCATCCCACTACCCCACCCTCAACCTCACCCCCACTCCATCCCCCCTACCCACAGTGCCATCCTCTGACCCCACTCCTCTCCCTCCCTGCCCCACCACCTCGCTCTGCGACCCCCTCCCTCTCCCTGCCTGCCCCACCACCTCGCTCTGCGACCCCACCCCCCTCCCTGCCTGCCCCACCACCTCGCTCTGCGACCCCACCCCCTCCCTCCCTGCCCCACCACCTCGCTCTGCGACCCCCTCCCCCTCCCTGCCTGCCCCACCACCTCGCTCTGCGACCCCATCCCCCTCCCTGCCTGCCCCACCACCTCGCTCTGCGACCCCACCCCTCCCTCCCTGCCCCACCACCTCGCTCTGCGACCCCACCCCCCTCCCTGCCTGCCCCACCTCCTCGCTCTGCGACCCCACCCCCTCCCTGCCCCACCACCTTGCTCTGCGACCCCTACCTCCATCTCTGCCCCACTACCCCACCCTCAACCTCATCCCCATTCTATCCCCCTACCCACAGTGCCATCCTCTGACCCCAACCTCCTCCCTCCCTGCCCTACCACCCCACCTCCACTCCATCACCTCACCCTGCCCCTACCCCCACTACCAAAGCCACCCTCTGACCCCCCTCTCACTCCGTCCCCCCACCCACTGTTGCACCCTCTGATCCCAGCCCCACTCCAGGCCCCCGCCCCTCTGGAGCAAGGCAGGGGGCTCGTTCCCCACAGACAGCAGCAGGAGTCACAGAGTCCAGGTTGGACTGTCCCAGGCCGGCCAGCCCATGGTGACCGTCTCGTCTGACCAGAGACCGGCCCGGAGTGAATTGCTGCCGAACTAGGGCCGAGTGTTCAGCAAACGCCCTGTCTGGCGCAGGACCTGCCGGGGCTGGAGAAGCCAGCGGGGCCGGGGGCTGGTCAGGGGTTACTCGCCCCCAGCCACACCTAACGCTCTTCCCAGGCTGAGGCTCTCTCCCCAAACAGCCCTGCTGAGGGTCCCGCTGGAGTCGCGCCGAGCCCCCATGGGAATGGAGAGCGATGGGGCGGGGGTACGGACCATCCGAGCCCTGGTCCCAGGGCAGGCAGGGACAGGGGACGCTGGTGCTGCCCAGGACAGGACAGACCATGGCAGGTACAGGACTGGCGGCCCCCAGAGACCCGGGCAGAGCCGTGGGGGTGGGGCGGGCAGAGCCATTAGCTGCTGGTTTCACATCAGCCAGGAGCTGCCCTGTTAGTGATTAACTCAGCGAGGGGGGCCGGGGTCAAGGTCAGAGGCTGCCCCACGGGACCTGTGCTGCAGCCACCTGACTGGGGAGAACAACACTTCCGCGGACTCCGGTCAGACCCATCCCCTGTCCCCCCAGGAACATGCACCCCCACACCACAGGACTACCCGCCAGGACCTCGCTCTATAATCCCCCAGACACCCCCAGGAACCACACCCCATAACCAAACCAAGACCATGCCCTATAATCCCACAGGATCACACCCCATAACCCCCTCTCTACCCCAGGAACACCCCTCAGCACATCCCACCCCACCCCCCCGATGAGCTGTTGTGACGAAGTGGAACTGTTCTTAATGTTTCCTCTGAATAGTGTGAGGGTGCCTCAGTTTCCCCTGTGCAGTTCTTAAGTATCTAGCTGGTGGGGTAAGGGGGTATGATCGTTGCAGAGCCCTAGAGGGCAGGTGTGTGCAGGGGTCTGGACACAGACAATGGCCAACACCCTGTTTCCTGGCAACTGATGACCTGGGCCCTTCCCCCCTGCAAGGTGAGAGCTAAAGGGTTGGAGAACAAAGGAATCCGGTGACCTCCTGACCCGGGAAAGGGACAAAGCCCAGGGGAGGAGGGGCTGGAGGGAGTTTCAGTTTGGGGCTGGCTGGGACATGGAGTGAAGGGCAGACGGGGTTGTCTGGCTCACTGCCCCCCAAAATGGACCCGGCTGAGGGTTCCGGTTCTCTGCACCTACAAGCTCTGTTTTAGACCATGTTCCTGTCGTCTAATAAACCCTCTGTTTTACTGGCTGGGTGAGAGTCACGTCTGACTGCGGAGATGGAGGGCAGGACCCTCTGGCTTCCCCAGGACCCCGACTGAGCGGATTCGCTGTGGGAAGCGCACGGAGGGGCAGAGGAGGCTGAATGCTCCGAGGCCAGACCCAGGAAGGTGGAAGCTGTGTGAGCTGTGTGTCCTGCAGACAGGCTGCTCCCAGAAAGGCGACTGCCCCAGAGTCCTGCCTGGCTTCATGGGGAGCAGTTCCAGAGCATCGCCCAGGGACTCTGTGACAGCTGTATAGTGCAGCAGGGCCCCGTGCTTACATTCCTGGCTCTGGGATCCCCTTTGCCCTTCCCCCGGCCAGCTCTGTCCTGGGGGGTGCATTGCGTGGGACACAGTTAGGACCGTGGGAAGCACCATGCCACCATCATGCACTAGCCCCCCCACACCTCCGGGTTTGTGTTCTTCTCTCTGGTGAAATTTTCTGGGATGAGCTCACCAACACCCTTTTCCCCTCAAAACCTCCCCTCAGTGAGCAATGTGGGGGACATCCACCCCCAGCGTGTGCCTGGCAGGGCTGCCATGTACTGGGGGCCGGCATCCGGGGTGCACCCAGGCAGTGTACGGGGACAGGCATTGGGGCACACGCTGGGCGAGGGGGCACCCCAGGGCAGGACCAGGCCCCGCTGCTTACGTCACTGTAGGGGTTCTGCTTCTTGCCGGGGGCGCTGAAGCGCCCGTGGGTGTGGTAGGTGGGGTACTCGCTCATGGGCTGGTAGGAGGCCTGCGAGCTGAACATATCCAGCTTCCCGCGGTTCCTTCTGCAGCACGAGCAGACGATCTAGAGGGGCGAGAGGAGGCTGGTGAGCGGGGGCGCGGAGGGGATGCAGGGGTCAGGCAGGGCGAAGGAGAGAGGCTGGAGGGGCCTGAGGCCGGAGGGATGGGCAGCGGGGGGCACTCACCAGCAGGATGAAGAGGAGAATGCTCAGCACCAGCCCAATGCAGACCAGGACCAGCAGGGCGATGCCCCAGCCGGGCACCAGGGGTGCTGGCGCCGAGGTGGCTGGGGGAGAGCTGCCAGAGTTGGCTGAAACACAAGTAGGAGCAGTCAGGGCTGGGGTGGACCCGGAGGGGAGGGATCCCGTAGAGGGGCCCACGCCAGGGGATGCAGCTGGCCAGGCAGAAGAGCCAGGGAAAGGGGCTGTGGGAAAGGGGCTGGCCCAGGGGTGCTGGGAAGAGGCTGAGTTGATGGCCGGGGGCCCAGCCCCAGGGTCAGCGAGGACGGCTCTGAATGGGCGCCCTGCCAGGGGGCCCAGAAACCCTCGCTCCCTCCCTGGGACAGATACAGGCTGGGCCGGGCTGGCAGGGCAGGGCAGGCACCCTCCACAGACACGCCCCAAAGCAGCCCAGCCAGGGGGCTCTGCTGGGAGCTGGAGGAGCCCCCGAGGGCAGCCCGGTCTCCACAGAGCTCTGCACAAGGGCCAAGGACACCAGCCCCCCTCAGCCATGGGCTGAGCCCCCCAGGACAGGGACCCCCGGACACGTGGCTGTGGCCACACTGTGGGGCCTGGCTGGAGCCTGCTCACCGCGGATACTGTCCAGCTGGAGCCCATCAAAGCTGTTATTCCTGCCCAGCCTTTGTCTCAGCTGCTGCTCAATGTCGGCGGCACTGATGCTGGTGTCGTCGCTCACTCGGTACAGCAGGACGGACTCTGTCACCACCGAGCCCTGGCTGCCGAGCGTGCCGGAGAGGGGGCGTTAACTGGGTCTGGCCCCGGCCCTTCCCGTGCCCCTGCACCAGCTCCCCTATTCCCACCTGCCCCTGCCCCAACCCCCCACTTCCCACCTGCCCCTGCCCAACCTCCCCTTCCCACCTGCCCCGGCTCCTCCATTCCCACCTGCCCCTGCCCAACCCTGCCCTTCCCACCTGCCCCCGCACCAACCTCCCCTATTCCCACCTGCCCCTGCCCAACCCCGTCTTTCCCACCTGCCCCTGCTCTGGCTCCTCCATTCCCACCTGCCCCTGCCCAACCCCCCCTTCCCACCTGCCCCGGCTCCTCCATTCCCACCTGCCACTGCACCAGCTCCCCTATTCCCACCTGCCCCCGCACCAACCTCCCCTATTCCCACCTGCCCCTGCTCCGGCTCCTCCATTCCCACCAGCCCCCGCACAAACCTCCACTATTCCCACCTGCCCCTGCCCAACCGCCCCCTTCCCATCTGCCCCTGCACCAACCTCCCCCATTCCCACCTGCCCCTGCCCAACCCCCCCTTCCCACCTGCCCCGGCTCCTCCATTCCCATCTGCCCCTGCCTCAACCCCCCCCTTCCCACCTGCCCCTGCACCAACCTCCCCCATTCTCACCTGCCCCGGCTCCCCCATTCCCACCTGCCCCTGCACTGGCCTTCCCACACCATCCGTCTGCCCCCCACCTGCCACCTAGCCCTGCACCAATTTCCCCATACTACCCACTGGGCCCTGCACCAGCTGCACCACCCACAACCCCCTTGAACCGTCCCTCCTTATGCCCCCATCTGCCCCTGCCCCAGCACCTCCGCCCCCTCCCCAGGGCAGCACACCTGCCCAGCACGGCCTCAGGCAGCCAAAGCTCTGGGCTTCTCAGACATGGCCCCCCCAGGGTCACACGCTCACAGATTTAGCCTCTCTCTCCTCACCTTTCTCCTCCACCCCAGCCCAGGAGGCAGCAGGCTGCCCCCTCCCCTGCCCACAGCTGGGGCAGCCCCATGGCACACACTGTACCTGAAACGCAGATCAGTCAATCCCAGGTAGTTCTGCCCATTCGGGCACGTTGGGCAGCCATAGATCTTGCCGTACTGTCACAGACAGAGGGGAACAGGGTCACCGCCAGCACCCAGCCAGCTCGGGGAGGCTGGGAGCACCCAGCTTGGCGGATCTGCCCCGGCCCCTGCCAACCTTCCTTGTTCTTCTCTGTGCTCTTCGCTGAGGTGCAGGGGCACGGGGTGTCTCCCCACAGCTGGCTGGAGAGGGGCAGAGGGGCCCAGAGCCGAGGGCAGGGTCCCGGGGAGGGGGCTCCCCAGACAGGATTGAGGGTCTGTCCCTTCACTGCTCCAGGACAGGAGACTCTGGGGCTGAGGGGCCTGGTGCCCAGGACTGGGCCGGGGGGTGGGGTGGGGGTGTCTCCCCTCCCTGCTCCATGGGGTCTCTGTGTGTGGAGCCCGAACGGCAGCAGCCACCAGAGGCCCGAAGACTCATTGCACGGCAGCTCAATGGAGCTCCCCGCAAAGCCCCCAGCCTGGGGCTGGCAGCCACCCCCAGCTGGCAGGCCGGGGCAGGGTGCCGGGAGGGGAGGGAGGAGCTGCTGTGCTCACCATGATCTGGATTTTGGAATATAACTCCTTGTAGTAACTGGTGGTGGGGTCGAGAAGGGAGTTGTTGAAGTTCCAGTTCACAATGCGGAAGGCGAGAAATAAATGGATTGGGGCTGGGGTTGTTATGGAGGTGCTGGGGGGCAGGTTGGTCGTGTTCCCGGGGGACGAGATGGTCGTATTCCCGGGGGACAGGGCGGTCGTGTTCCCGGGGGACGAGGTGGTCGTATTCCCAGGGGACAGGGTGGTCATGTTGCCGGGGGACGGGGTGGTCGTGTTGCCGGGGAACGAGGTGGTCGTGTTCCTGGGGGACGAGATGGTCGTATTCCCGGGGGACAGGGCGGTCGTGTTCCCAGAGGACGAGGTGGTCGTATTCCCAGGGGACAGGGTGGTCGTGTTGCCGGGGGACGGGGTGGTCGTGTTGCCGGGGAACGAGGTGGTCGTGTTGCTGGGGGATGGAGTGGTCGTGTTCCTGGGGGACGAGATGGTCGTATTCCCGGGGGACAGGGCGGCCGTGTTCCCAGGGAACGAGGTGGTCATGTTGCCGGGGGACGGGGTGGTCGTGTTCCCAGGGGACGAGATGGTCGTATTCCCGGGGGACAGCGTGGTGGTGTTCCCAGGGGACGAGATGGTCATATTCCCGGGGGACAGGGCGGTCGTGTTCCCGGGGGACGAGGTGGTCGTATTCCCAGGGGACAGGGTGGTCATGTTGCCGGGGGACGGGGTGGTCGTGTTGCCGGGGGACGGGGTGGTCGTGTTGCCGGGGAACGAGGTGGTCGTGTTGCTGGGGGATGGGGTGGTCGTGTTCCTGGGGGACGAGGTGGTCGTATTCCCGGGGGACAGGGCGGTCGTGTTCCCAGGGGACGAGGTGGTCATGTTGCCGGGGGACGGGGTGGTCGTGTTCCCAGGGGACGAGATGGTCGTATTCCCGGGGGACAGCGTGGTGGTGTTCCCAGGGGACGAGATGGTCGTATTTCCGGGGGACAGGGCGGTCGTGTTCCCGGGGGACGAGGTGGTCGTATTGCCAGGGGACAGGGTGGTCGTGTTGCCGGGGGACGGGGTGGTCGTGTTGCCGGGGGGCAGGTTGGTCGTGTTGCCAGGGGATGGGGTGGTCGTGTTGCCGGGGGATGGGGTGGTCGTGTTCCCAGGGGACGAGATGGTTGTATTCCCAGGGGACAGGGTGGTCATGTTGCCGGGGGACGGGGTGGTCGTGTTGCCGGGGGACAGGGTGGTCGTGTTCCCAGGGGACGAGGTGGTCGTGTTGCCGGGGGACAGGGTGGTCATATTCCCAGGGGACGAGGTGGTCGTGTTGCCGGGGGACAGGGTGGTTGTGTTCCCAGGGGACGAGGTGGTCGTGTTGCCGGGGGACGGGGTGGTTGTGTTCCCAGGGGACGAGGTGGTCGTGTTGCCGGGGGACGGGGTGGTCGTGTTGCCGGGGGACGGGGTGGTCGTGTTGCCGGGGGACAGGGTGGTCGGGTTGCTGGGGGACGGGATAGTCGTGTTCCCGCGGGGCGGGGTGGTCGGGTTGCTAGAGTGAGGGGTGGTCGTGCGGCTGGGGGGCGGGGTGTTCTGGCTGCTGGGGAGCAGGGTGGTCAGGTTGCTGGAGTGAGGGGTGGTCATGCTGCCGGGGAGCGGGGTGTTCATGCTGGTGGGGAGCAGGGTGGTCATGCTGCCAGGAAGCGGGGTGGTCGTGCGGCTGGGGGGCGGAGTGGTCCTGTCGGTGCTGCCAGTGGGGGGGCGGGTGCTGCTGCCCTGTGCTGCGCCTAGGAGAGAATTGGTCCATTCAGTTCAGGAGAAAACAGAACAAAACGTGAGGTGCAGGCGAGGAGCAGAAACCCCTGGACGGGGCAGCTGGGGCATCAGGCGCCCACGAGTCAGGGGCAGTTATTTTACACAGCACGTGATGAGCCTGGGGAACTCACTGCCACAAGGTCCCAGCGAGGCCGAAAGCTCCCAGGGCTCAGCCAAGGCCTGGCCTGTCACAGGGACAAGGGGGGCAGCCGGTGACCCCGAGGGGATGAAGTGGCTCCTAGGCAGGGGTCAGACAAGGAGGGGGCACGTCACTGTTGCCTGGGGGTCCTGCAGGAGCCGGGGGTGGCCTGTGGGGACAGGTCCCGGGGCTGTGCTGATGATCCCCGTGCTGGTTGGATGGGAGCGACTGGAGCGCCTGGGGCCGCAGCCTGACACATCGAGTCCCCCTCCCCCCCCGAACTCGGAGAGGGGCTGCGCTGCCGGGGCTCCAACACCCCGATGTGGGGTCTGACGTGGGCCCCGCCCAGCGACCCCTGGGCTCCAGGAAAGCTCAGCCCCGCTGCGGATCAGGCACCTTCCCCGAGCCCCGTGTTTGGAGGCCGGAGTCGGTGCTTGGAGCCGGGTGTCGGGAGCCCTTGGGGTCCCACCTGGAGCTGCCCGATGTCCCCCGTAGAGACAAGCCCTGCAGGGTCCCCGGGGAGCTGCCCCCACCCCTGGGTTCCCCGGAAAGCTCCCCAGACCTGTGTGCCCCGTGTGGAGCGAGCCGTGGGGCGGGCTGGGCTGGGCTCTGCCTCCCTCCTTTTCACAGATGGATGGGGCTGAGCCCCAGGGGCAGGGCCCTCCCTGCCCCTCCTGGCCTCTCCTCTGCCTGCTGGCACGCCCCAAGGCAGGGCTGCTGGAACAATTTGTACAGTGCGGGAGCTGAGAGCCATTGAAGCAAAGTTTAACCCTGTGTATGATGGAAACCACTTCAAGCCAGGGGGTGCGGCAGCCCCCAGCTGCCCTAGCTCCACACCTGTGCCCCCAGGCAGTGCGGGCGGCCGGGGCTCCAGCCCTGGAGCGCTGAGGCTCTGACCCCATCCTTCCTGGGCCTCGCAGCGCCCCGCTGCAGCATCCCGCTGAGCAATTCCTGCCGCTAACACAGCAGCCCACCCCGATGCCGAGAGCCCGGCCGGCCAGTGGGCAGCACTGCCCCGCTCACAGGCGGCCCATGGGCCACGCAGTCCTGGGACTGATAAA
Source organism: Eretmochelys imbricata (assembly GCF_965152235.1). Taxonomy (NCBI): domain Eukaryota; kingdom Metazoa; phylum Chordata; order Testudines; family Cheloniidae; genus Eretmochelys; species Eretmochelys imbricata. Next base: position 589,475 of record NC_135595.1, on the reverse strand, counting down.
GACGCCCTCGACCTGAGCCCGCAGCTGGGGCCTGTCCTGCAGCCAGCACCAGCCTGGGGCTAACATCCCCCCTTCTCTTGGGGCGCGTGTCCCGGCCTCCTGGCAGGTCACTCGGGGCGTGGGCTCCCTGCACTCTCAGGAAGGGACCCACATGCTGCCCCCGGGGGTCCTGGACCGGACGTTCCCTGCTGGGCTTCCCTGACTGGTCCTGGGCCGTTAGCACTGGGCTCAGCCAGACCGACACAGTCCAGACACACCTGCGTCAGCCCCCGGGGAGTGTCGGCCAATGGCTGTCGGCCAACGCCCTCCTGGGTCCCAACCCGGGAGTTCCTGGGCGCCATCAGAAAGGGGCCCGGGGGAGGAGAAGGGGCTCCCCAAAGCACCCAGCCCAGGGGAGAGGGGACCCCATGAACACAGAGCCCTGGGTGGGGCTGCGCAGAGGGCACCCTAGGAACACTGGGCCCTGGGGGGGGGCTGGGCAGAGGGGACCCCGGTAACACTGGGCCCTTGTGGGGGAGCTGGGCAGAGGGGACCCCAAGAACACTGGGTGCTGCCTATTGTTCTCTGGGTCACTGCAGCATCTGGGACAATCAGGCCCCACTCGCCCATTGTCCCCCGTCGAGGGGCAGATCAGCGGATCAAGGCGGCGGAACAGAGCTGGGCCCTGGGGCTGCCGGACCTGCTGAGCCATGGCCCCACCCCCATCTGAGCAGCCCAGAGCCCCGGGGTGGGTCTGAGCCGACTCCACAAGTGCTGCTCAGGCCCGATGGCCCCCTCCCAGCAGCTCCTGGAGACTAAGGCTCACCTGTGGCCAGCAGCAGCAGGACTAGACCTAGCCGCAGGGCATCTGTGCTCAGGCTTCTGGGCTTCATGGCGGCTGGTGGGGTCGGGGCTTGGCCCCAGGTGTCCCAGCACCGGGCTCTGTCTCTCTCTGCCTCACTCGGTGGGGCTGCGCCTCCCGTTAGCCCACAGGGCTCTCGACAGTCCAGGAATCAGGAACTGGCAGCGGCTCTGGGGCTGGAGCTTTATAGCAGCACCTGCGAGCAGGTGTGGCCTCACCCAGCGGGCTGGGGACACTCCCAGGAGCTTGCTCCGTGTCACCCAGGTCTGTGCTGGTCTTGGGGCCCTGCCCTCCAGGGCACCCCCAGCCCTGGGGCCATGCCCCCAAAACCTACCCCCAGCCCTACCTCACCCGCCCTCCCTAGATGGGAGATGGGTGTGGAAAGGTCACAGAACAAAACCCTGGATTGTCCCCAGCACAGGGGCTCGGTGAGGGCCAGGGGAGGGCCCCGAACTGGGGCTGGGGAGAGGCCCCCCTGGGTGGAGAATGGGGCAGAAGCCCCAGGCTGGAGGAACGTGTGGATCTGATTCCCCCGACCCATCTGAGCACAGTCCTGGCCTTGTACCACAGCTCCAGAGGGGGTGAGAGGGGAACCAGGCCCAGAGATGGGGGTGAGGGGAGGGTCCCTGCAGCCCCTTGACTCAGATACCTTGGGGCCTCGGTGCTGCTTGGCTGGCCACCTAGTCCCCTCCCCAGCTCACGCCCGGTGTGGGGTTAATCATTCCAGGCACCAGCTATTGTCTGGCCCTGGGCTCCCCTCATCTGCCCCAGATTCACCCATGCAGAATGCACATGGTGTAAGCCCCAGGGCATGCCCAGGTGGGCGCCCATCCTGCCGGGTGCCAGCGCCCTCGCTCTGCTGGGCACCAGCGCCCCCCGTCCCTCCCCACCCCAGTCTCCCACCTGCCATGGTTCTGGGACTGGAGTGACCGTGACTCTCCCTCTGCTGGCACTAGGGCCTCTGCCCCCTCCCTGCTTCTGCCCACGACCTGCCATCATGCCCCTTGCATCTGAGTCAGTTACCCAGGCCCAAGCCAAGGGCGCCCTGGGGAAGGGGAGCCCAGTGGCAGCAGTGAGTTCTGTGCTGAGCCCCAGAGTCCCTACCCCACCTGCACTGAGTCCATGGGGGGCTTGGCCTTGTGTGTCGCTGGAGTTCCCAGTGCCTGGGCAGGGAGGATGCAGGGTCTGGTCTGCAGCACCAGGAACTGGGGAACACGGTCCTCTGCCCAGCGCCCTTGCCGGACCACGGCGCCAGCCATGGCCGCCCAGACTCCCAGCCCCCCGATGCTGCCAGGAGAGTCGGTGACATGGAGCTCGTGTTTGCTAACAGGGCGGGAGCGAGAGCAGGGCTTACCCAACAGAAACAAGGAAAAAGGGAAAAACAGCTTCACCCAGGCATGTCATGAGCAGGCCAGGGCTGCTGACGCCATGCCGGGGCAGGGCAGGGGGACATGATCAGAGAGGGGGCTGTCTCCATACGGGAGCCCCAGGCCTGGGGCCAGCCGCCAGAGCTGGGCATCCTGCCCAGCCGTGTCCCACTGCCACATCAGGGATCCAAGAGGCGAGGCGACCATGGGAATCAGCTGCAGGGATCAGGAGCGGGAGGGGCAGGCCCAGGGAGACCCCAGGAGCTTGGGTCTGGCCGGGCCCTGCGGCAGGCTCCTGACAAGCCCAGCGCTGCGGTGCAAGGTCTCTGTGCTGGACTGGGGCGGGCTGAGGCCGAGTACTGCACTCACAATGTGGGGAGCGTCCGGCAGGAGCAGGGCAGGGCTGGGGCTGTTCAGGAAACTGGGCAAAGACATCCGGGGCCGGGGGGGCTTCGCTGCGGAATGACACCAGGGCAGCTGGGTGTGAAGAGCGTCCAGCGGGGCTGAGCGGAGACCAATGGCCAGCAGAGATTTGCAGGGCCAGCGCTTCCCAAAGGGACGTGGCAGCCCAGGGCGACAGAACTGCTGTCAGGCTAATCAGAGGCCATGGGTCTGCAAGAAATGTGGAGGCGACCACCACACCATGCTGAGCCCACGGGGCAAGAGCAGCTCACGCAAGAAACGCAGCAGTGCCAGAAGCACGTTACCCCTGCAGAGAGCTGCAAAATCCAGGACCGCCTGCAGCTGGGGCGGCCAGGACTCTGGCGGAGACGAGGCAGAAGCAGGGTCTGCCTGGGTCTCATGCTAGGTGCACAAAGGCAGGTGCTGAGCACGGTGTGACCCCCGACATACAAGGTGAGCGAGTGCCCAGGGTTCACACGGAAACCTGGTTCCCTAGGCAGGTGCAGAATGAGCCCCGCTGTGAGGCTGCACCAGCTGGTCCGATAAGAACGGAGGCCCCGCAGTGTGTTTGAAGTAGCAGCGCTGGAAGCCTCCTGTGTCCTTGGCCTGCAAACTCAGATAGTCCAGCAGGTGCATGACCTACGCAGCAAACTGCCCAAAGCCCCTTAGCCTGGGAGAAAAAGGAAACTCAGACGCCAGCTGACTGGGCTGGCAGGGGGGCGCAGTAATAAAAGCAAACGAGGGAAGAGATCATGCAGATTCAGATGATCCAAGGATGCGACGGACCATGAGCACTGCCCCTCAGGAGCTACTGGCAGGCACCGGGGTGCTGAGCCAGGGCACAAGTCAAGGGTGTGGCTGGCAGATCGGGGGAAAGCAACTTCCCTTGGGTGCTGCCCTCGCCCCTGAGCTACAAGGCCCTGAGCAACCTGCCCAGATCACTGAGCAGCTGGCTGGGCGGGAGCAACTATCGACGGTCCCGGTCCTCTGCCGTGGGGAAAAAATGATCCGTGCCCCGTGCACTGGGTGACTGACATGTGCTGGGGGTGGGGTGGGGGGAAGATGGGATCTCTCCAATGGGGCAGCGGTTCCCAGGCCTGCAGAGGGAGGGGTGAGCTCCTTTGTAACCAGCCCCCCCTTCTCGCTGCCTCATTCCAGGAACTGGGGCAAGGGGGGGTCAGACAGGCAGGGGATGGACACAGGGTGCAAGGGGAGGGCCAAGACTGGTGCCTCTCCCTATCTCTCCCATGCCTTCTACACCCCCTGCCCTGGCCGTGTCTATCTGCCCCGGGCCCTCTGCACCCCCCTGCCCTGGCCATGTCCCCCCCACAGTGTAACGTTGTAAAGTGTGGCATGGGGGATCCGGTGGGCTCCTCCCCTCCTGCCCCAGCCCTTCCCACATCCCCGTGGCCCCTGTTGGGCGGTGAGGGCAGCTCATTGCTCGAGCGACGCTGCCTCCTGCTGGGCATGTCTGTGTTCGCAGCAGCTCCCCTGGCCGCTTGGAGGAGGCGCCTGACGCTGCGCTGGGGTCTCTGAAGTGCAGGTGAGTCTGAGCCTGAGCGAGGGTCCCCAGGACAGGACAGTTCGGGGTCTGGCTCCTCGCTGAGCACCAGCCGCGTCATCGTGCCTGGTTCTCTGGAAACGTGCTCAGCGTGCAGCGGCTGGCTAAGTAGAGGACACGGTGCTAGGCCCTGCTAGGGAAGGGGATAGACAATGAGACAGTAAATACGTAATGGCACGATGTAAACCCCTGGTATCCCCCGCCCGAACACGGCCTGCGGGGCTGGTCGCCCCCTCTCCGAAAGACGTATTAGCCTTGGAAAAGGGGCAGAGAAGGGCAACAAAAACCGTCAGGGGGCTGGAACAGCTTCCGTACGAGGAGAGATTAAACCTGGGACAGGTTCAGCTTGGAAAGGAGCCGACTAAGGGGGGGCTATGACAGAGGGCTATAAATCTTGAGTGGTGTGGAAAAAGCAAATAAGGAAAAATTATTTACCCCTTCATGTAACACAAGAACCAGGGATCACCCAATGAAATTAATAGGCAACAAGTTTAAAACAAATCTGAGAAAGTATTTCTTCACATGACACACAGTCCACCTGTGGAACTCATTGCCAAGGGATGTGGTGAAGGCCAAAATTGGAACTGGGTTCAAAAAGGAATGAGATACATTCTCACCCTGCTCTCTGCTCTAGCTCAACTCCTTCCCGTTGTGCACCGAACACCATGACTAACATCGGCGAGAGACAGGGTGGGTGGGGTAATATCTGGTATTGGACCAATGCCCGAACTACACCGAGCTCTTCTTACACTCTGTAGCTTGAAAGCTGGTACCTTCCACCACCAGACACTGGTCCAGGGAAAGCTTTTCCCTCACCCACCTCAACTGCTGGGACCAGCGCTGCTACGACCCTGCAACTGACTAACAGGTGTCCCATGTGGTTCATTTTCTCTCTACGTCTCTCCCCAGGGCAGGGGGATTGTGTTTGGGAACAGTCAGACTGGGTCAGACCTGAGGTCCGTCAGTGTCTCTCTTTGACAGGGCAGCACCAGATGCTGCATAGGAAGGTGTAAATACCTCGCATTAGGCAGATGTGTGAGTCTCTACTCCCGCCCCCGGAAAGTCTCACTCATTCATTTAGATACCCTGGGACCAGGCCAGGAGGTGCCTTGACACAGAGACCTTGAACTTGGCTCTGTTCTTTGGCAGGCCAGTGTAGGGAGCAGAGGGCAGGGTGATGCGCTCGTGGGATCCAGTCTTGCTGAGGAGACGCCAGGCAGGAAGCAGGGCACAGACGCCTCTTAAAAATGGTGTTTTGTGTCTGCAAATTTCATGTGCCTGCCATCAATTGCAAACCTCCAGCCCGGCCACTGGCAGCTCCCTAGCGCCCTCTGGTGGGCGCTGCCCCCAGCACTGCCCCTGGCAGCTCCACAGCGCCCTCTGGTGGGCCCAGCCCCCAGCACTGCCCCTGGCAGCTCCACAGCGCCCTCTGGTGGTCCCAGCCCCCAGCACTGCCCCTGGCAGCTCCGCAGCGCCCTCTGGTGGGCCCAGACCTCAACACTGCTACTGGCAGCTCCACAGCGCCCTCTGGTGGACCCAGCCCCCAGCACTGCCCCTGGCAGCTCCACAGCGCCCTCTGGTGGTCCCAGCCCCCAGCACTGCCCCTGGCAGCTCTACAGCGCCCTCTGGTGGTCCCAGCCCCCAACACTGCCCCTGGCAGCTCCACAGCGCCCTCTGGTGGTCCCAGCCCCCAGCACTGCCCCTGGCAGCTCCGCAGCGCCCTCTGGTGGGCCCAGACCCCAACACTGCCACTGGCAGCTCCACAGCGCCCTCTGGTGGTCCCAGCCCCCAGCACTGCCCCTGGCAGCTCCGCAGCGCCCTCTGGTGGGCCCAGCCCCCAGCACTGCCCCTGGCAGCTCCGCAGCGCCCTCTGGTGGGCCCAGACCTCAACACTGCCACTGGCAGCTCCACAGCGCGCTCTGGTGGACCCAGCCCCCAGCACTGCCCCTGGCAGCTCCACAGCGCCCTCTGGTGGTCCCAGCCCCCAGCACTGCCCCTGGCAGCTCTACAGCGCCCTCTGGTGGTCCCAGCCCCCAACACTGCCCCTGGCAGCTCCACAGCGCCCTCTGGTGGGCCCAGCCCCCAGCACTGCCCACTGGCAGCTCCGCAGCGGCCTCTCGTGGGCCCAGCCCCCCGCACTGCCCCTGGCAGCTCCACAGCACCCTCTGGTGGTCCCAGCCCCCAGCACTGCCCCTGGCAGCTGCACAGCGCCCTCTGGTGGTCCCAGCCCCCAGCACTGCCCCTGGCAGCTCCACAGCGCCCTCTGGTGGGCCCAGCCCCCAGCACTGCCCCTGGCAGCTGCACAGCGCCCTCTGGTGGTCCCAGCCCCCAGCACTGCCCCTGGCAGCTCCACAGCGCCCTCTGGTGGGCCCAGCCCCCAGCACTGCCCCTGGCAGCTGCACAGCGCCCTCTGGTGGGCCCAGACCTCAACACTGCCACTGGCAGCTCCACAGCGCCCTCTGGTGGTCCCAGCCCCCAGCACTGCCCCTGGCAGCTCCACAGCATCCTCTGGTGGTCCCAGTCCCCAGCACTGCCCCTGGCAGCTCCACAGCAGTCTCTGGTGGGCCCAGACCTTAACACTGCCACTGGCAGCTCCACAGCGCCCTCTGATGGACCCAGACCTTAACACTGCCACTGGCAGCTCCACAGCGCCCTCTGATGGACCCAGCCCCCAGCACTGCCCACTGGCAGCTCCACAGCGCCCTCTGGTGGTCCCAGCCCCCAGCACTGCCCCTGGCAGCTCCACAGCGCCCTCTGGTGGTCCCAGCCCCCAGCACTGCCCCTGGCAGGTCCACAGCAGTCTCTGGTGGGCCCAGACCTTAACACTGCCACTGGCAGCTCCACAGCGCCCTCTGATGGACCCAGCCCCCAGCACTGCCCACTGGCAGCTCCACAGCGCCCTCTGGTGGTCCCAGCCCCAAGCACTGCCCCTGGCAGCTCCACAGCACCCTCTGATGGACCCAGCCCCCAGCACTGCCCCGGCAGCTCCACAGCGCCCTCTGGTGGGCCCAGCCCCCAGCACTGCCCACTGGCAGCTCCACAGCGTCCTCTGGTGGGGCTAGCCCCCAGCACAGCTCACTGGCAGCTCCACAGCGCCCTCTGGTGGGCCCAGCCCCCAGCACTGCCCACTGGCAGCTCCACAGCGCCCTCTGGTGGGCCCAGCCCCCAGCACAGCTCACTGGCAGCTCCACAGCGCCCTCTGGTGGGCCCAGCCCACAGCACTGCCCACTGGCAGCTCCACAGCGCCCTCTGGTGGTCCCAGCCCCAAGCACTGCCCCTGGCAGCTCCACAGCCCCCTCTGATGGACCCAGCCCCCAGCACTGCCACTGGCAGGTCCACAGCGCCCTCTGGTGGGTCCAGCCCCCAGCACTGCCCACTGGCAGCTCCACAGCGCCCTCTGGTGGGCCCAGCCCCCAGCACTGCCCACTGGCAGCTGCACAGCGCCCTCTGGTGGTCCCAGCCCCCAGCACTGCCCCTGGCAGCTCCACAGCGCCCTCTGGTGGGCCCAGCCCCCAGCACTGCCCCTGGCAGCTGCACAGCGCCCTCTGGTGGGCCCAGACCTCAACACTGCCCCTGGCAGCTCCACAGCGCCCTCTGGTGGTCCCAGCCCCCAGCACTGCCCCTGGCAGCTCCACTGCGGCCTCTGGTGGACCCAGCCCCCGCACTGCCCCTGGCAGCTCCACAGCATCCTCTGGTGGTCCCAGCCCCCAGCACTGCCCCTGGCAGCTCTACAGCGCCCTCTGGTGGTCCCAGCCCCCAGCACTGCCCCTGGCAGCTCCACAGCGCCCTCTGATGGACCCAGCCCCCAACACTGCACCTGGCAGCTCCACAGCATCCTCTGGTGGGCCCAACCCCCAGCACTGCCCACTGGCAGCTCCACAGCGCCCTCTGATGGGCCCAGCCCCCAGCACTGCCCACTGGCAGCTCTACAGCACCCTCTGGTGGTCCCAGCCCCCAGCACTGCCCACTGGCAGCTCCACAGCGCCCTCTGATGGACCCAGCCCCCAGCACTGCCCCTGGCAGGTCCACAGCAGCCTCTGGTGGGCCCAGACCTTAACACTGCCACTGGCAGCTCCACAGCGTCCTCTGGTGGGCCCAGCCCCCAGCACTGCCCACTGGCAGCTCCACAGCGCCCTCTGGTGGGCCCAGCCCCCAGCACTGCCCCTGGCAGCTCCACAGCGTCCTCCAATGGACCCAGCCCCCAGCACTGCCCCTGGCAGCTCCACAGCATCCTCTGGTGGGCCCAGCCCCCAGCACTGCCCACTGGCAGCTCCACAGCCCCCTCCGATGGACCCAGCCCCCAGCACTGCCCCTGGCAGCTCCACAGCGTCCTCTGGTGGGCCCAGCCCCCAGCACTGCCCCTGGCAGGTCCACAGCGCGCTCTGGTGGGCCCAGCCCCCAGCACTGCCCCTGGCAGCTCCACAGCGCCCTCCGATGGACCCAGCCCCCAGCACTGCCCCTGGCAGCTCCACAGCGCCCTCTGGTGGGCCCAGCCCCCAGCACAGCTCACTGGCAGGTCCACAGCGCCCTCTGGTGGACCCAGCCCCCAGCACTGCCCCGGCAGCTCCACAGCGCCCTCTGGTGGGCCCAGCCCCCAGCACTGCCCACTGGCAGCTCCACAGCGCCCTCTGGTGGGCCCAGCCCCCAGCACTGCCCACTGGCAGCTCCACAGCGTCCTCTGGTGGGGCTAGTCCCCAGCACAGCTCACTGGCAGCTCCACAGCGCCCTCTGGTGGGCCCAGCCCCCAGCACTGCCCACTGGCAGCTCCACAGCGCCCTCTGGTGGGCCCAGCCCCCAGCACTGCCCACTGGCAGCTCCACAGCGCCCTCTGGTGGACCCAGCCCCCAGCACTGCCCCTGGCAGGTCCACAGCGTCCTCTGGTGGGCCCAGCCCCCAGCACTGCCCCGGCAGCTCCACAGCGCCCTCTGGTGGGCCCAGCCCCCAGCACTGCCCCTGGCAGCTCTACAGCGCCCTCTGGTGGACCCAGCCCCCAGCACTGCCCCTGGCAGCTCCACAGCGCCCTCTGATGGACCCAGCCCCCAGCACTGCCCACTGGCAGCTCCACAGCGCCCTCTGGTGGGCCCAGCCCCCAGCACAGCCCACTGGCAGCTCCACAGCACCCTCTGGTGGGCCCAGCTCCCAGCACAGCCCACTGGCAGCTCCACAGCACCCTCTGGTGGGCCCAGCCCCCAGCACTGCCCCTGGCAGCTCCACAGCGCCCTCTGATGGACCCAGCCCCCAGCACTGCCCCGGCAGCTCCACAGCGCCCTCTGGTGGGTCCAGCCCCCAGCACTGCCCACTGGCAGCTCCACAGCGCCCTCTGGTGGGCCCAGCCCCCAGCACTGCCCACTGGCAGCTCCACAGCGCCCTCTGGTGGTCCCAGCCCCCAGCACTGCCCCTGGCAGCTCCACAGCGCCCTCTGGTGGGGCTAGCCCATCTCTGCACACTAGCACGCTCCAGTGGGCCTAGTCTCAGATCTACATGTTGCAGTTTTTCTCCAGCTAGCCTGCTGTTTTCTCTCACTTCCTAAGAATGGACCCTGCCTTGGGCCTGGAGCCACCCACTCTCCTGGGGGTCAGAGGAGACTTCAGTCTCCCGGTTACTATAACAGAGAGACCTGCAGTAAGATGGGATGCACCTGGATTTCTCAAACCTTCGGGAACAGAAGCTGGCTTCCAGCTTGCCAGCCCAAGCTGCTTGGCTGGGTTTAGGCACCCTGAAGTGTTCCTCCACCCTGCCCAGCGCTGAGCCCTCCGAGATCAGCAGGTGCTGGGGCAGTGCCTGGCAGGATTGGGCCCTGTGTGTTCTAGGAACATGCTTTCAACAAGTCACATGAGCTGTTCTTCATCCACTGGGGGGAGGGGTGTGACTCCTCTGCCCTTGCCCTTGGAGTGGCTTCCCAAAAGCCCTTAAGCCACTGAGCCCGACTCCACGCCCACCTCAGTCAAGCTCAAGTCAACACCAACCCTTGCAAAACATGAGTGTGTTTGTGCTTCTTACCAGAAGGATCCACCTGTGAGGGAGGGGCAGCTTGGAAGCATGTATTGACAGTGAAATACACACAGTGCAACCCAGGGCCGGCTCGTGTGTTGTGCAAAAACTAGTATGTGATTGTTTAGTTAAAAACTGTCTAATAATTAGGCTTGGAAGGAATAGGTTTTTTAAAATTGGTAAATGTTGGTAAACATCTATGTCATATTTCAGAGTAACAGCTGTGTTAGTCTGTATTCACTTATGCTCAAATAAATTGGTTAGTCTCTAAGGTGCCACAAGTACTCCTTATATATGTCATAGTACACACACAAACCAATGACAACTATTTCCCTCGATAATGAGTGGAATTTACAACTAGGCAAATTACAAAAAATGCTGGTTGATTTAAGGATATTTACTTTGTATATTTTGACATGTGATGTTGATCATTTGTGTTTTAATGGGTATAAAGCTTTAACTTTTTGAATCTCAAGGTCTGTTGTCATTAAATAATTATTGTCTGGCTTCCCCACAACTGTCAAAATTTAAACTGAAAAAAAAAAATACTTAAAACCCATAACCTTGTGCAAGTGTGAACATTTACACTGATTAAAAACTGGAAGACAGGGATGCTTAGAGATAAAGATTGCTATTACACATTAAAATTATTAGAAAAATAAAAATCTAATTCTACCAAGCCTAATCATAATGCATACACACAAGGCGGCCAAATTAAGTTTGCATGGGCAGAGTTCATTCAGGCATTTCCTAGTGCATGCCTTTGCAGCCTCACTGGTCTTGTAACGTAGGGGTTTTTAATGCAGTTTCCCAGGTTTTTCAAAAAGGCAACTGAAAAAATAGAAATTCCATCCTGTGGCCTCACACTGACCAACATACAAATCACCATGAGGGCTGGAACCTTTCGATCGACAGCACAGAGCTAAGAGAGGTAACTTGTAGCAGTAGTAGGTTGTCATTCTGTGTGAGGACACACCATCAGAGGGGGATGAGACACATAGTTTGCCAGTGGGTTTCACAGGTGTTTGCTGACAGGAGAGGAACACTTAGCGCTCGTCTACACTAGAAGTGCTACAGTGGTGTCTGGAGAAGACGCTCTGTGCTGACAGGAGAGAGCTCTCCCATTGGCATAATAAATCCACCTCTGTGAGCGGCGGGAGCAGGTCTCACACCGACACAGAACATCCACACTGGCACTTAAATTTGTGTAATTTACATCATACAGGGGGTGGATTATTCACAGCCCTGAGCACCATAAGTCATATGGAAGTAAGCTCTAGTGGACACCAAGCCTGAGCCTCAGGAATCCTTGCTTCCATGCCAGGTTCTGCAGGTGAGTGTTGTCTCCTGTTTGCAGACACTTATCTCACAACAGGGCTCCATGTCTGTCTCCTCTTCTCCATGCTGCCCGAGTGCTCATGAGGGTGGGGGAAGGGCAAAGAGAGCACAGGAGAGACAGTCCCTCTGCCCTCGGTTGCGGTACTCTGTGGCTCTGGGGTTTGGAAGGAGCAATTGCAGAGAAAGTCCGGTTCCGACCTAGCAGCCTGGGGCCGGGGCATGCTCAGGCCAGTTGCCATGTAGGAGCTGGGGCGTGGGGCGCACTCAGTGCAGGTGGAACGTCTGGAGAACGTAGCTCCCAGCCTCTGATGAGCCTTCACTAAACGTGTGCATATTGTCAGATGGGCAGATTTGGGCCGACTTTCATGGGGACAGAAAAAGGCCCCTCCCTGACACAAAGACCAAATGACAAGTCCCTGCACCAAAGCATGGGGGCGCTAGAGCTTCTCACTGAAGCAGTTATAAGAAATTTGAAACATGGGTGATGTATTTTCCCATAACCTCTTTCTCAGAAATGACTAAACTGTTTTTGCTGAAAATTTCCAGAAAAATTCAGCCTAAAGCAGATGCTCAGCCTGGGAAATTTCAGCCAAAACAGCCTAAGTTTGGTAAAGTTACAAGCAATTGAAAATAGTCTTATCACAGAAAGCAGCAGACAACCTTGACTACAGGTGGCGATGAGCCGCTCCATCCCCCCATCAGTGTGGTTTGGCAGGAGCTCGAAATGGTGACAACTCCCCCGCTTCTCGAGTACAGGTGACACCCACCTGTGCACCCTGCCGCCTAGACCGGACAGGGACATGGCAGCCCCTGGTGACTAGGAGGTGGCACTGAGTGCCTCCAGCAGGCAGCAGGCCCTGAGCCCCATCTCCTGTGCATTGCGGGTGTGGAGTGGGGGCATAACCAGCTCACTGTATCCCAGTTGCTTGCACCAGGGCATGGGGTGGGGAAGGACTGCCCCCACCCCACCCAGGACAAGGGCTGGAAGCCCCCTGGCTTGCACTGTTGAAAGCTGGCCTGAGCAGAGCCCCGGGGAGCAGCCCGCAGGCACAGTCAGGACTCACTGCCAGGCTGGGAGGCCAGGCTGTCCTCAGTGGGTCGGCTCAGTCCCAGGCCAGTGGGAGTGCATTGCCCTTTTAAGAGGGGACTCTCCATGCCTCAGTGAACTCAGGCGACTTGGCATTTCCATTGTTGGGCGCTCCTCGCACTCGGTGCTGCAGCGTTTGGAGGGGAAGGAGGCAGGACCCGGCCCAGGCAGGTGGCCGGAGCCAGGAAGGGGCGCAGGGAGCAGCCTGGCACAGGAGGGCTGGGTCCCCTGCTCCTCTGCCTGGCCGGGGGCGCAAGGCAGGTAAGGGGGGTCCTTTCCCGGGGACGGGGCTGCAGCTGCCCAGGGACCTGGGCTTGAGGCTGGGCTGCCCAGGGGGAGGGGAGGCAGGGGCTCAGCTGCTCATTGTGACCTGCATTCAGCCCTGTTGCTGGGACACTTGTCTCCATGGCAACAGTAACTCTGATTATTTAACCGAATTCCCACAGAGCCAGGGCGCGTTGGAGCGCAGGGACCCAGTGGGTCCGGACGGGGCTGCAGAACCCGGCTGCACCGGGACCCACTGGCTCCAGGCAGGTCTCCCCCGTGGCTGGGGTGGTTCTGGCCCGCCTGGATCCTCAGAGAGCCCGGGGCCTGTACCGAGGGGATCAGTAATTCCTGAACTTTCCCAGGAGTGCTCAGCCGGGGCCCAGCCTCGACCCCGGGGCCAGGAGAAGTCGTGGAGCCAGGTGTTACCCCCTGGAGCAGGGGGAGCCCGAAAGGATGAGCCCAGCGGAGGTGAGATGTCGCTCGGGCGAAGGGCTGCGGCTGGCACCTCCTTCCAGGGCAGCAGGAGGGACGGGATGCTGTGCAGTGTTGTTCTATCACCAACCAATATTGCACTCGTCCCGGCCTCCTGCCTCCCTGGGCTCCTCCGCACCCAGGCACGCGAGGCTCCAGAGCCGCACCCTCCTGCCCGGCCTCACTCGCTGCTCCCCAGCCCCGCGGGGGGGAGCTGGTCCCTTTCGTTCTAAGGTTGGGAGAGCTGTAATTGGCATGACTATTTTTCAGAGGCATTGCACTCGTCCCGGCCGGAGTCAGAAGGGATTTGAGCCACTCAGCAAGGAGAGGGGTGGGAGAGCTCTGGGCACCCCGCCCTGGAACAGCTTCCTTGGCGAGGGATTAGTTACCCCTCCTGCCAGGGCTGACCTACCATGCATGTGAGCTTCTTCCAGCTGTGCCATGTCAAGATCCCCAGTGCTGCAAACTTCCTCCCAACAGCGCCCTCTCAGTGCCTAGCTGAGACCTCAGTGCTGCGAGCTTCTTCCCAACAGTGCCCTGCCAGTACAGGCTAGAAACCACAGTAAGACTGGAAGTGCATGTCAGCAAAGAGGACATAGTCTGGGTTCCTCTCTCCAGACAGCAGCATCCCAGAGAGATCCCGGCATTCCCACCAGCCCTGGACAAGATTCAAATGGGAAATAGGGCCCCAGCTGAACCCAGGGGATACTGGGATCTACAGGGCAAGCAGCTCCGAGTGCTGGAGTTGATCTTCCCTCTGTCTCCTCACCCTGGTCCCACCCCACCCAGAAACAAGGCGCACAGGGTAGAAAACAATCAGAACTTTATGGCCAGGTTCAGGGTGAAGGTTCCAGCAGGAGAAGGAGCGCCAGGGCTGAGGGGCGGGTGCTTTGGGCTTTAGCAGTACCAACTGGAGAAGCTCGCCTGATGGCCCCAATCCACTGGCAGACACACCAGTTGCCTTGTGGTCCTTTGCTCAATGCCCAGCTACAGAGACACATATGGCTGGGTCCTGGCGAGGCTGTGTGCTTTGGTTATCCTGCTGAGGGGGAGACAGGCCCAGCTGGGCTGGGCAGGCACTTTAGTATCAGTTAGCTGCAACGCACGGTCCAATGGGTTCCAGTACCCGGGTCTGGACAGCGTGGAGGCCTGTGGACCACAGGCAGGGAGAGGCCGGGGCCCAGCTCAGGGAGGAGGCTGTAGAGGCCACAAGAAGTCCCTTGGTGACGACTTGGAGAGGTCCTGGGTGTGGCTGGGAAAGGAGACTGGCTCACTCACGGCCCTCCAGCAGGAATCGGCGGAAAGGCTCAAAGTCTCCTGGGATCGTGTCTGACAGGGAGGAGAGAGAAAGAGGATGAAGGCAAATGCAGGGGGCCCCCGGGAACAGGGATCGCTTGGCACTTTTCCCCATAGGGGCTCCTACACCCTGATCGTCTGGGCTCATGCCTCCCTCTGTCTCAGAGAGGTGGGGAGTGGGACACAGGGGTTTTCCCCTCTAAGTGGTGCCAGGTCTGATGCAGGCCCAGAGCATGGGGGTGGGGAATGGGACACGGACCTTCCCTTCTCTGAGGCGCTGCCTCTGGTCTGACTCTGGGTCAGCAGTGAGTGAATGCCCTTTAGCGACCACTAAGCGGGCTGCAGCTCCCCACGTCACAGAGATCAGCACCTGCACCGGTGCCCTGGGCAGCCCCAGTGGAGGGGCCTGAGTCCGAGCCCCCGGCGCTGGCAGAACATCAATAAAATCCGAACGTTCTACGCTGAGAAAAGCCTTGTCGAGTTCTTGACACCACGGCTGCGTGGGCACCGCTGCCTGGCACAACCCCTAGTGCAGCCCAGGTGTGGGGGGACCCTACCCCCACCCAAACCCTCCCTGCCCAGGCAGGTCACACAGCAGGGCAGACTGGCTCGGAGTTGAATCCTGGAGCTGAGGATGCAGATTTATCCCCCGCCCCGCCGCGCTCACCATTGCACCGATACTGCAGATTGGACCAAATAATGTTCTCCTGGGAAAAGCAGAAGACACCCAGCCGCCCGCCCCGCATGGTGGTGTCAATGATCACCCCAGAGTCGGCCACCAGACGGGGTCCCTCATAGAGCCGTACCCTGGGGAGAGATGGGCCGGGCCCAGTGAGCACAGTGCCAGGGAGTGAGGGCGCTGGCCGGCGAGACCTGGGGGGCCATGGATGGTGGGGGCACCCCTTGGGGAACGGCCAGCTCCCAGGCTGCCCCGCAGGGCTCAGGAGGGGACATTCTCAGGCCCCAGCACCTGGCCTCTCCAGGCCCCATTGTTCGGCCTGTTTGCATGTGAAAGGCCTTTGCTGGGCCGGAGCATGCCGAGCCGGGATTGGGTTGCTATGGCGACAGGGACAATGGCCGCTGAGGCCCAGCTTGTGAATGGAGTCAGCGCTGGGCTGTGGGGGCCGGTTCCCAGGCGCTGAGCTGCACAAACACGTCCCCCACCCACCCCCCAGGAGCTGCCAGCCAGCGTGGTGGCCACATTAAAAAGGAAACTGCCTTGCACGGCCGTCCTCCTGGGCCCAGCTTCCAGTGGGGCCCCCCACCCTGAGAATGGGGTCCGGGGTCCCCCTGCCAGCCCCACTATCTCCACTGGGGGCCCCACCAAAACTGCAGTGTGCTGGGGTCCCTCTGCCAGCCCCAATGTTCCTACTGAGGGCCTCACCAAACCTGCAGGCCTCCAGGGTCCCCCCATCAGCCCCACTATCCCCACTGGGGGCCCACCTAACCAACAGGGTGCTTGGACCCTCCCTGCCAGCCCCTGTATATCCACTGGGGCTCCACCAAACCCACAGGGCTCTGAGGTCCCCCCGCCAGTCCCATTGGGGGTCCACCAAGCCCACAGGGCTCCAAGGTGCCCCCACAAGCCCCATTATCCCCACTGCGGCCCCGCCAAACCCATGGGGTGCTGGGACCCACCTGCCAGCCCCCCTATACTCACTGGGGGCCTACGAAACCTGCAGGGCTCCGGGGTCCTCCTGCCAGCCCCATTGGGGCTCCACTAAGCCCGTGGGGTGCTGGGACACCCCCGCCAGCCGCGCTATCCCCACTGGGGTGTGTGCTTTCCATGCCCTCCCCACTCTTACTGCCGAGCTCTGGGCCTGCCCCTCCTCACCTGATGTAGCCCACCTGGGGCCTGTGTGTGAGCTGCCATCGATAGGAGGTCTTGTCTTTCCAGCCCACATTGCGGGGGTCTTTCCAGAGGAGCCGGACCTGGTCTGGGGTGTGGCCCGTGTGCCACAGGGCATTGCGCAGGTGCTCCCCGGGGCCGTTCTTGGACTTCACGGCCTGTGGGAAGCAGGCAGGAGAGTTAGTGGAGAGGGATCCCAGGGGTGGAGGATGGGGACTCGGGTGCCCGCCGTGGGGCAGGGACAGCGTCTGCCCGACTCAGCTGGCTGCCTGATGCGGTGTCCAGGCCCGGCGGTTCCCGTGCAGCTCCACGGCTGCCCAGCACTGACCTTGAGCTGTAGACCTGGCTCGGCCACTGCCCGGAAGGGCGTCGCCTGCCAGTACGTCTGCTCTGTCTGCTTCCACATCACCACGTAGAAACTGGCGCTGTCCTGGTAGCTGAAGATGAAGCCGGCGTAGTCGTCGTCCGTGATGGTGTTAACATGAAAGGTGCCCTCGAAGTCCACCCCATTGAAGGCCGTGTAGCCTGTGTGCACAAGGGCAGAGTGGAGAGTTAGCAAGGAGCAAGGGCTGCCCGGGCAAGCAGGGAAGGGACCCCAGTGCTCCAGCTGGGGGACTGGCCATGGCAAGTAAAGGCCCTGTCCAGCATCACCCCAGCAGCCTGCTGCCTTCGTCTCCTGTCTCCAGAGGTCACGCTAGTCGCGGGAGTGGGGAGCCTGGACCTTAAATCTCAGCTGATGAGGGAAAGGGGGAGAGAAGAGGGGGAGGTGTAACTTGCGGCAGAGACCAGCAGGAACTCTGGGCAAAGGCCAGGAAAACCCACCTACCTACTGCCAGGCCTGGGTCACTGTTCATGGTCTGCACAATCTCCATGCCCTGGAAGGAGAGAATTTGGATGTGACTTTTAGTCTCCGTAAGTACAGCTCTGAGAGCCCTGCCCCAAGGCCAGCACTGCCCCGGCACCACACACTGCCCCAGCCATGGTCCTTTCTGTTTGCAGGGAGGAGCTCCCCACGCTGTTCCCTGCTTTCACCCTCCCCAGTGCTATGCACCCCGGGCACCAGCCGGGGAACAGGAGATGGGGCTGGGTCTCCCATGCAGCTCACACAGGCCACGTACCCCCTGCCCCACGAGGGGACACCTGGCGCAGCTGTACCTGATTGAGAACAACCCAGTTGGGGTCGATCTGGGCATCCCCTTCAGGGTCGAGGATGACGGTCTGGTAGGCCCGGAAGTCAGTCAGCGTCACCTCAGCGCTCTCCGGACACACGTCCAGCTGGTCCACCACAGTGTCGTTGTCAAAATCCTCCTCACAGACGTCGCCCACACCGTTCCCTGAGCACACAGCAGGCAGCTGGTCACGGTACAGGCCATGGGCAGGGACCCACACGTGCAAAGTGGGAGGAAGGCGCAGGGAAGAGTGCGCACGGTGCCAGGGGAGGGGAGGGGAGGGGAGGGCACGGGGCAGAGCCCACGGCGCCAGGGGAGGGGAGGGGAGGGCGTGGGGCAGAGTGCACGGCGCCGGGGAGGGTGTAGGGCAGAGCCCTTGGTGCCAGGGGAGGGGAGGGCACGGGGCAGAGCCCACGGCGCCAGCGGAGGGGAGGGGAGGACGCAGTGCAGAGCCCACGGCACCAGGGGAGGGGAGGGGAGGGCGCAGTGCAAAACCCACAGCGCCAGGGGAGTGGAGGGGAGGGCAGGGCAGTGCGTGGGGCAGAGCAGTGGGGGCTCAGCCTCCAACTCACTGGGCTCTAGGGCCTGGGAGCTGCAGAGCTTCTGGCCAGCCTGGCACTTGGTGCTGTAGCTGCCGGTTGGGGCCCTGACTCTGGGTGACATTTCCATGCCAGCAGAGCCTTGGGCAGACGCGATTCCAGTGGCCAGGAAATGCCTGTCCCAGCAGGGCCCGTTTCCCGGGCCAAAGCGGTACAGTCTGTATGTCAGCAGCCCTGTGCAGCCGGCGTGAGCCATGTCTGCATTGCAGGGATGGCTGGCTCCTTGGAGTTGCCCAGGCCTGAGCCGCGCTGGTCCCCGCACCCCGCCGGGCCAGGCCACTCACCGTCCGAGTCCTTCTGGTTGGGGTTGGGGATGAGGCGGCAGTTGTCGGGGCCGGGCGCCATGTAATCGGGGATGCCGTCGTTGTCATCATCGTTGTCACACTCGTCCCCCAGCCCGTCATTGTCCGAGTCCAGCTGGGAGCTGTTCGGGATCTCGGCGCAGTTGTCCTTGGTGTCCTGGTGCCCATCCCCATCACTGAGCGGCCCGAGAGCGGGATGAGTGCATGTGGGGCACAACACAGGGACCCACAGCTCCCCAGAGACCCTCCCGTGACCTCCTCTAAGCCCCTGGTGCCCCCCAGCGATGCTCAACTCCCCCCAGGACCCCAAATTTCCCCAAAGGACTCCCTCCAGAGCCTCTGCCATACCCATCTCCCCTAGGATCTCACTACCCCAACTCCTGAGGGACTCCCACTGCCCTCTAGAGAGCCCTGCTGCCCCACAGGGACCCACGCTTTCCTCCTGTGGGAGCACAGAGCTGCCAGGGAGGGACAGAGGCAGGAAAGCCAATAGCTGCCCCCTCCAGCCATTCTCTCCTGGGCAGGGCAAGGACACGGGCACCCACCTGTCCTCATTGGTGTCACAGACGTCTCCCACCAGGTCGCTGTCCACATCTGTCTGAAAGAGACCAGAGCCCCAGTTCAGCAAGGAACCTCCGAGGGACAGCCCCAATGGGCAGTGAAGGGGCTCCCTGCCCCAGCCACCCCAATGGGACCCCAGCTACTGAGGAAGGGGGGGCTTCCTGCCCCAGCCACCCCCAGCTACTGAGGGAGGGGGGGCACCCAGGTATCCCAGTAGTTGGGGTGTAGAAAACATGTTAAGTTTCAGTAACGTAATGAACAATATGCGTGACTCAGTTTGCCCACTCAGTGGGACAAGGGAGTAGGAGTCGGGACATGTGCAGGCCCTAGGTGGGTGTGAATGAACTACCAAGGACTGTCCATGTACGAATGGAGAGAACTGAAACCTCAGCAACCGACTGGGACATTAGCTGTGAACACCTGCAGCCGAGGCAGGGGAAGAGGTGGACACAGCAAGGCTGCAACAAGGAACCAGGGAGGAGGTGTGAGGGGTTGTGACGAAGTGGGACTGTTCTTAATGTTTCCTCTGAATAGTGTGGGGGTGCCTCAGTTTCCCCTAGGCAGTTCTTAAGTATCTAGGTAGTGGGGTAAGGGTGTATAATCACTGCAGAGCCCTAGAGGGCATGTGTGCAGGAGTCTGGACACAGAGGATGGCCGACACCCTGTTTCCTGGGAACTGATGGCCTGGGCCCTTCCCCCCTGCGAGGTGAGAGCTGAAGGGTTGGAGAACAAAGGAATCAGGTGACCTCCTGGCCCGGGAAAGGAACAAAGCCCAGAGGAGGAGGGGCTGGAGGGAGTTTCAGTTGGGGGCTGGCTGGGACATGGAGTGAAGGGCAGACGTGGTTGTCTGGCTCACTGCCCCCCAAAATGGACCCAGCTGAGGGGTCCCGTTCTCTGCACCTACAAGCTCTGTTTTAGACCATGTTCCTGTCGTCTAATACACCTCCTGTTTTACTGGCTGGCTGAGAGTCACGTCTGACTGCGAAGTTGGGGCGCAGGACCCTCTGGCTTCCCCAGGAGCCCCACCTGAGTGAACTCGTTGTGGGAAGCGCACGGAGGGGCAGAGGACGCTGAATGCTCTGAGGTCAGGCCCAGGAAGGTGGAAGCTGTGTGAGCTTTGTGTCCTGAAGACAGGCTGCTCCCAGAAAGGCGACTGCCCCAGAGTCCTGCCTGGCTTCATGGGGAGCAGTTCCAGAGCATCGCCCAGGGACTCCGTGACAGGGATCTGTGTTAAGGTTGCTACTGAGGACGGGGCGGGGGAGCCCCAGAACGGATCCCAGAAGAGCCTGGGGTATCGGGGTAGTTTCCTTGCCCAGCTCTGTCTCTGTGTGCAGCCTGGCTTCCCCACACTGGATTCCAGGTGACTCATCAACACTGGCTTGCTCTAACGAGGCTACTCGCTGGGTGCGCTGCCCCCTCCAGGAGAAAAAACCTCTAAGCAGGAGTCTGAGCTCGGCTGGACTCCTGTCGGGAGCTCATGGAGAAAACCAGGGGTGGGGGCTGCAGCCCGACAGCCCAGTCTCAGAGCCAGGGACTGCAGAGCTCGCCCGTGGGAAAGCCCGAGCTGTGGGCTTGGCAGAAACCTGTGGCTCCTCCCCGGAGGCTCAGCACACCCCTGTGAATTGGTAATGGAGGCAGGTGAAGAGACTCCTACCCCCAGCCCGGCCGGCTCTGCGCACCCCCACAGCCCAGGTCGGTGTGCGGGAGACCAGACTAGACAGTCTGTGGTCCCCTCCAGCTGGGAGCAGCAGTCGACGTGGCCTGTGGCCCCGGCAGCCAGGGGCGGGCATGGCAGGGTCAGTGGCACCCGGCCCCATACCTGAGTGGGGTTGCTCATTTCAGGGCAGCTGTCACAGGCATCCCCGACCCCGTCCTCATCCCGGTCCGTCTGCAGCGGGTTGGGCACCTTGGGGCAGTTATCGAGAACATTGGGGATCCCTGTTGAGGGACAGCACAGTATGTGTGTGAATGGGCACTGCCCACGAGCCCCTGCCCCACATAGCCCCCAGCCCAGCCCCCAGGCCTCCTGCCAGCCCAACCCCCTCCCAGCCCAATCCCGAGACCCCACCCCCAGCCCAGCCCCCAGGCCTCCCGCCGGCCCCGCCAACTCCCAAGCCCAGCCCCCAGGCCTCCCGCCAGCCCAACCCCCCCCATCCCAGTTCCCAGCCCCACACCCCTGGCCCAGCCCCCAGGTCTCCCACGAGCCCAACCCCCTCCCAGCCCAGCCCCCAGCTCCCCTCACTCACCATCCCCATCGATGTCATTGTCGCAGGCATCCCCCTCACCATTGCTGTCCGTGTCCCGCTGGTCATTGTTGGGTACATTGGGGCAGTTGTCACAGGCATCCCCGAAGGAGTCCGTGTCTGAGTTCTGCTGGTCTTTGTTGGGGAAGAGTCGGCAGTTGTCCTGTGAGAGAGAGAGAAACCCCCATCACTGGGGGGAGATGAAGAGAGACCCCTTCATCTCCGCTCTGGGGAGGCATGGAGAGACCCGCATCCCAGCCAGGGAGAGAGACCCCCCTCACAGCCGTGGGGGGTGGGGGGGTTGACAGGGAGAGAGACCCCCATCACTGGGAGGGGGGAATGGGGAGAGACCTCCATCACAGCCAGGGGACACCGTCATAGGTGCCATCAGTGGGGGCTCTCAGCTGAGAGCCCACCACAAGCAGGAAGCCCCCAGCACCAGGGCACCTCCACATTCTTGATGCCGTCCCCGTCCGCGTCGTCGTCACACTGGTCCCCGACACCGTCATTGTCAGCGTCCTCCTGCCCGGAGTTCGGCGTGAGCCGGCAGTTATCCTGGAGCCGGGAACCCGTGTTAGAGCCGGGGGCAGCAATCCTGTCACTAGGCAGACACCTCCCCGCCCCAGCTCTGGAACTGGGAACCCCCATTGCTCTCTGTGCTGCACCCCTCCCAGGGACAGGGTCCCATGGCCAGCCTCCGGACCCCAGGGCTGGGTCCCCCCCGACTCCCTTCGCCCCGGGGCTGGGTCCCTCCCCACCAGCCCCACTCGCCCCAGGGCTGGATTCTCCCCCACCAGCCCCACCCACCCCGGGGCTGGATCCTCCCCCACGAGCCCCCCTCATCCCAGACCCCCACCTGCTGGCAGTGCTTGTCATTGTCGATGCAGGGCAGCGGCTCGTCCGGGTAGCCATCGATGTCCGTGTCCCGCCCACACACATTCCCGTTCCCGGCCCAGCCCACGTTGCACTGGAAGGAGAGGTGGGGGAAGCAGGAGCCGTCATGGGTGGAAGAGGCCCACAGGGAGCAACCAGCCATGTCTGCCCCCCTATGCTCACTGGGCCCTGCCCCGGCTCTGCTCCCACCCCACAGCGGTCACTGGCCCCCACCCTCCCCGCTCTCACCGCACAGGAGACGTCGCCGTTCCGCTCGAACATGCAGTAGCCGTTGATATCACAGGGGTTGTGGGTGGGGCTGCTGCAGGATTTCTGTGGGACGCAGCCCAGCGTCTGGTTCCCCAGGAACCCAGTCTTACATGGCCCACACCTGTAGGAGCCCTGCAGGGAGACGGGGCGGAGCGGGTGAGCCGTGTCCAGGCAGCCCTGGCCCAGGCCGCTCAGTGCGGGTAAGGGGGCAGGTGCTACTCACCACTGTGTTGGTGCAGATGGAGTTCGGGTCACAGCCACCATTGTTCCCATCGTTACATTCATCAATATCTGTACAAACCTGCAGCAGCCCAGAGAGACAGTCACTCCGTGGCATGGGCCCCTGGGGACTCTGTGCCATCCCCAGCATAGTACGCACCATGGGGACACCCCCCACAGACCACAGGGACATGCCCCCTGTGACGAAGCGGGACTGTTCTTAATGTTTCCTCTGAATAGTGTGGGGGTGCCTCAGTTTCCCCTAGGCAGTTCTTAAGTATCTAGGGGGTGGGATAAGGTGTAGGATCATTGCAGAGCCCTAGAGGGCAGGCGATTGCAGGGGTCTGGACACAGAGAATGGCTGACACTCTGTTTTCTGGCAACTGATGGCCTGGGCCCTTCCCCCCTGCAAGGTGAGAGCTAAAGGGTTGGAAAACAAAGGAATCAGGTGACCTCCTGGCCCCGGAAAGGGACAAAGCCCAGAGGAGGAGGGGCTGGAGGGAGTTTCAGTTTGGGGCTGGCTGAGGACATGGAGTGAAGGGCAGACGTGGTTGTCTGGCTCACTGCCCCCCAAAATGGACCCAGCTGAGAGGTCCTGTTCTCTGCACCTACAAGCTCTGTTTTAGACCATGTTCCTGTCATCTAATAAACCTCTGTGTTACTGGCTGGCTGAGAGTCACGTCTGACTGTGGAGTTGGGGGGCAGGACCCTCTGGCTTCCCCAGGACCCCGCCTGGGCAGACTGGCTGTGGGAAGCGCACGGAGGGGCAGAGGATGCTGAATGCTCCGAGGTCAGACCCAGGAAGG
Organism: Eretmochelys imbricata; assembly: GCF_965152235.1. Classification (NCBI taxonomy): domain Eukaryota; kingdom Metazoa; phylum Chordata; order Testudines; family Cheloniidae; genus Eretmochelys; species Eretmochelys imbricata. Next base: position 565,963 of record NC_135595.1, on the reverse strand, counting down.
TGGAAGCTGTGTGAGCTGTGTGTCCTGCAGACAGGCTGCTCACAGAAAGGAGACTTCCCCAGAGTCCTGCTTGCCTTCGTAGGGAGCAGTTCCCAAGCATCGCCCAGGGACTCCGTGACACCCCCCCAGCCCCACAGGGAACCCGTGCCCTCCCCGGCACCACTGGGACACCCCCCAGTACAACAGGGAACCCTCGCCATTCCTGGCACCACAGGGACCCTGCGCTAGCCTTGGCATGCACACGGACCCCCCCACGCCATTCCCACCACCCCAGGGACCCCAAGCCATTCCTGGCACCCCAGGAATCCCGTGCCCTGATACCACAGGGACCCCACGCCCTTCCTGGCTTCTGCAGGCCCCCAACCCTCCCTGCTCTCAGGGGTCCCAGGGCAAGTAGCTATAGGCCTCACCCTGCACCCATGGGCCTCAACTCAGGCACTCATTAGCTTCTCTCTGCCTGCAGCTCCTACAGGTGCTTCTGAGCGCACAGGGCATAGGCGCCGACTCTGTGGGTGCTCCGGGGCTGGAGCACCCACGGGGAAAAATTGGTGGGTTCTCTGCATCCACTGACAGCCAAGCTCCCCTCCCAGCCCCCCCGAGCGCTCCACGTCCCCGCTTCTCCTCCCACCGCTTGCCGCCACAAAACAGCTGTTTCATGGCGTAACAAGCACCGGGATGGAGGGAGGAGGAGCAGCAACAAGGTGCACTCAGGGGAAGAGGCGGGGTCGGGGTGGGGATTTGGGGAAGGGGTTGGAATAGGGGCAGGGAGGGGGCAGAGCTGGGACAGGGACTTTGGGGAAGGGGTTGGAATAAGGGCAGGGCAGGGCAGGGCAGGGGCGGGGCAGAGGGGGGTCAAGCACCCACTGGCGCCAGCAGAAGCTGGCACCTATGGCGCAGGGATGGGGTCCCTGAGCTGGGACCGGCCAGGGCCCCTCGAGAGCATAACTCCCCCCAGTTACCCTGCAATACTCTCTCCGCAGAGGGAATCTGCCCCGCCCCAGCTGAGTGTTCCCTGCAGGCGCCACCCTGGAATTGCCAGGGGAAGACCAGGCCCAGCAGGTGGAGACCATCACTCAGCCCATTGCCTCGTACTGTCCTGCAGCAACATCACCCACCCCAGACCCCCCGCCCCCAAAGCCTACGTATCCCCAGAGCACCCATTGCCACAGGCTGGACACAGAGCCTGTTCGAGGAACCCACCCCCAGCCTCCTGCCACCTGCGCTCTCCAGAGGCCCCCAGCTGCACGGAGCAGCCGGCAGCAGGGCCGTGGAGGTGCTGCACTCACCTGCTTGCTGGCCTTGGCATAGTCTGCTCCCACGCCAGAGATGAGGTTCCCCTTGTACCCGTGTGGGCAGGGCTCGCAGCGGAAGCCAGGCATAGTGTTAATGCACTTGGAGCCCGGGAAGCAGGGGTCTGCATAACCGCACTGTGAGACAGAGGGAGGGTCCCACGTGATAAGCCAGGTCCCCAGTACCAGAAGCAAGGCCAAGGCTCCCTTTGGGTCTGTTCCTTGGCCCCCTGACATCAGGCCCATGGGGAGCGGGGATCGTTTGGGTGACTTTCCCCAGCGTTTCTCTCAGACACCATGGCTAGAAATTCTGTTTTAACCGAAAGCTGAGACTCTCCTGCTGTGAGAGCCAGGGATCACCAGCCCTTGCCAGATGGGAGCTGGTGAGCAGTGGGGTCCTGGCACCCTCCCTAGAGGGCACAGGCTGCAGGCAGGCCCTGGGGGATGCTGGGACTCTAAGGGGCAGAAGTGGCATGGAGCTGCTCCCTGAGCCTGGAGCCAGAAGGTAATGGAACCCCATTGTGTGCTGGGGATGGATGGGGCGCTGTCTCCCAGGCCCGCATGAGCCCCAGCTGCAAGCTGTGCAGAGACGCTGGCCCCAGGAGCATGGCAGGGGGGCTCCGTGGAGACGCTGGCCCCAGGGGCATGACAGGGGGGCTCCGTGGAGACACTGGCCCCAGGGGCATGGTAGGGGGGCTCCGTGGAGACACTGGCCCCAGGGGCATGGCAGGGGGGCTCCGTGGAGACACTGGCCCCAGGGGCGCAGCAGGGGGTCCGTGCAGAGACGCTGGCCCCAGGGATGCGGTGGTGGGGTCCGTGCAGAGACGCTGGCCCCAGGGGTGTGGCGGTGGGGGCTCTATGGAGACGCGGGCCCCAGGGGTGCGGTGGGGGGGCACTCTCACCTCGTTGATGTCGGCACAGTGGGTGCCATTGCCCTCAAAGCCGGGCGGGCAGGGCCCGCAGCGGTACCCGGGGTACTCGTACGTCTCCATACAGTCGACGCTGCTGAAGCAGGGGTTGGGACTGCAGCGAGAGCGGTGCTCATGGAACCCTGCAGACAGAGCCAGGGGGGGAGGGCAGGTCAGCTGGCCGACCCAGCACAGGGAAGGGGACCCCTGAGGCAGGCGCCAGCTCCCCCAGGGCCCAAGCACTCACCGCAGACCTGGCATTCCATGATGGTGTTTCGGATCAGAGACATCTCCTTCACCTGCAAGGCAGCCGAATGCAGGGTGTCAGAGCCAGGGACCTGGGTGCCAGGCAGGGCACGGTCTGCAGGCTGGGCAGCACGTGGGGGAGATGCTGTGCCCCCAAATGTCACTACAGGGCCCACTTAAGGACACAAGAACCTTCTTCACGCCACAGAGAGAGGGGAAGGGGGCAGGTGGGTCAGTCTAGGCGGGGGTGGGGCCACGGGAATCAATCTGGGAAATGGGAGGGCAGGTGGAGCAATGGGAAGTCACCTGTGACGCCTGTCTCTCGGCTGTGGTTACATTCGGTGACCCCACCTGTGCCTGCCCCACCCCACCCCAGACTCCACCCCAGCACCTGTCCATCTCACCTGAAGGCACCCAACCACCAGCCTGCCAATGCGCAGGGCCAAGGTGAGAATTGGGCTAACGGGCACATCCAGACTGTGCCGATCCTGCCACAGCAAGGGGGCCACCCTGGAGCCGGGGAGCACCGGCCCCCAAAGCTGACTCACCTGGTCATGGATGTCCTCTCGCAGCTGCCCCAGGATCCGGTTGAAGAGGGTCAGCTGAGTCACCAGGGCCTTGGCCTGCTCACCTGCCCACACAGAAAGGACAAGGTCAGGCTCCAGGCCAAAGGCTCCGGGGGCTGCTGGCTGGGGACCACTCTGCCCACAGCCACCCTGAGCTCACGGGGAAGGGCAGACGCCACCACCTAGTGGCCAGTAGGAGCCGAGCCCACCGGGGACAAACTCCGAGTCAACCCTGGGTTCCTGGTTCTTCCCCTGGTCACCAGACCTGCTGAGACAGACAGGGCCAGGGCCAAGCAACGCAGACCAGGGCTGAGTCCCATCGCACAGTCCAGCTAGTGCCCTGCTATCCCAACCCTGAGTCTTCTGAGCACAGGATGACACTCCTGTTCAGTGGCCTTGTGCGGTGGACAAGGGAGCAGGCGGAGACCACCAAACCCATTGCTTTTGTGGCCCTGGCAGTGATTGCACTCAGGTATGGCTGGGCAAAAGTTTAGGTCATTAGACAGCTGCACGACTCCCCATCCCCGCCGGCATCCCTGAGGCCTCCAGCTGCCCACAAGCGGCTCCCCAGACCCAAGGGGGTGGGAGGGTGACGAGCAGCCAGCAACTCACCCAGGATGGAGTTTAGCACCCCGGTCACTGCAAGGGAAGAGACAGGAGGAGAAGTTAGTCTGGATAGCGCATCACCGGCCTTCCTGGGGCAGGAGGCCACGGCTCAGGGCTGCTGCAGAGGGAAGCCAAGAGCAGCCTCCCAGGCTGCAGCATCACCCCTCCCTCAAATGCCAAGGGACCGGAGATGACGAATGCCCCACAGGAAAGCTTCCAGGTGGTTCGAGGCTTTGCACCCTCCAGGAGGAGGCTGCTGGGGACAGCCCGCCCGGGTGTCATCAGTGCTGGAGGAGAAGGAGGTGGTACCACCCAGCTGTGCTTGGCCTGACGGACACTCTCAGTAACCTGTGTGTGCGTGAGCTTGTGGCCACCTGTGTTCCTTACGTGACACATACATCTGGGTCACCTCCTTTCCATGTGTAACATGCATGACTTGGATTCTCGCCATGTCCCTGCAGTTTCCCCGTTCAGTATGTGACACACACATGTATGTGTACGTGGACGCCCCATATGTGCTGGTATGGTGCCCGTGTTCAGTATGTAACACGTGTGTCTGTGTTGGGTGTATGACATATGTGTGTCCATGCGGTGCCCGTGTGGGGTGTATTACATACGTGTGTCCGGCCCACGTGCGTCTCTGCGGTGCCCGTGTTGGGTGTATGACATACGTGTGTGTGGCCTATGTGATGCCTGTGTTGGGTGAATAACATATGTGTGTCTGTCCCACGTGTGTCTCTGCAGTGCCCGTGTTGGGTATATGACATACATGTGTCTGACCCATGTGCGCCCACACAGTGCCCGCTGAAGTTACCTGCATTCTGGATGGATTCATCCCCTTGGAAGGGACATTCACTCAGGGCCCCAACTCGGCTCATGGACCCTCCTAGAATCAGCTTCATTGACTCCACAAACCCCTGATCCACAAAGAGAAAACGGATCAGCCTCTGGGGTCCTGTGACCATGGTATCTGTGGGACAGGGTGGGACCCGGCCACCTCCAGCGCTGGGCTCCTGCAGCCCCACAGTTCCCAGCTTTCACTCACCTGCATCCTCTGATAGGCCTTCTGCCCTGTGCGCACCTCGACCGCCTCCACCTCGGCCTGGGGCAGGATCATCAGCTCGGGCAGCCCCATGCTGGAGTCCACCTGCTTGCAGTCCACGTAAAGCTCCATGGCCAGGGTGTCCCCACGCAGGCCGCTCAGCCGCACGATCACCGCGTGGCTCCGCCCGTCTGCCACGCTGGCGTGCTGCAGGTTGACGGAGTGCACCTTGCCATCTTCCCGCATGTACCGCATGAGCACTGCCGAGCAAAGGACTGGCCATGAGGGTTTCTCCACACGGCGGGGACCCCCAGGGGACGGGCATGCTCTGCCCAGCACGCGCATGCCAGCCAACGTACCCTACCCAGCAGACGACCCGTCTCAACAGCCAGGTCCACTGATGCAGCCTCATGGGCTTCCCCTCCCCACAGAGCCCACCCTGCCTTGCTGAGACCACTCTCATGGCTGGGATGAGAGCCCCGCCTGTACTGCCAGCTCCCTGCGTGCACTGCCCCCATACACCCCACCTTTCCACTTCTCTTCAGGGCTTGAGGCAGGCACAAGCCCAGAGGCCTCCCATCTCCCGATGGGCACCCCTGTTCTGGCACACCCCATACCTTTGTTGATTTTCCCAATGACAGAGGCCTCCAGCCACCTGGTGTTGTCCTTTTTGGAGTACAGGCCGAAGAGCAGCCCGCCCTGCTTAGGGGGCAGGCGGAAGGTGGAGAGGAGGTAAATGTCATTGACTGCCAGTAGCTGTGTCCTGATCTTGTCTGCCACACTGGCCATATGCCGGGCCTCGGTCACCGTCAGCAGGTCCAGGACTGCAGGGAGGAGAGAACAGGCAATCGCACCGACAGCCAGAGGTACCTGCAGAGATCCTAACCCAGGACCTGCCCACCACCCCCAGGCGAGGGATCACAGCGCTTGGGGAGACTTTGCAAAGCTTCCCCTGCAATGGGGCAGGCTGGTCGAAGAGGGCAGCAAAGGACATGCTGGAAACACCAGAGATGGACGGATGCAAACAGAGCAAACCACTCTACCTCCAGGGCAGTGACTGACTGGCAGAGAAGAGCTCAGAGACTGCAGTTCCTGCCCTGGGGGGCTGGCATCCTTTCCATTCTGCCTGAGCAAGGATCAGGACCTCCTCTCCAGCTCGTCGGAGCCCCCAGGATCACCCCGCATCTTCCCTGCCCATGTCACTCTTCTTCCCTGGCATCAGTGCAGGAGAAATTGCTGTAGAGCCCCAGGGGCCTGGAACTGAACCCAGGGCGGGAACCGCACCCCATGGGGCCTGGCCTCTGCAGCACCCAGCACAAGGAGGGACAAACCTCTCCTGGGAGCTGAGCCCACAGGTCTCTCGCATGGGAGCATGGAGCACTGGCCACAGGGAGTCCAAGCCTGGGGAGGTGGTAGCCCCGTGGAAAGGTGCAGGCTTGGCAGAGCGGGGGGCTGGTGGCTGTGGCCACCCTAAAACCGTTTAGCCCTGTCCCAGACCAGTCGGCCCTGGGGCACAGGCCCAGCCAAGTCTCTGCCACCTCTGGAAACAGCAGGGTCCGGTCCTGGGTGCCCCTCACAAACAGGCAGCAGGGAGGCCAAGCCACAGAGATGCTGAAAAGGAGCATGCGGGAGGGGAGGTTACCTCTGTCTGTCCTACTGACTGGCTTGTCTCCACCAGCAATGCACTCACCTGGACTAAAGGTTCAGTGGCCATAGTACCTGCCTCTGTGAAAACCGCAGCAGCTGCCCACTCCCTTAGAATCATAGAAGATTAGGGTTGAAGAGACCTCAGGCGGTCCTCTAGTCCAACCCCCTGCTCAAGGCACGACCAATCCCGAACTAAATCATCCCAGCCAGGGCTTTGTCAAGCCAGGCCTTAAAAACCTCTAAGGATGGAGATTCCACCACCTCCCTGGGCAACCCATTCCAGTGCTTCACCACCCTCCTAGTGAACTTGTGTTTCCTAATATCCAACCTAAACCTCCCCAACTGCAACTTGAGAGCATTGATCCTTGTTCTGTCATCAGCTACCACTGAGAACAGCTGAGCTCCATCCTCTTTGGAACCCCCCGTCAGGTAGCTGAAGGCTGCTATCAAATCCCCCCTCACTCTTCTCTTGTGCAGACTAAATAACCCCAGTTCCCTCAGCCTCTCCTCGTAAATCATGTGCCCCTAATCATTTTCATTGCCCTCCACTGGACTCTTTCCAATTTCTTCACATCCCTTCTGTAGTGGGGGGACCAAAACTGGACGCAGTACTCCAGATGTGGCCACACCAGTGTCGAATAGAGGGGAATAATCACCTCCCTCGATCTGCTGGCAATGCTCCTACTAATGCAGCCCAATATGCCGTTGGCCTTCTTGGCAACGAGGACACATCGCTGACTCATCCACAAGACTATGAAGAGCCTGCTCCAGAGCGACCGGGAGCCTGGTACTCCAGATTCCAGATCCCGTCCCTGCTACTGTCTCCCTCACTCCACCTCTCCACTGCAGCGAGGTGAGGGGCCTGTGAAAGGGGTGAGAATGATACTTGCCCCCCACCCACTGGAGCCAGGAGGGTCACTAGTTCTGGTCTGAAAAGCACGCTGGAGATAGGAAGTGCTGGATGCTGAGTACAGGGATCCCTCAGCTGATTCAGCTACCTCTGGGGCAGCCGTCGGACCCTGGAAAGCCCCACAGAATCTTTAACAACGTGAACGCGGGGCACACAGACCCCCCAATGCACCCTGAGATGCCGCCTGCTCCTTCTGCAAGGGAATCCGGGGCAGCAGGGTGTAGTATGTGCCCCCAACGAATTTCCCTGCATTAGGTGAGCTCAGCCAGCAGCCCCTCAAATCCAGCCCTGAACAGGCAGCTGCCCGAATGTCCCAGCTGGCTCAGGCTGGCACTCTGGGTCACCAACAGAGGGGTCTGCGGCCTGCTTTCTGACATCAATCTGACCAAAGCCAGAATAAACTGTGACCCAGCCCTTTGAACTCTGACCTCAGGCTATATCCTAGACATCTAGCGCCTTGACCCTTTGAGCACCCCTGAACTCTGACCCCAGGCCAGCTCCGGCCAGTCAGCACCTCTGACCTTTGACCTATGGGTTTCTCCTGGCCAATGAGCACCCCTGAATATGACCTATCCTGAAAGCGCCTCTGAACTCTGACCATGCGCTGCTCCGGAACCAGCCAGCCCCTTTGCTAGCGCTTGATTGCACCCACCAGTGTGCTGGAAGGAGCGTCCGGTCCAGAACCAGAGGCATTGGCTTTGCTCTCGGCTGCTGGCTGAATATTTAGATTGATCGGTTTATACACAGCCCTTGGTCTGGTTCATCACCGCGAGTCCCTGCAGAGTGCTGTGGGCAACACCCCGTCCTGGATGGACCCCCAGTCCCTCCAGCAATACCACTCTGCAGGCTGCTCTGTGGTTTCCCAGGCTTGGGGGAAGAATGTCCTTCTGTACTGCAGCACAGAGACCCAGACACTTGTAGCTGTCCACAGTCCCTACTGCCAGACCTCCCAGGGAGGTCAGGAATCCAGCTCCCAGGTCCCAGCCGGCACGCTGCTCCCCACCAGCCTGATGCCGTGGAGCTGAGCACAGACGGGCTGTCCCAGCTGGGGAAGGAGCGGTCCAGGAGCACTTGCAAGTTCCTTCTGCTGCAGAGTTGGAAGCCACTGGCTGGGATGGTGGGGCTTCTCCTCCATTGCTCAGGTCACAGGAAGGGGATACTGAAGAGAGGCCGGGCGGGGGTGTGGGGCAACATGCTGCTGGTATCTGCCCTTTTCCAGTCCCTCCGCTCCCCAAATCCCAGCCAGTTCCCAGGGCCCCAGGGCTCCCAGACACCTCAGTGACCCCATCCCCCTATAACCAGGATTTCCAACTTCCCCAGCCTGCAGCTCCCAGAAAGTCCATCTCGCTTCCCCTTGCGCCAGCCCCTCATGCCGGCACCCCCAGCCCTTGCAGTTCCTCACCACCCCGCACCCCATCCATTCACTGCAGCATCCCTGGCACCATCCTGCAGCTCCAGGCTCCACACGGCCCCAGCCCGAGCTGGCAGGTCCCCCCAGGAGAAGGGCAGCCGAGGCTTCCCCCTACTAGATCTTGGGGGCTGCCTCTCCCTTACCCCAGGGCGCAGCGCCCGGCTCCGCGCCAGACAGGCTGAAGCCGAAACACACTCGGGGATCATCCCCTCGAGGTCGCAGCGCGCCCTGGAGCGCAGCCGGCTGCAGCACGGGGCAGTCCCAGCCCGCACCTCCCCTAGCTGGGGCACGGCGGGGCCCCTCTTACCTTGCAGCTCCTGCCTGGCGGAGCTGGCCGCGCCGAGCAAGAGCAGCGCCAGCAGCCCGCGGAGCGCCCCCTTCTCCATGCTGCTCCCCAGCCCCTGCGCGCGGGGGAAGCCCGGGCGAAGCGCCGGAGCCCCGAGCGCCGCTGCTCTGCGGCGGGGGGAAACAAAGAGCCGCCAATCAGGGGCGCTCCTCGCGGGGACCCGAGCGCGCAGCCCGGCTTCGGAGGTTTGAGCCGCCGCCAGGCCAGCTGGCTCGCAGGCCTCTTCCCTCCCACGCCGCGGGGAGCCCGGCCCTCGGCTGTCAGCGGCGCGCAGCGGCACGGGTCAGGTTGCGCTGGGTCTCTGCTGGGGACACCGGGGGTGCTGGGGCGCGCTGGGTCTCTGCTTGCAGCGCCCGGGGGCTGCCCTGCCCCGGAGCAGGCTGGGCTTTAGCAGGGAGACTCAGGGTCCCCTGGCCTCTGATGGAGGCGGGGGTTCAGGCCCCAGAGAGGCACACCACTGAGCGCTGGCAAGGCTCTCTCCCTGCCCTGGGGTAGCTGCAGCCAGCCAGTCCCCTGGCCTGCCCGGGAAGGGGCTGGAGGCAGGCAGCGGGCTATTAGTCGCCATTAGGCCTGCAGACAGACAGCAGGGCTCGTGGGCCAGTACTGTACCACCAGGTAAATCTGTGCAGGAAGGGTAATGGCCCCAGATGGCAGAGGAGGTGACTCCCAGCCAGCACCCACATGGCATCAGTGACTCACTTTCCAATGGCCCAGCCTCACCAGAGCTCTGATTAGCCAGGCAGCCCTGCCTTGGTGAGACAGCCGGACCAGACGGCTGCCACCAGCCGCCTTCCCCAGGCCCAACTCCTCACTCACAAAAATTAAACCTGACGCCCTCCATTCAGATCCTGCTGGCAGCTGCAGGGTCATGGGGAGGTCAGTCAGTCTGGAGCCAGCCCTGGTGTATGCTTGTGCGCCCACGAGTGCAGAAGACATGCATGTACCCTGCCCCAGTGTCAGCCCCCAGAAGGAGGATGGGAACTTGGAACAAAGGATGGACACGCTCTTCCAGCTCCTAGCCACTGTGGGCTGGAAAGCTGAGTGCAACACGTTGCACAAGTGACCCTGTGCACCTCTTTGCATGAGCAGCCAAACACTGGGCTTTGCACGAGCACCCCTGGGAGAGGTTTCCTGAAGGGAGTGTGCAGTGCAGCATACGGCCCATGATACACCATCACCCAGCCAACACTTGTCACCAACCATCCTGCCGACCTGCCCCACCTGCAAACGGGACAACCTGCCCTCCTCCCTGGGCCTGGGGAGGTTCTGTGGGCCCAGCACTCTCAAGAAGCAGAGGGAATGTTGGCACGGGAAAGGTCCGGGGCAAGGCTATGGGGAAGAGGCTGCTAGGCAGGGAGAAACTGCTCCATTAGCTTCAAGGGGGGGAGGGGTCATGCTCCAGGGAAGGCAGCAGAAACCAGGGGTCCCATGAGCAGATGCCAGAGACCAAAGGGGAGAAAAAGGGATGTGTGTGACTGGGGCAGCTCCAGAGCCTGAAAGGTCACCCCCTCCCATCCCCCAGGGCCTGCCAGAGACAGGGGGTCACCCCCCCCATCCCACAGGGCCTGCCAGAAACAGGGGATCACCCCCACATGCCCCAGGGCCTGCCAGATACTCAGGATATTTAACTCCAGCCACGCATTTGAGAGTCTGCCATGGTGGGTGTGCAGGGGGGTCCCCTCTCCTCTCCCCATGGGAAGCCTAAGTCCCAAGACAGGTTGTTCTCAGACCTCGCTGGAGGTGAGGCAGCAAAGCCAGGCCACCTAGCAGCTGCACAGCTGCATAAATCAGCTCTCAGGACCGGACCTAGGCTCCAGAACAAAACAAACGAGGTCATCGAGGAAGCTCCTTCACCTCTGAACTCTGCTAGCAGGGAAATGCAGAGTGGGGCAGGCAGGGACCCACAGATCAGGGGATGGGGAGGCACCATTGGTCAGGGCACTCAGCCGGCATCCCACAGGGCCAGGGCAGCAGCGCACATGCGAGGGTCGCAGAACAAGGCCAGGCCATTGATCCATGTGCTCCAGGGCCCAGCTTCTGGTGATGGCCAATGGGATATGCCGTGGATTGAGTCACAAACCCATAGTTCCGTGCCATTCTCTAGCTGGGGCTGGCTGCGCATCCTCGCTGAGCGGCCTGCAATGACACGGGTCCTTTCCAGTGAGGCTCCGGGTGATCAGGGCATCTGGGGATGGCAGAGGTTTGCAGGACACAGACTCTGGAGGCAGTGTGTGGGAGGGTCGGTTTACAGAGAGTAAAGAAAAGTGACTGGTCTGATTTCCTGTTGTTGCCACAATGGATTGGAGCCCCCAGCCCGCCGAGGGAGAGGGCAGGGTCCTCACTCCAGTGTCCCATTCACTCCCACAGCATCATGCCCTGCACCATCTCTGCACCTCACTGTCTGCGGAGCCTGTCAGATCTCCCGAATCCTGCTCTGCCATCCTGGTACCCTCCCTCTGCCCTGCTGGGGGGATGCGGCAGTGGGGCTGGACCCTGGCAGGGCGAGAGCTGCGACTCTCCATGCCTGCCTGTCAGCATGTGGGGAGTGTTCCCCAGCTGTTTGGATGTGTCCATATCTGACTGGGGCCCACGGGACACAAGGAGCTCCCTGGCGAATTCACGCAGCTGGCCGGGAAGGTCGTTCCTGAACCACAGCCAAGCCCTCTGCCGCACCAAGGCTCGCTGAGTGCAGCGTCAGCCGTGTTTACTCTTTGTTTCCATTGCCGTCATAACAACAAGATGAGCCGTGCCCAGGTGGGCTCCCTCCAGCCCTGGCCCTTCCTCCTGCTCTCAGCCAGGCAGGCCAATGCCAGTGGCTCGGCTGGATCTACTGCGGCAAGAGACTAAATCGAGTCCCAATTAACAGGGACTCCAAAGAGGGAGGGGGAGTTAGAATTCCTGCTTGGATTCTCCCAAATTACAGAGAGCAGAGATTTTCCATCCCTTTGCGTGTGCTGCTCCCCCACCCTGTTTTCTTTCCATGGCAACACGCACTCTGGAACGCAGGCTGCGCGCTGCTGGGTGGTTTTGGATCCAAGCATCGCGACCTCCTGAAAACATCCAATGTCTGGACAGGCCCACGCCACCCTCCTCGCTAAGCACAGGAGCGGGACTCAGATGTGCCGCTGGCTAGAGAGGCAGGAGCTCTTGACACGGACACCCCAGGGGACTAGATCCAGAGAGAACATGGTAAAACTGCAGCTTGTTCTGGGGTTTTTCCCCAGCTGAAAGTCTGCTCCAGGCAGCTGCAGCCCCAGAGGACCCACAAATGATGGGAAAGGGAGAGGCACACAGCTATGCTCCTTGTGGTGCAAGCACCCCGCTCTCCAGGAATGAGAGCTAGGAAGAGCAGGCAGGAGGGTTGTGTCACCACTCAGCCCACAGCCTGTCATGCACGGGGAGGGGAGACCCGCAGGTATTAACAGGCCTGTTAGCAATCCTGCAATCTCTCTCTCTAACAACAACATCCCCAGGGAGCCCTGGGCCTTGATTCGGGGACTGCTTCACTTCTGTTCAGCCGCAGCTGACTTACTTTCCCTGCACGTGTTCTCTGAGGGGGGCGAGGCTGCCTCTCCAGCAAAGTCCAAGGCTTAGTGTGGCAAATCCAGCACCCACTCTGCCTTTTGTTGGCACCAGGGATGAGCCCCAGTTGCAGATGCATGTCAGGGTATTAGTTCCTTCTATTTCATGTTTGCAGTTTTCAGGTAGTACTTTTCAGTGCAACAGGCTTCAAGCGTTACGGCCTCTCTTGTAAACCCTCGGTCCCCAGAACGGTGTGCACAGCAGAACAGTGGCTGAAGGACTGAGAAATTCAGAGGTGTGGGCTAGGCATGAGAAAGAGGTTTTCAGCTGGGAGTCGAGATGGGGCAGGGAGAGATAAAGGGAGACTCTTCCTTGCAGGAAAAGCTGAAGGAGAGGCTCTTTCACCCACAGTAGCCAGTAGAGCTGCTCGGGGAGCAGTACAAGGCCTCAATATGCTGCCTCTGGAGCCTTCACAGGATAAGCAGCCAGGGGTGAGAGACAAACATGGTGTCCCTGAGACAGGGGGAGCCTTCTTCAATGCCTCCTAACTCTACAGTAGTTTTGCACGCAGGATACCTCATACCATGATGATGAGTGCATTGTAAACACAAAGACTGCTGCAGCTGAGCCAAGCCTGTAACCAGACATAGCACAGTCCAGAGCATCTGTCACAAAGCTGTGACCATTCCCGGGGGCCTGTCAAAGCTGCAGCAATTGGTGCTAAACGGCTGTCAATTCCCTGCTCACTTGAGGATCACTAAGAGCCTTACCAGCCACAGCAGCCCCATTTTGGGAGAGAAAAGGAGGACTTGTGGCACTGAACGCATCCGATGAAGTGAGCTTATGCTCAAATACATTTGTTAGTCTCTAAGGTGCCACAAGTCCTCCTGTTCTTTTTGCGGATACAGACTAACACGGCTGCTACTCTGAAACCTGTCATTTTGGGAGAGGATCATTATCACTGTTCCACATAGGGGAAACTGAGGCAGAGACCAGCTCTTCCCCCCCCTCCCCCCCCCCCCGGAGATTTATATGGCACAAGATCACACAAGGAATCGGTCACAGAGCGAAGAGAAAAACAATCCCCCAACCAGCTATCCTTCTGCAAACACCCCCCCAGCAGCTCTGACCAGCTGTCCCATACAGGGCGGGGTGGCAGGTTTACGATGTGGGGACTAAGCTAAAATGTTCCAACTCTTTTATGACTTGCTGCACATTCAAACCATTCTGCGGAGATTCCCAGTTTAGCTGCTACAGAAAACCAATGTGACAAATAATTCATCCTTGGAATTTGCAACGCTGAGAGAAGAAGTCCCTGGGGAGATACAGGCAGGCCCTGTGGAGATATGGGGGCTGAGAAAGAGTTGCAGGGTCCGCTGGGGAGAGAGAAAGACCAGGCCTCTGCAAGGGGGTGATGGTGGGGATTTGGTCTCCAGGATGGCAGGGCACAGGGAAGGTGCAGGGGTATCAGGCTTGGGGGTATTGGGACACAGGGGGTCGGGGTATGGGGGCACAGGGGAGTAGGAGCATGGGGGATTATGGAGGTACAGGAGGGTTGGGGTATTGGGGCACTTGGGGTATGGGGGTATAGGAGGGTTGGGGCACAGGGGGTATGGAGGTGTGGGGGATACGGGTATGGGGGTACAGTGGGGTATTGGGGCACAGGGGCATGGGGGATTATGGGGGCACAGGAAGGTCAGGGTATTGGGACACAGGGGGGTATGGGGGCATGGGGGGTTGGGGTATGGGGGTACAGGGAGGGTAGGGACATGGGGGATTATGAGGGCACTGGGGGATTGGGGGCCAGGGCTCAGGGGGCATCGCAGGGGCTGGAGGGGGCACAGGAGGGTAGGGGGCACAGGGAGGTATTGGGGCACAGGGGGCAGGCTCAGGGGTCATCGCAGGGGGCGGGGTCGGGGGCACGGGGGCGGGGCTGAGGGGCGGAGCCTGGGGCACGGGGGCGGGGCTGAGGGGCGGGGTCTGGAGGCACGGGGCGTGGCTGAGGGGGCGGGGCCTGGGGCACGGGGCGGGGTCTGGAGGCACGGGGCGGGGCTGAGGGGGCGGGGCCTGGGGCACGGGGCGGGGCTGAGGGGCGGCCCGGGCCGTGCGGGTCCGGGGCGGGCGCGCGGGAAGATGGCGGCGCCCATGGAGCTGTTCTGCTGGGCCGGCGGCTGGGGGCTGCCCTCGGTGGACCCGGACTGTCTGGCCGTGCTGGTGAGCGGGCCCCGGACCCCCCGCCTCTGCCTGCCCCCGGGGGGGCCGGTCCCTCTCCCCCCCCCCCGCCTCTGCCTGCTCCCGGGGGGGGCCGGTCCCTCTCCCCCCCCCCGCCTCTGCCTGCCCCCGGGGGGGCCGGTCCCTCTCCCCCCCCGCCTCTGCCTGCGCCCGGGGGGGCCGGTCCCTCTCCCCCCCCGCCTCTGCCTGCCCCCGGGGGGGGCCGGTCCCTCTCCCCCCCCCCGCCTCTGCCTGCTCCCGGGGGGGGCCGGTCCCTCCCCCCCCCGCCTCTGCCTGCCCCCGGGGGGGGCCGGTCCCTCTCCCCCCCCCGCCTCTGCCTGCCCCCGGGGGGGGCCGGTCCCTCTCCCCCCCCCCCGCCTCTGCCTGCTCCCGGGGGGGGCCGGTCCCTCTCCCCCCCCCCGCCTCTGCCTGCTCCCGGGGGGGGCCGGTCCCTCTCCCCCCCCCCGCCTCTGCCTGCTCCCGGGGGGGGCCGGTCCCTCTCCCCCCCCCCGCCTCTGCCTGCTCCCGGGGGGGGGCCGGTCCCTCTCCCCCCCCCCCCGCCTCTGCCTGCTCCCGGGGGGGGCCGGTCCCTCTCCCCCCCCCCGCCTCTGCCTGCTCCCGGGGGGGGCCGGTCCCTCTCCCCCCCCCCCGCCTCTGCCTGCTCCCGGGGGGGGCCGGTCCCTCTCCCCCCCCCCGCCTCTGCCTGCTCCCGGGGGGGGCCGGTCCCTCTCCCCCCCCCCCGCCTCTGCCTGCTCCCGGGGGGGGCCGGTCCCTCTCCCCCCCCCCGCCTCTGCCTGCTCCCGGGGGGGGCCGGTCCCTCTCCCCCCCCCCGCCTCTGCCTGCTCCCGGGGGGGGCCGGTCCCTCTCCCCCCCCCCGCCTCTGCCTGCTCCCGGGGGGGGGCCGGTCCCTCTCCCCCCCCCCCGCCTCTGCCTGCTCCCGGGGGGGGCCGGTCCCTCTCCCCCCCCCCGCCTCTGCCTGCTCCCGGGGGGGGGCCGGTCCCTCTCCCCCCCCCCGCCTCTGCCTGCTCCCGGGGGGGGCCGGTCCCTCTCCCCCCCCCCGCCTCTGCCTGCTCCCGGGGGGGGGGCCGGTCCCTCTCCCCCCCCCCGCCTCTGCCTGCGCCCGGGGGGGGGCCGGTCCCTCTCCCCCCCCCCCGCCTCTGCCTGCGCCCGGGGGGGGCCGGTCCCTCTCCCCCCCCCCGCCTCTGCCTGCGCCCGGGGGGGGGGCCGGTCCCTCTCCCCCCCCCCCGCCTCTGCCTGCCCCCGGGGGGGGCCGGTCCCTCTCCCCCCCTCCCGCCTCTGCCTGCTCCCGGGGGGGGCCGGTCCCTCTCCCCCCCTCCCGCCTCTGCCTGCCCCCGGGGGGGGGGCCGGTCCCTCTCCCCCCCTCCCGCCTCTGCCTGCCCCCGGGGGGGGCCGGTCCCTCTCCCCCCCCTCCCGCCTCTGCCTGCCCCCGGGGGGGGCCGGTCCCTCTCCCCCCCCCTCCCGCCTCTGCCTGCCCCCGGGGGGGGCCGGTCCCTCTCCCCCCCCTCCCGCCTCTGCCTGCCCCCGGGGGGGGCCGGTCCCTCTCCCCCCCCTCCCGCCTCTGCCTGCCCCCGGGGGGGGCCGGTCCCTCTCCCCCCCCTCCCGCCTCTGCCTGCCCCCGGGGGGGGCCGGTCCCTCTCCCCCCCCTCCCGCCTCTGCCTGCCCCCGGGGGGGGCCGGTCCCTCTCCCCCCCCTCCCGCCTCTGCCTGCCCCCGGGGGGGGCCGGTCCCTCTCCCCCCCCTCCCGCCTCTGCCTGCCCCCGGGGGGGGCCGGTCCCTCTCCCCCCCCTCCCGCCTCTGCCTGCCCCCGGGGGGGGCCGGTCCTCGGCAGCCCAGCAGGGAGCCCACGAGGGCATGCGTGGGGGGGAGGGGGGAGAAGGACCGGCCCCCCCGGGGGCAGGTAGGGTGGGGAGAGGGGAGAAGGAACGGCTCCCCAAGGGGGGCAGGCGGGGTGGGGGGTGAAGCACAGAAAGCCATGGGGGAGATCATGTCTTACTACTCTATTAGAGTTCTTCAAGGGGGTCAATAGCCATGTGGACCAGGGGGATCCAGTGGACATAGTGTCCTTAGATTTCCAGAAAGCCTTTGACAAGGACCCTCACCAAAGGCTCTTATGTAAATTAAGTTGTCATGGGATAAGAGGGCAGTTCCTTTCATGGATTGAGAACTGGTTAAAAGACAGGGAACAAAGGTTAGGAATAAATGGTAAATTTTCAGAATGGAGAGGGATAACTAGCGGTGTTCCCCAAGGGTCAGTCCTAGGACCAATCCTATTCATCTTATTCATAAATAATCTGGAGAAAGGGGTAAACAGGGAGGTGGCAAAGTTTGCAGATGATACTAAACTGCTCAAGATAGTTAAGACCAAAGCAGACTGTGAAGAACTTCAAAAAGATCTCACAAAACTAAGATCTGGTTTGACTGGGCAACAAAATGGCAAATGAAATTTAATGTGGATAAATGTAAAGTAATGCACATTGGAGAAAATAACCCCAATTATACATACAATATGTTGGGGGCTAATTTAGCTATAACTAATCAGGAGAAAGATCTTGGAGTCATAGCGGACAGTTCTCTGAAGTCGTCCACGCAGTGTGCAGCGGCAGTCAAAAAAGCAAACGGGATGTTAAGAATCATTAAAAAAGGGATAGAAAATAAGACGGAGAATATCTTATTGCCCTTATATAAATCCATGGTACGCCCACATCTTGAATACTGCGTACAGATGTGGTCCCCTCGTCTCAAAAAAGATATACTGGCATTAGAAAAGGGCAACTAAAATGATAAGGGGTTTGGAATGGGTCCTATATGAGGAGAGATTAAAGAGGCTAGGGCTTTTCAGTTTGAAAAAGAGGAGACTAAGGGGGGATAGGATAGAGGTCTATAAACTCATGAGTGGTGTGGAGAAAGTGAAGAAGGAAAAGTTATTTACTTGTTCCCATAATATAAGAATTAGGGGCCACCAAATGAAATTAATGGGTAGCAGGTTTAAAACAAATAAAAAAAAGTTATTCTTCACTCAGCGCACAGTCAACCTGTGGAACTCCTTGCCTGAGGAGGTTGTGAAGGCTAGGACTATAACAGGGTTTAAAAGAGAACTGGATAAATTCATGGAGGTTAAGTCCATTAATGGCAATTAGCCAGGATAAGTAAGGAATGGTGTCCCTAGCCTCTGTTTGTCAGAGGGTGGAGATGGATGGCAGGAGAGAGATCATTTGATCATTACCGGTTAGGTTCGCTCCCTCTGGGGCACCTGGCATTGGCCACTCTCGGTAGACAGGATACTGGGCTGGATGGACCTTTGGTCTGACCCAGTCTGGCCGTTCTTATGACACAGGTTTTGCACCCCAGGTTTCCTTTCTGAGGCCTGGCGTCCAGATCCACATGCCAAGCCACCTAAGCTAGGCAGTCAAAGCTATGGAGAGGGGTTTGGCCTAAGCCCAGCCCTCAAAGAGAATTTGGCACCTAAATCTGGGTCATAGAGAGGCACTTGTCTCTGCTGGGGACTCCCCTATCCTGGAGCCATGGACCTACACTGCTTCTTGCAAGAAACAGGAGGAGGAGATGTCACCCTATAATCTTTAGCCGAGTCACCCAGGATGTAGGAGACCAGGGTTCAGTCCCCCTGACATGGAGAAGGGATTTGAACTTGGGTCTGCCCATCTGGCAGGTGAGGTCCCTAACCACTGGTCTGTGGGGGGTTCTGGGGCTGTTCCACCATGACTGGAACCTGGGTCTCACGTCCCATCTGAGCGCCCTGGCCACGGGAGTCATTCTCACTCTGAGCCAGTGCACAGTTAAATATTTATACACAGATGTCCATCTGAGTCTTTCTT
Source organism: Eretmochelys imbricata (assembly GCF_965152235.1). NCBI lineage: Eukaryota > Metazoa > Chordata > Testudines > Cheloniidae > Eretmochelys > Eretmochelys imbricata. The sequence goes on along the minus strand of NC_135595.1, from coordinate 547,406 downwards.
CCACTTCTCTTCCAGACCTATGCCAGATTCACAGGTGCGCCGCTCAAAGTTCACAAGGTCACTAACCCATGGCGAAGTCCCTCAGGTAAAGGGGCCTATGAGAAAGGGGGAGGGGCATGTGGGATAGAAATAAACAAACATGAGGTGCACACGCGACTATTGGAGCCATCACAAACCACCAGAAAATAGGCAGAGATTATCTCCCTTTTACAGATGGGGAAACTGAGGCATGGTGAGGTGCCCAAGGCAAACTGGTGGGACAGCCAACATCAGAACTGAGCAGCACTGCCTTTAAACAAAGCCTTGCATTTAATTTCCCCATTTCGTTTAAGGAGGCAGGCAAACAAACAGCTCCTCTCTCCTGACTCCACGGCCCTGCCCTGGGGTGAGGAGACATTCTCCCTTTTGGAACTCAGCTGTCAGAGCAGCCCAGAACCCATGCCAGAGCTGACAGCTCTGCAGAGCTCTGCGACCAGATGGCCCAACATGGTGTTTGTTACTTCTGAATCCTGTCTGCCACACATAGCCTGGAGACTCCTCAGCAGGGACTAGGCACGTGGAAAATTCGTGTGTGAAGTCCAGCCAGTTAAGAGCTGTCCATGTGCAAAATCCATTTCACCCTGGAATGAGTCTCTCACATTGTTCAACACCAAACCAGTTCAGGCTTCCAAAAGGAAGTCACTGCATGGACTGAGACCAACCACGGAAACCCTCAGCACCACTGGGGCACATGAAAACAAAGGGATCTCTTGCAATCTACGTGTGATGCTGGCACCTGCGCCAGGATCCCCGATGAGAGCAGACGGGGTTGGGGGTGCTCACTGCATGCAGGAGGCCTGTGAAGGGGCAGCTCTGGGCAGGGTCTCCCCTGTATTCCCTTTCTCTGCTTTCAGGGTGTTTACCTGCTCTGAAGACAAAGGAGGAAGGTGTCCTCTCCCAGATGCACCAGATTATCACTCATCTCAGGAAACAGGTATGGGATGGGGACACAGACTCAGGCCCTGCTGCCCCAGAGCGAGAGGAGACAGTCACTTCCCACCTGCGGCTCAGGCCTATGGGGGGTGGGAACTGGGGAAAGCTGAGAGTAGAACCGTGGATGGAAATAACTGTGAGGGCTTTGCTGCAGTGGGTGGGGAGCCGAGAGCCTGTAGGAAGCATCCCTGGGGGAGGTGGGTCAGCAGGGTCTGCAAAACCCTGCCAGTGGAAGCATTGTGTTACGCAGCTAAGTCTCCAGTTGCCACAGAGCCTTGCCAATGGACCTATGCAGCGAAATCTGGCTGGTCCTGCAGTCAGTCTGGACTAGGAGAGGGCTGAGAACTGCCACAGCCCAGCTCAGCTCCCCAGATCCTGACCCATCTCCCCTGAGCAGCACTCTGTACTGGCCCTGTCCCGAGGGCCCCTGTGTGGCCATGGAGGAGAGGGCAGAAGATGCAAGGGTCCCCGCCAGAGAAGCCCCTCTGTCCCTGTGTGCTAGTTTCACCCTTTGAAGTTGCTCTTTCTTTGGAACTTGTGTCTGAAGATTCAGTTCTTCCCCTCCTGTCTTCCCTGGTCCCAAGTGCTGAGGCAAGTAGGGTACCAGCTCTGTGGATGGTTTGCCTGAGGCTGGCTAGCTGTGGGAGGAGCACAAGTGGCTCCTTTGAGGCCTGAGGGAGGTGTCAGTCTATGGACTCGGGCGGCTCTCAGACGCCAGGGTGTGTGCCAGCCACACCACTATTCAGGCTGCTCCCGGCTCTGTGGAACTAGGCCTGCCTGGTGCCAACTTTCCTTGGAAAGGCTGGAGTTGCTCCCTTTCACTGCTTGCACCCTTCATCCCAGACTCCGCCTTGGCCCCAGCTTTCCTGTTCTGTGTCATGCAGCCGCACAGACGAGCACAGCCACAGCCAGCGTGTTCTGAAATGGAGCAGGCTTCCAGCCAGGTTAAATACACCAGGCAGCGCTCACTGCAGGGCTGGCCAGAGTCTCCCCTTGAAAGCTGCAAGGGCAGCAGGCCTGTGCACTGGGCGCCTGTCCATGCACCTCCCCCCAGCCCATCGATACTGCTTCCTGGGGCGCCTCTGGAAGTCCAGGCTCATGTGAGCAGGGTTCAGCTTTGGCAGAGTTGGGTCTTGAAAGGGAACACGTCTCCTCAGAGCAAACAGCCGGGCGGACGAGCTCTGACCCCTGGGCTCTTGGAGTCGGCTGCGCATCAGCGTGTGCATTTTAGGAAAAACCCAGGCATGGCACTTAGTGCCTGGAAAAGTGTTGTCTGTGAAGGGAACTTGCCTGGGGCCCGTGTCACGCCCGGCACCCCGATGGGGGCTGCATTGCTGTGTCTGTCTCTGCAGCTTATGGAGAGGTGGCTGGAGCACAGGACGGGCTCATTCACCACTTCCAGCCCAGGCCTCACACTGTTCCCTTTACTCTGTAGAAATACAACGCTGACTACGATCTCTCTGCGAGGCAAGGGGCAGATACGCTAGCCTTTGTGTCTCTGCTAGAGGAAAAGCTGCTACCCGTGTTGGTGAGTGCTCGCGTGGGCCAGTGGAAGGGTTCCCGGAACGCTGCTATGGGAGGAGCTAGCTAGTTCGCAGTTCAGATGGATTCTGGGTCCAGCCCAATGGGACGGGCCCTCACAGCGAGGGAGTGAGGCGTATTGGCAGATCCCAGAACCACAGGGTGGAAGCTGCGGGTTGGGACTATGGTGCAGTGACAGCTATGGGAGGGTCTGGGGTAGCAGAGTGTCTTATAGGGCACTGCCAGGGCTGCATTTGGGTCCCCAGCCTGGGGCGGCTCCCAGCCCTGTGACTGTACCCTCTAATGCCCCTTCAGCCCTTTAGTGTCTCCCTGTCCCTGAGGAACGTGCCCTCCAGCACAGCGGGATTCAGTCGTGCAGCACCTGCCTGCGCAGGTTCATGAACCCTGTAGCACTGCTGCAGGCCAACTCTGCAAGCCAGGCCTGTGTGGCCTCCGTTCCCCAGGGCCTCAGAGAGAGACGAAAGCAGCCTGCGGAGCGTGAGCCACGCCCCTGGCTGCGCTGGGGCTGCAGAAAGCAGCCCTGCACTAGTTCTCATGGGTCACCGCTGTCCTCGTGCCCTAGATTCACATGTTCTGGGTGGATGCAAAGAACTATGTGGAGCACACGCGGAAATGGTATGCGGAAGCCATCCCCTTCCCGCTCAACTTCTTCCTGCCCAACCGCATGCACAAGCAGCATCTGGAGCGGCTGCAGCTGATCTGGGGGGACAGCTGTTTGGAGGACGAGGAGGAGCTGGAGAAGGAAGTGAGTGGGCTTGCTACCCTTGTGGCAGCTGGGAGGGCTGCCTGGGTCTCCTCTGGGAATCCATCACCCTGCCCCTACATGGAAGCACCATGAGGGGTCACCCTGTTCCCAGCTGCTGAGCATACTCCTGGTTCCCGCTAGGTTAGAACAAAGCCAGCTCCCATGGGGTGTTAGTGCTTGAGGGCTCAGTCTCTGTATTGAGTTTAACCCTTTTGTGCCCAGCCCCAGAATGCTCTGTGGTCGCTGGCTGTGATGCAGAAGCCAGAGTCGGTCCCTGGCATGGGCAGGTCAGCCAGTGGCTTTGCTCCCAATAAGGATGATATTCGCTCTCTTTGCTGGCGTTCTTGGATTGGAGATAGCTAGTCCTGGGACATGGCCTTTGCCAGGGGAGGTGGGGTCTCTGCCTCCTGCACCTCGTGTGCTGAGGAGATGTGACACCGGGGCTGCTTCTCTCCTGATCCCATAGATGTACCGCGAAGCCCGGGAGTGCCTGACGCTCCTGTCTCAACGCCTTGGGGACCAGAAGTTCTTCTTTGGAGACTCGTAAGTGGCTCTTGGAGGAACGTTCTTTGTGGGGGAAGTGAGGGCTCTTTCCTCACCTGCCCACACGTGGCTCTCACGCCCCTGCCCAGCACTCGTGGCTGGGAGCAGAATGTTCGAGCAGAGGGGTTCATGGTGTTAAGTCTCAGATCTCCTTGCAGCTCCCCGGCATGCTGCAGGACACCGGCCTCAGCAGCTCTTTGAAAGAGCTCTGAGTATTATAGAGAAACCTCGGAGGCAATTAAAGCGAAAGGGGGGCCCCAAGCTGGGCTGAACAGTGTCTCTCTAATGGAAGGCAGGGCCTTGGGGAGGGGGCAGTTACTTGCGTCCCATTAGGCTCCATCCGTTCCCACTGCTGTCCTGACAGTTCCCCTTCCTCTCCCATAAACCTGTGAGCAAGGACCAGATGTTCCAGCACTTCAGCCACGGCCTGCGTAGGAAGTTTTAGCCCATTAGACGGATGCCTTGTTTGCTTCATGTTTAATGGGCCCATAATTTATGAAGCTGTAAACGGTAATGGCTGAATATGCTGCTTATTCACTTCCAAAGAGCCAGCTGCGGTGAGTAGGAATCAGAGGAGACAGACACTTATTCAAGCGCTTGCAGAGAAGCCGTCTCCTGCCTTTGGTGACCCAGCACCTCTGGCATTCAGGCACCTCCAAGATTGCCTGCAAGAGGAGTTGTGAGCTCCCGCAGCCAGCAGCCCTGCCCAGCTCCTGGCAGCACCGTCTGCTGGGACAGGCCAAGATGAGCGTAGCTGGGCTCACCCCCCACAGCCCACACTCCTGTCTGCTCCCTGCACACTGGGACTGCAGTAGCAGGGAGAGGAGCAGCCTCAAGGGCTCTAGGTAATTTTGGTCATGCCCAGTGCACGCAACAGTTGTACCCTAGTGACGGTGTGAATTTGGGCCAGCCTGTTCCAAAGCCTGGGGTCCTGGGCCCCTGGCACTAGCAGAGGCCAGGAGCCACTAACACAAGCTCTCTGTGCCGCAGCCCCGCTTCCCTGGACGCATTCGTCTTCAGTCATCTGGCACCTCTCCTGAAAGCCAAGCTGCCCAACGGGAAACTGCAGCAGCACCTGAAGTCCCTGCAGAACCTCTGTGACTACTGCTCCTCCATCCTCAGCCTCTACTTCCCCTGGGACGGAGGTGAGGAGCCAGGCCTCTAGCCTCTCCTTCGGCCCTGGGCAGCTGGGGGTCAGCTGAAGTCACTGAAGCAAGGTCACAAAGATGTGGGGGGGATGCGAACAGGCTTGAACCGTGCCTCAGACCCCACAGGCTGAGGCTTGCTAGTCCGTGGCAGATCAGGAGAAGTGGGCCAGTGCCTTGGGGAGGAGCTCAGCTCACCTGGACTGCTCCACTCCTGGCTGCCAGGGGATGGGGGGGGAGACTGGACTTCCCACCAGGTGTAACACAGGGACCACTCTGTGTCAGCTGTGGTGTGGGTGTCTCCTGACACCCTGCTGGCTGTACCTGGGGCCTGGTGAGGGTGGGGAGCACCCCCTGTCCGGCTCTTGGAAAAGGAGGGGCAGCTTCTCCCTTTTTTCTTCCCCTGCTGCTTTCGGACCCCTGCTCCAACCCTTCCCTGGGCTCGCTGTGTTCACCCGTTCCCCAGCAGCAGTGCCCCTCTCTACCCCGAACGAGGGTAACATGCCTATGCTCTTCCAGGCTGCCCCCACTCTCTGCCCTCTGGGCTGGGGTACAGTTCGCCAGCTGGGTCTGGTTTCTGACGTGTCATTTCCTTGCAAGGGGACGCCCCATCCAGCACCCCCAAGACGTCTGCCTCTGAAGGGACCGAGTCCGAGGAGGAGCCCTACAAACGGCGCAATCAGATCTTGTCGGTGCTGGTGGGACTGATGGCGATGATTGGCTACGCCTTCCTCAGCGGGATCATCTCCATCCAGCGGGGCCCTCCTGGGGCTGCCGGCCCCCGGCCAATAGCCATGGAGGAGGAAGAAGAGGAGGAGGAGTGAGGCACTGGTCTCAGAGCTTTGATTCTCACTCGTCTCAGTATCACTTGAACTCAGTTTTTTTTTTACAGTGCTGGGTATGGCCTACTCTGATTCCTGCACACTGCCCCGTGTCCCGGCAGGACCCAGTGGCCTTGTTCAGTCCGGATCCCGGCGCTGCTGCAAACACCCGCCCAGATTTCTAGACCGTGTCACAAGCAGTCTGCCCCCCACTAATAAACCCGGAGCGCCCCCTGAAGGGCATCTGTCTGTGCTCTCTGTCTCTGCCCTCTGCAGCCCTGGGCACAGAGCCTGCATAGTGCTGGGCTGCTTAGCCCTAGTGGACCAATGCGCTGGGCCCTCCATCTCTACCCAGGGCAGACCTTCCCCACAGGGGGCATGCAGGACAAAGCAGCATGGAAAGGGAACCTTGGCTTGAAGCTGTCCCTGCTGAGCTGTGCCCCACAGTTCCCTGGCTACCCCCAAGACAGCGGGAAGAATCCTTTTGACTTCACATCCAGCTCCAATTGCATCCCTCTGTCCCTGAGGGCTGTGTTGCACGCAAGAACCTGCCCCTTTCCAGGGCGGGGAAGCCGCAAGTGGAGCGGCCTGGCCTAGAGATTCACAGTGACTCTGCCTAACTGCTTGGCTTTTGACCTGGCCCTGCCGGCAGCTCTAGCCCGGGCCAGCAGCCAGAACCAGCCCCTCAGGGAGCTGCCCTGAGATTGCCAGCCCAGGTCAGAGCGGCAGGGCTCAGGGAGAGCAGTGGCCATTGGGGCACAACCTGTCCATGGGGGAATATTTCCCCAATCCACATCACTTACTGGGTAGCACCTGTCCTGAAGCAGGGCACTTGGTGTCTGCAGCCGGCTGCTTTCGCTGTCCAGTCAGACCTCGGATCCTCCCCGTAGCATGGTGTGCCTGGGGTTAACTGCCCATGGAAGGAACCTGGGTCTTGTATTGTAGGGCAGGAACTAGGAGACTCCATTTGCCTTCTCTCACCTATTCATTGTTTGTTCTCCCTCAGTCACGGCCTCTCCCAACCCAGTGGTTCCAGTTGTTTCAATCTCTCCAGGACACTGATTGCTTCCCCGGCTCGTCTCTGGGCCCCATCTGTCCCGCCGTATCCGTTGAGGAAGAGCACCCAGGGAAGGGCAGCCCAGTGCTTTGCCTGACAGTCTTTTCATGGATGTTTCCATCTTGTTCTCTAGCCAGCCCAAGGCTTGGTTTGCTGTGGCTGTGCTGAGCACAGACCAGCCGCTCTGAGCTGGCCATGGTAATGCTCCGGGCCTTCCCCAAACGCTTCACTCACAGTGCCCCCGGTCAGGTTTATGAGGGGTTCATGTGGTTCTCTCCAGTGTGCATTATCCTGGCACTTCTTGACAGCGCAGCTTAGCTACTCCTTAGCTAGCTAATCGGTCTGTGTCAGCTGCAAATGTCCCCTCCCTGGTCACAGCCTGGAGCCCTGTGGCACCCACCGTTAGCCACGTGCCATGCTGAAAATTCCATTAGTCCTATGCTTTGTGTGGAACTGGAACTAGTTTCCTACTTCCTACATTTGACAGTCCAAATGAATACCACCTTTTGGTGCCAGACCCAAAGACTGCCAGGGCTCCAGTCCTCTCCCCTGTTACTCAGCGGGTGCGCAGAGCCAAGGGGCAGGCAGGGGAGATGTGCTGAAGTCCAGCTGTGCACAGCTGTGCCCAGCGCTACAGCACGGCTCAGAATGCTGCTTCCTGGAAGGTCTCCAGCCCTTGCTGCTGGGCATGGGGCAACCAGCCCAGCCCAGTGACTGACCGGCCTCTACGCCCACCCCACACACTTCCAGCTAGGTCCAGTTCCACTGCAAAGCTGTCAGCTTTAGGATACTGGTGCCCCAAATACAATAGACCCAGAATGCCAGGCCAGCGCTCACACACAGGACCTTTACCTGGTCACTAACAGCAGCCTCTGCCCCCAGGTGCCAGGAGGAGCTGCAGGAATAGACCTGGGTAATAGACAAACACCTGTCAGGGATGGTGCAGGAATTCTTAACACTGCCTCAGCACAGGCTGCTGGACTCTGACCTCGCATGGTCTTGCCTCACCCTGCGTTGCTGTGACACCTCCAAGGACAGCAGCATAGGCCTCAGGCCCCCGCTGCCAGAGCCCTGACAGCACCACCCGCTCCCCAAGAGCCACAGCCATGCCCAGGGGCCTGACTGGTGACCTGGGGAAGCCCTGCTGACTGGTTTGTAACATCTAGCCAGAGCTGCAGGCTGCACCTGGAGAGGCACAGACTGGCTGGAGAAGTGTCTCTGCCAGGCAGCCGCAGGGTTTATCCCCACCACCCTGGCCCTTGTGCCTTACCTCTGCAGGGAGAAGAGGGACCTGGGCTGAGGGGGACGAGGAGGTACCTGAGCCCCACTAATGCTTTCCCACAGTGGCTACTGAAAGACCAGCAGCTGGGACTGACTATTGGTGGCAGGCGGCCTGGGCTGGCTTTGCTCTCTGAGCGGGAGGGAAGTGCTGGCTCCCCGGGCAGTGGGAGCTGAGGGAAGCCCCCTTACCCTGTCTCGCTGCCGTGGTTTGAGAGGGGCCAGCAGGGAGTTGCTGGCCTGTTCACGTTAGAGATTCCTCCAGTGCTGACAGCTTTGTTTGCATTCCTGCCTGCACGCTGGCCAGGATGGGGGCTTTCCTTGGCGCTGGTGCTGCCAAGAGCGCGTAGCTCCAGAGTGAGCAGCCAAGGCCCTGAAGACAGCAGAGCACAGCATGAGGGGCTGGAAGCACTCGTCGTGAGATGGGGAGGGCAGGCAGTTAGTGCATGGTGCTGCACCTACAGTACACACAGGACTCCCTGCCCCTCGCTCGCTCCTGGGGAGCTGCACCCAGGCTCCTCCGGGCCTCGACCACGGGTGCTGGCAGGAGGGCCAGGGTGACAAAATGCAGTGCTGCTGAGTGTGTGGGGGTGCTAACGGAGAGCCCTAGCTTCATGTTACCTGTAACCCCCGTGCTGCACCTCCTGCACCCGCCTTATCCGGGGCTTGGCTCGCGGGGCCATGCGAGGGCTTCTTCCAGCTGCTCTTACATTCCTAGGCTCCATATGGCAAAGCAGCTCCTGGGTGACAGCTGGCAGGGGAGGCTGTTTGCATTATGCAGCCCTTGCCTGTTCTGCCCTGTGGCACCTCTCCCAGGATGCCTGGAGGCAGCGCTGTGGCTGCCCCAAGGAGAACGCCAGGGCCTGTTTCCCTCCGATTTAGCCAACCAGGCTGCAGCTCTGGCACAAGGTCCTGGCACTGCTCACAGGACAGAAGCTCCTCTGCTGTGCACTCGACAGCCTGATGTCAGCCAGCGCCCATACCCCAGTTTCTGCAGTGCAGCCCCCTGGGCGTGGGGAGCACCTGCTGGGGAACCATGCATGGCCTGGCACTAGCATGGCATGCTCGCAGGCACGGCTACAGCCCCCAGCACCAGAGGGCTGAGGTTCCAACGTGCTACCCTGTGCTCCGCTTGCAAGGCCAAGAGGTCTGGGGGCACCTGTAACGGGCACTTTCCCAGGGCATGACATTCACCCAACTCGCTTGGTGCTACTTGCCCCCCCCGGCGTACATGTGGTGACCCTACAGCTCAGCACCCCACCCAGGTGGGTCCCCCGCTGCGCCGTGCCGCAGCTTACCCTGCGCTCCCGCCTTTGCAGCCAGCTTGGGAGTGACCTTTCAGGGAGTGACGCAGGGCCCTGGGCCAGGCTGAAGGCAAGCAGAGCCCCTCAGCTTCTCCACTGTGAGTCTGTACTTGGAGCAGGGCATGCCCCTCCTCGCACACAACCCCAGCAGCTTCTGGGGCCTCCCAGCTGCTAGCCCAGCTGGCAGGGGCCCTGCCCCTCACCCTGAGGGGAGAATGACTCACCTCCCCCCTCCCCCCCAGGCTTCTGCTTCCACCCCATGTCAGGCCACCCCACCCCTGCCGCCCTGGATAACATCACTTTGGAAGTATGTGCTGCATTCTCCCACTGCCAAGTAGCGAGGGGAGGATGGGGGCGGGGGGCATTGCTGCTGCCTCTGGCCCCCAAGCTCCCTGCCACTGGAATTACCGCTCCAGTAGGAAACCGCAATGGATGGGCTCCCGCTCCCTTTGGAAAGGAACCGCAAGCTTGGCTGACGTCAGCACTCTGATTACATTCCCGTCTGCCTCACTCCGCATCACCTTCCAGCACAGACGCCAGCTGATTAGCAGGCTGGCGCTAGGCTGTGTGCTAAGACGGCACTGCTGAGCTAGCAGGAGTGGGAATTTCCTGGCACCACCTGGTCCCAGCCTGACCTGGGGCCTGCTCCGAACACTCCTGCTCCCCATGGAGACACCGGCCTTCATGTCACGCCTGGACAGAGCGACAGGCTGGGCTCTTGGCTTTGCTGCTACCCCCAGCCATTGATGGGCCAGCGCTCCAGGCTCGGGGCCTGCTCAGAGGGAACATTCAGCTACTCTTGGGCAGCGAGCTCTGAAGCTTCCTCCCCTCCACGCTTCTCCTCACCCAGGCCCTTCCCCGCCTCACCTGACCCCTCCCCAGCCCACAGCTCTGGCCAACATCCAACCAACCAAGGACAGGTGGAAGAAAAAACACCAGGAGAAGGTGTAGAAAACCTGTTTCTTGTATTAAAACAGCTAGGAAACAGTGGGACCCGGTGCTCTGGGAAGAGGCCCGTCGGGCTGGGGAAGGCAGAGGGGTGGGGGAGCCCTGGGCTGGGAGGCAGGTACCCAGGTGGGTCGGTACTCAGCATTTGCTCAGTCCTGGGTCTGTCATTTACAAGCAGGTTGGTGCATCCTAGCACAACACAGTCACTCAATGTGACCCTGCCCAACCCCAGCCTCCCCCTCCCTTGGATCCTTCAGGTCTCCTGCACTCAGCAAGGCAGCTGACTGGGTGAGATAGGACCCATCTGCAAGTCCCTCCCTGGAGGGATGGGGGGGTTTCTGTGTTAAATGGGGAGGTATCAATGCAGGGGGGCACGTCCTTCCTCCCCCGACAGCCCCCAGCTGCGATCCCGCCTGCCCTGGCCTATTCCTTAGCGTCTCCACAGGTAGGTCTGGATGGAGTCAGCCGGAGCCACAGCCTCAATGAAGCCAACGCCTGGGTCTGAGATCCCGAACGGCACATCCGTGGGGTACCTGGGGAGAGTGAGGTGGGGTGGTGATGCACATGGGAGAGGGGGAGGTCGGTCCGACGGAATCGGAGGCAACTAGAGGGGGGGCTGGGAAGGGCTTTGGGGCTCTTTCCCCCAGGAGGTTTCTTTTCTGCAGCACCCCCATCCTGGGCACCCACCCTCCGAGCTCCTGCCCCACTCGGAGAAAGGCAGCGCCTGGTCTGGACAAGGAGGCGGCCCTCATGGCCCGGCCAGGCACTCACCTGTTCAGGACCACGAGCGCGGCAGCCCGGTCTGGGCGCAGGAAGGCCGCGTACTCCAGGTTGCACTTGTAGCATTTCTTGGAGATGAGCAGCCGCACGCGCTGGGAGCCCTCGGAGACGAACTTGCTGCACAGACAAAAGCGGGAGCAGTGAGTGCACGGTACAAACAGCATATGGAAAGATCATTAAGTGGACTGCCGAGACCCTCAGCAATTTTCAAGTGGTCCGTGAAAAAAAAATGTTTGAGAACCACTAGAGCTCCACTCCAGCCCCAGCTGCATTAAAGACTAAATTTAGATGTGCCTTTCCCCAGGGTGCCGGGATCTAGTGCACAGCCAGCTGCACACTGCAAACCAGCACACGGACGGCTGCTGAGAGCAGCAGGGTCCTGTCACAGCACTGCTGCAAGTCAGCTAGGGTCAGAAATGCACAGTCAGGCCAAAGGGGCTGTGATGAAGTGGGACTGTTCTTAATGTTTCCTCTGAATACTGTAGGGGTGCCTCAGTTTCCCTATGCATTTCTTACGTCTCTAGGTGGAGGGATATGGGGGTGTAATTGTTGCAGAGCAAAGGGCCAGTGTATATAAATGGCCGACACACTGTCTCCTGGCAACTGATGGCCTGGGCCCTTCCCCCCCTCCCCCCAAGATAATAGCTAAAGCTAAAGGAGAACAAAGGAATCAGGTAACCTCCTGGCCCAGGAAAGGGACAAAGCCCAGAGGAGGGGGGCTGGAGGGAGTTTCAGTTTGGGACTGGCTGGAGACATGGAGTGAAGGGCAGATGTGGTTGTCTGGCTCACTGCCCCCCAAAATGGACCCAGCTGAGGGTCCGGTTCTCTGCACCTACAAGCTCTGTTTTAGACTATGTTCCTGTCATCTAAGAAACCTCTGTTTTACTGGCTGGCTGAGAGTCACGTCTGACTGTGAAGTTGGGGGGCAGGACCCTCTGGCTTCCCCAAGACCCCGCCTGGGCAGACTCGCTGTGGGAAGCGCACAGAGGGGCAGAGGATGCTGAATGCTCCAAGGTCAGACCCAGGAAGGTGGAAGCCGTGTGAGCTGCTTGCCCTGGGGACAGTCTGCTCACAGAAAGGAGACTTCCCCAGAGTCCTGCCTGGCTTCATAGGGAGCAGGTCCAGAGCATCGCCCGGGGACCCCGTGACAAGGGCACATTCTGCCTGGTGTGTGCAGGGATACGTACACACGACGAGCTGCACCCACCCTCCTGTTCACGTGCACAGGACATAACAATGCCAGCTGCACCAGGCAGCTCAGCCCTCTCCAAGCCTTCGGCAGGGCCCAGCTCACCTGAAATGGCCCATGTGGTAGAACATGGGCTGCTTGTAAAAGAGATCCTTGCTGCTGTCCACAATGACCGGGCTGTCCACATAGTTCTTGCTCCAGTTGGGCCCCCCGTCCATGTCCAGGGCCAGGTTCCAGTCTGTCCAGCCCGTGACGTAGTTGTTCAGGTTCTGTGAAGGGGAGATGGAGACGCTCAGCTGGAGGCTCTTGGGGGCCAAGGCCCTGGCTCCTGCCCCCCGGAGGAGGCTGAAGCAGTGTGCACTGAGGGGGTCTTACTGTCAGGATGCTGTGGCTGTACTTGCTCCCTCGGTCCCAGCCACCCAGAACCACCCTGGGCTCCCAGAAGTAGGACCCTGTGGAGGCCTCTGTGGAGAGCAGGTAGTAGCTGGGGAAGAGGTGGTGGGTGATGGACAGCGTGAGGTCGATGGGTGCCAGGAAGTCCAGGTACCAGTGAATGCCGATGCCGTTGATGAAGCTGGCGGCCACAGGGTCATTCAGGACCTGAGAGGAGGAAGGAGGAGGTCACCTGCTGCCAAGGCCACCACCAGGGGTGGGGGGCCTGGCTGGTGCCAACCCCTCCACCAAGCCACGCTGCCTGCTCGGAGCCGGGCAAGGCCCAGGCACGTGGACTCACCACTTCCGCCCAGTAGGGCAGCATCACTCGCTGGTCGTCCAGCATGATGAGCTGGATGCCCTTGTGCGAGCTGTTGGCCAGTGCCGGGCCCAGGTCCTGGGCGATGAAGTCCCGTTGGTGCTCAGGAGAGAAGCCCAGGCACTGGAAGGGGTAGAAGACGATCTCTCCAGCCGTGGGCTCGTTCCCAGCTGTCACCGCCCAGAACGTCAAGTTGTGCTTGGCGTATTCGTCCAGGAACCTGGGGGCCAGGAAGACAAGAAACATTAGCAGCCCCAGCCCCGCCCCGCAGCGCCCCTCCTGGGGTGCAGAGACTAGACCCTCTGCCCCCCACCCGCATAGTCTGTAGAGACCTCACCCGCAATAAGATCGTTTGGGGGCAGTTCTCTGGGCTGGGCAATACTGGGGGTCAGACTCATGCTCACAATGGGCCCTTCTGTGATTGTCGCTCTGCTGACTCAGGGAGCTCACATGGACTCCTCCAACGCCCCATCCCTAACACCCATCCAGCCCGTTACCTTGCACAGCACCAGGGCTAGCTGTACCCACAGAGACCCGCCGCATCCTGCCAACTTCTCTCCCCAGGAGAGCCCCTGCCCCGCGCTGCCCTTTACCTGATGAAGTAGTTGGCCCAGGTCTTGTGATACTTGTCCCCCGGCTTCCCTTTCAGCGTGCCCCTTCCTGTCATGGCTCCGTTAGTTTTCAGCCAGATGGGGGACGTCCAGGGACTGGCGTACAGGGAGAGCGGCGTCCTGGCCACAGCCTGGGCATGCTGGAGAATGGGGATCTGAGGGGCAGGGGGAGGCAGGGGATCATGCGCTGCAGTGGCCCCGTGAGCGAAGCTCCCCAGACCACCTGCCCTGCGGAAGCCTCCCTCCACCCGCAGCCTCCCCTGTGAAATGGAGCCCCCATGTCAGGCTGCCCTGGGGCGGGGGCTGAGCAGAATTCGAACACTGTACAGAAACCCACCCCCCAGGCAAGAGCAGGGCCCAGGGACACATGGGAAATGGCACCTCATGGCCCTGACCCAAGTGGCCAGCCTGGCTTTGACAGGCCCAGGGGCCCCAGTGCCCCCCAGAAAGGGCTGGGAGACGCCTGCCCAGGGGGATGTCAGGGGCGGCCAAACCAGTGTCGGATGGAGAGACTAGGATGATCGTGGAGGGGCAAGTGCCAAGGGGGGGGCTCAGTCCCAGCCTGTGATGGCCACAGGAAACACCCAGCATCAGGCAAGGCCAGGGAGCTTGGCCAAGGAGCAAACTGAGACTGGTGTTTCCTGCCGCATCCTGGCTCCCCTTCCCTGCCTCCAGTGCCGTTCCCCCCAGCCCGTCCCCCTTCCCTGCTTCCAGCACTGTTCCCCCAGCCTGTCCCCCTTCCCCGCTTCCAACACTGCAGCCCCAGCCAGTCCCCCTTCCCCGCTTCCAGCACTGTTCCCCCAGGCAGTCCCCCTTCCCCACTTCCAGCAACCCCCCCACAGCCCGTCCCCCTTCCCCGCTTCCAACACCCCCCGCAGCCCGTCCCCCTTCCCCACCACAGCTCCTCCCCACCCAGGGCCCTCACTCGCCGCAGGAACTGCTCACTTTCAGCTTTGTGTCCTCCTCGGTCAGGCTAAAGTTCCTCAGCTCGAAGTCCCCCTCAGAGTCGTCATAGGTGTAGAGACGGACAGAGAAGTCACAGCTGGCCATGGGGACGCGGACCAGGTTGTACTCGATCCCTGTGGGACAGGAAGGAGGTGACCCGGGACCCAGAGCCGGGCCCTTGTCCAGCTGAGTGGACAATAGGAGGGAACCAGGCCCAAGGGCCTTGCTGTGCCCTGGGGGTCAGCAGCCCCGCTTGCCCCACCATGCCTGTATCTCCAGGGCCCAGCCCCACAACTCACCTTCCTCTGAGAAGTACGACTTGAGTAGGTTGGTCTGGGCGCCCGGGGACAGGGCCATGATGTTCATGGCGGCAGAGTCTGTGAGAGCCCCGCCAAAGCCCTTCACTTTCTGGTACTGCTGCGCCGTGTCCAGCTTCAGCAACAGATCTGCGGGGCAGAGAGCAGCTCGGCTCAGAGCCCTGCAGCTGGGAGCAAGGGCCAGGGCCAGCCCTGCCCTTTGCATCCCTAGTGCCCAAGCAGATACCTGGGGCCGTGGAGTCGCTCTGGAACCTCCCCTCGCTGCGCTCCAGCCGCTTGCCTGCTTTGCTGCTCTCATACTTGGCGTATGTGCCCATGGCCGGGACGACAACGGGGTCCAGCGTGTCACAATACGAGGCGTTGCATTCACACACCAGAGAGTCGTGGCCAAAGTTCTTGGCATTGCAGGGATAGCCGCCTAAGGATGGGGAGACAGACAGGGCTGGGGCCGGGCTCTGGGTATAGTTTGAGGCTTCCCCACCCCTCCTGGGAGAGGATACCCACCCATCGATCCCATTCCTCCGAGCTCTGGGGATGGCCCTGAGCAAGGTCCCTACCACACGGTCCCAGACACCCATCCCAGGAGCAGCAGGGTTCTCAGCACACCCGTTTGGTCCCTCAAAGCCCAAGACTCCTGCACCAGCTGATACCCCACAATGCCCCACCCCACCCCGAGGAGAAGTGCAGAGGCTGAGCGCCACCCAGGAGGGACCCTTCCCGCAGGTCACACACACAACACGTCACAAGCGCTTACCTGCCGCCCCGGGCGCTGTCTGGATGAAAAGGAACCAGCCCAGGATGCTGGCGCACCCAGCCCACATGGCGCCTTTCCTGCCCAGTGTGACCCCGCAGCCAGTCCCAGCGAGCGCGGCGCTGGGCACCTGGGCCTGAAAGCAAGATGGAGGCTGTAAGTGTCGGGGCTGCTGGGTCACCCACTCCCCACTCACTGCCCCCTTGCTGGCTTCAGCCTCAGGAACAACCAGGCGGCGAGCCCAGCACTGCGGGGGCTCCTGGAGCAGCACACGGGGGGAAGGGTGGGGCAAGCTGCCCTGCAACAGGCTGTGTCCTGGAACAGAACTGGCGGCCCAGAAGAGTCCTCTTCACCTGTGCACCCTTGGCGTGGCTTGGGCTGAGTCTGTCACCTGCCCTCAGCTCTGTGGCCCCAGGCTAATCTCTGACTGCCCTGCCCAGTTTCCCTTGCAGCCAGGGCTTGGCCTGGTCCTGCTGCTTTCCCTTTTGTGCACCCAGACTTTCCTCCGGCTCTGCCCCCGCAGCAAAGGCTCCTGTCCCTGCACTGGGGTGGCATCTCCCCCCATCTCAGCTCTCTCCCCTTCTGCCCGTCTCAATGCCAGGGCCAAGAGGAGCTGCTTCCCTTAGGACCCTGGCCAGGATTCCCCCTTTCCTAACGCGGCCCCATCTCCTCCCGTACAGCCTGCTCCAGCCTCTCCCTCACCTTCAAAGCACCACCCAGCTCCACTCCTGGCTCCAGCAGCGTCTCCCCACTCCTACACCTGCTCCACCCTGGCTTCTCCGGCTCCACCCAGCTGCTTGCCAGAGCTGCTCCCTTTCCCTCGCCCACTTCTGAAAGTGAACCTTCCCACTCAGCCCCCCAGCTCTTCCCATTGCCCCCATCCCCACACACCCCTGCAGCCATCCCCTGCACAGGTCTTCAGGCGGGAACACTGTGTGCCTCCATGGGACGGCAGTAACAGTGGCTGCTCTGCATTCCTCATGGGGGCTCAGCAGCCATGTATGGCTCAGCCATTCAGGGTCCCTTGTGAGATGCCGTGCACAAGGGCTCCCAAGTTGTGGCTGCAGAAGAGCCCTCAGCTCCAGGGAGAGGGGCTGTTGGGTGCTTTTAACCTCAGTTTCTGAGCTCTGCTCTGCATAATTGCACCCGCAACTAAAGCGTGTCCAGGCTCCAGTTGAGCTGTGCCCAGTATGTTCTCTGGGCGTCGCCAAGTGCGGCATTTCTCCAGCTGGCAGTACGGGGAGCCCAGCTGGGCCCTGCCCACCCTAGAGAACTCGCTTGGCATTGGGAACATAACTTAAATAAGGGACCAAGCAATGAGTCGGCTGAGCGACCACAACGGCCTTTCATTGGGACTGGCTGTGCCTAGGTGCGAAGCCACTGCCATGTCCGGCAGGTGGTGTAGCACAGTGATGAACTGGCAGTGCAAACGCCCCCCCTTCCCACAGTCCCAGTGCGTCATGCATGGACCCGGGATTCACTAGGTCTAGCCCTGACTCTGCTACTCCTAGGTCTCTGGGCAAGACTCTGCCTCTCACAGAGCCCCGGTTTGCCCATGTGTGGAACGGGGCAGCTCCACCCTGCCTCCCATAGGCCAGTGCGGGTTAACTAATGAACACGCTCTGTATTCCCCGTGGGCAGCTTTCCACTTACCTGAACGACCTCAGTCAGCCCCCATGCCCAGCACCGAACAAACCAGACTAGCCCCACTCACCTGGTGAGCCAGCAAAGCAGAGACCCCTGCTGCTGAGACCACAGGTCCTGCTCTGCCTCTCTCCCCAATCCCCAAGAGACTGGGATGCAGTGGCACCTGCCTGGTGGGGCAGGAGCTCTGTGGGAGGCGATGAGCCAACCTGCTCAGCCAGAAGAGTCTGTCATGGGGAAAGGGAGGTTCCCTGGCACTGACTGAATTCTAAAGGGAATCTGGGGAGGATTTTGCAACTTTTGCTCCGACCCTCCCAGCAGCATTTGCAAACCTCTGGTCACACAACACGACCCAGGAGCAGGGAAGGCCCCAAGTGCTGGTCTGGGGCAGAGGGAGAGGACCCTCAGGGGAACCCCCTACCTGCCTCTCCATCTCTCCCCTGAATTCCTTCTATGGACTTCCCTGATGCACAGGATCAGCCCCACCCCCAGTCCAGAAACCTGGGGACAGTTCAGAGTTTCTCCTCTGTAATGTGTTTGTGCCACTTCTGCTCTCATCTCTTTTCAGGCTGTTGTCTCAGGGTCCCCTGAGCTCTCCTGTGGGTCTCTGTAAATGCTCAAGTCTCCACCAGTCCAGACAGCAAACCAAGTGCTGTCTCTGCAGATGTCTCCAGTTCTCAGCATTGCCTGAGTCACCCCAACACCCCACCTTGCCTCTGGCCGCAAGTCTCACGGCAACAGTTCTGCAACCTAATAATCTTTGGTTTACATTTCTCCAGCCATCTCCCACACTGACGTCTTCCGCTAACTCCACCAATCAGCTAATTCTCGGCTTTTGGCAGAAACCCCACACGACCCCCTCGGTGAATAGCGAGGAGACGGTCGGCCACAGGGTAAGACACCTTCCCGGGCACATCTGCGTCAGTCACCCCAGCACTCATGTGCCGATGGGATACCTTTCGCGGTCTTTGAAAGTAGGAATGCGCAGTGGCAGGTGCCCTGGCCTCCCAGAAAACCCCTGAGAGCAGCTCCCTCCTCAAGAACCTATCCACAGGCTCATCTGGAGAGCCCTAAAAAGCCCTGTGCTAGGAGCAGTGATTACCCTGGGCTTCCCAGGAGGCAGAGGCCTTACAACCTTGTTAAAACAGCTGTTTATAAGAGCCCCCCCTCCACTTTCCAGGGCTGCTTTTCGCAGAGGGTGGGTTGGATTGCCCCCCCCGCCCCCCCCGCTCCTAAGAGTTAAACAGGCCACAACCAACAAGTCTTGTGTTTTTGGTTGCTTTAGAGCCAAGATCTGGTCAGCGCTGGCCCATTCCCTGCTCTGTCTCAGCTGCCTTGGCTAGCATACCTGCCATGGACTGCAGCAGAACCAGCCCTTCCAGGCCAGCACCAAAGTGCAAGTTCTGGGATGTAAACACCTCCTTTCCTGCCTGGAGCAGGCAGCGCTGTTCTTGCGCAGTAGCTTGTTTCCTAGCACAGAGAAAGGGTGAGAACATCTAAGGTTTCCCCTGTAGCCTTTGCCACACCTGTGAGCAGGCAGCCAAACACTCAGCTTCCTGACACCTCTCCTGGCGTGTGAAGCAGATGCCAGCCCCAGGCTCCTGTCAAGCTCTGCACCAGGTGGCAGGGGACAGCTCAGACTGTTTGTGTTATTCAGCAGGACAGGAGACCCCAAGAGCTTCCTGTGCCCTTAGGCTGGTGGTTCCCCCTGTGACGAAGTGGGACTGTTCTTAATGTTTCCTCTGAATAGTGTGGGGGTGCCTCAGTTTCCCCTAGGGAGTTCTTAAGTATCTAGGTGGTGGGATAAGGGTGTATGATCATTGCAGAGCCCTAGAGGGCAGGTGTGTGCAGGGGTCTGGACACAGAGAATGGCTGACACCCTGTTTCCTGGTAACTGATGGCCTGGCCCTTCCCCCCTGCAAAGTGAGAGCTTAAGGGGTTGGAGAACAAAGGAATCAGGTGACCTCCTGGCCCAGAAAGGGACAAAGCCCAGAGGAGGAGGGGCTGGAGAGAGTTTCAGTTGGGGGCTGGCTGGGGACATGGAGAGAAGGGCAGACGTGGTTGTCTGGCTCACTGCCCCCCAAAATGGACCCAGCTGAGGGGTCCTGTTCTCTGCACCTACAAGTTCTGCTTTAGACCATGTTCCTGTCGTCTAATAAACCTCCTGTTTTACTGGCTGGCTGAGAGTCACGTCTGACTGCGAAGTTGTGGGGCAGGACCCTCTGGCTTCCCCAGGACCCCCCTGGTCGGGAAGCGCACAGAGGGGCAGAGGATGCTGAATGCTCTGAGGTCAGACCCAAGAAGGTGAGTTGTGTGAGCTGTGTGTCCTGAAGACAGTCTGCTCACAGAAAGGTTTCAGAGTAGCAGCCGTGTTAGTCTGTATTCGCAAAAAGAAAAGGAGTACTTGTGGCACCTTAGAGACTAACAAATTTATTTGAGCATAAGCTTTTGTGAGCTACAGCTCACTTCATCGGATGCATTCAGTGGAAAATACAGTGGGGAGATTTATATACATAGAGAACATGAAACAATGGGTGTTACCATACACACTGTAACCAGAATGATCACTTAAGGTGAGCTATTACCAGCAGGAGCGTGCGGGGGTAGGGGGGACCTTTTATAGTGATAATCAAGGTGGGCCATTTCCAGCAGTTGACAAGAACGTCTGAGGAACAGTGAGGGGGGGGAATAAACAAGGGGAAACAGTTTTACTTTGTGTAATGACCCATCCACTCCCAGTCTTTATTCAAGCCTAAGTTAATTGTATCCAGTTTGCAAATTAATTCCAATTCAGCAGTCTCTCGTTGGAGTCTGTTTCTGAAGTTTTTTTGTTGAAGAATTGCCACTTTTAGGTCTGTAATTGAGTGACCAGAGAGATTGAAGTGTTCTCTAACTGGTTTTTGAATGTTATAATTCTTGACGTCTGATTTGGATCCATTTATTTTTTTACGTAGAGACTGTCAAGTTTGCCAATGTACATGGCAGAGGGGCATTGCTGGCCCATGATGGCATAGATCACATTGGTAGATGTGCAGGTGAACAAGCCTCTGATAGTGTGGCTGATGTGATTAGGTCCTATGATGGTGTCCCCTGAATAGATATGTGGACACAGTTGGCTTTGGGCTTTGTAGCAAGGATAGGTTCCTGGGTTAGTGGTTCTGTTGTGTGGTATGTGGTTGCTGGTGAGTATTTGCTTCAGGTTGGGGGGCTGTCTGTAAGCAAGGACTGGCCTGTCTCCCAAGATCTGTGAGAGTGATGGGTCGTCCTTCAGGATAGGTTGTAGATCCTTCACGATGCGTTGGAGAGGTTTTAGTTGGGGGCTGAAGGTGCTCTCCTGCTGGTAATAGCTCACCTTACCTGACACCCTGTCACGAACTCCCTAGGAGATGCTCTGGAACTGCTCCCTGCAAAGCCAGGCAGGACTCTGGTGAAGTCTCCTTTCTGTGAGCAGCCTGTCTGCAGGACACAAAGCTGCTCACACAGCTTCCACCTTCCTGGGTCTGACCTCAGAGCATTCAGCATCCTCTGCCCCTCCGTGTGCTTCCCACAGCCAGGCAGGCTCCTGGGGAAGCCAGAGGGTCCTGCCCCCCAACTCCGCAGTCAGACGTGACTCTCAGCTAGCCAGTAAAACAGACGGTTTATTAGACGACAGGAACATGGTCTAAACCAGAGCTTGTAGGTGCAGAGAACAGGACCCCTCAGCTGGGTCCATTTTGGGGGGCAGTGAGCCAGACAACCACGTCTGCACTTCACTCCTCGTCCCCAGCCAGCCCCAAACTGAAACTCTCTCCAGCCCCTCCTCCTCTGGGCTTTGTCCCTTTTCCGGGCCAGGAGGTCACTGGATTCCTTTGTTCTCCTACCCTTTAGCTCTCACCTTGCAGGGGAGAAGGGCCCAGGCCATCAGTTGCCAGGAGACAGAGTGTCGGCCATTTATGTACACTGACCCTTTGCTCTGCAACAATTACACCACCTTATCCCACCCCCTAGAGACTTAAGAAATGCCTAGGGGAAACTGAGGCACCCCTACGGTATTCAGAGGATACATTAAGAACAGTCCCACTTCGTCACAGGGGCCTCCGCACCCAGCTCCTCCGTAGGGTCACTGTGACTCTTCCCTCTGTGGCTCCTCAGAGAGCATTAGCCACATAGGTGAGTAGCTGGAGGCAATGGAGGGCAGGACAATGGCAAACACCATTGTGGCACACCAGCCACTGGGCATGGAACACTTCCCAGAACAGCTGGGCACTGGCAGCCTCCATCGGGAGGCTGCTCCAAGAGCATGGGGTGGCATGAGGTTCTGCCTGGGTGTCACTTGGGCACCAGATGATGGGGGTGGTACTCTTCCAAGCTCTACCCACAGAATGAGCTCCACCCACGAAACACCACTCTCAGACACTCGTGCAAAATATGGCTTGGCTAGGCTCCTTCTTGGGTGGGTAGGGGTGGCTCTTCCATGCCCACTCACTCTTGATGCAGCAATAAGCCGTCATGCACTGCAGCCGTGCCGATGTTCACACCATGCTCCTCCCCATGTGCTCCAGTGAGCCGCCCAAATAGGCAATCGGCTACACACCGGCACTGGGTACCAGTGTGAGCCCCATGGGGGGAAGGGGCAGGACATGCTTGGCATAGCTAGTGTTCCCAGTTCTGCTAATCCAGATGTTGCTGCCTCACTGATGCTGGGGGCACGTTTTGGAGGCTTTCAAAGGCTTTCAAAGTGTGTCCAGTGCCTAGCTTAGCAGAGCCACCATCCAGCCTGGGGCTGCCCTGGCCTCCTTGCTTCCAGCTGCTTCTCTGTCCCACAGGCTCTTCATGGAGCAGGATCACAGGAGCAGCTGGAGAAAGGAGGCTCTGGCTGAACTGGTGCCAGTGGACACACAGCGAGGGGAGATGCCCTGAGGCCCAGAACTGCGGGCAGCTTGGTGCCAGCCGCAGCACTTGCCACGGCTGGTGATCGCTGCAGCGGGTTCATCGATCACAGGGGTGGGGGGTGCTCTCTACATCCCCCCCAAACGATCCCAGATCATAAACCTACCCACCCCCCCAGTCCGTGCCCCCTTTGCCCCCAGCCGGGCAGGGCAGAGTCCAGCCCCATAGTATTACGTGATCCCCATCGAGTGTGCTGGAGTGCAGGCTGCTCTCTCTGGCCCTTTGCAGTAGCCCAGCCCTACTGGCAGCAGCTCACTGTGGCCAGGGTTCCACCCCCCAAGGGGCCTCACTGGGTCATTCCACCCCCCAGCAGCTGGGTGGGGCTGGGAAAGCTGGATTTTCTAATGACCTCCAGCCATGGGCAAGCCCCAAAGTCTCCAAGCAGAAACCTGCCCAGGGTCCCCCCATGAGAGAGGGCCCAGCCCCCTGTGACACGGACACCCACATGGCGGGCTGCGGGAGATTCTGGATTTGATTTTGCAGCTTAGGCCCTTTTCTCCTCCCCGTTCTCCTTCCAATGCACCTCGTCCCACCCCGCTCCTGCCCATCTGCACACTGTGCCCACCAGGCACCCGCCTGCCCCAGGCAGGGAGCCAAGCCAGGAGGGGCTGGGCCGCGCACTGCAGCCTGGGAACCACACCGCTCACTCCCTGGGATGCTGCACCCCCTGCTGGATCACTGCTTTCTAGCATGACTAGTGCATGCCACCTCTGCACCGGGTGAACTGTGCCCGCAAACTGCCCCGCCCAAGGGGCGCCCAGGCAGGGCCCCTTGGGGGTGTCTGTGCACGCGAGCGGATGTTCGGCAGGGCCAGATACAGGGCCAGTGGGGAGGGGATGCAGATTCCAAAGGCAGCAAGCCCAAGCGTTTGGGAAACTGAAAGCACGAACGTTGTGGATGCCTGCAGCGTGGGCATTGCGGGTGGGGAATGGGGCCTGACAGGGCAGCTCCATGGGAGCACACAGGTCCTGGGGACAAAGCGCAGAGGCTGACCTGCCCCCAGGAGGGACCCTCCACCCGGATCACACACACGACGTGTCACAAGCACTTACCTGCCACCCCGGGCGCTGTCTGGATGAAAAGGAACCAGCCCACGATGCTGGTGCACCCGGCCCACATGGCGCCTTTCCTGCCCAGTGCCATCCCCACCGCCAGTCCCAGCAAGCGCGGCACTGGGCACCTGGGCCTGAAAGCAGGATGGAGGCTGTGAGTGTCGGGGCCGCTGGGTCACCCACTCCCCGCTCAGTGTCCCCTCAGCAGCACCAGCCTCAGCAGCAGCTGGGCAAGCCCAGCACCACAGGGACTTCTGGAGCAGAACATGGGCAGGGGGCCAAGCTGCCTGCCCCAGCCCAGTGATGGGGGGGGTCAGGGAGTGGAACTGGACCAGCCAGCTGAGTCCTTGCTGCCAGCACCCGGCACTCAGCAGGGCTTGGGCTGAGGCCATCACCTCTCCTTGGCTCTTCTGCCACTGCCGGGGGCTGCACCATGGCACCCAGGCCCACGGCCCCGGCCCAGCCCTCCGCCCGCCCCTCTGGCCCCACAGCCAGGGCCCGGCCCGGCCCTCCGCCTGCCCCTCCGGCCCTACAGCCAGGGCCCGGCCCGGCCCGGCCCTCCGCCCCCACCTCCGGCCCCACAGCCAGGGCCCGGCCCAGCCCGGCCCTCCGCCCGCCCCTCCGGCCCCACAGCCAGGGCCCGGCCCGGCCTGGCCCTCCGCCCGCCCCGTCCCCACAGCCAGGGCCCGGCCCGGCCCGGCCCTCCGCCCGCCCCGTCCCCACAGCCAGGGCCCAGCCCGGCCCGGCCCTCTGCCCCCCCTCCGGCCCCACAGCCAGGGCCCGGCCCGGCCCGGCCCTCCGCCCGCCCCGTCCCCACAGCCAGGGCCCAGCCCGGCCCGGCCCTCCGCCCCCCGCTCCGGCCCCACAGCCAGGGCCCGGCCCGGCCCAGCCCTCCGGCCGCCCCTCCGGCCCCACAGCTAGGGCCCACCCTGGCCCTCCGCCCGCCCCGTCCCCACAGCCAGGGGCCAGCCCGGCCCTCCGCCCGCCCCGTCCCCAGAGCCAGGGGCCAGCCTGGCCCTCCGCCCGCCCCGTCCCCACAGCCAGGGGCCAGCCCGGCCCTCCGCCCGCCCTGTCCCCACAGCCAGGGGCCAGCCCGGCCCTCCGCCCGCCCCGTCCCCACAGCCAGGGGCCGGCCCAGTCTCACCATTTTGCCCTCGTGTCACGTTTCCAGCCTTTCCTGCCTCTCTGCCCCAACAGCGAAGGCTCGTGTCCTGGCTCCAGGAACTCCTGGCTACTTCACGCCAGCTCCCCCAGTCTGGGGCTGCCCAAAAACGTCCCTGAGGCTCCTTTGGGGCCAGGCGTTCCTATAAAGGGCCTTCATCTGCCCGCCCAGCTGCAGCCGGCTGAGTCACCCGCTCGGACAGCGATGGCAGCCGGACCACCCAGCGTTCGCGTCTCCCACCCGGAGATGCTGCGCACGTCCTTGCTGCCCGCCATGGGGCACAGCAGGGCTAACCCCCAAGGCTGGCCAAACTGGGAGCCCATTGGACAGGAGACAAAGAGCCAAGAGCCAGAGGGGTGGCAGGACCCTTTCCACCCCAGAGGTCAGTGGGGACCCATAGCCTTCATAGCAACGGCCTGTGCTTGCCAATGCCGGCCTGTGGGTCCCTCAGGGACCCTGGGGAGCTGTAGAAGCTGGGGAAGCCTCTCCAAAGCCGCAGGCTTGGCAGCAGCTTTGGGGTCTCAGGTGGGGCATGGGGTCCCTGTGGCCTAGAGGTGCTGCAGGGACCAGCTGAGGGCCACACCTTAGCACTGTCATGGCAAGTGTGGACCTAGCCTCGGGCCTCGTCCCTGACCAGGGGAGGGGCTGTGCTTTGGCTTGTTTTCAGCATAGCAAGTTTATTGGTCAGCGTGACCCCCCCCGTCCATCGGTCCATCCATCCCCCAGCACTCAGCCTGGTCCCTCCTGGGCAGTGCCTTGCACTGGCTCCCCCCGCCCAACCCTGGTCACCTCCATCTTCCCCTAGCTGCTCTCGCTGAACCCCATTCCGTAGGAAGCGGCACTGCATCCGTCTCTGGGCTCGCCCAACTGCTCACGGCTGCCTGTCCCCCCCGAACGCCTTGCCACTGGGGCACCCTCAGCTGCCAAGTGCTGCACAATTCCCCTGTGACCATGGTGGCCTTCTCAACCACTCCTGACTTGCCACCCGCTATTCCTGGAGCATCCCCCAAACGCCCCTCTCCACTGCTTACTACAACCCCTAAGCCCCCCCACCCCATTCCCTGGGCCACACACCCAACGTCACACAACGCTCTGGTCGCCTGGGGCTAAACACCCCCAGTAAAACAAACATGAAGGCTGCAGGCTCCTTCAGAACTAGGCACCGGCTCAACTGCAAAACCCGTCCCAGAGCCATGCGCTGCACCGCTGAGCATCAGCGTCTTGGCTGCCAGGGCGGGAGTGCTGTGACAAAGTGGGACTGTTCTTAATATTTCCTCTGAATAGTGTGGGGGTGCCTCAGTTTCCCCTAGGCAGTTCTTAAGTATCTAGGTGGTGGGATAAAGGTGTATGATCATTGCAGAGCCCTAGAGAGCAGATGTGGGCAGGGATCTGGACACAGAGAATGGCCGACACCCTGTTTCCTGGCAACTGATGGCCTGGGCCCTTCCCCCTGCAAGGTGAGAGCTAAAGGGTTGGAGAATAAAGGAATCAGGTGACCTCCTGGCCCGGAAAGGAACAAAGCCCAGGGGAGGAGGGGCTGGAGGGAGTTTCAGTTTGGGGCTGGCTGGAGCCATGGAGTGAAGTGCAGACATGGTTGTCTGGCTCACTGCCCCCCAAAATGGACCCAGCTGAGGGGTCCTTTTCTCTGCACCTGCAAGCTCTGTGTTAGACCATGTTCCTGTCGTCTAATAAACCTTCTGTTTTACTGGCTGGCTGAGAGTCACATCTGACTGCAAAGTTGGGGTGCAGGACCCTCTGGCTTCCCCAGGAGCCCCACCTGAGTGGACTCACTGTGGGAAGCGCACGGAGGGGCAGAGGAGGCTGAATGCTCCGAGGTCAGACCCAGGAAGGTGGAAGCCGGGTGAGCTGTGTGTCCTGTAGACAGTCTGCTCACAGAAAGGAGACTGCCCCAGAGTCCTGACTGGCTTCATGGGGAGCAGTTCCAGAGCGTCACCCGGGGACTCCGTGAGAACTGGTGGTAGAGGTGGGATGTACTGCACCCCATGGGTGGCACTTCCTGCAGTAAGTGACTGGGGAGCAGTAGCACGAAGGGGGATTGACGAGGACCAGGTGTGCTGAAGGCTCAGAGAGGAGCGGTTTCGGAGAGCGGTTAACCCCTGGGAGTGTGTGACCAGCGAGAAGGACTGTGCAGTAATGGGGTCCCCCCCGGGGACTGCGGTGAGCAGTCTCAGGGGCAGAGGAGTCTGCAGCTCGACCCTGGCAAAGAGGTGGTGACCTCGAGAAGGGCTGGCACACTAGGGGTTCTCCCTGGAAACCGTGGGGAGCTGAGAGTACACAGGCCTGTGAGTCCACAACAACTTGGGAAGAGCGGAGTGATGGCCTGTCACCGTCTCCTTAAGAAGGACATTGTAACCCTGTGCAGAAAGAGAGGGTCGCACATTGGAAAGTTCACCAAAGCACAGTTAATTGTGCAGCTGGAGGAGGACGACTGCCCTAAGGAACAGATTCCTGACCCCAAATGGGGCTATAGCAGGATCTGGGAGCAGCTGGAGTGGGAGCCAGGCATCCCCAAGACTCCAGTCCCCGACCAGACGAGGGTCTTCACGATCGGGTTCCCCATCGGGGGATTGGAGACGGACGGGATTGGAGCTGAGTCCCAGAGAGCAAGAGGACTGTGAGAGACAGCGAGAGCCCAAGAAAGAGCTGCAGAAGCAGCAGCAGCATGAACTGGAGGTGGGGGAGCGGAGAGGCCTAGGGGACCCCCCAGGGGTGAGTGGGGTTAGACCCTGGGGGGCCAGTTCCGCAGGGAACCTTGAGACTAAATTGCTGCACCTGGTTAAGGAGGGGGGGGTGTGTGGATGCCCACCTCACTGCCTTTGAGCAGGCTGGCGATTTGAAGCAGGGGGACCCTGCGGAAAAGCCCCAGTATCTAGCTCCCTTGCTGGGTCCCAAGGCCATAGACTCCGTCAGCCAGATGGGTGGGGAGGCGGACAGGCTCCCACTCCTGATCCCAACCTATATGTCTGTGTGGAGTTTCCTGGGGCCAGGCCCCTCGGACCTCCAGTGGGAGCAGAAGGTGATGGTCAATGCGGAGACATTTCTGGGGTGGCGAGATCCTGGGACAGAGAGAACTGTTGTCAGGCCCCGGGTGGTGCAGCCTCAGATGCCGAGGGGCTGTGTGAGGGTCCCAGGGACGAAGCCCCTCGCCCTCTCTATGGCCCAGATCCCTGTGAAGACCCAGGAGGGGTGGGGCTGGCTGGTTGTTGGGGTTCTCCAGGATACCAGCTGCAAGACCCTGTTGTGGGGTGACTGTCTCTTTGGGACAGGATCCAGACCCTGCTCCGGTAACAGCCGAGGGTTTGAATTTGAATCCAGGGAACCAATCGGTGGAGAGGAAAATGGTCAGTGAAAATGCAGCTGACCTGGCTGGCAGCAGGGAGGAGCGGCTAGGCTCAGGCTACCTGCCTGCCTGTAACCAGACCCCTGGGGCTGGGTGGGACAGAGAGATGCTCCCCGCCCCCTTGCACACCGGAGAGGGGGGCTCAGGGGGCTCAGGCTGGTGCTGATGCAGTGAGGAAAGCAGCGAGCTCACTGCTTACCCCCACTGGGACAGCAAGGGCAGCGCTGAGCACAGTGGGAGCTGAGACCCCAGCTGAGCGGGGGGACCCACAGGCAGGGCAGGGGATCTGTTGGGAGTGACAAGGTGCTTGGTAATGAAAGTTTGGATGAGCCTAGGCAGCCTTGTGAGCTGATGGCTGTGTCTAGTCAGCAGTGGGGGAAGGCGAGGAGAGTGGAAGATGAGTGTCCCTGGACCTCACCTGTTAGCTGGGTGGAGAATTGTGAGAGTGAAGGAAACGTGCCTGTGTCTGTCACGGGTATTGACTTGCCTATGGAGGGAGCTACCCTAATCTCCAAGCAGCTGTCTGTGACCAGCCTTGTGTGCTGGGACAAGGGGAAAGAGATCCCAAGCTGTG
Source organism: Eretmochelys imbricata (assembly GCF_965152235.1). Lineage (NCBI taxonomy): Eukaryota > Metazoa > Chordata > Testudines > Cheloniidae > Eretmochelys > Eretmochelys imbricata. Next base: position 518,985 of record NC_135595.1, on the reverse strand, counting down.
TGTCTGGGAAAGGAGAAAGTGTGTCCGGCTCTTCTTTGTGGAGCAGACAGAAGGGGCCTTTCAACCTGTGACGGTTGAGGATAGTGCAGTTGTCTCAGAGTTGGTTCTGGATTCAGCTAAAGCCCAGGAAGGGAATGGTCCTAAGTCTGTGTCTGCTCGGGAGAATGGCCCTGTAACTAGGTCTCATCCAGTTAGTGTCTATGTAAAATCCCAGAGACCAGACAATTCTGGTGCTTGTATTTTGCCTGTTGCTAGTGTGTGGCAAAGGGAAGGAGAATGCTTCTGACCTTTTATCTAGGAAGTCTGTCAGTTTGCCTGAAAGGGGATTGTGTAGAAATCCGCCTGATGGGCCAGAGGTAATTCTGGATGTAAGTGAGACCCAGAAAGAGTCTGTTGTTGCTCAGGAAAGTGTTCCTCTAGAGCAAGCCCTAGGTAAAGAGAGTAAGAGCAGAATTTCTGTGAGGGGTGAATTGTTGCATAGAAAAGCCCTAGGGAAAGGAATCCTCATGGAGTCTTTGCAAGCAGTTTACAGCCACTGAAGGGTGTGAAAGTGATTTAATCAAGAAAGTTTCAGTTGCTAAAGGCCAGAAATTTTCTGTTGTGAATGGATCCACTGACTTTCCTGTTGAAAGATCCAGTGTGGATAGCTTTGAGAAGGTCTCAGATGGAGTGAAAGCTGTTAAGAAAGGTAAACCGTCCTATAACCAAGTGGCTGTGTTTGGCCAGCTTGTGGGGGAGACAAGGTTGTTGAGAAAGGGATGTCTCCATGCTAGTTCTGTAAGTGAACAGTATGTGGCCCAGGTCAAGATGGGGGCCCTTAACCAAGAGAGCCCGAATTGCAGCCCTCCAGACTGGAGCACTCGGAGAAGACCCAATCCCAGTTTGATCCCCTGGGGTTTTGGGGGGGCCAAAGGGCAAAGGCCGCATGTGGGAAGATTTATGCGGCCTGCAAGTGCTATCAACCACCCCCGACCTAAGGGAGGGTGTGAAACTGGAAGGGCCTGGTGTAACTCCCACCAAGGAATGGGAGAGATGCTGGGGCATCAATGGGAAAGTTGGTGGGTTCGAACTTCCCCAGGTCACCGGCTAAAGTGACCCCGCTCAGTTCGATCTTGAAGGGGGGAGAAATGTGACGAAGTGGGACTGTTCTTAATGTTTCCTCTGAATAGTGTGGGGGTGCCTCAGTTTCCCCTTGGCAGTTCTTAAGTATCTAGGGGGTGGGATAAGGGTGTATGATCATTGCAGAGCCCTAGAGGGCAGATGTGTGCAGGGGTCTGGACACAGAGAATGGCCGACACCCTGTTTCCTGGCAACTGATGGCCTGGCCCTTCCCCCTGCAAGGTGAGAGCTAAAGGGTTGGAGAACAAAGGAATCCAGTGACCTCCTGGCCCCTGAAAGGGACAAAGCCCAGAGGAGGAGGGGCTGGAGGGAGTTTCAGTTTGGGGCTGGCTGGAGCCATGGAGTGAAGTGCAGACGTGGTTGTCTGGCTCACTGCCCCCTAAAATGGACCCAGCTGAGGGGTCCTGTTCTCTGCACCTGCAAGCTCTGTGTTAGACCATGTTCCTGTCGTCTAATAAACCTCCTGTTTTACTGGCTGGCTGAGAGTCACATCTGACTGCAAAGTTGGGGTGCAGGACCCTCTGGCTTCCCCAGGAGCCCCACCTGAGCGGACTCGCTGTGGGAAGCGCACGGAGGGGCAGAGGATGCTGAATGCTCCGAGGTCAGACCCAGGAAGGTGGAAGCTGTGTGAGCTTTGTGTCCTGAAGACAGGTTGCTCCCAGAGAGGAGACTCCCATAGTGTCCTGACTGGCTTCATGGGGAGCAGTTCCAGAGCATCACCCAGGGACTCCGTGACAAGTGCCTAACTGCTTCTCTGTGGTATCAGCTATCTTTATGGGGCAGGGCAATTAAACTACTTTCCTCTGGTGCCACCAGCCACATCTGCCCTGCTACGCACAGAGCAGGGATAGGCCACACACAGCTGCGGGGACCCTCAGGGAGGCCAGCACACAGGATGCATCCGACTGACAGGCTGCAGCCAGGTCAATGCATCCCAGGAAGTGGGGACAGAAGCTGGGAAATCTCCAGGGAGGCTTAGTATGGAATGTGACCAACTAGAGAGAAGCCCCTTGTCCCGACCCCCCACAGCCCGCGTGGAGATGCCTGGCCAAGGGGAACCCCTCAGCCAAGCCCCATCTCAGATACTCATTGTGATCAGCCCCTCAGTTTGTCTTTTCATCTGCCTGCCTCACGGCTGAGGAGCTCAGCCAGGGACAGAATAGTCAGGGAGAATGGCTCTTGCTTTTCCCTGAAGCTGGGTGGGGGCTTGGGGCCCAGCCCATTCCCACAGCAGCAATTCTGCTTTAGGAAAATGACTTTAATAATGGATCCAAACCCGTGACTTGCAGCAAAGCTTCAGGAGCGGCTCAGTGCAAGGCCCTGTTCCCCAGTCCCGAGGCAGGCAGGCAGGCAGCATGCCACTGACGGAACCACAGAAACACACCAGGGGTGGGAAGGTCAAAGCACCCCCCTCCCCGCCTACATCACTGCTCAGAGAGGTGGCCTGATCCAGCCCCCTGGGCTTAGACCGTCCGCGCTCCAGGCCCCAAGGCCCCTGCCTGGCCATGGGCTCTCACTTCTCTGTGCCCTATTTCCCCAACTCACCCCCGAGAGGGCTGCTGTGGTGCTCAGAGAACAGCCCACGCTCAGCGTCTGTGCACACACCTCGCCTGCTCCTCTAAGGCCAGCCCAGCCCCTGGGGCCCTGGCACCCCCCAGAGCCACCATGGCTTCAGGTCTCCCAGGACCAGCCCTGCTCACCTGGCGATTGAGCCCGCGGCACTGCCAGCAAAGCCGGTGGCGCTTGTGCAGCCGGCTGCCAAGGAAACAGGAACTGACAGGAGTTGTCTTGCTCCACAGAGCTGACAGGGATACGGGGACACCTGCCTTGCAGGCCGCACTGCTCGGTGATCATCCTGGGGACAAGGCAAGGCCCTGGCTTTGCATTTAGGGGAATCCAGGGAGGATTTTTCAACATTTGCTCCAATATAACGTTCAAATCCGCCGGCTGTGCTTGCCAATCTTTGGCTTTTCACCCATTCCCAGTGCAGGGGAGACCCCGAGCACTGGGCAGGGAGCAGGGAACGAGGATGAGACTCCTTCTCCTTCCAGCCCTTTGGGGCTTGGGGTGGATCATTCCCTAGAAACCCTCCTGCAGACCTGGCCAGACACATGGTCCAGTCTTACAGCCGGTCTTGGACCACGTCAGAGGATGAGGTAAAATCACCCAGAACATATATTCCAGGAATCCCAGCTGAATGTGGAGGTGAGGTTGAGTGCGTTGTAGTGTCTCAAGGGTAAAACCGTTACAGGGAACACAATCGTCACAAACCCAGGAAAGGCCAAGTGAAGGTTAAACACAAACACAATCCAGACATGGTTATTAGGGGCTGGAAATGCCCAGTTTACGGCACCCAAACAAAGGTACGGCCTGCCCTGTAGCAACATCATGCAGTAGCCAGACACTGATCCCTCCATCACAATGCTTGCAGTTCCCGCTTAGGTTAAATGGATTTATACACATATTAGATTTTCTTCCTTTCTTTCATCCTGTTGCAGAAGGCTGGAGTTAGAGATGTTTCCAAACCTTAAATTCTGCATTCCCAAGCCTTAAGGAACATGTGGGGCTTGCTTTTAAACTTTCTTCACCTCAGCATTTCCTGGGTTTATAATGCCCGGCTTGGCGATAATTGCAACATCCCTGTAACATTTGCAGGTTCTGATACACACTCAGACTTAACGTCATTTCAACACAGACTGCAGCTGGCAATTTCCCTGCTTTCTGTTATTATTACAAACTCAACATAGGAACTAAAGGAGAAACCCAAAGCCAACATTACTAGTGATCCTGAGGAGTGTCAACCTTAAACGTTTCATTTATAGGGGCAGCTTCACCACAGCACTTTGGCTGTGCACCCACTCTGGAGCAGTGCAAAGTAGGCAGAGCACGCAGTCCCCAGTCCCTTGCTCACACCTACTTCCCCTCACACTCCTCCGGGTGCGTGCAAGCCCATATCCACACTGAAGCTTCCCCCTGCTCTCCCCCGCACCCTCGGTGAGCAGAGCAGGTGAAACAAGGAGCTTTTCAAAGCCATTTGTTTCTTTAGGACTGAGTCTCTCTGCTGCCAAGCCCCACCAGTGTCCCTAAGGGCAGGTTGGCTTCGTTACCATGGGTCATTTTGAAAGATGGCATCCTTGCTGAGGGCACTTTCAGCTTCGCTGCCACTGAGCCAACAGGAGACAGCAGCCAGGCGTTGTGTGCGGAACTCTCTGCAGAAGAAGATTAGTTGTCAGTCCCTGCTGAAGAAACTTGCAGTTACCAAGACCACTGCCAAAAAATAAAGATTAATCCTCTTAAAAAAAAGAAAGAAAGAAAGTCTTCAACTGTAGCCAGTGCACCAGGTTTTAGTGAGTCTGAAGTGGGCAGTTTGAAGCATCTCTGTTATCCCATTAATAAGATCATTCAGGACACACAAAACAGTCTGACACCAGGTGCTAAACTTCTTAAAGGAACCATTTTAAATTAATTTTTATTCAAAATAAGTAAACAAATTACTTGGAAATGTTCCGAAATTTCATTCTGTGCTCAAAAAGTAATAGCTGGAACGTGGAGGAAAGTATGCTGTGTTCCTCATACATAAACCAGTGGTGGAATACCTGCTTTACATGCAAAACAACTCCGCTTCAGTAACGGGGCCACTGGTCTGCTCGTTCCTCCTAGAGCAGTGAGTCACTGGGTCACGCTAGGAAGCGGGAGGGTTTAGATTTTGTCCAAGCTTTGGTTTTATCCTTTCAAAATGTAACTATGGGTGTTAATCCATATAAATGACTAATGCTTTTTTGGAATCCTATCAGCTCTTGGCCTCAGTGAAATCTTGTGGCAGTGAGTTCCACAGGTAAATTATGCACCCTGTTAGAAATAATTTCTTTTTATGTACTTTAAACATTTATTTCCTTACAATTTCATCTGCTGGGCCCTTGCTCTGCTATTCGCAGAAAAGGTAAAGAAGCTCTCTCACCCATTCCCTATTTCCTCTCCCTCAGGCCTGCCAGCCCTGGGGCAGGTGATGCAGGGAAAGGCACTGTCAGAGCAGCATGTTCCCTGGGCCGCTGCGCCCCTTGCTAGTCAACAATTATTCAATGTATACAGCACCATCCGCAGCATGAACTCTGCCAGGCAAAGTCCCTGGCCCAAGGGCTCCCAGGCGGGGAGAGCCTGTAGGGGTTGGAACAGCATCCGGCATGCCCCACTGGAGCCCGATTCTGTCACAGAGCAACAAGGAACACAGAGCCCAGAATGAGCCTGGGCCCTCATCTGTGACCCCCTGCTTCAGTTATCAGCCACTGTCTGAGGTGAGGGTCCAACCTCAAGGAGCTCCCTGTGATTCCATCTCTTGCAGCCCAACAGGGGAAGGCCAGAGATGCCGACAGACGGCAGCAGAACAGGCAGCCCAGCAAGCCAGGGGGAGACGGGGAGCCAGCCGGGGCACCCGCCCCAAACGCGGACCTCCCTGGGGCAGATTAAGGTGAGCAGCGCTCAGCCCAGGGGTAATGGCTCCTGGTGCAAGTGCAATGCCTGCCCATTGGATCTCAGCATGAAGCTACCGTCCTTGCCCAGGGGCTTCACTTACCACCCTGCAGACTGAGCCTCCAGCAGGGGTTTATAAAGGAGATTATTTCCCAGCATGCTCAGGGGTCTTTCCCCTCCGGAACCAGGTGTTCCGGTCTCCTTGGTTCAAGGCACCCAAGGAAGTGTCACTGGGGTGGGAGCAGCCTGGGGCGCAGTGCATAGGAGGGGAGAGGCGGCGGGATTTTAACTCCCAGTTGATGTAAAGCTCCAGACAGGCACCCACGCCGCTCTGACAGACATGCCCATGTGCTAGGCTCTGCTGGAGACCAGGCTGGGGTGGGGGTGGGGGTGGGGGTGGGGGTGGGGCCCAAAGAGAGCCAGAGACGGCTGCTGTTTGGCAGAGCAGCAGCGATTGTGTTTACAGCACATGGATCTTCACTCCTGTGAGGCAAAGGGAGTCCTGCTCCCACTGTGCCCGGGTCCAGTAGGGCCCAGCTGGCTCTAGACATGCTGCAGGCTTGGGGCTCAGCTTGTCAGCTCTGCCCCTGCCCAGGTGCTGTGCTTTGCAAGGGGCAGATCTAGGTGGGTGCTCGCCTCCCTGTCTCCCTGAGGGCCCCACCCAGCCCTGTCTGTTCTGCCTGGAACGTCCCCACAGAGCGAGTCTCCAGAGCAGCACGCAGAGTCCTTCCCCCCACCCCAGGCCCCCCGAGCCTTCTCACTGCCGTCTCCACAGGTAGGTCTGGATGGAGTCAGCTGGAGCCAGAGCCTCAATGAAGCCAACGCCTGGGTCTGAGATCCCGAATGGCACATCCGCGGAGTACCTGAGGAGGGCGAGGGGCAGAGTCAGTCTGACTGCATGACTGCCCAGCAGATCCAGCTCCACCACTGACTGCCTGACAATGAATCGAGGGGGCTGCACCTCACCTCCAGATGAAGAGAGCAGTGCCATGCAGGCTGCAGGAGCAAGGTGAAGGGACCACACTCGCCTGCCCTGCTCGCAGGCCCCTCTCTAGACGAGGATCAGTGAATGTGACCAGCAGAGTTCTCACCCACCATGTGTTCAGTGCCTCTCCCCTGCCCCACAACCAGCTGCTTCCAGGGTTCCCCAGCCCCCTGGATTGTACTGTGAGCTCCTGGGGGCAGGGTGCGTGCCTGCTGCCAGTTTGGGGGCACCTGCTGATGCTCAGGCCAGCGGCGTGGCCCTCCTCTGCCCCCATCAGCGCTGTTCTTGCAGTGCTCAGTGAGTAGCCTGGTTATCTCCAAGTCTCTTTCCTCCTCCCTGCCCCAAAGGCCAGCTCTGGGCTCCCAACTAGTTGGGGATTGGTCCTGCTTTGAGCAGGGGGTTGGACTAGATGACCTCCTGAGGTCCCTTCCAACCCTGATATTCTATGATTCTATGAACTCCCATCCCGGCACCGACTCCCTAAGCCCCTGCCCCGCTCCCAGTCTGGACGAGGCTCTCACACTCCAGGCCCAGCCACATACCTGTTCAGGACCACGAGCACGGCGGCGCCATCCGGGCGCAAGAAGGCTGCATACTCCATGTTGCACTTGCAGCTCTTCTTGGAGACAACCAGCCCGACATGCTGGGAGCCCTCAGGGATGAACTTGCTGCACAGATAAGAGGGAGCGGTGAGCACAGGGGGAAGGAAAGCGACGGCCCCCAGAGACAACGCTGGGCCAACAAACAGAGAGGCTGCAGCCTGGGGTGGTAGGGAGCAGAGCCTGGCTCACTGGGCACTGCTGTAATTATTGGACCTAAAATTTACCCCAGTAGTGATCTCAAGTGCAAAAAGGCTGCACCACTTCACAAGGTGTCAGAGTAACCTAGAACCCTGCAGGCTTGGACGTGAACCAGGAAATAGGTCACGTTGTTTTCAATAATTAAATTGAATCAATGGGTGCACAAAACCCAAAAGACACAAAGTAATAAAGCCCAAAAGCAACGGGCCTACTAGCATCATCCAAAAGCCACGTTAAAATGATGCAGGTTAAAGAACAGGAAATGTGGAGCTGAAAATTAATAAATCAAAATTGATGTGTCAAATGTTAGGCCTAGTTGGTGGGCAAAATAATGCGGGAATAAACCAGGCCAAGACATCCATGTTTTCCCCTCGGGGGAGGGGGTGAGGAAGGGGTGTCTTAAAAAGAAACTGGGGGGGGGGGGGAGTGGGGCTCAGCTTACAGTCGCCCAGCAGGCTGCTGAGCTCATCTTCCCTTGAGCCTGAGACCAAAGGAGCAGACCAGACTGAAGGCCTCACTCTTGTTAAAGGCCCTTTGTTTTTCACCTGCGAATCCTCAGCTCTGTGGGGACCCTCAATTCCCAGCATCGCAGAGGCACATTCTGTCTCCCTTTCCTGTTGTTACTTTCTGCCCCACTATCCTATGTCTGTCTCTCTCAGCTTTTCGCCAATCCTGAAATCAATGTGCTGCATCAGCACAGCCAGATGAGAGGGGCCCAGCCCTGCCCAAGGAGAAAAGACCCAACCCAGTAATGTCCCTGCCCAGAATGTAGGACAGGGTCCAAGCAAACAGGCGCCACGGTCAACATGGCAGCCAAAGCATCCACTGGAGACGGACCAGCCATCCAGCATTCCAAGACATCAGCAAAAGACTCATTCCCCACCCCCTTCTACCCTCTCCCCCTCCACCTTGTGCAAGCTGTCTGTTAGAATCAGGAGAAGTGAATACCCCTTGCAAAATAGCATTAACCCTTTCCTTTCCCTCAAAGAAAGGTTGTTCTAAAAATAAAAAAAAATAAGATTTTGCCTCCAAAAGGAGAAAACCTTTCAAGGTTTTAATTGAGTTTGTTTCACATAATCTCCCAATTTCAGTTTCCATATAAATGCTTCTTTTAACTTCTTGTTCTTCCTCGTGTTTAATCAACAAACTTTCAACTTTAGAACGAAGGGTTTAGGTGTTGGCCAAGAAATCAAGTAATCCGAGGTCCCTCAGAGAAAACCCAGACCTCTTGGCATCTCACTTTCTGGGCTGGTCAGGAAAAGCGTTTAACACACCTGTGACTCTTTTGACCCTGGGCATTAACTCACCAGCACACGTGTACTGAGTGTTAAGGAAAAGTTAGCACATGTGACTCCATTTTGGTTTGGGGCCCACCATTGTTTAAATGCCAGCACATCATACATCAGGAGGAGTAATCCTTAGATATTGAATCCCTGTGAAAATCCTCCTCCTTGTCTCCAGCCTGCCTTGTCTCCCAGTATCTGGTTTTTGTCAGTCTCTAACTCCCTGTCTCTTGGCCTTGATGTGAGGCCTCCCATCCTGATAATAAAAGTTACTGATGCATGGCTTTAGGACCATGCTGTGTAATTAACATACTGGTATAGCACGAGGAATGCACCAAGCAGGGATAGGTGGTAGATAAGACAAGGGTTTGTTTATTGGCTAAGGTTTCCGATGCACGAGGGCAACATGCTTTGCTAAAAGGTATATAACCTTTGTATAATCTGCATTCAGGGTCCCCTCCTGGCTAGCAGGGGGGCACCACGCTCGAGCGTAATAAACTTAGTGTCTTTTGGGAACTCTGCAGTTGTGGACTTTGTTTCTGTGCCTCAGCCTAGATTCGAACTGTGCGTGACCTATCAGGTATAATTCGCAGCACTGGTGTGCGTGTCCTATCAGGTATAATTCGCAGCACTTGTGTGCGTGTCCTACCAGGTATAATTCGCAGCACTTGTGTGCGTGTCCTACCAGGTGTAATTCGTAGCACTTGTGTGCGTGTCCTACCAGGTGTAATTCGTAGCACTTGTGTGCGTGTCCTACCAGGTGTAATTCGTAGCACTTGTGTGCGTGTCCTACAAGGTGTAATTCGTAACACTGAGCCAGCTGTGGGCACAATCTCTGCAGTCCAAACCAGCTGACTGGGAATGCCCCAGCTCACCTGAAATGCCCAATGTGGTAGAACATGGGCTGCTTGTAGAAGAGATCCTTTTTCCTGTCCACGATGACCGGGCTGTCCACCAAGTTCTGGACCCAGTTGGGCCCCCCCTCCAGGTCCAGGGCCAGGTTCCAGTCGACCCAGCCGGAGACGAAGTTGTTCAGGTTCTGTGAGGGGATGGCAGACATGCTCAGCTGGAGGCAGGGGACAGGGTGGGTGATGCTCCCGAGGCAGCCTGCGTGGGGGACCCGAGCGGGCCTTACCGTCAGGATGCTGTGGCTATACTGGTTCCCGCGATCCCAGCAGCCCAGGATAACGTCCCTCTCCCAGAAGTGGGACCCAGTGCAAGCCTCTGTGGCCAAGATGAAGTAATCAGGGAAGAGGTCATGGGTCGGTAACACAGTGTCCTCTATGGGAGCAATGAAATCCAGGTACCAGTGGACGCCAATGCCATGGACATAGCGAGCAGCGTTTGGGTCACCCAGTACCTGGGAAGGAAGGAGAGAGGAGGACCAGTCACTTATTGGCCCGGGCCTTCAAGACAGCAGCAGAAAGAAGGACCCAGCGACACACCCCTTTGAGAGCACACCCCAGATGGGCTCTCCCTCACAGCACAGGTCCAGCCACTCTGCTGCCCTGAGTGACACTGCAGGTGCCTAGGGATCAGGCCTTACGCCCACCAGGACACATTGTTCACGGCTCTGCAGCTGGGAACAAGTCCAGAGGCCAGGGCAGAGCGGGGTGCTGGCAGGACTGTCTCTTGGCACTCTGCTCTGTGCTGGCCCACCCAGACATTGCGAGGGAAGGCCAGGGTTTCCTGGGTGGAAAACAAAATGCAGGACAAGCCACTGCTGCTTCCCAGGAAGCCGAGATCACTCAGGGCCCAAGAGTCCCAAGGGAACAGCCAGGGCAGGAGCCCCTGCTGCTCCCAGGCTAGCCAACTTTACCCTAGCTTCATCCAGGCTGGGCATCAGGCACTTGGTTCGCAGCCAGGTCCCAACCACAGCTGGTCCCTGGGAAACCCAGAGGCTTCGTCCTTGAAAGCAGAGAGCAGGCAGATTGGGCCAAGCACCCCCAGCATTGAGAAGACTCTGCAGCCCAAGGGGAGAGCAAATGGGCCCCATGAAGGAAAGGAGCCAAGGAGAGCTGGGAGCTCAGCGCCCTGGGCAGCTGGGTCCTGGCTGCCACAGACCCCAGGCACCATCACACCCACGCAGATCAGCTGAGAGCACTGGATGTGTGTTTTGGAGTCCCAAGTTGGGCAGACCGTGGGATCTGGGGGGAGCCCCATGCTGGGCTCGTTATTCTTCATCAAACCCTCCTGTGCAAGCAAACCTCCCCTGGGGCCAGGGGCTGCTCTGCTGCAACCATGGCTGGTCACCGCCAGCGTCACCTCCTCAGCTCAGCTCCTGCCCACCTAAGGCAGCCACCCGTTGTCTGGAGTCTCCCCCAGGCTGCGAGGCAGGGCACAGCCTCCAGGCACTGCTGTGATAAACAACATGAATGGGAGGGCTGGCAGCTCTCCTGGGAGCAGCAGATTGCCAAGCCAGGTGGCCAGCACAGCCATACTCATGCTTATAGCCAGACCGAAAGGGCTAGGAAATTAGAGGCAGCTAGATGGAACCCTGCTGCTGGAGCAGCTCCCTTGAGGAAGGAGCAGGGCAGCTGTCCCTGGGGGCCAGAGTGCGCTCTCTGCCCCCAGCAGCCTCATAGTCATCCAGGGGTCATGGGAACTGGCTTTGGCAGGGCTGGAGTCTTCCTGGATGTCCTGCCAGGGCCCAGCCCTTAGAAGAGGGAGCACCCTGCTCAGCCTGGCGGGAACCGCTCCTCCCGCCCAGCAGGGCACATGCCAGGCATGTGCCCGTTGAGTACGCTCGGACCACAGGCCAATCCCAACACCCGGCATCTCCCCGCAGAGCGGAGCTCATGCACAGCCAGCCCCAGCAGAACAGGCGAAGGAGCAACGGGCCCCGGCATGCAGACTCACCACTTTGGCCCAGTGGGGGAGCAGCACCCTGTTGTCGTCCAGCATGATGAGCCGGATGCCCTTGTGAGAGCTGTTGGCCAGTGCCGGGCCCAGGTCCTGGGCAACGAAGTCCCGCTGGTGCTCGGCGGTGAAGCCCAGGCACTGGAAGGGGTAGTTGTTTATCAGCCCAGCCGTGGGCTCGTTCTGTGCCGTCACCGCCCAGAATGTCAAGTTGTGCTTGGCGTATTCATCCAGGAACCTGGGGGCCGGGGATGAGAAACATTAGCAGCCCCAGCCGTGCCCCCCAGCGCCCGGCCTGGGGCGCAGAGACCAGTCCCCCTGCCCCCCACCCGCATGGACTGTACAGACCTCGCCCACAGTCTGTTGTTCTGCCGGCTCAGAGAGCTCACACCGCGACTTCTCCAACGCCCCGTCCCTAACACCTGTCCAGCCCCTTCCCTCGCACAGCCCTAGGGCCAGCTGTGCTCACCGAGACCCGCCGCATCCTGCCGGCTCCTCTCCACAGGAGAGCCCCTGCCCCGCGCTGCCCTTTACCTGATGAAGTAGTTGGCCCAGGTCTTGTGATACTTGTCCCCCGGCTTCCCCTTCAGGCTTCCCTTCCCTTTCATCTCCCCACTGGTTTTCATCCAGACCGGGGATGACCAGGGACTGGCGACCAGGGACAGCGGCTTCTTGGACAAGGCCATGGCTCGGTGGAGAATGGGGATCTGAAGGGACAGAGCAGCAGGACCAGCTCACTGTGTGCCACAGGGGTCTCAGGAAGGAACGTGCCTAGACACACCGGTCCCCTGGGGGCTACTCCCTCTCAGGAGGGCAGCAGTGGCAGCTCAAGGGCTGCAGACGCAGAAGGGAGCCTAGAAAGGCTGCAGGACAGGGGAGCTCCCCTTTGCCATGGTGCCCAGCAACTGCATAGACGGGACTTTCCCCTCACAACGTCACAACTCGTCACGCAGGAGGGGCTGGGAGACGCCTGCAGGGCTGTCAGGGAGGCCAAGGAGCGTCTGATGGAGACCCAGAGCAATGGCTGAGGGGTGAGTGCCATCAGGGGGTGGGGGATCAGCCCCAGCCCCAGCCCATGATGGCCACAGAAAATACCCCAGATGAGGTGGGGCCTGGGAGCTCGGTCGGAGTGTAGAAAACCTGAGCAAATTGGGACTGGCCGCTCCCCGCTCCCTGGGGCCCCCTCCCCGCTCCAGTGCGGCTCACTTTCAGCTTTGTATCCTCATCCGTCAGGCCAAAGTTGAGGAGCTGGTAGTCGTAGGGGGTGTCGTCGTAGCTGTAGGGGTGGGTGGAGAAGTCACAGCTAGCCATGGGAATGCGGAGCAGATTGTACTCGATCCCTGTGGGACAGGAAGGAGGTGACCCAGGACCCAGTGTCACAGGAGCCAAAACAGCAGGTCCCAGTGACTACACGTGGGGACAGAGGGCCTCAGGCTGCAGGACGTGACGTGTAGCTCCTGAGAGCCATAAGCCCAGAGCCAGGGCCTGCCCCCCACCAGGACAGCCAGCAAGTCAACGCCGTACATCACTGCCCCGAGTCGGCCCCCAGCGCTCACCTTCCTCCGTGAAGTAGGACGCGAGCAGGTGGCATTGGGTCTCCTTGGACAGGGACAGGATGTTCATCGCAGCCGAATCTGTGACGGAGCCGCCAAAGCCCTTCACTTTCTGGTACTGCTGCGCGGTGTCCAGCTTCAGCACAAGATCTGCGGGGCAGAGAGCAGCTCGGCTCAGAGCCCTGCAGCTGGGAGCAAGGGCCAGGGCCAGCGGCCAGCCCTGTCCTCAGCATCCCTAGTGCCCAAGCAGATACCTGGGGCCGTGGAGTCGCTCTGGAACCTCCCCTCGCTGCGCTCCAGCCGCTTGCCCGCCTTGCTGCTCTCATACTTGGCGTATGTGCCCACGGCCGGGATGACAACGGGGTCCAGCGTGTCACAATACGAGGCGTTGCATTCACACACCATCAAGTCATGGCCAAAATACTGGGGGCTGCAGGGACGGCTGCCTAGGAAGAGAGAGAGAGACTGGGTGAGTGCAGGGCTCCGGGTACAGTTTGGGGCTTCCCCACCCTCCTGGGAGAGGATTCCCACCCCCCGTCAATCCCATTCCTCTGAGCTCTGGGGATGCCCCTGAGCGAGGTCCCTCCCACACGGTCCCAGGCACCCATCTCAGGAGCAGCAGGGTTCTCAGAACACCCGTTTGGTCTCTCAAACCCCAAGACTCCTGCACCAGCCAATACCCTGCTACTTCCCCCCACGCCGAGGAGAAGTGCAGAGGCTGAGCGGCACCCAGGAGGGACCCTCCCCGCAGGTCACACACACGACACGTCACAAGCGCTTACCTGCCGCCCCGGGCGCTGTCTGGATGAAAAGGAACCAGCCCACAATGCTGGCGCACCCAGCCCACATGGCGCCTTTCCTGCCCGGTGTGACCCCGCAGCCAGTCCCAGCGAGCACAGCACTGGGCACCTGGGCCTGAAAGCAGGATGGAGGCTGTGAGTGTCGGGGCCGCTGGGACACCCACTCCCCACTCACTGCGCCTTCAGTGGCTCCAGCCTCAGGAGCAGCCGGGCAAGCCCAGGACCACAGGGACTCCTGGAACAGCACAAAGAGAGGAGGCCGCCTGCCCAGCTCAGCCCAGCCTGGTGGTGGAGGGTATCAGGGAGCTGAGCCGCTCTGGTAACTCCTGTCCTGATCTCTCCTCCGTGCCCTTCCGCTCAGCTGAACCCCAGGGCCACAACAAGCTGCAATTCCCTCAACTCACCAAGACTTCCACCTCCACAGCCAGCCCCAGCCTCTCTTTTAAAGGGAGCCTTGGCTCCAGTCCCTCCCACACCTGATCTCATCTTCTCAAGTCTTGTCCCACCCCATGCTCTTTCCCAGCCTCTTCCCAACTACTCCCCTAGTCTCCTTCAGCCACCCTGACTTTGTCCCTTCTTACCCAGCAGCCCCTGCTCCTGGGATACCAGCTGCTCCTTCCCCTCACCCTGAACCCCTCCGGCCTCCAAGGCTCACCTGACCCAGCTCTTAAGGGGTTGTAGTGGGCACCTCAGCGATCCGGTCCTATATTTACCAACTTCATTAATGATCAGAGCAAGGGAGCAGAGAGCAGGTACATATCATTCCCGCATAACACTGACCTGTTCTTTGGTGCCAGCCCCAGCCAGTGAGAATCAGGAGGCCCTGAGGCCATCAGACACCTGGGCAGGAGACTATGACAACATGGGACTCACCCTGTGAGGACACAGAGCGAACAGCAATGGGTGGGCGAGACGAGGGGAGGAAGGCGAGAGAGGAGCTGGGTGCTGGCATAAGGACCTCATCCATCTTGCCTAGCCAGTAACACAGGCATCTTTTGCAATGGCTCAGTTCCACCTGACCTCGATTACGATGGCAGTCTTAATGAGGGATTAGCAAATGCCCAGTCATGCCAAGCTACATCTGCTGCCACATGACTTCTCACGGAGGCCTGCATTAACCCTGGTACCCTGGCCAAGTCCCACTTGGGCAATACTATGCCAAACTAGAATTGCCCTGCAATTTCAGGGGATGAAATTATTAGTCACTTTCTGTGACACTTGTTGCGCAGTTTCTCCTGGTACACAATGACTGCTGCGTTCCACCCTGGAGCTGGGTGCATTTCAATAGTAAGTACTCACTGTGTTGAAAGTATGCCAAGTGCTTGGCGATGCCTCCAGCTGAAAAGCACTGTGGGACAACACACTGAAAATAAAACCAACGAAGAATTCTTTGACCCTGCCGGCTGTAGGTTAGTTCAGGCCACATGGAGAAGAAAAGTTACTTAAAATCGGGGCAACTAGGAATGCAACATTCATCTCTTGCCTGGAAATGACCCCCACCCTTGAGAACATGCATGGTCATTTATCATGGCCCAAGACTCACTCTGGTTTAGGCTGCTGAGAATTCCCTTTTCCCCAGGAGACGGATTTTGAGAGGACGAGGCCATGGAATTAACTCACCTTTACTGTGATTATCTTTCCTGTGGATTCCACGTCAGGATGAAAATTATGAATTTGAAAGAGCCTAGATCAAAGCTCCGGCCCTAGCCCTGATTGACTGCATGGCCCCTGCTCTTGTCTCCACAGGTCCTTGGGGCAGGGACCATGGTCTCCTTCTAATGCCATAAAGGGCCCGGGGTGCGAAACAGAGATTGGGCTAAAAAAACAGAACCTGGCTGGCCCCACCCCTAGTTCAGGGCCCACACACGTGCCCTGGCACAGGGAGGATGAGGGGAGGGGCTCAGAAAAAGCCCTGACACAAGCCTGACCGGCTGCGCCAAGCAGCTCCCCCGGAGCCGGCTGGACGGGCCCCCACTCACGCAGCCCACGCGGGGCCCCGTGGAGAGGCTCCAGGCCCCGACCAGCACAGCACGGAACCACGGCAAGCGGGGGCGGCAGCTGCCCCCGGGGCCGGGCGCCCAGCACCGGGCTGAGCAATGGGGCGGCCCCGCCTGGCAGGGGGCTCACCGGGGCGCGGCGCAGCGGATCCCGGCCCAGAAGCCGCCGCCCCAGGCCCGCGGGGGAACCCAGGCGTCCGGGGCCCGCCCACAGGCTCCTGCGGCCACTCACCGGGGCAGCCCGGCGCCAGGGCCCGGCAGCGGCGGCGGCTCCGCGGACGGGCGTGGACCGAGAGTCACGTGACGGCGCGGTCACCTGACCCGGCCCCCGCGCCTGCGCCCGGAGCCGCTGGGCCCCCGAGCCTAGCGGGGATCGCCCGGGGCGGAGCCGGCCCGGGCCGGGATCTCCTGGGGCGGAGCCGGACTGGGCCGAGCCGGAACCGCCTGGCCACGGAAGGAGCCTGGGGCCGAGCCAGCCTGAGCTGAGCCGAGCCGAGCCGAGCCGAGCTGGAACTGCCTGGCCGCGAAGGGAGCCTGGGGCCGAGCCGGGCTGAGCTGAGCCTAGCTGAGCCGGGCCGAGCCGGCGTTCCTTGGCCGCGAAGGGAGCCTGGGGCCGGGCTGAGCCGAGCCAGAATCACTTAGCGGCTGAGCTGAGCTGAGCCGAGCCGAGCCAAGCTGGAACCACCTGGCCACGGAGGGAGCCTGGGGCCGGGCCGAGCCGGGCTGAGCTGAGCCTAGCTGAGCCGGGCCGAGCCGGCGTTCCTTGGCCGCGAAGGGAGCCTGGGGCCGGGCTGAGCCGAGCCAGAATCACCTAGCCGCAGAGTGGGCTGAGCTGAGCCGAGCCGAGCCAAGCTGGAACCACCTGGCCACGGAGGGAGCCTGGGGCCGAGCCGGAACCGCCTGGCCACGGAGGGAGCCTGGGGCCGAGTCAGGCTCAGCTGAGGCGAGCCGGGCCGAGCCGGAATTGCCTGGCCGCAGAGGGAGCCTGAGGCCGGGCTGAGCCGAGCCAGAATCACCTAGCCGCAGAGTGGGCTGAGCTGAGCCAAGCCGGGCCAAGCCAGAATCGCCTGGCCACGGAGGGAGCCTGGGGCTGGACCAGGCAGCCTGGCCTGGGGGCTCCGCCAGCCCATCACACCCGAGTTCCAGGGGCGTGGGGGCTCGGTGCACCCTGCTGCTGTCCAGCCCGCAGCAGGGCAGGCATGCAGGGAAGGCAGAGCGTGTCCCCGGGGCACAGAAGACATGGAGCCTGGGCTGCGGAGCTGAGCCACGGTTCTGGCTGCGGAAGTGCAGTGCCCCAGGAGCAATTGGGGAGGCCAGCAGCCCGTGCCCCCCCGACCCCACTTGGTGCTGGCACCCAGTCCCCCCAGCGGGTTAGTGCTAACAAGCTGGCCTAGGCACTGGTGGGAGAGGTTGGTACA
The DNA here is from genome assembly GCF_965152235.1 of Eretmochelys imbricata. NCBI lineage: Eukaryota > Metazoa > Chordata > Testudines > Cheloniidae > Eretmochelys > Eretmochelys imbricata. Next base: position 501,704 of record NC_135595.1, on the reverse strand, counting down.
ATGGGGGAGCTGGCAGGGCCCTGCCTGCGAAACGCCTCTTCACCTACACCCAGGACCCTCAGTTCCGGGAGCGGCTCCTCCCTACAGCTGAGAGATCCCCTTAGAAAGGCAGCAAGAGGTGGCCGAGGGCAACCGAGGCAAACAACCCCAGGCTGCCATCAGAGACAGCACAGGTTCCCCGCCCTAGCCCCAGTCTGCACCTGTCCCGGTGTGCACCCTGGAGAGCTACGTAAAGGTTCCTTATAACTCCACCAGCTGCCCTCTAACCTTCAGCTGAAGCAAATCAGCCCCTGCGCCCCCAGGACCAGATACCATCTCAAGTTGGCATGGCCCTCACTATCCAACTCTCCCATCCTCATGTCCAACTCCCCTGACATGGATATTCTCTCTGGGGCATGCACTCAGCCCACTTCCTGCACCTGCAGTTCCTCTCAGATGCCTCTTCCCCACAGCTTGGCCCAGCAACCTACACTGCCCCTCCTCAGCTGCGAAGTTTCCCCAGGGAGCATAGAAGCTGCTGGTGGTAGCCCAGGCCCGGGGGCCTCTCAGGTGCACAGTGAGGGAAGCACTCTCTCTGCTGGCTCGTGGTAGCAGCTCCTGCCCACTCGCAGCTGGGGAAGCAGAGCCTAGGAACAAGGCTCCTAAGAGGCAGCCCAAGCCTCCACCCAAATGCTAGAGTGGGGCTGGAGCTGGGAGGGACTGGCCTCCCCCTATGCACGTGTGCACCAAACAGATCAACCTACAGAGCGTAGGCTCATAGAATGCAGGACAGGCTAGGACCTTCAGAAGTCACCTAGTCCAGTCCCCTGCCCCGAGGCGGGAGTGTATTATCTAACCCAGCCCTGACAGGTTTGTCTAACCTGTTCTTCAAAACCTCCAGTGACCACAATTCCACAACCTCCCTAGGTCATTTGTTCCAGTGTTTGACTCAACGCACACACCTCCAGCCACACAGCCCTCTCACCCTGTGTTCGGACATATGCCTCCAGCTGCACGGTCCTCAGACCCTGTGTCCAGACGCACGGCCCTCTCACCCTGTGACCAGACGTGTGCCTCTATCCACACGGCCCTCACACCCTGTGAACACGCGCACGCCTCCATGCACAGATGCGCCCCCCCAGACACCTGCAATGAACAGATACGCCCCACACAGACAATGCCTGAATGGGGCCATTGTCACTGACCCAAAGAGAGGCTTGTCTTCTTTCCCATGACAGGTTAGCAAGAGCCCCAGGGCTCCTTTCCCCACTCTCCTGGACTGAGCCAGAGTTCTTCCCAGCTGTAGCATGGAGGCAGCTGGTGCAGGTCCACTGCAGGCCGGCAGGACATGAGGCAGCCCAAGCTGGCTCCTGGGGGTGTATAACTTTATTTGGTTTCTTGTACAAGTGTCAGTGCAGCTTAAAGAGCCTGCAGTGGAGACTCCCTGCAGGAGTTCCCAACATGCTTCCCGAGGTAAAAAGAGTGCAACCCCCACCGTCCCAGAGAGGGGAGAGCTGCGTCGCACATGCAGCATACAAGCAAAGGCATCAGCTGGCGGGGAGGAGGAGGGAGAGGCTGCCAGAGCCCAGGGATGGGAAGAGCCTGGCTAGGGCTTGGGGAGGTGGGGGTGGGGTGGAGGGGGGATGGGCACTTAGTGCACAGAGGGGTTTAGTTTTGCCCCTAAACCTTGTGGAGCAGATTGACCCCAGCTTCCTGAAGCCCTTCTCCAGGGCCTAGGCCTTTCACTGGTCATGGCCGCACTCTCAAGCCAGAGTTCCACCATAAGATCCAGGCCCACAGCCCAGGACGGGGAAGGGCTGGGGAGATAAGATGAGCTGGAGAAGGGGACAAAAGGGAAGGTCAGTCTCTATGGGAAGGGGCTGCAGCCTCTGCTTGGGGGCTGTGGACCTGCCTGAAGAGAAGGGCAGTTGTGGGGAAGCCCAGCATAGCCTGGCCTACCGTGCCCCTCCTTCCCCCACTCTAGAAAGGGTTGCACAGCATCTGAGGAGAGCAGGGCTGAGCTGGGCTCAAGCCTACAATCTCCCTGACACAGACGGCCCTGTGAGGCAACCTGGCCAGCCAGCGAGCATTCCCTGAATGCAGGGGCCAAGCGAGACCCAGGCCTGTCATGGGAGGACATCACCATGCACATTGAGCCCAGCTTCCTCACCCTGGGAACCATGTTAGCGTCTGGACCAGCAGACTGCAGCGAAGGCGGCGGGACCAGGCTCCGCCCCTTCTATTGGGTTATTAATACAAGGAGGGCCTGTGTGGATGCACACTGAAATAGCCCTGTCCAATATACAGCAAGGGCTTGGCCCCAGGAACACCCCGTGTCACCCCCACAGGCAACGCTCCAAAGCTTGCTGGCTCCTCGGAGTGAGCACGGGGGCACGCACTGCCTGTCAGCACAAAGCAGGCTGTGTCCACGCTCACCAGTTTCCACTGCAGTGCGCAGACTGCAGCACCTCCTCCTTCCCAGAGTCCTGAGCAGAGATCCACCGAACCAGGCCACAGTGCTCTGCCCTTGGCGGTCTGTGTGGGTCCTCAGCTTGTGCTTTCTCTCACTGTCACCTAGCAGCGAGGAATGTCTGCTGGGAATGAGCCAGCCCGTGGCCCTTCCCCAGCACCCAAGGGAAAGTTCTTGCTGTGGACCCCAGGCAGAGAGAGCCTGATGCTGGTGGAGACTCCCAGCTGGGCTGGGGTATGAGAGGCAAGGCGGAGGGCAAGGTGGCGGCTTCCCTCAGAGGATGCTCTCCTTGTAGACCCCATTGAGGCTGCGCGGACGGCTGCACTCCAGCTGGCGGGCAGACAGGAGGCGACGCAGCGAGGAGGTGGAGCTCAGGTCCCCGCAGCTCTGCAAGTGAATCCCCTCAGGCAGCGCGTGCTCTGCTGCCTGCCACAGACTCCGAGGCACCTGGCAAGCCACAGCAACAAGGGCAGAGGTGAGGACAGCAGGGCACTGCGTGCTGCGTGTGCAACACCTGCCCCTCGCCTTCTCCAGGCTGGAACTGGAGCAGGACTGCCCCAGAGCTGCAGCCCAGACACTGCGCTTCATGCACCAGGGAGAGGCCGGTGTTTGGAGAGCCCATGGCCTGGCTTCTCTCCTGCTACTGCGCCTCTGGCTAGTAGCTGTAATGGGCAAAGGGCTCGGGGGGATGGGGGAAGGTGTCTGGAGTGCTCCGTGTGAGGGTAGGAACCTTGCCACAAGGGCACATCCAGGAGAAGCCCTGCCAGGCAGAACAGCCCTCAGCAAGTGCCGAGATGCAGACTGGAGGGGTGGGGACACCCCACAGAGGAGCCCTGAGAGCCCAGGGAGCAGGCACCTTCCCCCCAGTCACCCCTGAGCAGATGGAGGCCACAGCCAGGGACTGAGGGCAAGGAGGCAGCTGGCCCTGGTGGGTGACAGCACGAGCAGCCTGTGACTCGGTGAGGCAGCAAGCAGAGGTGTTGCTTGCTGTCCCAGCCAGGAAGGCAGAGTAGCCTCAGAACTCCCCAGAGCAGTTCCCAGTGCACAAAGTGAGGAACGGTTTCAGGAAGCCAGGGAGGGAACAGAGCTCTCCAGGACCAGTGAACAGTCTCCTGGGCTCAGGCCCATCAGGTCTCGCACGGTGGCTTTAAGCTGCCAAAAGGGGCAAGCTGTGACTTAGCATCATCCAAGGGACAGAGCCACCCTGGACTAGGAGGGGAAGGTCAGTGCACTAAAGTCTCAGCTCAGATGCCAGGATCGTGACCTAAAGACTTCATCAGAGAAGGGAGCCTAATTGCAGGTTGGGGAGATGGCTGCTGGAGGAGGAACGTCAGCACGGATGGCCTGGAAAGGAGACTGCAGGGGAAGAGGGCTGGTCACATGCAGCAAAGGCATGTATTGGGCCAACAAGCTGCAATTATAGACCAGCCAAATCCTAGAGTTCCTGGGGACCATTACCCAACGCAGGCTGGGTCCTTCCAGAGCCTTCCACACGGAGCAATGCAGGCAGCACTCACCGACCTTCACTAACCTGGGAGCAGGGAAGGGTCATGGGCCCTTTTTTACAAGTGGCTAAACTGAGGTGAGTCAGTGGCAGAGCCAGGAGCACTGTAGGACTCAGGAGTCCCCTGCTCCCAGCCTGGCCCGGGACCATAGTGACACAGAGCTCCAGAGTGCAGAGCCACATCCTGGCCCTACACATCTCACTGATGGGGGGGCCCATCCCAGGCAAGAACCAACAGAGAGAAACAGGCAGGCCCCCAGCTCCTCCAGCCCAGTGGAACAAGGGGCAAACGCTCCCAAAGCCCAGGGCATGCAGGGAGCCCCCGAGAGACCCTGCTCAGAGAAAAGGGAGGGGCAGCTGAGAGCGCCAAGGCAGTGGGCAGGTGTTTGCTGTGGCTATGGCAGCCCAAGGGCCAGTGTGGCCTGGGGGAGAACGTACGGAGGATCACGTCTCTCTGATGAGCTCACTGCTGGGCACCCAGCCAGGCAACCATAGAGAGAGGCTGGGAAGGGTTAATAGGCTGACTCTGCAGCAAGTGGCTCCAGGATGCCATCGCCCAGCAAGAAGGAAACTGGGAGCTCCCAGCCAGGCAATCTCCCCAGGGTAGGACAGGTGCAGGGGAGGCCGAGCTAGACAGGACTGGGCCTGGAAATGCCTGTATCGGACAGCCCAGGCCCAGGCCCAGGGGGATGGGCAGCATGGGGCCTGCCAGCGCTTCTCAGCTGCCCTGCACATAGAGCGTGGCCAACATAGAGCCCCTACCTGTTTGTGGCCCTGGGAGCTGTGCCCAGCCATCTCCACGCCAGACACCAGGCTGCGCTTGGATCTCTGCAGGAACCTGGCCACCAGCCCCCGGGTACCACGACAAACCTTCAGGTCCCCCAGGGAGCGCGTCGCTGCCTTCGACAGCCGCTGTGTCACCTTCTTGGGCACTGGGACCTTGTTCTTCCTGGCAGAGGCGGCCCGGAGGAGCGGGGGTGAGTCGCAGTGCGAGAGCCGGAGTAGGCAGGCTTCAGAGCACAGTCCTGTAAGGAGATTGGCCCGTGAGAACCGCGACCTCAGGGGAACGCAGTGGGGATGGGAGAAAGCACAGGCCGCATGGGGCCCCAGAGGCTGTGGCCAAGAGGCCTAGGGCTGCTATGCACTCTGGGGGGGGGGGGGGGGTGGTGAAGGGCCTCCCTATCAAGCCAGCCTCTCCCAGCAGGGGATGCTCTAGGGCAGGGATCAGCAACCTTTGGCACGCGGCCTCTCAGGGAAAGCCATAGGCTGGCCGGGCCGCTTTGTTTACTTGCGGCATCCGCAAGTTCGGCTGATTGCAGCTCCCACTGGCCACGGTGCCCCGTCCCAGGCCAATGGGGCCTGCGGAAAGCGGTGCAGACCAAGGAACGTGCTGGCTGAACCTGCGGACACTGTACTGTAGGTAAACAAGCCGGCCCGGCCCACCAGCGGCTTCCCCTGATGGGCTGCATGCCAAAGATTGCCGATCCCAGCAGGGGACACTACAGCACGCTGCCAGGTACTCCCAAGTAAAGGGGTCACTCATCAGCCCCCCCAGTGATTCCCAGCCCATCCCCCAGGTCGCGTGTCAGACACTCATCCTGAACCGGACTCTGCCCTGACCTGTGTCCGCAGAAGAGTTGGATGCATCATCCTCCAGCGCTTTGGTATAAAGCAGATCCCGGAAGTCGGCTGGAAGGAGAAAGAAGGCAAGGGGTAGATACTCAGGCTCTGCCCTCCTCCTGCCCCAGATCCCATCACATGACCATGCATCAACCCATCAGTTGCACGCACCCGTTCCCTCAAGGAAGCAGTGTGCATGGGCATGCCATCGCGCACACCCCAGCCCCTGCAGGGGCCATGCGTGCGCACCCACTGCCAGGCCTGCACAAGTCCCCTGACATGAGCTGCATATCGATCGTGCACCAATTCCACTCGGTGCCTGCAAACTGCACCCACCCAACCCATCAGTGACCACTGACCAGCAACCCCTGGAACACCCCTGGAGGAGCGTGAATGGTCCATCCCCCACCCCCAAGTGCATTAGTGAGAACAGACTGACATGGGCACCAACGCCAGCCCGGCTCCCCCTGGCCATTCCGACCTACCAGGATCACTGGCAACAGCAATGCCAGGGTCGCTGTGCGACCGCATGAGCGGCCGTCGGCTCAGGCCCCGGGCGGGGGCCAGCCGGCAGGATGTCTCACTGTTGCGTCGCTGATGGTGGCGGTGACCGTGCTCCGGATACAGAGAGCTGGTGTAGCTGATGCCCTGGTGCTCTGGCAGCGAGCTCTTGCCCTTGAGTCGCACCTCAGGGAAGCAAGGCCCAGCGCAGCGAGCCAGCCCTTCCAGACGATTGCAGCTGTGGGTCACGGCCCCGCCTGTCTCCAAGAGCCTCTCATAACTGGGGCCAGGGGTGGAGCAGGAGTAAGAGCGCTCCCCCCGCACCCGGGGCTGGGGTATATCCTCGAAGGGGCCCTGCAGGCCCAGCGTGGGGCTGCGGGGGTGGTGGCCGCACTGCATGCAGTCCACGCTCAGGCAGTAGTCCGCGCGGCTGCGCTGGATGGAGCGGAAGAGGACGTAGTCCACCGAGCGCATGGAGCCCTGCAGCTCCAGCAAGCAGGAGTCCTCTGAGGGACTGCTGTCTCCGGGGACGTCGATGATCTCGGACATGACCAGGGAGCCGCTGTCCATGGACACTGCAAGGCACGCAGGCAAGGCGGGATGCACAGGGCTCTCTGGGAGGGATCGGAGCACATTCCCAGGGTACCTGTCTTGGGAGCACCTATCCCAGCCCTGCTGGGGGACCAGCTCACAGGCACGGGACTCCCAGCTCCACCCCTACTGGGCACATGCCACTGTCCTCCCACCCAGCCCACAGGCACCCATATGGTGCTCACCAGGACTTTGCCCAGCCCCCATCTCCAGCCCCCATCTCCCACCCAGTCATGGGCAGAGTTGGACACAGGCTGCTCCCTCCTCCCTGGGCCCTGCCCCCAGCTGCTGCCCAAGGACCCTGTTACCTTCCCCGCTGAGCACCATGGAGGGGACGTGGTCACAGGTGCAGCCATGTGACGGATCCGTGAGCTGCGAGTCGAACAGTGTGGCCTGCAGGGTGGGCACATCACATCACAGAACCATACGCAGGGCGTGCGGGCAGGGAGAGGCTGCATGCTAAGCTCTCCCCCCAGCCAGTGCTCCTGCCCGCCAACCCCACAACACCCCTTGCTGGGAGAGGCTGGGGCTGGAGTCGCTATGGTAGATTTAGCACAGTGTATGCAGTGTGCTGTAGCTGGGTTGGCCCCTCGATGTTACAGAGACAGGGCAGGTGAGGTAAACCGCTACCTCCCCCCGTCCCTCTACCACCACAGTGCCGTCAGTGATAGGCTGAGGAGACAGCAGCAAGGATGTGCTGCTCACCCCCTGGGCCCGCCTGGAGTCCGTTACAGCTCCTCCATCCCCTCACCCAGCCCAGCTTCTCCCTCACCCGTCACTCTGTGGTTTTACCGGGGGTACCCTGAGCCTCTGGTGAAAGGACTGGGCCAGGCACCGCCTGCTCCTTGCCAGGCCCACCTCTCTGAACAACCGCCCAGCTCCGGGCCTGGCCAAGCCGAGAGCCCCTGGGCTCCTTACCTGGCTGCCTGCCTGGAGTCCCATGACAGTCTCGTAGGATGGGGGGAAGTCGGTGGGGTAGAGAGGCACAGGGCTGTCCATGGAACCGTTATAGGTGATGCTGTGGGTCCACACAGGAAAGGGGCATCAGCCACAATGGGGCACCAAACCTCCCATAGAAGCAGCCTAGTGGGGTCCAGGCTGAAACCTGCCCGGAGCAACCCCTGGGTCCCCCACAAGCCCTGCCCTGGCCTCCCCCTCCCTACCTCTTCCCCCAACCCCAGCTGGGTGTCCCCCAGTCCCACCTCAGGCTCTCCCCTCACTGTCCTCCCCGCCCTGTTTTCTTGCTGATCCTGTGTGTCCCTGAGGTCCCCGCACGCACAACTCAGCAATGGGCTTCCCCCCTGCCCCAGAGCCCACCCCACTGCCCTCCCCCCCGGCACTGCACTCTCCTCCAGTGTGTTTGTACCTCTGGGCGTCGGTCTCGGAGCTGCAGGTGTACTCCGGTGGATAGTACGGGGGCGGCGGCACCGGGGGCACAAACTCCTCGAAGTCCATCATGTTCTGCAGGAAGGGGTCTGGGGGAGACGTGCACTCCAGGGTCACCGAACTGGAGCGCTGCGGGGCCAGCTGCAGGGAGAGGGGAGCCTGTCAGCACCCCGGGCCAGGTGCCTAGGTGGGGGATGGGACACATCCCTTTCCCCTGCTGTTGGCCCTACTCACCCAGAGAGGTACCAGGGAACAGCTCCAGCGCCCAATAGTCCCCGTCCCTGCATATTGCACCACTGCAAATGCCAAGGAGCTGCTGCTTGTGTCCCTGAGGAACAGGCAAAGCATGGGGACCATGGGCAGGGGACTCCCTGGGTGCAAGGAGATTTGAGGGCAGGATCCAGACCCCTCCAGGTTCTCTCCAGCATCCCCAGGGCCTGACCCTCCGACCCCAGGCTCCTGTGGAGTGGGAATCCTCTGGGAGAGGAGCCGCAGGCCGGGCCAGGACTCACCGCATGGATAATGTCCAGGGAGAAGATCTGGATGCAGCACGTGACAGCGGAGAGTGTGCAGACAATGGTGGAGAAGATGGTCAGGCCACAAACACTGAATAGAAGATCCTGGGATGCAGGGGAGATGGGAATGAGCCCCAGAGATGCTGCTCAGAGCGTGCACAGGCTCTGTGCAGAAAGCATAGAGAGCACCCCCCAGACACCGAGCCCCCCATCCCAGTGCAAAGAGCATAGGGAGCCCCCCCAGACACCAAGCTGCCCCATTATGCAGAGAGCATAGAAAGGACTGCCCCCCAGACACGAGCACCCCCGACCCCAGTGGAGAGAGCCCCGGTCAGGCTCCAAGGCCCCCCGTCTCTCCCACAGAGAACCCCTGCAGAGTGCAAACCTCCCCACCTGCCCAGTGCAGCTGGCCCAGTTACCTTCAGAGCCATGCGGACGCTCCAGCAGTCAGGGTTGGGGAACATGGTCAGTATCTCGCCCTGCCTGCTGCAGGCGGGGCCCATGGACGGGTACTCGGAGCGGGCCTGGCAGCAGACACAGGAGTCTTTCTCCTGAAGGGAGGAGAGACCCAGAGTGAGTAGGGTTGCCAATTTTGGTTGGATGTATTCCTGAAGGTTTTGTCACATGGCATAATCTTTAATTAAGATTAATCTTCAATTCCTGGAGGCTCCAGGACAATCCTAAGAGTAAAGGATGGCCAAGCCCCCTGGGCCCAGACACAAGGAATCCTGCAACTGCACCATCTGCCCTGCCAGTAGGTCCCAGGGAGACCCAGCCAGTAGGTCCCTTCCACAAGAACCAGCCCCAAGAACTGTCCCAGCCTAGCCTCCCTTCGAGCAGCTGGGATACTAGCCCCTCCCTCCCATGGGCCCACTGCCCTGCCCCAGGCACAGAGGCTAAGCCCACTCCGCTCACCCACAGGCATTGACGTGCAACCTCCCCAGGCGTGCCCACTTCCCAGAGGGGCTGTCACCCAGCCCCAGGAGGCAGAGTCCCTCGAAGGGCTGGGCCGGGCCTTACCCTTGTGCAGGCCTCCAAGGACTTCACCAGCTGAGCGTTCTGGCAGGAGAGGATGGAGCCGGCGAGGCTCAGCATGACACCCAGCACGGAAAGCAGCGTGAAGAAGGTGATCTGCAGCCAGGACAGACAGAGGCCATGAGCTGGGCAGGCATGTCGGGGAAGTGAGAGGCAACAGGCCAGCGTGCATATTAGAAGCCAGGACACGTGATACACACATGCGTGCACAAGAGATTGCCTTTTCACTCTGCCCTTCCCGTCCTGGTGCAGGGCGGGGGAGAAGCAGGTGCCTGTGGTGGCCCATGACAGAAGCTGGGTGAGGGGCTGGGCCCTAGCCTGGGTCAGTGAGGACACCCACAGCCCACACACAGGAGACACCTACCACCAGGGTGAAGGGACGTTTCCAGGAGACGATGCCGATGAGCCCGGACAGCGCCAACTAGGTGGGACAGAAGAACAGGAATTACAGTGGGAAGGAGAGAGGAGGGGCAGGAGGCCTGAGACCCCCACAGGCCACGAACCCTCCTCCGAGCCCTGCAGCCCACAAAGCTGGTCCCAGAGGGATTGGGGCCAAGGCCTAGCCTCGGGAGTGGGGCCCATCCTGGGCGGCAGCAGCAAGGCCAACAGGCAGGAACCACAGGCCAAGGGAGCTGAGACAGCTTGAGGAAAGTGCTGATTCAGGGCACTCTGGAGAGCCCAGGGCCTGCAGGCAGCTCTGAGCCAGCCAGCAAGACCGTAGCCAGGCATCCCCCAGCAGGGGGCTGTGCTGATGGAGCAGGCAGGAGAGGTGGGTCCAAGGTGAGCTGGGGAGAGGGGGGGTGTCAAGTGTCTGAAACACAGGGCAGGGATCCAGGAGCTGCTGAGGGCCTCTCTCAGCTCCCGTAGGCCTGCAGCCCCATTGGTAAACCAGGGACCATCCTGAATCCCTGGAGCTGTAAGGGGGCATTAAGGTCTGTTGCACACCCTCTCCCCGGGCGAAGGAGGGCTAGGGCTGATGGCCTGGGAGATGGGGGAGTAGGAGCTGGCCTGGAGGAAGTTCAACAGGAAGCCAGTTCAGGGGGATTTGCCCCTAGGCCAAATTCCCAGCCCTGTCACTAACCAGTCTTGGTGCCTTGGACCAAGAAGGGCGGGAGGGGCATGGGGGGGAATGCATTGCTGAGAGTTATTCTGGAAATTCTCCTAGCCAACAAAAGCCAGAGGGGAGGAGTTCCCCCCGACCCTCTCCCCCAGCCACACAGCAGCTGGCTCCCACCCAACTCCCCAACCAGCTCCCGGAAAGGCCAGCAGCACACACAATTGGCCACCCAAGGCCTGGTCCAGCACCTTGGAGCTGCCTAGAGACTCCCCACTTTCCCTGGAGACGGCAGCTCCTTGTCTGTGAGAACCAGGAGACTCACCAAGAAGCCGGCCCAGGAGGGGCAGGAGTGCCGGACCTTGGTGGAGGGCGTGATGGTAGCTGCCACAAGGCTGAAGGTGATGACGAGGATACCCAGGATGACCTGAATGAAGCCCAGCACCAGCAGGATCTGCAGCCAGGTCCTCTGCACTCGGAGATGGGTGAGGCTGCGGGAGGAGCGGCCAGTCAGGGAATGGCTGGAGTCACTGGGAGATGGCATGACTCGTTTCCAGGTCAGGAAAAGACGTAGTCCTGGCCCAGGTGGTGCAGGGGAAGCCTGGTGCAGTTAACGGAACTGATGCCAAAGGAAGCAACAGTCAGGACGCGGGGCTGGCTGGCCTGCCCAGAACGGCAGCCGGGACCAGACCAAGCGATGCTTGCTTTTCTGGCTACCTGTGCAGTTTTTGTTCTGCTCTCTCTGTCCCTACTGCTTTGAGCTGGCCATGTGCTGCCCCATCCACCCTGGTGCTGGGAGGGGGATTCTAGGTCAGGCAGGATTGGGGACCCTGCTCTCTGAGTTTGGGGTTCGCTGTACCAGCCCCAAGTGCTTTGCAAGGCCAGTCTAGAGCCACTTCTTCTCAGTCACAGAACAAGCTGCCCTGGGATCCCTCTGTCTCAGCATCCTGCCCTGGGGGGAACACCCAGCTCAATACTCCTCACCAGACACGGAACAGCTTCCCAGGAGCTGAGTGTCCCACTGCCTTCCGCCATCCCTGAAAGCAGCTCCAAGGACTGCACGGAGCTAAGGCTAGAGGCACCAGGGTCAGATCTGCAGGTGAATGTTTTGCTCCATAAAGACACAGAGACGTGATGGGAACGGCCCTCTCCAGGCCAGGCCTCTGAAACCGGAGCAGCCAGGCTCGATGGGAAAGAAGTCTCATCCACCTTCCCAATTGGGTTTAGGAGCATACTCAAATCCAGCTCTCCCCAGGGAGTTTGACGTGAGGGTCACAGACCGGCTGGGGAGCACTGGGTGAGGAAAGAGCCGTTCACCCGTCTCCCAGTGCAGGGTTCTCAGGCAGCATTCACGTGCTCCCAGCTTCCGCTACCTAGAACAGGCTAAAAACAGACCAGCGTTCCCCAGCTGCGAGCTCCGGCTCCACACTCACCAGACAGCCTTGCTTAGCAGGGACTTGCCCTGCTACCATCCCCACTCCCTCAGACCTAGGGACTGGGGCTCACTTGACTTGAAGGCTGGGATGGGGTTTCAATCCCGCAAACGCCCTTAGGTTGACACCTCTGCAGCAGCCGAACAAAAGAGGTGGGGGGGAAAGGGGAAGCCCAACAAGCAGGAATCCTGCCAGGCAGATCTGAGCGTGGAGTCAATTAAACGTTATCCATAAAAGCCTGGGGTGCAGCCGAGTGAGGGGTTCGAGACTCCCGGTCACCGCCGGCCACACGGCGCCCCTAGTCCCGGGCGGCTCGCAGGGCGGGACAGGCCGCTTGCCCCGCGGCGATTCCCCTAGCGACCCGTCTCCGGCAGGCGGGATGCTCAGGCGCCAGGCAGACAAAACTCCGGGGGTCCCGGGAGACGAACGAACGGAGAGAATCCACCCAAAGCCCGAGCGGGAGGCAGCCCCGGGCGGGCTCAGCTTGGCCGGACCGCGCCAGGGTCTCGGGCGCGGGGATGGCAGCGGGCGCGGGCTGGGGGGACGGGGACGGCTCTGCCCCGCAGCCTGTGCCCAGGGCGCTGCCCAGGCCGGCCCCGAGCGGCCCCCGAGGCTGCGGCGAGGCGGGGCCCGGGTCCCGGCGCGCGGCGAGGCTGCGGGGCGCGGCGGGAGCTGGAGCCCGCTTCTGGCCTCGCCCCGAGCTGCGGCGGGCGCCGGGCGGGGGCGGAGTCAGAGTCGGGGTGTCTCCGCCGCAGGGCAGCTCCGCCGCGCGCCGCCCCGGGACGCTCAGCCCGGGGCGGGGCGGGGCCAGGGGACACGCCCCCCCGCGCTGCACCTTGGGAGTTGTAGTCTCGGGGAGGGCGGGGCCGGGCGCGCCAGCGGCGCCCAGCTGGGAGCCACGTGACCCGGCTGGGGCCCTGCTCGAGCTAGCGAGCGCCCGCGGGACCGCTGCAGCTGCCTCGCCGGGGGGGGGGAGGGAGGAGAGACCCTGTGCCAGCACCTACCCCCTGGCTGGGAGTGGGGCCTGCCCCAGCTGTGCCCCCCCGCAGCTGGAGCTGCCCCTGGGCTCTCGGGGGGGGGGGGGGGGGAGGAGGCGGCAGATGCTAGGGATGGCCAGTGCATTTCAGGCTGATGGGGGCTGGGTCGCCAGGGAAAGGAAGGAGCTGCGAGAGCATCTGCTACTTCTGCCATTAAACCCTCCCCCCACTTGCAGCCCTAACCCCAGCAGCTCCCCTGGGGCTCCCGGCCTAATGGAAATGCTTTCCTACCAGCAACCGCAGCCCCGCTCCTACCCCGCCTAGCACTGCGGCCAGCACTGCAGGGCAGCAGGGGCGCACAAGGGCCAGGGAGGCTGTTCAGACAGTGCACGGCAGGTGCTCTCCCCCAGCGAGGGGAAACAGGGGATAGGCCTTCACCCAAAGAAGGGAGCAGCAGAGGGAGATGGGCTGAAGGCTGCCAACAAAGGGGAGATAAGGTGGGTCCAGGATGGGTCTTCCAGAGCACCCCTCACGGCCAATCAAACCTTGCCCATAGCCTGGAGGTTCCACCCCCATTTCCCCACCCTCTGCCCAGAAGATACTCTCAGGTGCACAAAGGGCAGCTCACAGAAACTTATGACTCCCCAGCTAGCTGCCGGCCTGGGCCCAGGAGAGGCTAGACAGACATGCAGACAACACACACAGCCCTGGAGAACAAGGAGTTAAACTTTATTTTAAATAAAATCAAAGCTGGCTTTGCATTTGGCACAGAAAAAAAATGCACCACAGTTCTGGGGCAGGTGAATTGTGACCTGTAGTGTGGAAAGTCTCCATGCCAGCAGTCGCTCTCTGCCTCTTACATGCCCTGACAGCACAGGTCCCTAGTCACCCAGCCCCACCACTCCAGAGACAGAAGGACAGCAAAAGGAAACATATCCCTGCCCCTCCTACAGCTGTCATCACAACTCCAGGGAACCCAGGAAGTGCTGAGGGCAGGCTGCTGCACTGCAGGGAATCACAAATGTAGTGCTGGAAGACACCACCTGAGGGCAAGTCCCGTCCATCTCTCCCCTGCCCTGAGGCAGGGCCAAGTAAACCTAGATCCCCCTGACAGGTGTTTGTCCAACCTGTTCCTAAAAACCTCTAGGGATAGGGATTCCCCCACCTCCCTTGAGAGCCTAGTCAAGAACTCAACCACCCTTCCAGTTTGATTAGACACTAAAAAGGTTTTCCTAAATCTCCCTGACTGCAGATTAAGCTCATTGCTCCTGCCATGCTGGTCATCCTCAGCCCCAGGCAAGGCAAGAATTCAAACCAACAGTGCAACCTACTCTGCACCCAGCCAGGGAAAGGGGCTGCCCCCCCACCAGCCTAGAGAGATAGCACTAGGGAGCGGCCAGAACATTAGAGCTGTTTCAAGCCAACAAAACCCAGCTCCCAGAGTGGGAAGGGAGAGCTACACCTGTCCCATCCACAAGCCAACATGCTGTGGGCTCTGCCCCCACCTCCCTCTCCACTGTTTGGCTTCCCTGGGGCAGCCTGTGATAGAGTGCTGCCAGGACAGGAATGACCCTATACATTGTTGACCCCGGAGCATGGGGGAGGGGAGGCAGGAGGCACTAGGTGGGTGCTGGGAGAGAACACAGAGCCAGTAGAGTAGGGCACTGGGCACTATGGAGCAGAGATTTGGGGTATCCCTGGGGCTGATGCCCAGGGACACTGATAAATCATACAAAGAATGATCATGCTACATCGGCTAAGCCAGGGTATGCAAGGTCCATAGCGTCTCCCCCACAAGGGGGGACAGGGAAGCCAGGGCTACGGCGCCTGCTCTGCGACTTCCCCAGTGACAGAGTAAACCTAGATCCCCAGGCTCGGCTCAGCCTACTGGTACTACTGGGCAGGCAGTTCAGAGGCACAAGGAGCCTCAACACCCAGAGCAGTAGCTCAGGCATCTCACCTGTTAATCATGCAAGGAAGGAGTTCACCATAGGGCCCCAAGGCAAGTGCTGGCCAAAGGCTGTAGCCACAGCACTGGGTGGGCAGCTGCAGGGCAGGGGACCCAGGCCCAGGTTATTTCCTTGGCATCAAAGTTACCCTTCACTGCACGCAACATGTGCTGGGTAGCAGCCCCAAAGCTGCTCCCCATTCTCACCTCACTATCACACTGGGCCAACAGCCAACCAGCAAGCCAGCCCCACCCCCATGGGGAGGTCACAGCAGCAGTAGTCACTGGAGGAAGTGTCCTTGACAGATAAGGAGGTCCCACTTCAAAGGCAGTACAGTGAGAAACCTCCACCTATGCCTGGCCCAGAGCCAGCTCCCCCTCATGGCCTTACCCCTGAATGGACAGAGGGGAGGCTGAAGTTAAGACACAAGTCAGCCCCCTCCGCACAGAAGCGGCAGGCTCTCTGGGTTAAGCAGGAAGCAATTCCATGGGTCAGGAGGGGTCTGGGGATCTCAGGCCAATAGTGCAGCTGTGGCCAGGAAGAGCCAGGAAATGCAACATGCACAATTCCCACCCCACCCAAGCAGCTGGTGCTGGACATGGAGGGAACTGAAACGGGAAAGAGTCCCTTCCTGAGCGCAAGGGAAACCCCATCTTCCCCCACAGCCTCTGTCCACAGGGATGGCACAAACCTGAGCAGCACCCATCCAAGAGGGAGGAGGTTAGAGCAGCAGAGTATTTGGGCATCTGTGCTTCCAAGCTGGGATGAGGCAGCCTCTGACTGGCTGAGGCAGACACAAAGGGACCCAATGAAAAAAGTGCAACTTGATTTCCTTTTCTTTAAAAATAGCCCATGTGAGAGTGATGGGGCCAGGGGCTTGGCCTGCCCCTACTGCGCCCGGAAGGCACTGCCCGCTGCCCCCGTCGCGACATTGGCTGCTGCTGTGCGCACCGCCTGGTTTGAGAAGACACCTGCAGCAAACTCCTCCTGTGCCTTCTGGAAACTGGCACCTGTCCGGCGGTACATGGAGTGGATCTAGAAGAGAAGGCCAGGGTCAAGGGATGCTGTACTTGGGCCCAGCACCCAAACTGGGACCCCAGCACTACTACAGACTCTGAGGGGGCCACACAGTGGAGGAGAGGGGGCACCCTAGCTAGAGTGCGATCCCCCAGAATCAGGGCAGGCTCAGCCAAGCCCTGAAGAGCCCAGCAGGACCCACAGGACTCCAGCATGTGCTTGAAGCCAACTCTCTGCACCACAGGGGCAGGAAAGCACTGGCTGGGATCCTGCTAGAAGGCCGAGGCCCCACTTGGTACTCACCCTCTTCAGCATGATGATCCCCAGCACGGCCACCACTGTGAAGAACACGGCCACCAGGATCATGATCACAGCAGCAGCCTGGTTTTTCCTCAGCACAGTCAGACTCGCTATCCAGCCGCTGCAATGAGAGAGAGTGGGCTGCCCACGCGCACAGACTCCCAGCCCCTCCCCACCAGGACAGGAGCACCCAGCAACCTTGCCCAACAACCACTCCTGCTGGGATGGACTAGCCGGCACAGTAGGGCCTCTGCATAAGCAACACAGGGCAAGGCCAGAGAAAGGAGAGCCAGCTCCCCTGAGCCTAGCACCAGGCGGCCCCAAGGGCCCGTCCATGGCCCCTACCTGAATCCCGAGCCTGGGATGCCAATGGCCTGCAGCACGTATACAATGTCCTGGACGAAGAAGATGAAAAAGAACACAAAGAAGTTGAACGAGCTGTCACTCCTGAGGGGGGGGAGAGAGAGAGGCCGGGTTAGTTAGAATCTCCCTCCCCCTCCCTCCTCCAGCAGGGCCAGTGAACACAGGCCTGAGAAGCAACAGCCAGACCCAGGAGGTTCAGCCAGGCCTGTTGCTTTACCCCCCAGGAAGCGCACAGTTCAGTCACCCACAACTTGGGCACTTGACTCTCGGGGAGGGGCGCTCCTCCCTAATTCCCCAAGGCAGACACAATACGGGGCCGCTCGAGTCACCTCCTCCAGGGCAGGGGTCAATGCTAATGGGGGAGCGCAGAGATCTGGTACACTCAGATCATTACCCCTTTCTCCCGTAGGAGTTTAGCTGCAGGGTCTACAGCTCAGAAGCCCTTGGGAAGCCACGGAAGATCTGAGGTGTCACCAAGGCCTACAGCCAGGCAGACCCACTGCAGCTACAGGACATCTGTGGTGCCCTGGTAAATGAATGGAGCTGCTCAAGAATCAGAGGCTCTATTGATTTGCCAGCCCCAGAACTCCCAGCAGGGACGCACCGGAAGGCTTTGTACATTGGCCTGTACCAACACAGGAAGGAGCAGGGTGTGAAGAGGAGAACCCAGAGGATAGAGAGGCCAAAGCCCGAACCAGCTGTGGTATCCACGCAGAACCAGGCCAGGGAGGCCAAGAAGTTCAGGAAGAGAGTCACGGTGCTGGCTAAGAGAAACAGCAGGTTAGGAAACCCCTGGGGCAGCAGAGCCCTAACCCTCTGTGTGTCACCCCCGCCCACAGCAACAAGATCCACCCGCTTTGATCCCAGCACTGGGAGTCAGGAATCCTGCTGCTCTTAAGGGGGCGTGGGAGTACACCTCCTGGACCACTCCCATACGTAGGGTATTCACAGTCCCGGGCCTCATCCCTCTGAATGTTGCGAAGCCTGTGCCTCCCCCTGCCCCCTCCCAGCAGGATCTCTTTCATCCCCACCCCCCCACATGCAGGGATAATCACACCCCTCCAAACCCCCTCCTCATACTTGGGGATCTGCACCCTGGCGCCCTTCTCCAGATGCTCACCCATCCAGAGGTAGTACATGGAGGAGACAGTTTTCTGGAACTCCGTGGGGATCTCCACAGGGATGTCCTGGTAGAAGCAGGGCTTTACGGGGCAGAAGGAGGGCAGCGGAGGCCAGTTGTTTTGTCTGACTGTCAAGCAAAGCAGAAAGCATGAGGCCAGAGTGGGACCATGCAGCAGTTCCCCGGAGGAGGGGAAGTCCACGTTCCCCTTGCCCGGGCAGAGGTCATTTCCCAGCTGCACTGGGCCAGGGAGCCTGGGCTGCTGACCTTCCCCCCCGGAGTTGCTCTAGCACTTACTTGCAGCATTGCCCAAAGCTGCGTTCTGCAGCTCCCGCTCCCGCCTGTCCAGCTCCTCCGCCTTCCGGTTCAGCTCCTCCTGCCGCTTGAGCAGCTCAGCTGTGGCAGCTGCTGCTGTTGACTCCTAACAGAGAGAGAGAGAAGGGGGGATAACTCAGCTCACAGGTTCCAGAAACCAGCTGCTCCCAACCCTCTCCAAACTGTGACTCAATTCCACCACTCCCCACTGAGATAGCACAGGTGTCAACCAACCCCATTGCCAGTGTGCTGGCTTCCCTGCCCTGCACCCATCACCTGAGTTCCATAGGAGCCATAGTTTTTGGACTCTGGGGGGCTTGGCTTCTTGTGGGGCTGCATGGCGGAGGCCGGCGGCTGGGGCACTTTGGTGACTGGTGGAGTCGGCTGAGCCCCTGGCTGCGGCTGGTAGGGAGGGGGTGGCTATTGGAGACATAAGAGAATAATTAGACATGGACACTGCTCACAGTCTTCTGCTTATATCTAGGAGGCAATGGGCAGGGAGCAGGGGAAGAGACGGTACAGGCCTGGAGTGTGTAAGATAGGAGCTACTGACAGTCAAATGCCCAGAGTTGGTGTCAAGCTTTCTGGAGTGGCTCATGAGCACCAACCTCAGGGCAGATTGTTAAGAAGCATGGCAGAAACCCCAAACTGGCTGTCAGTTCTACACTTAGATTTCACCAGCCAAGTGTCAACTCCTCAAGCACTGTCACAGACAGTTCCTTTGGGCACTCTGCTCCCTCTATCTTGCCACCTAGGCAAGCTTGCCTTTGTAACAGAAGGCCCCTTACACCAAAAAAATCACAACAATATTCAGGTTAATCCCAGCCCTGAAGGACTAGTCACTTATCCTAGCTCAACTGTACTTCAGATCTCCCACTAAAGACAACACTTGTAGCCAGTCCTATAATTAACTAAAGGTTTATTAGTTAAAAATAGAAATGAGAGTTATTTACAAGGATACACACACAAATGAGTTAGGGTCTTAGGTTCCAAAAGGTGGTAGGTAGACACTGCTGTAATATGCAAGCTCTGTGCATCCTTTAGGGTCAGCCCAGGCTAAGCAGCTGGGGATTCTTTGCTTATGCTTAGAAATCTTGCCCTCTCAAAGTCCAAGCAGCATAGTGAGACAGTTTCTTGTTAGAGATTTTTATGTGTTCCCCCCAAGAGTTCAAGGTGATGAAATGAGTTCCCATGCAAGTCTCCACTTCATGAGCAGGGGTGTGTGTAGAATGCAATTAAAGTATTTGTTCTTTTATGTTTCAGTGGACCTTTTTGGAGGGAAGGACCTAACACCTTCTGTAGGAAGCCACCATTTTACATTAATTAATGCTCCTTTCCTGTTCGATGACTTACACCAGTGGTTCTCAAACTTTTGTACTGGTGACCCCTTTCACACAGCCAGCCTCTGAGTGCAACCCCCTTTATGAATTAAAAACGCTTTTTTATATATTTAGCACCATTATAAATGCTGGAAGCAAAGTGGGGTTTGGGGTGGAGGATGACAGCTTGTGACCCCCCCATGTAATAACCTCACGACTCCCTGAGGGGTCTGGACTCCAGTTTGAGAACCCCTGACTTACACAATTATAGAGGATGAGATATTTAATACCACTTCAAAACATGGGGTACAGATGTTCTAAGCGATATTAATACATGCAGCAACTTACAACTATTCCATAAAGTCTAAACACAAAACATTCTTGTAAATGTAAGATTTTAACAGTGCTAACACACAGGTGGGCCAGATGGGTTTCCAGCTGTGCATCTGTCAGTGTTCACTTGAGAGCTAGGGGCCTTAACATGAGCTGGCATCTGGCCTGCCAGCATGACAGCTGGGCATCACAGACTGCTGCTCTATCAGCAGTTAACCCACACACAAGATCCTTCTCCATGCATATGTACCGAACCAGCCCAGCATGAAACTCTGTAGGGAGCAGGAGGACTCAGCTCACAGTAGGTGTGAGAAACCCAACACTACCCTCCCACCAAAGTAAGAGCCCCCAGAGCCCCCCGTTCCCAAGAAACCCACATGAGCTGGCCAGGTGCCAAACAAGCCCCAGCTGAGAGGGACAGGCCACAGACTGGTGTCTGGGATGTAACCCAGGAGAAAATGAGCATGTCCACGGACAGCCAGAACAATGCAGAGGACTAGAACCCTGTGGCCAGTGCAGGCTCCTCCCCAATGCACTGCCCTCGGCGCCCAGAAGCTTCCTTACCCCTCGGTTATCAAAGGGGTTGTACACATCCAGCGTTGCATACTCCGTGCTGGGCTTGTGCTGCACCACAGCAGGATCCTGAAACGGAGCATGAATTTGCAGTCACCATGACCAAACAGCGCTCCCATTCACCCGCTATGCCCCAGGCCCTGCAGCAACCCACCCAGCTCCCACAGACGCCATCCCACTCCCAATACTCAGGGCAGCGTCGTCCTGTAGGCCATGCTGCTCCCTATGTGGAGGGCACTCTCTCGCCTACAGCACTCCCCAGCCCCTTGCAGCCAGCGCTGCTCATAAGTTTACTCAAGCCAAGGGGACGCTCCGGAAGCCAGGAACTGGGGCACAGACAGAACTGCTCAGGCCAGCACGGGCAGTGCTGGTCCGACGGCACCACCATGCAGGAGGGAGCAAACCCCACAACCGAGCACATGGGGCAGGTCTCCCAGGACCCCACTAAGGGACCCGTTTGGGAGTCAGAAGGGCTGAACGACAGGTACAATTCACTCAGCTAGTGTTTTCAGGAGACAAACGGGGGAAAACAACACCCAGCACCAGACTGACTCCCCAGAAGGCCGGGGAAGCAGAATTCCCAGGAGGGCTCGACCGGCTGCCAGGGGCTTTGCTGGCAGGAGGCAGGAAGACAGTGCAGCGGCCCGAGACGGCCGGCAGCCCGGCCACGCGCGGCTTCGGCCGACGCCCGCTCTCTTGCGGGGCTCCGGAGCGGGGGACAGCGGCCGCGCCGCAGGGAGGCCGCTGGGGCAACCTCAGGGCCGGGGCGCACCGGGAACCGGGCCGTGAGGCCTCCCGCCCCGCGAACCCGGGCAAGTCCTTCTCCGGCGCGTCCAGCCCCCGGGACCGGGAGCCACCGCCCGGCCCGGCCAGCTGCGGGGAGCCTGCCCGCTCCCCGGGGCTCAGGGCGGACCTGGGAAGCTGCCCCCGGGGCCCGATGACGTAGATTGGGACAGGAAGCGCTGCCGGAGGAAAGCTCCGCGGCTGCCGCCCCCGCCACAGCCCAGGACGTGGCCAGCCTGCGGGGCCCCCCCGGCCCAGGCCCGCGCCGCGCACCTGGAAGGGGTTGTCGGGCTCCCCGAAGGGGTTCCCCGCGCTACCCGCCCCGTGCTGGGCCATGCCGGGCTCCGGCCGCGCGACCGCGACCCCGACCCCGACCCCGGCCCCGGCCCAGTCCGACTCGGCGGCGTCCGTGGCCCCTGCCCGACCGACGCTTATTGGCTGCCCGCCCACCTACGTCACCAGCGCTGCCCACGTTGCGGGGCGGGAGCCCCGCACCAGAGGGCTGTGAGGCATAATCACGCGCGGCGGCTGCGTGTGCGCATGCGCAGGGCTGGAGCCTCCCGGCACCGCGCTGCATGCTGGGATGTGGAGTTTCTCCAGCCCCTGAGCTCGCGCGGCCTGACCGGAACGTCTCCCAGGCGCCGTCATCTCTGGGTCCCTGTGCATGCTGGGACACACGGGCCCGCCTGGTCCGCAAGGCATGCTGGGAGCTGTAGTTTCCAGGGTGACACACCCGGCCGCGGGGAGGACAGGCGGCCGGTGCCATTTTGTCTTCCTTTCCCCTCAGTGAGCCGGGCCCCGCCTGCCCCCAGCCTGTTGCGGCCGGCGCGGAGCAGGGCCGGGGCAGCTTCAGCCAGCGCCCCAGCCCGTCAAGCCGCCCAGCCTGGGCCCAGTCCGCGCCTGGCCAGCCCAGACCCATCGTTACGGGAGGGGGCCTTGGAGGGCTTCCCCCACCCTGGGGCTCGGTCCGGCCGGGGCCGCTGGGCCCCCTAGGCCGAGCAACAGCCTGAAGAGGGGGCCAGGAAACGACACTGGATTTGCGAAGGGAAGGCACGGGTGCTTAATTCAGAGCGGTCCAGAGGAATTTACACCAGCGGGAGAGCAAGGAACATAACATCAGAGTAAACTTTCAGTGGCCGACGGACTAAGGGCAGGACTGGCCCTCGGCCTTTCGTCCTTTCCTGGCTGCCCCAGGGTGGGTGGTTCCCACAAGCCAGTCTAGGTGAGCACACCAGGGCCGTGGACTCAGATTCATTAGGCATTGTGCGACTCAGTGATTTGCCTTGCCTCCTGAAAGCACCCACCACAACCCCCTGGCCTGCAGGCTGAAATCTTACACAATTACAAAGGGGCTATAAAATGTTCAGCCCTGGTGCAAGTGACCTGAATACTCCCCAAGAATCCCTGCTCACAAGTGTGCAAACACAAAGTGCCGTATCTTATAATTCACCATGGTTGGTACAAGCTCGTGAATCCTTCTTTCAGAGGAGCCAAAGCAGTAAGAAGTTCAGGGCTTTACCCTGCAACTTCCAGGGTGATCCCACTTCCACACTAGTGATTCCAAAAACATACAGTAAGGAAGAGATGGTTCATGGAATAGAAGCAAGGGTTGCATCAGAGGAGCAACCCTACTCCCACCTGAACTCCACCAACCCATAGTTATCCCAAGAGGGTGAGAACCGCAATTCTTACAGCCACAGGGGTAGGGAGCAGAGCAGAGAAACTGGGCTATTGGGCCCCAGCTGCTGGTTTGTTCACATGATAGGACAGCGCAGCCCCAGCTGCAGGGACGGCATCGTGCTCTCTGTTGTTTTTTTCAGGGAGCTGAGATCCATAGCCCTGAGGCCAGAGATGCATGAGTCAGAGTCAGGGGTGCCCTGAGGCCTCACCACAGCCACAGGGGCCTGCAGCATTTTCACCTTCCCCCCCATGGCCTCCAGCTGCTTCTTATCCACCTTGTTCTGAGGAGGAAACGGAAAGGAGAAAGATGTTAAGTGTGAGGAGTCATAAGTAGAGCCACCCAGCCGGTACCATGAGCAAGGCCCTGCCCTAACACAACTGTCCATCCAGGATCACAGGTCACTTGATCCTAAGGAAGCATCACAGCCTTACCATATAAACAGGTTTTTCCTCTTCCTAAATTAAGTAGGGCATTTTGCAGTTATCTGCACTCCATGGGCAAGTGAGCAGCCCCAGAGCGGGGAGCAGGGTCTAGCCCATATGCTGCTGGGCAGAACCTGACCAATGGATGCAACCCAGCAGGCAAAATCAGACTCTAACTCTAAGCTTCCCTGAGGAGCTACGTCTCCTCTTCCCCAGCCCTGTTGAATTGGCTCCCCCTTACCTTGGGAAGCTGGTACTTCTCTCTGATGTGGGTTCTGATGGCTGCACGCTCAGCCTTTCTCTGAGCATAGTCCACGTCCCATTTGCTCCTGAGTTAGAAAGAACTATGTCAGCAAGCTGCTTCTCCCAATCGGAACAGGGTAGTAGGTATAATGGGTTTCACTGGGGTGGAGGAACCTTGGGACAGAGAGCTACACTGTCTCATGGACTGACCATCCTATGCAGCCCTCTGAGTCTGGGCCATGCTCTGTGCTCACCCAGGGACATCTCCCACAGAAGATAACGATATACAGACAGGCCTGTCATTAAAGGGGTTCCCTCAACATGTGGGGGGACCCCCATCAGATCCAAGCAGGACC
The DNA here is from genome assembly GCF_965152235.1 of Eretmochelys imbricata. Taxonomy (NCBI): domain Eukaryota; kingdom Metazoa; phylum Chordata; order Testudines; family Cheloniidae; genus Eretmochelys; species Eretmochelys imbricata. The sequence goes on along the minus strand of NC_135595.1, from coordinate 477,865 downwards.
TAAAACATCTCTTTGAGCTGGGCATGGTGAGGTGGGCATTTGCTCTTACTTCTTGCCCTGGATCCTCTGGTTCTGTTCTGCTGGACTCTTTACGCAGCCTACCAACGCTTGGCAGTCCTTATCCTCGGGGAAGTCAGCAGAGATGCAGCACTGCAGCTGTTTCACTGGGGCCCTGAAAGCAGACTTCACCACAGATTCCATAGGTGCGAGTTGGAGAGAAGAGGTGAGCAGAGAGGCTGGAGCAGAGGCAGCAAGGACAGCATCAGTCAGTGCTGTGAAAGGTGCAGAGACAGACCTCCCGTGCTGAAAAGGAAGAAGAACATCCAGCAATTTTCTCTGAGATTGTTCCTATCTCACAAGCAAAGGAAAACAGAAAGCAGAAGATTCTGGAAGTGAATTGCAGGCTAAGTAAGTAGCATGGAGTAAAGGATTTTAGTTTCGTGGAACATTGGTCCACCTTTTCTGGGGAGAGGGCAATGTATAGTTTGGATGGCCTTCGCCTTGGCAGAAGGGGTACCAATCCCCTCAAGGACAGGCTGGGCAGACACCTCAAGCAGGGTGTAAACTAATAGTAAAAGGGGAGGGTAAAAAGAAGGAAGATATGAGCACTCAGCACGAAATCGAGATGTTGAGAACAACATTAATCAAGGAAGCTAAGGACATGGGGAGAGGAAATTCTTAAATTGCCTATACAGTTGCCTAGAAGCCTGGGTAACAAATGATATAATTGGAATTGGTCATTTATGATTTGCATTTGTGTGATTGGAATGTTAAAATCAATGGTTGTAAACTATTTAGGAAGGATCAAGTGGGCAAACGGAGAGAGAGAGTGGCACTCTATGCCAAAAATTGCACTGCCTGTTTCTGATTCTCTGCTAACTCAGAAGAAAATTATCTTGAATGTTTATGGCTCAGTGTCCTAACAGATAAAGCACAATATTGGGTATTAGTTGATGTCTGCTACAGACCACTCAATTCCAGAGAACAGGATGACCATCTCCTTATGTACCTTCCTAGGATGTGTAGGGAAAAAAACGGATCATGGGGGACTTAAATTTGAGTGAAATATGCTGGAGATCTCATGCTGGCAGTACTAAAACAAACTTGAAATTTGTAAATGTTATCTATAATTTCCTATCTCAAAAAGTGTTGCAGTCAATATGGAGGAATTCTTTATTAGATCTTGTCCTAACAAATAGAGGAATTAATTAATTAACAGTAGCTTAAGTACAAGTGATCATGACTTGGTCACATTTATACTGTGCAAGCAGAATAGAGTCCACACCTGTAATATATATGCTTTGTGCTTTAAAAGGGCAGATTTCACAAAGCTGAAAACAAGTCAGCTGGAAGAGAGAATTCAGTCAGAAAATGTGAATCATTTAAGAACAACAACATGCAATAGATGCCCATAAAGGCACAATCCAACAATTGAGAAAGAAGGCAGTGCTGGGTAAAAAAACAGCCTGGTTTACAGGGAAAGTGAAGGCAGGTATAATTATGTGTATGTACAGTATTGTAGAAAATTGATAAGGGAAACAAAGGGACACAAGGAGAAATGTATGACCAGCAGAGTTAAGGACAATAAGGATTTTTAACAAAATATATAAGGAACGAAAAGAATCCTGACAATGGTATTGATCCATTATTAGACTGAAATGTTCAATAAATATTTCTGTTCTGTGTTTGACGGAAAACCAGATGATAGTCTAATCATATGGTGATAACTTACTTTCCACTGCAATAGTATGTCTGGAAAATTTTAAGCAAAAGCTTCTAAAGTTAGACATTTTTAAATCAGCAGGTCCAGATAACAGGTCCAAGAGTTTTAAAAGAGCTGGCTGAGCTCACTAGACCATTAATGCTGATTTTCAATAAGTCTTGGAGTACTTTGGAAGAAAGCTAATCTTCTAGAACTTCCCATGTGCCAATATTTAAAAAGGGTAAATGGGATGACCCAAGAAATTATAGGCCTGTCACCCTGACATCAATCCCAGGCAAGATAATGGAGTGGCAGATATAGGACTTGATTAATAAAGAATTAAAGGAAGGTAATGTAGTTAATGGAAATCAACGTGCATTTATGGAAAACAGATTGTGTCAAACTATCTTTTTCTATTTTGATGAGATTAGAAGTTTGGTTGTTACAGGGAATAGTGTTGGTGTAATCTACTTAGAATTCTGCAAGACACTGGACTTGATACTGCACAACATTTTGATTAAAAACTAGAATGATGTAAAAGTTACATGGCACACATTAAATGGATTAAAAAAAAACGGATAAGTCTCAAAATGTAATTGTAAATGATGAAACATCATCAAGAGGATGTGTTTACAGTGGGGTCCTGCAGGGATTGGTTCTTGGCCCTACACTATTTAACATTTTTATCAATGACCTGAAAGAAAATATAAAATCATCAATTTTCACGACACAAAAATCTAGGGCATGGTAAATAATGAAGAGGACACGACACTGATTCAGAGCCATCTGGATTGCTTGGTAAACAGGGTGCGAACAGTATGTGTTTTAATACGGATAAATGTAAATGTATACATCTAGTAAAAAACTTAGTCTATACTTACAGATTGGAAAACTCTATCCTGGAAAGCAGTGACTCTGAAAAAACATGGGGGTTCCGGGGGATAATTAGTTGAACTTGAAATCCTAATGTGACACCATGGCCAAAAGACCTAATGCAAGCCTGGGATACATAAACAGAGGACTCTCGAGTAGGAAGAGAGAGGTAAAATAACCTCTCTTTGGCATTGGTGCGACTGCTGATGGAATACTGTGTCCAATTCTGGTGCCCACAATTCAAGAAGGATGTTGATAAATTGGAGAGGGCTCAGAGAAGAGCCATAAGAATAAGGATTAGAAAACATGACATAGTGATAGACTTAAAGAGCTCATTCTGTTTAGCCTAAGAAAGTTAAGGGGCAACTTGATTACAGTTGTATCTACATGCGGAACAAATATTTGATAATGGATTCCTCAGTCTTGCTGAGAAAGGTATAACACGATCCAATGGCTGGAAGTAGAAGTTAGACAAATTCAGACTGGAAATGAGGCGTAAATGTTTGACCGTGAGGGTAATTAACCACTGGAACAATTTAACAAGTCATGATAGATTTTCCATCACTGAATTTTTAAATCAAGATTGGATTTTTTTGAAAAGAGCTGCTCTAGGAATTATTTGAGAGCATTTCTCCAGCCTGTGTTATTCAGGAGGTTAGACTAGATGATCACATTGGTTCCTTCTGGTCTTGGAATCTATGAATCCATGTAGGGAATGGGGAGGGATTCTCCCTATTTGTAGGGATGTCCCAGTCCCAAGCTGGTCTGGGGGGAATCTCTGGCATGACAGAGACAGACAGATAGGCAAATTCCAGAGGCTTTGCACCTCCTGGCCAGCTCAGATCAGGATACAGGGACCCTCAGTGCAGCTGGTTCCACTAACATTTCACATTTAGACATCACCTGGAGACACACAGCAGCAAGTGGAGTGACTAAACTGCCCTGATATGCCAAGGGGATTGCTCAGCATCCTGGGAGCCAGCTGTATGGGGCACAAAGGGCATGCATGCCGAGCCAGACACAGGTCCAGGAATTCAGTACCTGGGCAGCAGTTGCACCTGCCTTGTGGCCACAGATTATCATCCATCCTCTAGGAGAGCAAGAGAGGAGCTATAAGGACTGTGTGGCCCAAATGCAGCCACTCCCCACCTAACCTCCAGGTTGCCAGACTGATAGCACAGGGCTTGGTAGCTTAGTGCATAATGTCCAGAGCAGAACTCTGGTCCTGTCTCTCTCAAGCTGCAAAGGGAGTTAGCTGTGATGCTACCCAGGAGGCTGAGGGCTGGTGGTCAGGCTGGAAATGGGGATTCTCTCCCAGACCTAAGCTGGGTACAGGGGACAGGTTACTCACTCAGATCCAGCTCCTGCTTGCCCTCAGCTGGACACTGACGACCGGCACAGTGGTGTCAGGCTTTCCTGTGCTCAATCCTGGATGCTCACTGTGTCACTGCAATGTGATCAACAGTGCTGCTCAGCCAGCAGCTTGAGGCAGATTAATGCTCCCAGCCCAAGCGCCTTAAATTTGAATCAGGACACAAAGATGACTCAATGTCACCTCATCCCTCACCCAAGTCTCAGGTCTCACTAACTCCAGGTGAAACTGAGCTTTTCCTTTATCCTTCTGAGTGATGACAGGGCGCTAGGCTAGGACACAGTCTGTCATAGCCAGATGGTACATTAGCAAAGCACCCTACATGAGGGCTCCTCACGCATCTGTTCTGTCTCTCCCCCCAGCCCCCTAGGAGACTTTCCCTGCCAAACATTTAACCAAGAACTAACATGAAGATTCCACTATGTTTGTGACTTCCCTGCAGGCTTCAGTGGGAGATAGCCCAGTTCAGACAACAGTCCCTGCTGTTCAGCTGGTAAAAGAGCAGAGAGAAACAGCAAGAATAGCTCAGCAGCTGAAGAGGTGGCTACACTGAGTTTGGGTAAGAAAAGCTCCTGATGGGATGGCCGCCTGCAAAGGGATAGCTACAGTGCACCTAAAGAGTTTTCCTGACAGCCATCACTAATACAGTCAATACCAATACATCCTGTGGGCGAGTGACACGCTCTGGCAAGACTTCAAACACTCAGGCTCACTTGGCACAGACATTAATGAGCCTGGGACACTTTAAAAATCTGGATTTGTCACAGCAACCCGGGCTTAAAGTCCGCTCTGTCCTTCCTGTTTTAGAAGGAACGGGCTGCCAGCCCCACCCCAGAGCAGGCTGCATTTCATATTTAGCACCTTCCCACCACAGAACACTAATCCTGAAATAATAAGGCTTTTCCAGAGAGGAGCCAGCACATGGTCTGCTGCCCCCTGGAACATCAACTGACCTCTCCAATCCTCTTACAGCCAACAAGCCAGGCTGGAAGACCAGGAGCCCTGCTGAAGTGACCTCTGCAGAGGTGCCAAGGCTACTAGGTAACACAGGGCAGCTACAGAAGGCACAAGAGCAAAGGAAGTCCATCAGAGGAATGCAGACAGGAGATGGCCCCACTGCTTGGAACGGCTCACCCTCAGGAAGGAGTTCTGGCTGCAAAACTGCAGAGCTGTCCCTGTACCCAGCCCGGTCTTCACCCTCTAATTGAATCAGAGTTACACAGCAGTAACTCTGGAACAGGACTGAGGCATCAGGGCTTATAGCTCAGATCCTGCTGCAGCCCTCACACCAAGAGGAACCCTTGGCAGGTGCATTTTTGGGCACCAGTCAAGCATTCAAGATTGGAATGAGTTTCACAGCTGGAGATGGGTTGAGCAGAGCAGATACCAATACAGGGATCCAGTCCCCTCAAGTATCTTCTTGCTGGGACAAAGAGACTCCCTTCCATCCTCTGCAGTAGCAGTGCCCAAAAGAACCACCAAGGGTACATTTACTACCCAATACAAGACAGAAGCTGAGCCTCCATTTCCAGGGAATTAGTAAAGATCTGGGGGTTAACGTTCATATTTAGGCTAATGTCACATGCACCACATGCCCCATCTCCTGGGATGGGGAAGCAGCGCCTCAATCCCAGGACACCAGAAAATGCTAAGATGGGCCCCAATAGTCTGGACACAGACCAGGAGAAAGGCCAGGAAGTTTAACTGACTTCATATTTATTTTCACAAAGACTGTACAAAATTCATATAAAACTCTGGTGCGGGGATGGGCTATGACATTGATCCAAAAAATAATTCCCATGTGACCCCACCAGCTTCATAACTTACAAGGAAATGGTTGAGCTACAGACAGCCAGGAGCCCTGGGGAGGGCAGGGAGAGAGAACAGGAGACAAAGCAACACATGAACAATGGTATTCACAGCATGGACGTAGGAGGCCCCTTCCCTAGGAGTAATGACAGCAGCAGGGGCTTGGGTCCATGGAGCTCAAAGGCAGATATAGATTCAGGTATTTACACTATCTCACATATTAACAGCTTTACATGGTAACAAAAAGATTTAGGGGATTTTGTTTGGGGGGGTTTTTTGTATAAAAAAAGCACCAAGTGTCCGAATAGAAATAACACAGGCCTCCACGGGGGCTAGAATCTGAGGAAAGACTGGGCACCAGCAGCGTCACCGGCTGATGTCTCGGCTAGAGTCCCACACTTTTGTGCTTGGCTCTGTTTTCAGCATGTCAAAGAATGGGTGTTTCAGTGCCTCGGCCAGAGTGATGCGCTTTGATGGTTCATACTCCAGCATGCTCTCGATGAGGTCGAAGAGATGGTGGTGATCCTCAGCCTCAGAGGTCAGGTATCTCTGGGGAGATGAGGGGGAGAAGTCAGGGGGAAGACTAAGCATGGCCCGCCACTCTCGCTGCAGCGCAACTGGGAGCTCCCAATACACTTCCGGGGCAAAGAGCCCAGTTAGGGCTCGGGACCTAGAAGGCTCCAAAGTTGTGGAGCATTCTAATGAGCATATGTTGTCCAGTTCTCATTTCTCCTTCACAGGCACCTCCCCCAGGGCTTCTTAGTCCCCAACCTCCCTTCCCAGTCTTCTGGCTAAGCTCCCATCACTGCCTTTTCCATTTCCAGTCTCAGTCTCTAACTCAGTTCCGGGTTCCATCAAGAAGCCATGTGGACAGAGCCTTTCAGTGGCTCCCAGCAGGCCATGTTCACAGCTCTGCTGGCTACACAGAGTCCAAATTCTCAGGAGCTGTGGCAGGCATTAAGAGTTCTCACGGGAAGGGAGGGGTGCCCCAGCTGGGAGCACCTGCCTTACCCGCAGTGGTTTGCAGTTCTCACGGACATAGCGGCCAGCAGAGGTGTTCTCGTCCCAGTCCAGACGACCATGGTAGAAATATTTCTGCTTCCTGCCAGAGTAAGAGGTGACATAGGAGGTTACAGCAGAAGGGACTGAGCAATGGTGGAGCTGGTGTGGAGACCCCCTGCCTCCATAGAGACTCAGCCACCCAGATTCTACGGGGCGGGGGTCACAAGCATGCTTGGCCACTCTACTCTGGAACAGCACTGTAAACAGAATCGATTCAGTAAGCAACCCCTGAGCCCGAGCCCTGCATCATCAGGAACCACCACAGGGAAACGAGGCAAGGAGAGCAAATGGCAGGTCCTGCAGCATCCCACCAGTCTCTCTCACCTGGTCTTTCGGATCATCCGGGAAGGAATCGGACCCAGGATCCTCTCCATCATGGCCAGATGCTCCCGGTTGTCATGAGTCTGAAAGAGAGACAGATTGGCCTAGCTCAAAAAGGGATGGCATGAAGCAGACTCTGACTCCTGCACAGCTCTGCGGATTGTCCAGCTCACTGATGTTAGGATGTCTCAACCTCTTGCTGCAGCCACAGAATGAGTGTGGTTCCTGGCTGCCAGCCAGTGCCCAGCGCATCGCTGACTACAGCGCCAGAAGACACCAATGATAGGGAGAACCCACTCCCAGGCTTGGATGTCCCAAAACAATAGTGGGAGACTGCCAGGATTTGCCTCCATCAGCTTGAAGCTGGCTGTGGAGCAAGGACGTGAGTCTCACCTGGAACAGGGTGAAGCCCACATAGTACTCGAAGACAATGCAGCCGATGCTCCACACATCACAAGGCTGGGTCCAGCCGAGTTCTAAGAAACAGAGGGGTTATTACCAGAGGGAAAGAGCAGTCACTGCACAAGATCTGCAAACATCCTGTTCTATAAGCTGCTACCAAAGGAAATTTTTGCCTTGACTGACACTCAGCATGCTCACAGCCTGTACTGAAGCCAGTGCTCTGAGCTGTGCATCTGCTGGCATTTCCAGAAAAATGGCATGGCAGGGGGGCAAACAGCCCCCAGCTCAGCAGGCAGAGCCCATGGTGCCTACTCAGTGTGATCCCTGGGAACTCAGGGGCCAGCATCCTGCAGCCCAGCGTGCAGAGCCAGCAGTACCTACCCAGTATGACCTCTGGGGCTCGGTAGTGCCTGGTGGAGACAATGGTGCTGTGATGCTCATGATCAAACGTTGCACTGCCAAAATCAACCACCCTGATGGCCGTGTTCTTCACGCTCCGCTCATCTCGCTTCTTGGAGAGAGGGACAGAGAAAGCACCAGTTACACAGGAGTTTCACCAAGCAGCCTCAGCCCCTTGCACAGCAGGGCATCACAGAAATGGATCACTCTGGAGGAGCATTGTTAGGCCTGGCACTTGTCCTTCCACTCCTGCCCACCCACAAGCACCAAGGCTGCTCTCACCAGCTCTTGGAGCACCCTGAGGCCACTGCTGTCTGTTTACAGAAGATGCAGGCAACTCATGTGATAACTAGGCCCTGAACAGACACAGGAACCCTATCAGTCCCATCACATCCACCTCCCGGGGCAGGAGAACACCACTGCAGAATCGTTCATAGATTCTAAGGTCAGAAGGGACCATTATGATCATCTTGTCTGACCTCCTGCACAATGCAGGCCACAGAATCTCACCTACCCTCTCCTGCGAAAAACCTCTCACCTATGTCTGAGCTATTGAAGTCCTCAAATCGTGGTTTAAAGACTTCAAGGAACAGAGAATCCTCCAGCAAGTGACCCGTGCCCCATGCTACAGAGGAAGGCAAAAAACCTCCAGGGCCTCTGCCAGTCTGCCCTGGAGGAGAATTCCTTCCCAACCCCAAATATGGCGATCAGCTAAACCCTGAGCATATGGGCAAGATTCACCAGCCAGATACTACAGAAAATTCTTTCCTGGGTAACTCAGATCCAACCCCATCTAACATCCCATCACAGGCCATTAGGCCTATTTACCATGAATATTTAAAGATCAATTAATTACCAAAATCATGTTATCTCTACAGCACAATTCACTAGTGCTCCTCCCAATCCAGCTCCAAGTGCTCCCACCAGGAAAACGGGTCCCCCCTACCCTTTCTTATCCGATTGTAGGGCCAGGGGAGGCCAGAACACCTCACAGGAGGCCCTTAAGGCGAGGGCAGCCCCTTTACCTTTTCCAGGTTATAGGTGAGTTCATAATCTGAGTTCACAAAGAGGATGTTCTCGGGTTTGAGGTCCGTGTGAGTGAGTTTATTGTCATGCAAAACTGGGGAGGAAAACATGATCAGAGTCAGAGTCCATTAAACCCAGCTGACACCGACACCAGTTTGCAGTGGTCAGTGAATGTGGTTTACATTGTCAGACGCTGCTCCAGCTTAGGATGGGGGGGACTGGAGCTGATGGGCTCCACACAGAGCTGTGGGACACAGGAGGAGAGGGTACCCAGATCTGTGGCACCCCTCTGTCCCTATCCCACATGATTACTACTCTTGCAGAGATGGGTAAAGGAGTGTGCGTTCACCCCAATACACCATTTTCCTTCTCCTGGTGGGCAGGAAGGGCTTGGCCTTGGAATCTGCAGAAGGGAGCCCCTTTCAGTGATGGAGTGCCCTGGGCCTATCAGATGCAAAGCTGGCACTGGTGGAGCCCAAAGATCCTCCCGCCCCATCCTGTCAGGGAGAGGAGCGGCTGCCACTCACATTTCACAGCCTGGCACACCTGGTAGGCCATATGCCGCACTTGGTGGATGGGATAGGGCAAATAGTTGTTGTCCTTCAGAAAGTCAAAGGTGCTGAGCCCCAGCAGCTCAAAGGAGATGCACATGTGGCCATGGTAATCGAACCAGTCAAACATCTGCACACACAGGCTGAGAGGAGACACTTCTGTTAGAGACAGTCCTAGTCCTCCCTGGCCGTTCCCCACCCCCCGACAGGGCTGGGCGTCTCCACAGAGCAGCCAAGACTGACCCCAACCCTACCATACTTTGAACAATGGACTCAGGACCCCAGTGTGGCAGGCTGGGATGGCACTGCCTCCCCACACCCTGCCATGGGCTGCCAGGCGGCTCCCTAGCAGCTGGAAGGCATAGGGGGTAGGATGACACTGCCTCCCTGGCTCCACCACAGCAGGACACTCACTTCTTATTCTCTGGATCCTTCTCATTGACTTTCTCCAACACGTTGATCTCCAGCCGAGCAGCCTCTTTATACTTCTCCACGTTTTTTATGATTTTTAGGGCGACGCGTGCACCCCCCCTGGGGAGAGGCAGGAAGAAAGCAAGGTCACTGCAGAGCTGAGCCCATGCCTGGTGGAAGGGGTGTCATGGATTAGCCAGGTCCAGCAGAGACTTTGGTTGGCTGGACAGTGCAGGCTGAGATGGTGGGTTTATAAGACCCACCATTATATCCCATGCCATATGGGATCAGCACTGGGTCCCTACTGATCCATACTGGATTTGAACTGGAATCCAGGAGGGAGAGGGCTCATCTCCCCGCAAAAGCTCCAGCCTTTACACACAAGTTCAACTGGTTACCCGCCCACCGTGCGAGCCCAGTCAGCACACTTACCTCCGGTGATCCACACACTGCACCACTCTGCCAAACGTGCCTTCCCCTAAGGTGCTAATAATCTCATCTGAGAGGGAGAGAGAGAGAGAAGGCGACATGAGGGAGTGAGCAGGACCTGGGTGCAGCGCATACACAAGGCAGAGGAGAATGCATTGCAACACCTAGCCTGCACACAGCTTGAGACACCAGTGCAGCAGAATGCTGACACCGGCTGCACAAGGCAACTTCCCTAGTTCCCTGGTATTTTGGTAACAATGCAAAATAGAAAATTAATATCTTTAACGAAAGGGGAGGAGGGAGGGAAGGGGGTTTCTCTTTAAAAACAATGAAAATAAAACAGAACAGAAAGATAAGACAGATCTGCGACTGCGATGGGAGCTTAACTAGAGAGCTAAATTATGTTACGATTCGGCTGTACATCTTTCCTGTAGCCAGTCGCCGACGCGATAGATCAGATGCCCCTCGTCGTCGTCCTCCACACTCTTGGCCCTTCTGCTGCTCTGTCGACTCCGCTGCTGGCCCAGGCAGACAGGGAATTCATCATTCACCAGCCAATCAGATTTTCAAACCAGCGCAGCAGCCAGCGTCACGCATTGGTTGGTTTGGAAATTCACATGGTTGTTTGAGGAGGGGTTGCAGGAGGAGATTCCCAGCCAATTCATACGGCACAGAGGAATATATAACGATAGGGATATTGCAAGGGAACATGTCAAGATACAACACACTAGCTCAGAAAAGAAAAAAACAGTTTGCTTTTCTTTGTAGCAAAAAAAGGAAAAAAAAAGAAAAAAAGAAAAAACCTACAAACAGCCCCACCCGAACCAGTGCAAGAGCGAAGACCAGAACAGGGGCTAGCGGAGGGAAAGGGGTAGTGTGAGGGGGCCAGCTGCTCTCACTCTTCTGGGGCTTTGGAGGGGAGCAATGCTGATATTCAGGTCCTGGATCAATGCCAAGAGAGCACACGGTTGCCACCCAAGTGTTCAGTGACCACAAGGAGGGGCTCACATCAGCCCCACATCAGCCACCAAGGAAAGGCAGTGGCAGACAGCATGCTAGGAAATCCATCACAAGCAAAGGGCCAAGCTGCCCCTGCACAGACATCCCCACCCTTTTCCAACAGCCCCCCAGAACAGCCTTCCCCACCCCAACACAGAAGGAAGAATTAAGAGGTTTACACAGCACAACGCTGCATCCAGAACGACACAGACCTTGTGAGTAACAGCCCCAGAGGCAGATCACAGACCTCTTCATCTGCCCTTCCCTCACAGAACTGGTCCTGGAGGGGCTAACCCACAGAGAAAAGGAGCACAAAGTGGAATGGGCACAGCCTGGGACGAGGTCAGATGAGAAACTTGCACCAGAGGAGAGAGAGTTCCTGCTTTCAGTTCTTCTTCAGCTAAGTAACCCCACACTTGGGAGTAAAGAGCCAGCAGCCTGGGGGCCCCATCTCCAGCCCAGGACTCCCATCCTAGTCCTGGAACAGCCCTGAACATGCAGCCAGGACACCAAGTGGAGACAGAGTATCTTGGGCCTAAAGAAAACGGAATGCAAGCAGCAGCGTAGGCAAAAGGAAGAAGGCTGGGGACCCTACGCTGGAAAGAGCCTGGTGCCTCCATCTGAACTGATTGGTCCACATGCCAAACTGTTTTGCCAGAGCCCCTTGCACAACATCTTAAATAGTCAGGGCCCACCCAACAGAAGCCAAGGGACGGCTCTTTGCAGACACAAGAGCTGAGCCCCCCCAGGGACCAGGCCTCCTGCCACAGCACCACGCCAGTGGGGATGCCAGGCACTGGGGGCTGCAGGGGCCAGTCCTTCAGTCACAGCGATACTGAGCTCTGTGAGGCAGGGACCATTTTATCACTTCCATGCTGCCCAGCACAGAGACCCCGCTGCTTAGTCGTGGCCCCTAAGCAGTACTGTGATACAAACACCACACACAACAACAACAGCAGCAGCACCCTACCGGGGGTACAGGAGTTGGGAACGACAGTCACAGCGTCACCACCAGGGAAACAAGAGGTGGGGGCTGCACAGACCCACATGGGGTGCACTGGGCCCCGTGGGGCACACAGCTCCTCTCCTGGCTTCTCCTACTAGAGGGTGAGTAACCCAGGAGGTGCTTGAAAGCTGCCTGGGCCCATCAGGCTCAGGGCAGCCACTGCACTGGCGCATCAGGACGGCGGACGGGAGCAGCTGCCTGCACTAGGTTTTTCTATGCATTTCACAAGCTGAGTCTGAGACTGCATAAAAAAGTAAGTGAGTGTCCTACTTACCAAGCGCACAACCTGGGAGAGAAAGGTTACAGGGAAAGATCTGGAGTGGCAGGGTACTCACCGATGAGGAGCGGCTAAAGGACCGGCTGCGGCGCCGTCTCCGCCTGTGCTTATTACGCCGGCTGCTTTTGCAGCTCCGGTAGCTGCCGTCATGGTCCCGGGAGCGCCGGTACTCGTAAGAGTGGCGGTACTCAGCTTCGTAGTAGGCTTCCCCGCGTTCACGGCTGTAGTCATTCCGCCTGTAGCTTTCACAGTAGCGCCTGTCATAGGCTCTCCTGTCTGAAGAGTGGTCGTCGTAGCTGGGGTGGGGAAGCAGAGTAATTGGAACATGATTGGGGCCCAGTTGGAAAGCAGCGGCAGCAGCAAGCCCCAGCTCTGTCTGAGCAGATGAAGGGTTTGGGGCTTTCCTGAGTTCAGGCTTTAGTGACTGCTCATATGCTCCCCCAGGAAGGACTAAAGCAGCTCTCCCCACAGCCCCATTGGCAATAATCCTCCAGACACCATCCTATCCTTCCTGGCTTCAGTGCACTTCCCCCCTGAGTGACTGGCAGGGGACAGCTGGTCAGTCTTTCCTCCAAACTGGGGCACCAGGGCAGTCTTGCCAACTTGCCAGGCCACCTGGCTGGCAGAAACTGAGCTGACTGCAGCTGCCTTCAGTGCAGTTACAGGGATGCAGCCAGGTCCCAGCCTGGCCCCAGCACTCACCTCCTTGAGCGAACGTGGTAACTGTCTTCCCGCCGGTGCCGCCGGTCACGCTCACTGCTGCTTGACCGGGACCGCGTCCGCCGTCTCTTGTGCTTGCGACTTCTGTAGCGCTCGTGATAGCTGCCTCGGCTGCTGTGCTCCGACGAGCGGTACCTTCTGGAGTGAGGCATCTAGATGAGAGGGCAGAACCAGCAGGTGACCCCCAGGGTGCCTGGCAGCAGAGAAAGCCCAAGTGGAACCGACCCCAAACGAGCATCACACGGAGCAGCAAGAATGAGAAATTGTCCAAAAGAGCAATGGGTCAGAAACCAACCTCCCCACATGCCCTTTTAGAAGAGGCGACAGGACCCCCCCAGGCAGGCCCATCTCAGTAAGCAGTACAGGAGCTACCATTTCACCAGGCTAGCTGCTGCCACAGGACACCTCCCAGAGACCCATTCAGCCCGAAGACAGCAACACCAGCTGCTGCGAACACAAGCACAAGCCCTGCCTGACTGGGGCTATGTCTGGACTGTGCTAAGGGCTGTTGGACCACACGCTGAACTGGGATGAAGGCTCCAGACTTAGTTGCCAGAGAGCTCTCTGCCCTAAAGGGCTCCTGGGTAAGTACGACACAGAGTGTGATCTGAATGCATTACAGGGCCAGCAGGGCCCCAGGAGAGAGAGAGAGGCAGGAAAGAAGCTGGCTGGTCTCTGAAAACATCTCAATTCATCCTGCAACCCATTTTGTACTGAAATCTTGTTTTTCTGACCAGCTCTGAGGGGCGGATTGTGCCGTGTGTGCACATGGGGACACCACTTCACATGGTTATGGGAGACTGCAGAGCAGCACTGGGCAGAGGGGACAAGGACAAGGGCAGCAATAGAGAGCTCTGAAGAGAAGCCAGTGCAGACTCAGTTGGGTGACATACCGATGGAACAGCGACAGGGGAAGGCAAAACTGTCAACAGTGTTCTGAGCATGCTACATGGGAGAGGCAGACTGCAGGGTGTTACTGCAGCGGGTCAAGGGCAGAGATGAACTAGGCCCAGCGCAAGATGTGGGGGAGCGAGGATAGAGAAGGTTCACTCTATATGGGACATGAACATCCCCCTAGATCTGTTTTCACTTTGGTCCATTTGTTTCCTCATTTACATTTCCCTTCCATCTCACTGCCCCCCAAGAACAGATGCTGACAGCAGGGCTCAATTAAATGCCATGCAGGGAAGAGGACATTGCTTTTGTCCAGCAGAATTCAGAGAAACACACAATGTACAGGCCTCTCCCTCTCAGATTCCAACAGTTTCCATTCTGGGCCTACACCCATTTATCCAGCACATGGCACCAGCAGCCCCAGGAAGTTAAGCCCAGCCTCTGGTCTCAGCTCTACATCAATGGAGAGTTCATCAAAAACACCCCCAGCCTCTCCTACTATCTCCAGTCAGAGCCTCTCTGAGTAAAGGCAGCTCAGGGTGAGCTTCATGGTGCAGCTGGAAGGGGCTCTCTCAAATTCGGCCTGCACAGGGATGGGTTGCAAAAGTTACAGGAACTCACTGAGCCCCTCAGTGTTCTCTGGAAGGGACAAAGCCCCAGGGACATGTCACTGAGGGGTCCAGGTGCTGCAGGCTGGAACAGTTGAAGAATACAAGCAAGTCTGGGACTCACAGGTTTTTCTTGGTTCTGGGCAGAGGGTGTGAAGTTCTGGTCACCCAGGGCAAGATCACAGTCATGTCCTCAGAGGAGCAGGGCCAGGACTAGCCAGCTCCATACCAACATGGCCAAACACTTTGCTCCCATCAAGTGAGCTTGATTCTATCAGCTGAATTCAACAGTAGAAGGAAACTTTCCAAACAAGGAAAGGTGAGGATGCCTGGGCTGCTCACTCATGTCTCTGAACTGGATGGGGGGGAAGACGACTACCCAAGTGTATCAAAGGACCTCTGTGCTGGAGCAGACCCCTAAGCTGGTACACATAGACCCTCTGGTGGCAGGATCCATGCTGCTCTCTCCTTAGCAGAGTGCCTTTTCCCAACAGAAGGGTCTGTACTACTCCCCATCCCCAAGGGAAGAGGTTTTGGCCACTGCAATTCCAGTGGCAGCACCTGTACGTTCCACCCCCAATCAGTCCTTCATTTCCTAATGAGCACACTGACAGCCAGCATACTCTGGAGCCCTGCCCTTTCCAAGACCCAGGAAAGCAAAGTCACCTGGGAGAGGAAGGAGGCAGGCGAATCAGAGCTCCGGGTGCTGCTGGCATCTGGCCCAAATGCCTAGTGGAAGCAGGCAAACTCTAAGGGGAACTTCTCGGGATATTGGTGTGCAATACAGCAGCAAGCAGGTCTTGTGAACAGTTCCCATAGGACTTGCACTGCAAGGCAATCACATGCCCCTTTGGGCATGCAGACACATTCCCAGGGTAGGCCAATTAAAATGCTAACAGTGTGCACTTCCCTGATGCCTTCTTTGCTCACTGGCTCTCAAAGTACCTCACAAATATTTGCTAATTCAATCTCACATGTCCCCCACCCCTCAAATGCAGGCAATAATCATCTCCATTTCACAGATAGGGAAACTGGAGCATGGGAGAGGAGGGGGGAAGGGATGAAATGTCTTAACTGGGCAGCAGCCAGCAGAAGCTGTAAAAGGGGTGCCACTCTCAGGAACCAATACCAATTCTGAGCTAGCACGTCATATTCCCACTCACTGTCCAGTTATAAAAACCACCAGAGACTGAAATGGAAACAGCAACCAGCTGCTGCTGATCGTGGTCCCTCCAGGGATCAAGGCCACCACTGTGAGCATTTATACTGGACTTTCCAGACACCACTGAATTAATCCAGATACCCTGGAAGACAGGAAAATGTCATGATTCCCATCTACAGACAGAGAAACTGAGGTACAAGGGAAGGAGATTGCCTAGCGCACAAAACAAGTGAGAGCTAGAACTAGAACCCTCCAATCCTGGCTCCCAGACCTCTGCTCTGATCCCACCCCTGAGCCCTGCTCCCCGGCACCAGTGAGCTCTGCTCAGTGCTCCACCTGGTCCTGGAAGCCCTTCACTGGATCAGGCTGCAGAGCGACCCAGATCATATGAACTCTGAGCAGCCAGCAGGGGAGGGGGGCTGCTCCTAGAGACACCAGCACTGGGATCCCAATATTTTCAGCACTGGCACTGGAGAAGGAGAAATGTGGCCCCAGCATCTGCTCCCCACCAGCGATCACCCACACAGGCACCTACTCCTGTCTGGGGACAGCAAGATGACAGCAGCAATGCCTGCTTGAGGCGACCACCCAAGTCTCCCTGCAGAGCTGCCAGACTCCCCCCGCATCTTCCCGCACCCCCTCAACTGTCAGACACCCCCTGGGCTGCTAGACCCCCCTTCATCTGTTAGACCCCCCCAGGCTGCTAGACCCCCCCTCCTTCCCGCACCCCCTTAAGTGTCAGACCCCCCCCCCGGGCTGCTAGACCCCCCCCTCCTTCCCGCACCCCCTCAACTGTCAGACCCCCCCGGGCTGCTAGAACCCCCCCATCTTCCCACACCCCCTCAACTGTCAGACCCCCCCCGGGCTGCTAGACCCCCCCCTCCTTCCCGCACCCCCTCAACTGTCAGACCCCCCCGGGCTGCTAGAACCCCCCCATCTTCCCGCACCCCCTCAACTGTCAGACCCCCCCCAGGCTGCTAGACCCCCCCCTCCTTCCCGCACCCCCTCAACTGTCAGACCCCCCCCGGGCTGCTAGACACCCCCATCTTCCCGCACCCCCTCAACTGTCAGACCCCCTCGGGCTGCTAGACCCCCCCCTCCTTCCCGCACCCCCTCAACTGTCAGACCCCCCCCGGGCTGCTAGACCCCCCCCTCCTTCCCGCACCCCCTCAACTGTCAGACCCCCCCCGGGCTGCTAGACACCCCCCAAACTACCAGCCACCCTCCTTCCCGCACCCCCTTAGCTCTCAGACCCGCGCCGGCCTGACACCCCCCCAACTGCCAGAGCCCCCAACCATCAGACCCCAGCCCCCCCCGATATCCCGCCCGGCCCCTCCCCCACAGCGAGCCCAGGCCCGGCCCGCACCCTCCTCGCCGCCAGCCCGGTGCGCTTGTCCCACAGGAAGTCCGTGTTGGCGGCCGTGGGCCCCCGGGGATCCGGGCCCCGCTCCGGCTCCTCGGGCTGCGCTCCCCGCCGGGCCCCGCACTGGGCCCGCGCCCGCCTCCGCTCCCTCCAGCTCGGGGCCCTTCCGATCAGGCCGCGCGCGCTCCCGAGTCCGCGGGGAGGGGTGCGCGCGCACGGCGACAGACACGGAGCCCCGCCCCTACGTGGTACGGCCTCAGTGACGAACCCCGCCCTCAGTACGTCACACAGGTGGCCCCGCCCATGGCACACGTGATCGGATTGATCTGCGTTCCTGCGGGGGGCTGCGCTGGGCCTATGGCTCGCCCTGCGGCCGCCCCCCCCCCCGCTCTAGAGCCCCCCACTTCTATAACCCCTCCCTCACTTCCCTGTGTCCCCTACAGCCCTCCCCCACACTTCCGTGTGTCCCCTGCAGCCCCCCACCCCTATAACCCCTCCCTCACTTCCCTGTGTCCCCTGCAGCCCTCCCCCACACTTCTGTGTCCCCTGCAGCCCCCCACCCCTATAACCCCTCCCCCACTTCCCTGTGTCCCCTACAGCCCCCCCATAACTCCTCCCCCACTTCCCTGTGTCCCCTACAGCCCTCCCCCACACTTCTGTGTGTCCCCTGCAGCCCCCCACCCCTATATCCCCTCCCCCACTTCCCTGTGTCCCCTACAGCCCTCCCCCACACTTCTGTGTCCCCTGCAGCCCCCCACCCCTATAACCCCTCCCCCACTTCCCTGTGTCCCCTAGAGCCCTCACCCACACTTCTGTGTGTCCCCTGCAGCCCCCCACCCCATAACCCTTCCCCCAGTTCTCTGCAGCTCCCCACCCCTATAATCCTTCCCCCACTTCCCTGTGTCCCTGCAGCCCCCCACCCCTATATCCCCCCCACTTCCCTGTGTCCCTGCAGCCCCCCACCCCTATAACCCGTCCCCCACTTCCTTGTCCCTGCAGCCCCCACCCCTGTAACCCCTCCCCCACTTCCCTGTGTCCCTACAGCCCCCCATAACCCCCACCCTCACTTCCCTGTTCCTTCAGTCCCCCACCCCCATGTGTCCCTCCACCCCTACTTCCCTGTGTCCCTACAGCCCCCCCTCCCTACAGACAGTCCCAGTTCCAACTCCACCTCCCTCTATCTTCCTCCCTACAGACCTCCCCCACCTCCGTACATACTGCCTCCCCAGGTACAGTCCCTCCACCTACCATCACTACAGCCCCTCTACTCTCACATCTACCATCCTCATGGTCCCCCAGAGCCAGCTCCCCACCGCTACTTCCCCCAAATCCCCCACCCCACTAGAGCCCCTACACTCCACACAGCTTCTACTCTCTCTCCTGTTCCAAGTTCTTCACATGTACACTACTCTTCCAGCCCCCCCCCGCCTCCAGCCTCTCTTCTACTTATATCCCCTACACTGACACCCCCCCCCAAATACCTGCAGTTCACAATCCAGAGCTGGGGCCCAGAAGAAGCCCCACAAGGAGCCAGTAAGAAATCTGTACAACAGAATTGATATTGAGACGTGGCCCACACTGGT
This sequence comes from Eretmochelys imbricata, assembly GCF_965152235.1. Taxonomy (NCBI): domain Eukaryota; kingdom Metazoa; phylum Chordata; order Testudines; family Cheloniidae; genus Eretmochelys; species Eretmochelys imbricata. The sequence goes on along the minus strand of NC_135595.1, from coordinate 458,896 downwards.
ATCCAGATAGAAAAAAACTAATCCAAATGATGAGAAATGAGCATAGACTTCCCATCGAAAAGCAAGGAGAGCCAGGTATTGCCATTGAGTCCTCCCCGACTGAGCTTCTCCCTCAGGAACCCGCCCTCTTTGAGGGAAGAAGCAAACCAGATTGTAAATAAAGACAAAGGGGGAGGAAGAGCATTCAGGGCTGTCACCTTCCCACAGTGGCTGCTTCTGCCTGTGGAGGGGCACCGGGCACCATTCTGAGCCAGCCAGGTTAATAGCTGAGATTCCTTAGAAACAGTGGAAGCTACAGGGACTTTGAGTCAGAGGAAACAAGGCCCAGCTCACCCGCTATAGTCAGCATTCAGCCACAGCTGGGAATTCTCACATTACTGTTTTTTTAAAAAAGGAACCAATCTAGTTTAATGGGGTATTCTGTTTATTCCTCAGCCAATAACACAGTTTCCAGGGGGCTCACTGAAGACTCAGAGAGGGATTTGCTCCCTTCCCTTAACACAGGGACCAAAATAAGTTCAGACATTCTCTGCTATGGGCACTGTGCAATCTACCAGACAATTCCTAGCTCACTTTCCAGGAGCTGCAAATGTGGGAAGACGTTTCCGATGCTTGGATAATTCATTGATGTTCTCCATCCATGAGCACTATGGTGGGAAAGGAAGGAGGTTAGAGACACAGAGCTTAGTCTGCCTAACAAAGTACTAAGCTAACACTGCGAGAACAACCCATTTGTACCACAAAGGCTCACAAACCGATGTGAACACTCCAGTACCCATACAGACTCAGCCTACGTCACTGATCCTGCCCTGCCAGCAAGGGGACTCTGGAATTAGTTGGTAGGGTTCTTTGGAGATAAAAATGCTACCTAGCAAGGTACTCAGGGCTTGGCTACACTTGCGAGTTACAGCCCATTAAAGGAGCCCCGGGCGCCCTAACTCACTCCCCGTCCACACTGGCAAGGCACGTAGAGTGCTCTGGCTCTGCAGCTAGAGTGCTCCTGGTACTCCACCTGGGCGAGTGGAATAACACCCCCGCTGGAGCGCCGCAGCACCCGTGTGGACAGACTCCAGTGCTTTCACAGCTGCGCTCTCGGAATGCGGGTTTAACGGAAAGCGCTCTACAGCTGCAAGTGTAGCTATGCCCTTAGTTTAACAAATGGAGCGATTCACCCAGGGTCACACAGCAAGTAGTGGCAGAGCCATGAGAGGGTCGGGGTGGGCAGCAGGACAGATAATTCCATCCCTGCACTGGGTGGGTGCCTGCTGGCGTCGTGCCCCGGACCAGGGCACCTGTGCAGAACCTGCTCTTGGGAGGCTCATGTTAGGAAGTTAAACTACATGGGATACTTAGTGGGCCCACAGCTGATCTGAGGAGGTGGGGTTTGCACAGGCTACCCTCATCTGAGGGAAGGGAAGGGAAGCAGCAGGAAGCTCCTCACCAGGCTCTTGTTGACGCTGAGGAGGGTGGCCTGGTAATGGGTCAGCGCCTGCAGGTTCTGGGCCAGTCTTCCCAGCTCCTGGGACAGCTCGGCCACGGCCTCTTCAAAGCCTGCAAGAGACAGGTCAGAATTGCTTCGGAGCGAGAAGGGAACCCCCCACCACCTCCCTCAGCCCCCTTCGCTGCGTGGGAGCCATCACCAGCCCCTATCAGTGTGTGGGGCACACATCACACCCCACCCCACCCTGTGCAGGGCGCATCCCCCCACCACCTCCCTCAGCCCCCTTCACTGCGTGGGAGCCATCACCAGCCCCTATCAGTGTGTGGGGCACACATCACACCCCACCCCACCCCACCCTGTGCAGGGAGCATCCCCCCAACCACCTCCCTCAGCCCCCTTCGCTGCGTGGGAGCCATCACCAGCCCCTATCAGTGTGTGGGGCACACATCACACCCCACCCCACCCTGTGCAGGGCGCATCCCCCCACCACCTCCCTCAGCCCCCTTCACTGCGTGGGAGCCATCACCAGCCCCTATCAGTGTGTGGGGCACACATCACACCCCACCCCCGCCCTCTCCGTGCCGGGGGGCACATCACACCCCATGCCCGACACTAGCACCAGTGCAAACGCCATGATCTGAGCTCGGCTCCTCACTAGCGCTTTGCAGGGCGCGGGGGGGCACCAGAGACTCCCCCCCCTCACCTCTCAGCCCCGCCTGGGGGCCCCCGGACTCCATCCCCCGCCCCGCGCTCTGCAGCTGGACAAGCAAAGGAGACACGGCAACCCCGCCCCCTCCCCGGCCAACCACCTCCTGCCCTGGGACCGCCCCCCCCCCCCCCCACGGGGCAACCCCGTCCTGCCCTGGGACCGCCCCCCCCCCCAACGGGCCAACCCCGTCCTGTCCTGGGACCGCCGCCCCCGGCCAACCACCTCCTGCCCTGGGACCGCTCCCTCCCCCCCCCCCCCGGGCCAACCCCGTCCTGCTCTGGGACCGCCCCCCCCACGGGCCAACCCCGTCCTGCCCTGGGACCGCCCCCCCCCCCCAACGGGCCAACCCCGTCCTGTCCTGGGACCGCCGCCCCCGGCCAACCACCTCCTGCCCTGGGACCGCTCCCCCCCCCCCCCGGGCCAACCCCGTCCTGCTCTGGGACCGCCCCCCCCACGGGCCAACCCCGTCCTGCCCTGGGACCGCCCCCCCCCCGGGCCAAGCGCGTCCTGCCCTGGGACCGCCCCCCCCCCCCCACGGGCCAACCCCGTCCTGCCCTGGGACCGCCCCCCCCCGGGCCAAGCGCGTCCTGCCCTGGGACCGCCCCCCTGCCGGGCCAAGCACGTCCTGCCCTGGGACCGCCCCCTCCCCCCCCACGGGCCAACCCCGTCCTGCCCTGGGACCGCCCCCCCCGGCCAACCACCTCCTGCCGTGGGACCGCCCCTCCCCGGGCCAACCGCGTCCTGCCCTGGGAACCCCCCGCCCCCGCCCACACACACACACACGCGGGCCAACCGTGACCCTGCGTGGGACACTTCCCCCCCCACTCCCCCCCCCACACAGAGGCCAACCATGACCCAACCCCCATCACATACCCCCTGCAAGGCCAACCATGACCCCCCAAAATACATGCGCCAACCTGACCCTGCCCTGTGGCACCTTGACTGGGCCCAGCCCCCGCCCCACCACTCCCGGGCGCTGGTTCCTAGTATGGGCTGGTGTTGTGCAGGGGGGCAAATCTTTCTGGCCTCCAAGCCAGCAGCAGCCCGGGGGGAATCGTGGGGGGGATGGCGGGGATCCTGTGCCGCCTCTGACCCCTGTGGCTCCAGACACCACATAGGAGAGGAGGGCAGAGCTAGGCCTGGACCCGCCTTGTCCTGCCACTCAGGGCCCCTTGCTCCCTCCATGTCTAGAGTTCATTGCCCGCAAGGGCAATACCGGGGGGGGATGATGCTGCCGAGGCCCAGATAGGCACCAGCACCATCCTGTTTTTTATGGCTGGTGGGGCAGTGAGCACCGGGGGCTGGGGTGTGCGGGCTCTGCTCCCCAGGAGCCCCGGCCTGGCCTCTCCTGCGTTACAAGTGCGGCTTGTGCTGTACCTGTAAGCCAGGCTCCAGGGGGTCAGAAGAGGAGTCCCCCCCTTCCCGGACCAGTCAGCCGTGGAGCTCAGATGTGTTACTGGTGGGGCCGTGCACATCTGTGTGGGGCCACGGACGGGCTGGCCAGGATCAGGAGCTTTAGGGGAACAGAGACCTAGAATTTTTTTCTGTTGTAAAGTGGGATGGCAGCCTGCAAAAGGCGAAGAAATAGGGTCTGAAATGATGGGGTCTAAATTAGCAGTTACCACTCAAGAGAGAGAGATCTTGGAGTCATTGTGGGTAGTTCTCCGAAAACATCCACTTAGTGTGCAGAGGCTGTCCAAAAGCAAACAGAATGTTCGGAACGATTCGGAAATGGATAGATAATAAGACACCAAATATCATCATGGCGCTATATAAATCCTTGGTACCCCACACCTTGAACATGGCCTGCGGGGCTAGTTGCCCCCTCCCACAAAAGATACATTAGAATTGGAAAAGGTGCAGAGAAGGGCAACAAAAATGATCAGGGGGATGGAATAGCTTCTGTATGAGCAGAGATTAAATCTGGGACTGGTTCATCTTGGAAAAGAGCCAACTAAGGGGGATATGACAGAGGGTGGGGAAAGTGAAGAGGGAAGTGTTATTTACCCCTTCACCTAACACAAGAACCAGGGGTCACCCAATGAAATTAACAGGCAGCAGGTTTGAAACAAACCTAAGGAAGTACTTCACACAATGCACCTGTGGAACTCATTGCCAGGGGATGTTCTTCAGGCCAAAAGTACAACTGGGTTCAGAAAAGACTGGACAAGTTCATGGGGACAGATCCATCAGTGTTTCTTACCCAAGATGAGCGGGGACCCAACCCCATGCTCTGGATGTCCCTAGCCTCTGACTTCAGAAGCTGGGACTGGAGAGGAGGGATGCCCTCTCTGTTCATTCCCTCCGAAGCCTCTGGCACGGGCCACTATAGGCAGGCAGGACACTGGGCTAGATGGACCATTGGTCTGACTTAGTGTGGCCAGTCTTATGGTCTTCTGTCCTAGGCCCAAGGGATGCCTTGGCCTGGGGGTGCAGGGAGGGACTGGGTTGGGGGGCAGGGCTCAGCCAAGCTTTCCCCTCCCCAGAATTGCAATAGGTGCTTTCACTGGGGTGTTTCAAGGACAAGGGATGGAAAGAGGTTTGTTTCTCACAGAAGGAAGCTGAGAGTCCCCTTCACGGAAAGTGCCCCCGGCGGGGGCTGGGCACCGCCCCCACACCGCCCAGCAGGGGCGGGGCCCCACTCGGCACCTCCCCCCCCGCTGCAGTCTCCGGGCTCCCGTCAGGGGGCAGCACGGGCCTTGCCGAGCCCCGGCTCGCCGCTGGCTGGGCCGAGCCGCCGCTGCCTGCCCGCGCTCCGGAGGATGGAGCTGCGGCTCCCCGAGCCCAGCTGACGTCTCCCCGCCTGGGCGTGTGCAACAGGCTCGCTCTGCCCCGCCGGCACCTGCCCTGGGGCGGCCATGGGGGAGCAGCGGCCGGCGGCCCCCGCGGCCCGCGGCTGAGCCCGGCTGCGGGGCAGGGAGCGGAGCGCCCCCCTCGGGGATCCCCGCGCCCCCGGCAGCATCCCCCGCCGCGCCCCCGAGCTGCGGCCGCCTCCCACCCGCCGGCTCTGGCTGCGGCCAGCATGTGCCCAGGGGAGCCGGGCCGGGCGCCCGGGCAAGGGCGTTTGAAGGGAACCTGAGCAGGGCGCTTCCCCGGCAGGATGGAGGCAGCGCCGGGCACGGAGCCCCGGGACGGGGCGCGCAGGGCGCCGGGCGCCGACCCGCGGGACAAGCCCCTGGTGCTGGACGGGGAGGCCCCCGGGCGCCCCGAGGGTAGCGCGGGCTCTGGGCCAGGCCAGCCGCCCCGCGCAGTAACCCCCGCGGAGGCGCCCGCCTCGCAGCCCGCGGCCGGCAAGGCGGAGGCGGCGGAGCAGATCCTGGCGGACGCCGAGGACCCCGCCGCGCTGGCCGGCACCTTCGTGCAGCGCCAGCTCGGGGCCATGCTGCAGCCCGCGGTCAACAAGTTCTCGCTGCGCATGTTTGGCAGCCACAAGGCGGTGGAGCTGGAGCAGCAGCGGGTGAAATCGGCCGGGTTCTGGATCATCCATCCCTACAGCGACTTCCGGTGAGAGGGGCCCCGGCACCTGCTAAGGACCACCTGCTAGCCGGCCACCCCTGACCCCATCCTCCCTAGCCAGCCGCCCAGTCTGGCCCTACCCAGCCACCCCTTCAGCGACTTCAGGTGAGAGGGGCCCTTGCCCCTCCTGACCCCAGCCAAGCCCCGGTCCTCCAGCTGATACACAGGGCGGTCAGGTTGCATGCATCCCTGCCCATCCCCGTGCAAGGCTGTCTGCCCAGCTCCCCCACCATGTCCTCCCTTCTGCCAGCCTGGGGCTGGCGCTGTCCTGGGTGCTGACTGTGAGGCTGCAGGCTAAGCCTGGCCTTCCCCTGCTGGAGTGGGCCCTGCTCAGCCCCGGGGGTGGGTCCCGGTGGCTCATAGATTGAGGTCTCAGCGGAGTGAGGAGGCTGCAGTCTGTCCTCCCTTTCCCCCATGGCCCATACCCTCTGCTCCTCCAGCGGTTGCTCCCTTGCGCCATGAGCATCCGTCTTCTGTTTGTGCTGGTGCTCTGGGGCCTGCAGCCCCGGTCCCATTTTGCGGGGGAGGTGATGTGGGGCTAACCCAGATGCCAGGGTCCTCTCACCAGGCTGGGTGAGCCCTACAGCGCCGGTAGGAGGCTAGGGGGTGACATCCCAGGGATGGCTGGGCAGTGAGCTAGGGCGGGGTGGGGGGGAAGGCTCTGTTCCCCAGGAAACCTGGAGGGGCCCTTCCTCAGCAGCTTGTGCTATTCCTACAAGCCAGGCACCAGGGTCCCTCCTCCCCAGACCAGTCAGGAAGCTCAGTCTTGTCACCAGGGTCCCTCTACCTCCAGGTGGGAGCAGGGCAGCAGCTGTAGGGGAGCTGTAGGGGAGTTGGGGACTAAGAACTGACAGGACACAAATCCAATGCCGTTCGCTTTGCTGTGCAGGAAGTTTCTATTTCCAAGTCCTCACTATCATGAGCCTTCCCTGCACCCAGACTCACCAGCATCACTGGGCCACTGGGTTTTACCCCAAGGAGGCCACACCTAGAGTGGTCCCTCTGTTATTCTTGGGAACCCCTTTCAGGCAGGCCCGGTGTGACCCTGGGAGGCCAGCTGATCACCAGAATCAGAAACTCCCCTGCTGCCCAGAATTCACCCCCTGCCCCTTCTCCTTGGAAGGATTCCTGTCCCTGACTTTCCAGGGACGGGCTCTGTCCACCACATGGTTAGTCCTCCCCTCTTGCACTACTCTCCGATAAGGCAGGGGCTAAAAGTAACATGCAGAGAGGCCAGGGGACTGACCGGGATGTGCTTCTGCTGCCCAGCAATCGTTCTGCTTTAGCATTTTCCAACCCTATAGAATCCCAGGCTAATTCCTCTGGCCGCAGGACATAGGGTATCCCACGCTCAGCCCTTGGGAGTGACTCAAACCCTCCTACTCCTGCAGTCCTAAGTGTTCCAGCAATCTCTCCCATAGCTCACTCATGCATCCATCTGAGCCTGGCAGTGCTTCGTGTATGGACAGGGCAGAGCTTCTAGGTAGCTGGGCCGAACCGACCTCACTCACCGGGCACCTGTGCACCCCCAACAGAGGAAGACTGATCCTTCTGTCTGCCTCTGAGTAGCCCTTCTCTCTTGCCAGTGGACTAGGAGCTGTTTTTAATTTGTGAATGTACTGAGGAGTCGCACCACATCCAAGGAGATTAACTCTCGTCCCAGCTCTAGCAGAAGGGGCGCCTGCAGAGCCCTCCCTCATCAGGAATGGCTCTGGCTGTGCAGGCTGGTGGTGGAGATGTGCTGGGAAGGGCAATGTGACCATTTAGTGCAGGGTGTGTGGCAAGAAGGTAGGCCTTGTGATGGCAGGTCCAGGCACACCATGTCCCTGGGATCTCCAGGGTGTTACTGGGATGTCTACGTGGTGAGAAGGAATTGGATGTCACAGCGTTGTTGAGTCACATAGGATGGACTTTCTCTATGGGGGATGAAGATGCAAGACGTTAATTTCTAGTGGAAAATTATGCCACGGTCACTGTGACCCAGCACAAGACTAGCACCTGAGTCCCGTTGTAAAACTGAAAGTAGCCTGCTCACATGTAGGTGTAACCAGGGGTCCCCCTGCAGAGCCAGGCAATGCCCGGAGGCCCTGATTCTCAGTGATGCTAAGGATCCTTTACACTGCTCCAGCAGAATGCGAAGGGCCATACAGCAGCCATGTGTTACATCTGCACCCCTGTAAGGGCCTCAGCGTAAGTGAGAAGGCCCCACGTTTACAAGCTGCAGCTTCTGTGAAGTCATGTTCCCTGCAGCTCTGCCTGGTGAAGGTGACGGGGTGACATGCAGAGGGGCTGGTAGGTAGCTGTCCAGGTTGGATTACGCTGTTGTTGTTTATTATCTGCATTATGGTAGCAGCTGAGACCAATCGAGATCATGGCCTCATTGTGCTGGGCGCTACCTGACACAGAATAAAAGACGGGCTTTGCCCTAAAGAGCTTACAAGGTAAATCTGAGACAAGAGGCTCCAGGTGGGTTTGGGCAGTCAGCAGGAGGGGACTGGGAGAGGAAGGACAAGGTTAGCTTGGTGAGCTTGTGTATGGCATTTGTCAGGGGCCAATGAGCTGGGGCAGATGACATTAACCGCTCCATAGCCAGAGTCCTTCGGGGCTGGCACTCCTAGCAAAGTACTAATCAGAGGAAAGCTCTTGACTGCAGCTGGAAAGTCCCCAGAGTCGTGGCTTGGAAAGGGTTAACCCAGCGTACAGCGTGGCCCCCAGAGAGGCATTAGTGACCAGCGCTAATCCTCAGCTTCTGACTGTTGGTTTCTCCTGTTAGGGAAATTTGGGGCCCCACCACTGTTAGCTCTCCAAAGCCTCTTTCTCCCTGCAGGAGGCTGGACTGTCCGTGAACTGAGTTGGCACCTGACTGTGCACCCCAGATACCGGGGGAGCTCTCTGGCTCTGACTTTAATTTGTTCCTTTAAACTATTCTTGGCTACAGCGCCAGAGACACCTCACGTCCATATGGACACTGGTCATGAGGGCTGGGTACAGTTCTACTGGTCACAGGGAGAGCGGGAGTGTGAGCTGGCTAGGTTACAGCAGAGAGAGGAGGAAAAGAGCCACATGGGGCTGGGAGGAAGGAGCAAAACTGCCCTTGATTTCTTCCTGTGAATGATTGTGGACTCCTCCATTACTCAGGGCCTGTCATGAGGGTCCAGATCTGCGTGGTGGAGAGGGGAAGGGGGATGTGTGTACCTGTGATGGGGTGTCAGAGTATGTTTGTCGCACTCTGTGGGCCTGTCTGAGCCTGGCTCCCTCTCTGTGTAGCTTGCCAGAGGATGTTGTGAAGGCCAAGACTATAACAGGGTTCAAAAAAAGAACTAGATCAGTTCATGGAGGATCAGTCCCTCAATGGCTGTTAGCCAGGATGGGCAGGGATGGGCTCCCTAGCCTCTGTTTGCCAGAAGCTGGGAATGAGCGACAGCGGATGGATCACTTGGTGATTCCTTGTTCTGTTCGTTTCCTCTGGGGCACCTGGCACTGGCCACTGTCAGAAGATAGGACACTGGGCTAGATGGACCCTTGGTCTGACCCAGTCTGGCCGTTCTTATGTTGTGCTTGTGCAGAGCGCTGGGTTGTGTGTTTTTTCCCTGGCATGTGCAGGTGGAGTCCTTGGCATGGTCAAACCCTCCAGAGCAATCGTCTGTGCCAATTGCTGGTCTACCAGCCAGGTTCAGCAGGTGGAATCCAAGCCCGTTGGTTTCAGGATGGTCCCCCCTGCATGGGGCGCACAGGCCCAGTCGCTGGTGTCCTTGTCTTCCAAGTCTCTGCTGCCAGGCAAGGGCTTTTCTGAAGTTCTGGTCCTTGGTTTTTGAGCAGAGCCCTTCCCTCCACCATGAGCATCATGTGACACTTACACTGGGCCCTTGGCTGGAGTTCTCTTGAGCAGGAAGCATTGTTCCCTCAGACGGTTGGGAGATGGGCCCTGCCCTGCGTTAGAGGCTGGGGCAGGCTGCGGTATGGGGTATGGGAGAGACTGACGAGGTTAGGAGTGTTTGGTTAGAGAGGGGCTGGATAAGGTGGTGGCAGCAAAGCAAGAGTTTTACAACACAATGGATGTGATGCTGCATGTCAGCCAGGCCCCTCCCTATCTCCGTGTAGCACAAGAGCAAAGGACCAGGCAATGAAACTCAAAGGCAGCAAACTCCAAATTGATCCAAGGAAATATTTTTCATGCAGTATGTGATTAACCCATGGAGCTCACTGACACAAGAGCTCACTGAGGTTTAGCAAGATTAAAAAAGGTCAGACATTTCTGTGGAGAATGAGAACATCCACAGCCCCACTTGAGTGTGTTTAGAGAGAGAATTTTAGGGTGTAATCCAACCTCTAAAAGAGTCTATTATGGGGGTTCTTCCCCCTTCCTTTGAAGGATCTGGCCACTGTCAGAGAGAAGAGTGGGGTGGATGGGTCTTCTGGCGGTGTCTCTGGGGGATTAATCTCTCTCTCCACTTCCCTCCTGGTGTCTGTCTCAGGGAGGAGCTAGTTTGGGTTTCTTTTCTTTCCCCCGTTCTGAATGTGGCGTTGACGTAGGACACGGTTGCCCCACGGAGAAATCTCCTCCATACCTGAGAGGCAGCCATTGTGTGGGATGAAATTACACAGCCAGCTACTCTCGGGCGTTCAGGTGGGGGAGCCAGAGCATGTCAGGACAGAGGCAGAAGAGAGATGTGCGAGGGGCACTGGCGAAGGGCTCTGCCAGCGGAGGGGTGAAGCTCTCTCACTGTGTTAGCCCCTGGCTACTGGCCAGTCTTGTTCTGCACCTCCCCCGAGGCTAGGGTGTTGACAGAACCTTCCAGAACCAGCAGTGTTCTCAGCGCATTCCCCGTCTCGCAGTGGGGACCCCCCCACCAGCACACGGCCCAAGAGCTGAATAAAAGCAATAGTGGGGGGATGCTTGTCCCGCTGGAGACCAGCCCAATGGGGGCAGGACGTGGCTGGAGGGAGCTGGAGTCCCAGCCACATTGACAGGGGCTACCTGCGAGATGGTTTCTGTCATGGACTCCCTGGCTTTCCAGGGAATAAAGGGCTTTGGGGAGGCATGCAGGTGGCAGCAGCCAGGAACTGAAATGAATAAACTAGCAGCAGAGGTCGAAGGCCACACTCAGGGGCAGGGCTCTGCCTGCCTGGGGCAGAGGGTTTAGAACCTGTCCTTCTGTACTCATACCACTTGCTGCTTGTTCCTCCTCAATAAAAGACTTGCTCGAACCAAAGGTCCCTTTAGATCCTCTCAGAGCCTTTGCCTGGATCCCAGCCATATTCCGAGCCTGGCTCTGGAACTGCGAATGCGGCACTCCTGCTTGGTCGATTGGTGCTGTGGTGGCACCTAAAGACCATAACCAAGATCATGGCCCCATTGTGCCAGGTGCTGCCCAGACACAACATGAGAGACTGTCCCTGCCCCAGAGCCCCTGCAATCTGAATGGACCCGACACACGGGCTGAGAAGAGAAACAGAGGCCCTGACCAAAGCCACCCTGCAGATCAGTGGCAGAGCTGGGGTCTCCTGAGGCCCAGCGCGGTACCCAGAAGTCTCTTCTCTGCTGATGCTGGCCTTTCCCCTCAGTGGCTCAGAGCTCCACCTGAGAGATTCACTGGAAGAGGCAGCATCTTCTTATACCTGGTTTTAAATATTTTTTGTAAGGGCTGAAGCCAAGGCCCTGGGGAAGGTCAGGGCAGGAACCCATTAAGCCAGGCCGGCCCCCTGTGGAGGTCACAGCCTGCAAAGCCTGATGCATCCATGTGCCTGCAGAGGCCTGGATTCTAGTCTCTTCCCCAGAGCAGCTTGGCTTTGCAGAGTAAATTCATCTGGCACCGGCGCCACCTCTCCAAGGTGAGTTAGTGGGGCTGTAGCACATGGTGGGAGGTGAGTCCAGCAGGGGAAAAACCAGGCTGAGAATTGCAAGAACCTCCCATCTCCAAAATCCAGAGCACAGCCCAAGATGCCCAGGCACAAAATTGGTGCTATAGGAGATACAGGGTCTCCCCTCTGCCCAGCGCAGAGCACGCCCTGCAGCATCAACTGCCAGAATGCTAACCACTCCCTCTGGCACCCGAGGAGCACCGTGCCCAGGCCTGGGTGGGACGCAGCAAGGGGTGTCACTCTCCCGACTAGTGCGGCTCTTTGGCCCTGTGGCTTGTGCCGCTTCCTCTCACCCATCTCCTGGGCAGCGGGTTGCCCTCTGGCACGGGGAGGGCGCTGGCTGCAGACACCCCTCAGCCCAACAGAGGGACGGCAGGAAGGTGCATCTCCTGTAGCCCCCATCTCTGCCTGCATGGCCACACTGTGCTCAGTACCCCAGCCTCTTCATGGCTCTGACCATGAGGCAGGCTTTGGGAACCCACACTCACCCTGACCCAGAGGGTGCTGCAGGGCCCCCCTTCCTGGCCCCGGAGCCCTGCCCCTCCCATCCTACTTGTGTAACTAGAGAACTTATTCTAAACCCTGTAAGCCCCTGTGGGCAGTAATAAGGATAAGCCCCTGCCCCCCATCAATGCTCAGGGGCACTCTGGAGGGCCAGAGCCAGAATTCCCGGGGAGGAAAGAACCTGGGACCCCCTGTGCTTGGCCACTTGTGCCTGGGCACTTCAGCAAAAGCAAATTGCCCTGAAGCGCAGAAGCGGAATCCAGTGGGGACTCTTTTATCCTCCCCCTCCCTCCACCCTACCCCCAGCTACACCCACGGGCTACACCCTCGAGCTCCCTCCTGGAAGTTAGGGCTGGCACAATAGGCGCACGGGGTGCTAGGGAAGAGGGAATTTTGATCCTTGAGCTTCAACCCCATGATCCCAGACAGAAAGGGACAGAATCCATCATCTGAGCTCCAACCCCAGCTCTGACACCGCTTCCCTGGGTGCAAGTCCCATCCCCCCTCTGGGCTCAATCTGCCCATCCATGACCCTGATCCGCCTGCCTGGTGGGTGCCTGAGGTGCCAGGAGCGAAGGTTTGCACGGGGACGCTGGGAGGTGTAATCTCTTTACTCCTTGCTGTTGGGTAAAGCACCACCAGGGAGGGTCTCCGTACCCTGCCTCTTCATCCACGGGAGGGATCTCCTCTCCCCGGGCTGCCAGGACTCAGCCTGACACCCTCCCCAGGGGGAAGAGTTGGTTTCCACAGGGGCTCTCCATAAGGCCCCCACTCTCGATAGCCTAGGCATCATCTTTGAACCCGAGCTCTCCTCTTCCTCCTTCACCGTCAGAACTGGCCATCACCATCTCAGCAACACTTCCTGGGGCCTTGCCTCCCCCTTCCTGGACTCCTCCCCCCAGCCTTCAGCCCCTTTCACGGAGACTATTGCAACTCTCTTCTGCCAGGCTCTCCAAGCTCCTGTGGAGCTTTATCCTGTGGAGATAAAGAGCAGGGCAAGACGCCAGGTGGAGAGGGAGGCCAGCCCCCACGATGGGGTGGTGGGGGTGGTGGAGGATACATACTCCTTGTGGAGTTACTGAATGAAAGGGAAACTGAGGCAGGGTGCTACAGAGCCACCCAAGGCCATCAGATGCACTTGGCAGGTAACCAGTGCTGTTACAGAGCCCCTCAGACGCTGGGTCTCTGTTCTCTTCTCACCAAGCTTTGGCTGTCTTGTGCCTTCATGGATCTCCCCACTGTTGGGGCAAGAACTTCCCCCTCCACAGCTTGTACCACCAGGCTCAGCCACCCTATCCCTTGCTGCCTCAGCAGCTCCTCGGCTCCTTTCATAGCCATCTGGAGCCTTCTCTCTCTCCTTCCCTGCCACTGTGCTAATTCCTCTCCCCTTGGGATCTCGGGCTGGGTGCAGACTCAGCCCCTCTGTGCTCTGGTTGTTTGCGGGCACAAAGGTTGGGATTAGAGCTGTCTGGCCTGGCGTGTTGTGTCGCCCCCACAGATGGCTGGCGAGCTGCAGCTTGGAATGACAAGCTGCTCTCAGCCCTCCCAGGTGGAGAGACAAATGGGGAGAAGTGTGTGTCCGTGTCCATGCATGCACATCCGGTCTCTATATCTGTTTGGGGCATGGGCAGAGGGAGGAGGGTATGTGTCCGTGTCCATGCATGCACATCCGGTCTCTGTATCTGTTTGGGGCATGGGCAGAGGGAGGAGGGTGTGTGTCCGTGTCCATGCATGCACATCCGGTCTCTGTATCTGTTTGGGGCATGGGCAGAGGGAGGAGGGTGTGTGTCCGTGTCCATGCATGCACATCCGGTCTCTATATCTGTTTGGGGCATGGGCAGAGGGAGGAGGGTGTGTGTCCGTGTCCATGCATGCACATCCGGTCTCTGTATCTGTTTGGGGCATGGGCACAGGGAGGAGGGTGTGTGTCCGTGTCCATGCATGCACATCCGGTCTCTATATCTGTTTGGGGCATGGGCAGAGGGAGGAGGGTATGTGTCCGTGTCCATGCATGCACATCCGGTCTCTATATCTGTTTGGGGCATGGGCAGTGGGAGGAGGGTGTGTGTCCGTGTCCATGCATGCACATCCGGTCTCTATATCTGTTTGGGGCATGGGCAGAGGGAGGAGGGTATGTGTCCGTGTCCATGCATGCACATCCGGTCTCTATATCTGTTTGGGGCATGGGCAGAGGGAGGAGGGTGTGTGTCCGTGTCCATGCATGCACATCCGGTCTCTGTATCTGTTTGGGGCATGGGCAGTGGGAGGAGGGTATGTGTCCGTGTCCATGCATGCACATCCGGTCTCTGTATCTGTTTGGGGCATGGGCAGAGGGAGGAGGGTATGTGTCCCTGTCCATGCATGCACATCCGGTCTCTGTATCTGTTTGGGGCATGGGCAGTGGGAGGAGGGTATGTGTCCGTGTCCATGCATGCACATCCGGTCTCTATATCTGTTTGGGGCATGGGCAGAGGGAGGAGGGTATGTGTCCGTGTCCATGCATGCACATCCGGTCTCTATATCTGTTTGGGGCATGGGCAGAGGGAGGAGGGTATGTGTCCGTGTCCATGCGTGCACATCCGGTCTCTATATCTGTTTGGGGCATGGGCAGAGGGAGGAGGGTGTGTGTCCGTGTCCATGCATGCACATCCGGTCTCTGTATCTGTTTGGGGCATGGGCAGTGGGAGGAGGGTATGTGTCCATGTCCATGCATGCACATCCGGTCTCTGTATCTGTTTGGGGCATGGGCAGAGGGAGGAGGGTGTGTGTCCGTGTCCATGCATGCACATCCGGTCTCTATATCTGTTTGGGGCATGGGCAGAGGGAGGAGGGTATGTGTCCGTGTCCATGCATGCACATCCGGTCTCTATATCTGTTTGGGGCATGGGCAGAGGGAGGAGGGTATGTGTCCGTGTCCATGCGTGCACATCCGGTCTCTATATCTGTTTGGGGCATGGGCAGAGGGAGGAGGGTGTGTGTCCGTGTCCATGCATGCACATCCGGTCTCTGTATCTGTTTGGGGCATGGGCAGAGGGAGGAGGGTATGTGTCCGTGTCCATGCATGCACATCCGGTCTCTATATCTGTTTGGGGCATGGGCAGTGGGAGGAGGGTATGTGTCCGTGTCCATGCATGCACATCCGGTCTCTGTATCTGTTTGGGGCATGGGCAGAGGGAGGAGGGTGTGTGTCCGTGTCCATGCATGCACATCCGGTCTCTATATCTGTTTGGGGCATGGGCAGAGGGAGGAGGGTGTGTGTCCGTGTCCATGCGTGCACATCCGGTCTCTGTATCTGTTTGGGGCATGGGCAGTGGGAGGAGGGTATGTGTCCGTGTCCATGCATGCACATCCGGTCTCTGTATCTGTTTGGGGCATGGGCAGTGGGAGGAGGGTGTGTGTCCGTGTCCATGCATGCACATCCGGTCTCTATATCTGTTTGGGGCATGGGCAGAGGGAGGAGGGTGTGTGTCCGTGTCCATGCATGCACATCCGGTCTCTATATCTGTTTGGGGCATGGGCAGAGGGAGGAGGGTGTGTGTCCGTGTCCATGCATGCACATCCGGTCTCTGTATCTGTTTGGGGCATGGGCAGAGGGAGGAGGGTATGTGTCCGTGTCCATGCATGCACATCCGGTCTCTGTATCTGTTTGGGGCATGGGCAGAGGGAGGAGGGTATGTGTCCGTGTCCATGCATGCACATCCGGTCTCTGTATCTGTTTGGGGCATGGGCAGTGGGAGGAGGGTGTGTGTCCGTGTCCATGCATGCACATCCGGTCTCTATATCTGTTTGGGGCATGGGCAGAGGGAGGAGGGTGTGTGTCCGTGTCCATGCATGCACATCCGGTCTCTATATCTGTTTGGGGCATGGGCAGAGGGAGGAGGGTATGTGTCCGTGTCCATGCATGCACATCCGGTCTCTATATCTGTTTGGGGCATGGGCAGTGGGAGGAGGGTGTGTGTCCGTGTCCATGCATGCACATCCGGTCTCTATATCTGTTTGGGGCATGGGCAGAGGGAGGAGGGTATGTGTCCGTGTCCATGCGTGCACATCCGGTCTCTATATCTGTTTGGGGCATGGGCAGTGGGAGGAGGGTGTGTGTCCGTGTCCATGCATGCACATCCGGTCTCTGTATCTGTTTGGGGCATGGGCAGTGGGAGGAGGGTATGTGTCCGTGTCCATGCATGCACATCCGGTCTCTGTATCTGTTTGGGGCATGGGCAGTGGGAGGAGGGTGTGTGTCCGTGTCCATGCATGCACATCCGGTCTCTATATCTGTTTGGGGCATGGGCAGAGGGAGGAGGGTGTGTGTCCGTGTCCATGCATGCACATCCGGTCTCTATATCTGTTTGGGGCATGGGCAGAGGGAGGAGGGTGTGTGTCCGTGTCCATGCATGCACATCCGGTCTCTATATCTGTTTGGGGCATGGGCAGAGGGAGGAGGGTATGTGTCCGTGTCCATGCATGCACATCCGGTCTCTATATCTGTTTGGGGCATGGGCAGTGGGAGGAGGGTATGTGTCCGTGTCCATGCATGCACATCCGGTCTCTGTATCTGTTTGGGGCATGGGCAGAGGGAGGAGGGTGTGTGTCCGTGTCCATGCATGCACATCCGGTCTCTGTATCTGTTTGGGGCATGGGCAGAGGGAGGAGGGTATGTGTCCGTGTCCATGCATGCACATCCGGTCTCTGTATCTGTTTGGGGCATGGGCAGAGGGAGGAGGGTATGTGTCCGTGTCCATGCATGCACATCCGGTCTCTATATCTGTTTGGGGCATGGGCAGAGGGAGGAGGGTATGTGTCCGTGTCCATGCATGCACATCCGGTCTCTATATCTGTTTGGGGCATGGGCAGTGGGAGGAGGGTGTGTGTCCGTGTCCATGCATGCACATCCGGTCTCTATATCTGTTTGGGGCATGGGCAGAGGGAGGAGGGTGTGTGTCCGTGTCCATGCATGCACATCCGGTCTCTGTATCTGTTTGGGGCATGGGCAGAGGGAGGAGGGTATGTGTCCGTGTCCATGCATGCACATCCGGTCTCTGTATCTGTTTGGGGCATGGGCAGAGGGAGGAGGGTATGTGTCCGTGTCCATGCATGCACATCCGGTCTCTATATCTGTTTGGGGCATGGGCAGTGGGAGGAGGGTATGTGTCCGTGTCCATGCATGCACATCCGGTCTCTATATCTGTTTGGGGCATGGGCAGAGGGAGGAGGGTGTGTGTCCGTGTCCATGCATGCACATCCGGTCTCTGTATCTGTTTGGGGCATGTGCACGTAGTCTTCAGGGGGTTTATAGAGTCCAAGGCCAGAAGGGACCTTGCTGATCAGCAGGTCTGACATCCTGTGTCACGTAGGACATGGGACTTCCCCAAATCGGTTCCTGTTGGATCTACAGCCCATTTTTTTAATTTGAGTATTTCTGGTGATGGAGAATCCCCCACAGCTCTGGGTAAATTGTCCCAATGGTTAATTACTCTCACTCTTAAACGTTTGCACTTTATTTCCAGACTGAATCTGTCTCGTTTCAACTTCCAGCTGTTGGCTCGTGTTAGACTTTTGTCTGCTAGACTGAAGAGCCTGTGATCAAATATCTTGTTCCCCAGGAAGGTACTTACAGACTGTGAGCAAATCACCCCTTAAACTTCTGTCTAAACAGATGGAGCTCTGTCACTGTAAGGCAGGTTTTCATGCCCGTTCATCATTCTCATGGCTCTTCTCTGAACCGTCTCCAGTTTAAACTGATCCAATTTGTCATGCAGGTTTAGCTACTTGAAGGAAGTTTTCATTCTTTCCCTCCCTTTCTCCTTCCCTGGCTCCATTCCCCATCTCCTTTCTCATTCCCCTGCTCCTCTGTCCTCTGCTTCGTGCCCGCTCTCCGTTCCTCCCGCAGGTTTTACTGGGATCTCATCATGCTGCTGCTGATGGTGGGGAACCTGATCATCCTGCCCGTAGGCATCACCTTTTTCAAGGATGAGAACACACCGCCCTGGATTGTCTTCAACGTGCTCTCGGACACCTTCTTCCTGGCTGACCTGGTGTTGAACTTCCGCACGGGCATCGTGGTGGAGGACAACACGGAGATCATCCTGGACCCGCACACCATCAAGATGAAGTACCTGAAGAGCTGGTTCCTGGTCGATTTCATCTCCTCCATACCCGTGGATTACATCTTCCTCATCGTTGACCTGGAGACTCAGGTGGACTCCGACGTCTACAAGACGGCGCGGGCCCTGCGCATTGTGCGCTTCACCAAGATCCTCAGCCTGCTCCGCCTTCTGCGCCTGTCCCGCCTCATCCGCTACATTCACCAGTGGGAGGAGGTGGGACCACCAGGGGAAAAGCGTTTGGGGGTCCCTGCCTGGAGGGATCAAGGGGGGCTTCAGAACCCCTGGCCAGGGGAGGGGCATTTTGTGGACCTGTGGCTGGGAGGGGCTTTGGGGGGGGTTAAGGGGCATTTGGGGGCTCCCTGTCCCCCGCTGCGAGTACCTGGAGAAGAGAGCTGGCTTTTCACAGTCTTTCTCCTGGCTTATCCCCTTGCTCAGATTTTCCACATGACCTACGACCTGGCCAGCGCCGTGGTGCGGATCTTTAACCTCATCGGCATGATGCTGCTGCTGTGCCACTGGGACGGCTGCCTGCAGTTCCTGGTGCCCATGCTGCAGGATTTCCCTGCGGACTGCTGGGTCGCCATCAATCACATGGTGGTGAGCACCCCGCCTGGCTCTTCTGCTCTGAAGCCTGAGATCCCCAGGCTCTCCATGTCTCCCTGAATTTGCTGTCCACTGGGGTGGGGCCGTCGGGCTCCAGCCTGTCCCTTCCTCATGGTCTCTGCTCTCCTCAGCACCTGTCATCCCATTCTGGTTTAAGAGACCCCTGCGGCAGAGTGGTGCCATCCACTGCCTGGTGCTTGTCGTGGGACATAAGGAGCAAATCCTTTACTTTACAAGGCAATTGGTTAAAACCATCCCCCATCCCAGACTGTCGCCACAGAGCTGTATTCCTGTGGGCTCCCGGAGGAGCGGTGCCCAGGAGCAGGCTGGTTGGGGCAAGGGGGGAATCCCTGGCCAGGGCCATGGGCTCTGTGCAGAATCCCAGTCTCCACTGTGGCCATGACACATGCACTGTGTCACTCACTGTTAACAATGAATGTGCTGGAAGGCAGATCCCCTCCCACCTGGCTCAGCGGCCATGGGCTGCATGGGGTCAGTGAGGGCAGAATTTGACCTCCCTGCCCCTGTCCCCAGGCCAGGCTGGCCCTGCAGGGCTAACAGGAGAACTGCCTTTGTGGGGGTTGATCTCCTGAGTGAGAGACTGGGGCAGTTTGCAGAGCCTGGCTGCAGTCTGTGTAACGGGGATCGTGGCGCGTGCATGGGGTCGGGGAGGCTTAGTGTTTATAAAGGGATAGGCAGGTGATAAATAAACCTTATGCTGATGGCTCCAGCCTGGGAGATCTCACGGACCAGACCATCACGCATGTTCCAGGCTGGGAGCATCCCCTGGCACGCACGTTGCTACATGCAGACTCTTACACACACCCATGTGCACACTCTTAACCTGTGCTAATTACCCATGCACACATGTGCTGTCCAGCGGGGGGCTGATGGCGATCCCGGAGTCTGATTGCAGCCCCACTGGCATCAGTCAGACAGGGGAATCTCTCAGTCTGGGATTGTCCCTGCTGCAGCACATCTCTGCCACTAATTAAATCCGACAAACAAGGGAAATCCCTCCCACCAGCTGCCAAGAGACAGCAGGCAGTGGGGGCTCCTGCTGCCTCCCTGGGCGCTGGGCTGGGGGCAAACCTCTGGTCCTTAGATCAGCCCAGAAGCTGCCGCACCCTGGGGAACAGGGCCCTGCCCCGGGGTGTGAGGCCACAGACCTGTTCCCCTGCTGGTTGGGAGTTCACATTTCCCCCACCCTGGGATGGGAGATACAAAGAGGCTGCAAAGTCAAAGAAATGCCTGGCTACAGTGGCAGGAGTTAGCCCGGCTGCAGCCTGCTCAGGTGCCCTCCTGTCTGCAGAATGACTCCTGGGGGAAGCAGTACTCCCATGCCTTGTTTAAGGCCATGAGCCACATGCTCTGCATTGGGTACGGCCAGCAGGCTCCGGAGGGGATGACCGACGTCTGGCTCACCATGCTCAGCATGATTGTGGGTGCCACCTGCTACGCCATGTTCATTGGCCACGCCACTGCCCTGATCCAGTCGCTGGACTCCTCCCGCCGGCAGTACCAGGAGAAGGTGAGTGCACTGGGAGGAGTGAAGCAGGCCCCAAAGCTTAGGCAGGGTGGTAAGGGACAGGCCTTGAGGCAAGCAGGGGAGGTGATGGGCTGGTGCTGTGGGTGCAGGGGAGATCGGGCCTGGGTATGAGCTGGGAATGAACAGATACTTGTGTCACTAAACACTGCCTGACCCATGCCGCTCCTTACCAGCTTCTTCCCTGGTTCTATTACTGTGTCGGCACAGCTGGCCCAGGGCTGCCTGGTTCCAAGCCTTCGGAGGCTGCCTGGCATCACGCTGCACTCTTCACTCTTGCCCTGGGGCTCAGGCCGCAGGCATGGGCCCCCTCCCACCCACCTGTGGAGCCCCTGCCCTTCCCATCTGGGTGTTTCCAGCCCTGGCATGAGTGTTTCTGTCTGTCCCTCCAGTACAAGCAAGTGGAGCAGTACATGTCGTTCCACAAGCTGCCCGGGGACACACGCCAGCGGATCCATGAGTACTATGAGCACCGCTACCAGGGCAAGATGTTCGATGAGGAGAACATCCTGGGGGAGCTGAGTGAGCCTCTCAAAGAGGTAGGGAGTCCTGGAGCCAGGGCCAGCCCCGTTGCCCCCTCTGGGTGGTGATCGCTGGCGGGTTGCTGCTCTCAAAGGGGTATATTGCTTCCAAGTGACCCTCTGCTGCCCTCCTCCCAGGAAATCATCAACTTTAACTGCCGGAACCTGGTGGCCAATATGCCGCTGTTCGCCAACGCCGACCCCAACTTTGTGACGGCTATGCTGACCAAGCTGCGCTTCGAGGTTTTCCAGCCTGGGGACTTCATCATCCGTGAGGGCACCGTGGGCAAGAAGATGTACTTCATCCAGCATGGCGTGGTCAGCATCCTCACCAAGGGCAACAAGGAGACCAAGCTGTCCGACGGCTCCTACTTCGGGGGTGAGGCTGGGCTGGGAGAGGAAGGAAACAGCCATGCAACTCCCCAGATGGGAGGGGGCATCTGTGGCTCAGGGGGCTGGGATGAAGATGTGACGGGATCCACAGGGTGCAGCCTGGAACCGTGGGACCTCTGTGCCCCCTTAACTCTCTCCAGCCTGGGCTGTCTCTCACAATGCCTTGCTAGTGACCAGCAGCGAACCCTTCCAGGTGCTGTGATAACTCAGCACAACTGCATATGGAGCCCCACACCCAGCTAGATTGCATGAATTCTCCCAGAGCCACCTACGAATCAGACAAGGAAAGGCACCAGCCCGTTCCCCCCAGCTGCCAGCACTGTACCTCAGGAATATACTGTCTTGCACTGCTCAAGATGAGCAATGCAGATTTATTAATTGGTTCACCACTTCATCAATGGAAAGTGAACACACACCAACCTTTGCAAACCTGAGCACACACTTCAGGCAAACTCATTGGTAAAGATAAACAGTTAAACAAATCTATGGACTACAAAAGATAGATTTTCAGTGGTATTAAGTGACAGGCAAAATTTCAGAGTTAGTTACCAAAAGAAAAGAAAATATAAGCAGTCTAAACTCTCAACCCTATTAGACTGGGCAACATCTAGATAAAGCAGTTTTTCTCAGCCCATTGGATATTGCAGTTCATAGTACTCAGATTTCACCCTTGAAATCTGGGCCAGTCTCCTCTGTTGGAGTCTTAAGTCTTCTTGTTGCTTGCAGCATAGGTGGGGGAGGAGAAAAGGTGAAGCATGGGCCCCTGTGTCCTGTTTTATACCCTCAGTCCCATGTGCTTGGAGAATACAAGGCCAGGCATGTCTCATGGGCATTGCTGAGGCCCCAGGCAAGGTTGAGCAATTCCCCTGGTGTGGCCTTATGCAGGTGAGTTATTGAATTGTAGCTCCCTGGCTGGACAATGGCTGGTGCTGGTTGTTTGACACCCGGTGTCCTTGCTGTTGTCTCTGAGGGGCTAATATCTGGCTGATTCCCCAATTTACAGCATGTTTTACACCCTACAACACAATTCTCACAACTTAATATGCATTAATGATACACATCTATAGATAGAAAAATGACTTTCACTACATCAGAACCTTTTCCCTGATACCTCTCTCAGCCTGCTTTATATGCAAGATCACAATCAAGTATAAAGGAGGATATGGGGGTGTCACGGAGTCCCCAGGTTCTCTCTCCAGCTCTGGGAAGGCAGTGGGGGTAAGAATGGGGGAGGAGTGGCTGGGAGCCAGGACTCCTGGGTTCTCTCCTCAGCTCTGGGAAGGCAGTGGGGGTAAGAATGGGGGAGGAGCCAGGACTCCTGGGCTCTCTCCCCAGCTCTGCGGGGGAAGGGGAGTGCTGTCTAGTGGTTAGAGCAAGCTGTGGCCATGCCACACAGAACTTCTGGGTTCTGTTTCCAACTCTGTAAGTGGCTGTTGCGTTGCCTGGGATTGGTCCTTTCCGCTCTTCGTGCCTCAGTTTCATTCAGCTCACAAGCTCCTGTAACATAAAAGGCACTAGACAAGGTAACCATCTCCCCTTCTCTGGCTGCCAGAGCAGGGAGTAAAGACGCGGCCTGCGGCAGCTTTAGGGATCAATGCCAGCAGGGAGGTGACCGTAGCCATGATGCTGAGCTCTGTGTCCCACAGAGATCTGCTTGCTGACGCGGGGGAGGCGGACAGCCAGCGTGCGTGCCGACACCTATTGCCGCCTATACTCACTCTCGGTGGATAACTTCAACGAGGTGCTGGAGGAGCACCCCATGATGCGTAGGGCCTTCGAGACCGTGGCCATGGACCGCCTGGACCGCATTGGTGAGGGACCGCCCACCCCAGTGCATGCCAGCCACCCCCGCGAATCTCCTTGCTCCCAAGCAGCTGCTGCCCTGGCACGTACCCCCAACTCCCCGACCGCCTTCCCCTGTCCTTGGGCCCCTAATGTCAGGGACATTTCTTTCCCTGCCTCCTCTGGGGCTGGGCTGGGCAGCCCTGCTCTGGGATTTCCTCCCTCTCCCCAGTAGGAGGTAAGGGGACCTGCTATATGGCATTGCTTTTGTTCACAAGGAGGGTCTATATGTTACCTCCCACACCCCAAGCTCAGCCACCTCTCACTGCCTCCCCCTTGCAGTCCTTACTGGTGAGGGCCGACCTGACTAGCTGCTGGCCCTGGGGGCAAATGGGACCCAAGGGCACCAGGTCTACGCCCTTCTCACATAGCCTTAGAGAGACACTCAGCCAAGAAAATCGCTAGTGTCAGCATAACCCTCTGGTAGGAGCAGGGAGCCAGGACTCCTGGGTTCTATCCCCCGGTCCTCACCCTCCCCATCTGTAAGATGGTGGGGATGCTCCTATCTGCCTGTTTCTCCCATGGTGCCCCTGGCCCTGGGGCACAGCTCAGGCAAGTGTTGGTGACCCTGTGTCTTCTCTCTGCGCCTCAGGTAAGAAGAACTCCATCCTCCTGCGCAAGCGAGCAGAGCACAGCTCAGGGGCCATGAACAATGAGATGATCCAGCAGATCGTCAAGCATGACCGGGATATGGCCCACAACATCCAGGACCTGCAGCAGATGGCGGTGGGCCGGGAGTTGAGTGGCAAGCCGGTGATCTGGGAGCCCCTGGTGCATGCGCCACTGCAAACGGCAGCTGCCACCACCAACGTGGCCATTGCCTTGACTCACCAGCAGAGCCTGCAGGCCCACATCTTCCTGCCACCCTCCTCCATCTCCAGCCCGCTCTCGCCTGAGGCCACCCTGCTCACCAGGCAAGCGCGCAGGTCCCAGCCCAGCCTGGGGGGCTCCCGGCCCTCCTCAGTGAGCTCCCCATCCAGTATACAGCCCCACCTGCAGACGCCTGCAGCCAACTCCCCTTCATCCCCTATGGTCCAGTCCCAGTCGCCTCTGGAAAGCGGGGGGCCGAAGGCCGGACACGTGGGACTGCCACAGCCAAGGCTGGTGCAGAAGGGGGAGCCCCTGGCAATAGCAAAGCAGCCCCTTACGGGCTCCCAACCCCAGCTCTCCAAGTCCCGAGGCACCTCAGTTTCCACGTCACTTCTCCAGCAGCCAGCAGGGGGTCCATCCCCCAGCTCTGAGCAGGTGCTCCCAGCAGGGAGAACTCTCCACTACAGCCTGTCCCGAGCCACCGGCTCCCACATCTCGCTGCTGATGCAGCCGCAGCAGCTGGTGAAGCACAGGAGCATCCAGGGCCTACCTATTGGGAGGCTCACACAGGACGTCCGGCTCCTGTCAGCGTCTCAGCCATCCATCCCCAATAAAGTCACCCAGCAAGCAGACGGGAGCTCCTCCCATCAGGGCAGGAAGTCAGCAGGGAACCTGGCTCACAGGTCATCTCCCTCGGTAGCTGGACTCCTCACCAAGCCACCCCCTGGGGTTCCAGGTCAGCCAGCACACCCGCAGCAGATGCCTTCCGGATCTTTAGTCCAATCCAGCCGGCCCGTGAGTGGAGCGTCCACGCCGCAGTCTCCCGTCTCCACGCCCAGGCATGCGGCAGGCCCCTCCCGCAAGGGCTCCGTGGCGTTCAGCCCTGAGGTGGAAAGTGGGAAGCCCAAACTCCCGTCCAACATGTGAGAGCCCAGCGCTGTAGCCAAGCGTGGGGGAGAGAGAGGAGTGGATTCTCTGGAGAGCTGTGCTCCTGGGGCTGTGTCTGACATGGGGCTGGGGCAGGGAGAAAGGGGGACAGCCTCCCCCAAAGCCCCCACCCAGGGCTGAGGCTGAGTGGGCAAGGAGAGGAGATGGCCAGGGGTGACCACCTACCACAGACACGGACTCTGCTTGAGTCATGTGCCTGGCTGCAGGGCAGGCTCTGCCTTGGGGTCACTCTGGGATACTCCTGACTCCACTGACGACAGGAAGCCTCTTCTGCACCCCACAGCAAGGGGGCAGGGGGGCCATGGGCTGGGCTGAGTCCATCAGTGCTCTCTTCACTTTGCCTCTCCTGGGGACACAAACCTTGCTATGGGGCCCTGCCCCATCCCCTCACTCCACCCCCTCCCAAGGGGCCCAGCCCCTGCCCTGAAGGGCATAGGCCCCACCGCAGTGAGCAGCGTCAGGAAGGCACTCGGGGGCTCCTCCCACTCATGTTTCTCTGTTAGGAAATTCTCCCAGCCCCCAGATGCGTCCCCACAATGGCCCGCTTGAAGCCTTTGCCCTGTAGGGGAGGCAGGGTGAGGGGGATAGGGCCAGAGCCCCAGGATAAGGCCTTTCCCCTCACCCACAGCCGGGAACAGAGTGGGGGAGATGGACCCCATGGAGAGGCCTTTGCACTGGGGGGTCAGAGCGGGAGGAGGTGGGGGGCTGCAAGGTTCCTGAGAGCCTGGAATCCCCCTCACTCCAGCTTCCAAGCCTCTGTACCCACAGTAGGACACCTGGGGCCCCATGGCACTGCCTACCATGGCCAACCCAGGAAGCCAAGATGAATCCATCCAGCACCCTGTGGTCCCAGGCAGCTCCGAGTCCCCAGGACTCCAGGTGTCTCCCCTCTCTCCCTCTTATCCCCAGCTGGTCTAGTCTGAGAGGCCACACAGATCCTCATACATGTGGCCTTTGTCCCCAGAGGCCTGGCAAGTCACTGCTGGTTGTGAACACATCTCAGCTGCCCCATCTCTCCCATAGAGTAACTTTAAACGTGTGAAGCTGAAGCTCATGCGAATTCGTCTAGCCCTAGAGAACCCAGTTCCCTGGGGAAGGGAGGCACGGGGAGCAGGCATGTCTCATCCCCCACCCCTCCGAGCACCTGGTCTTTATAGTCAGATGGTCCCTGTAGAAAGGGGCCGTGGGCCAGGGCTGTCCTGGCTGTAACGGTCTGGGCTGGATTTGAGCTGGTGGGTTCCCTTGACCTCACAGCTCCTGGCCTGCCCTGGGCTCGAGGAGGCTAACTCTGAGGACATAGGCCCAGTGCTGGCTGCCCTGAGGGGCTTGTTCACGGTATCCGTGGGTTGTCAGGAGAAGATTAATCAACTCCCCTCAGTGTAAGGAGCCAGGCCTGGAAATGCAAAAGCTGCATAGAAATGTCCCCAGATCCCCCAGGGCCTATGCTGGGTTGCCAAAGGTGATGTGTGTTCCCATGAGACAGGCTCTGCTGGATGTTCTGGGAGCCCTGGGGCAGCCAGACCCAGGGATCTGACTGAAGGGCCTCCTTGGCTGGGTCTTGTCCCCTCACTGTACTGAGGCAGGGAGCACAGGCTAAGGGTAGGGGCTGTAGTTCAGGGCTCTCAGCATCACACCGAGATGTGCATTTCTCACTGGGTGTATTCTTAGCAGACCAGACTGTTTTCTGCTCCCCTCTTGTGGGAAGGGACTTGGAAAGAGTTTTGCTACCTCTGCTCTTGACTGCTAGCTCCTGCACCCCTGGAGGGTCTTGGAGAGCTGGGCCAGGGGGTTTCTCTCCTCTTACCTTGCAGGCTGGTGCCCCATTGCCTGGGGTTAGTCTGAGTGAGCAGCACTGTCCCAGGGAGTTCAGTGTAAGGGGAAGGGTTGGTCCTCACCCCCTGTCTATGGTCAAGTCTTGCTAAAGACCCACCCCCAGTTTCTGGAAGTCAGTCCAAGATGTTCTTCATCAGCATTAAAGTGACTCCAGGGAGATTGCAAAGGAGATGCTCACACTCCCCCTCCCCATGCCGGTCAGTCACGCCCCAGTCACTGTCTGGATCTCAGCTCGAAGCAATGTTGCTTCCTTCACTTGTAGCCTCCCCATGGGGAGGATTCTGCGTCCCTGTACAGAAGGGTTGGGATTTCCGGGGAGTCTCCCGGCTCAGCCCGAGCTGCCCCTCTCCAGGAACCAGTAGTTAGCAATGTGTGTGCGAGTCGTGGCTCTGCTAAGCAGCTGAATTCTGCTGATGGTGTTCCTTTCGGGTCCAAACGTGTTACTGATTCGGGTTAGAGTAGTGCCCCCCCCCCCCAAACTCTGCTGTGCTGTATAGCTTCTTCTTTCCACTACCAGAGTCAGGAAAATTGTTCCTTGTCATCCCTGCTCTGGGAGCACTGACAGTGTCAGCAATATGAAGCTCAGCCCTGTAGGTACCTGTGCTAGAGGCGATAGACCCAGCCATGGCTAGGCACGGTGTTGGGCTAGGGTTTCTTTTCATAGAATGTTTCTTAAAGGTAAGTTGTTCAGTTCTTCTCTCCATTCGTATTTTGGGATGTTGGGACCAGAGTCTTCACTGCAGGACGAGGAGGGGGAGCTCAGCCCTTGGCGGAGTTCAGTCCAGTGGGAATCACTTGGATGCCTGTATTGCAGGGAGTATTCAGCACTGCCTTCTTCTCATGGACTTGAGTGTCCTTTTCCTCTGTCCCTGCCTCCCCCCTCCACTTGGCCCCGTGTGTCTGTCCCAGCAGCTCCTCTAGAAGGGGCCTGCAGTCAGGTCGCTTAGATTCAAACATTCCAGGATCTTCTTGTTTACACTACGTAATGTAGAGACATTTGTAGCAATTGTGGTAGGATTCCATTGAAAGGAAGAGTGCTGAGGTGTGGGCTGGCCCAGGTGGCAGCTGCAGAGCTGTGGCCCTCCTTCCACAGCGCCTGGACCCTTTCTGGTCTTTCCAGAGAGGAAACCGTGCTCTGTGCGGCTGTGTCACCCTGCGGCTCTTCCCCTGCAGGTTTCCCGTCATTGCTAACCCCGGGCAGCCCTGCTACTGAGCGTGCCAGTGTTCACGGTGCTCTGGGTAACCCCCAGCACAGTACCACTGTGCTGCCCGGCCTTGTTCTAAGCAAGGTTACAAACACGGCAGCTGTGTCTGTTTGTGTCACCCCAAGGAGGTGGGGGAGGGCTAGATGCAGCAGGACATAGCTTCTGCCCTAGAGAGAGGCTGTCACTCCCGCCCATATTAGCAACAGGGGGAATCAGGCTGGGGGAAAGGCCACAGTAGAAGCACCCTGCGTGTGTGTGTGTGTGTGCGTGCACGTGTGTGCGAGTCTAGTCACCAAAGACCATGATCCTTCACTCTTGCACTCACAGCAGTCGATGTACAGAGCTTGTAGTTTTCATATTGCAGAGACTTTAAAAGCGTTTTTCAATTTTCAGTCGTTGTACATAACAGATTTAAATAATAAAGAGTGACTCCAAGCTGGCATCTAACTGCACCTCTGTCAATAAAGCAGCTGCGGCCCAGTGAAATGCTACCCACCCATCACCTGCGGCTGGGGTTAGAAAAGCCCCTAGCCCCTGCTCTTCAGCAGTCACAGCTCTAGATGTCCTCCCGCCCGTGACTTCTTTGGTCATGGTGCCTATTAGTGACAACAGGCCAGAGGGAAGGCAGCCCCCTTGTGCCCTTTGCTCAGGCAATGCCTGTGCAGGCACCTTGGTGCTGGCAGTTCAGAGTCTGCCTTGCTCTCTGGGGCAGTTCAGGGTAATTCTCAAAGCCCTTCAACCCTGATGAAATTGTAATGGTGCCTGGGCTCGTCCAGGGACTGTGATGAAACCGGACAATGCTGCTTCCCAAGACCAATGGCAAAGCAAAATCTAGCTACTGGGAGAGGATTGTAGATGGGGGTGGCGGAAAAATTGTATCCCCCGAGCCCTCATTGGAACCAGGAAGCTGTGCGGCAGAGGGGCAGGCAAGGCCAAAAAGAGAGACCGAGAGAGATGGGGACAGAAGCTGGGCTCTCCCTGAGATTTCAGTGGGGCCTTGATAGGCCAGCACAGTTGTTTTGGACAGGAGGCACTGCAGAGGAGAAGGCTCTCACCACACAGAGAGGAGGCAGCCAATGTTAGCTGAACAGAGGGAGCTGGGGGAAGGGGCAGCTTGACTGGGGTAAGTCTGTGGTGGATTTTTAAAACAAGGATAGCGTACTGAGTCAGCAGTTTGCACTTGGCCCCCCACTTCCATCCTAGGAGCCGAGAGGAGGGTTTGGCTGCATCGTACCCCCACACATACATCACCCACTCCCCAACGGGCAGCAAACACTCCCCCACAGACACAGCAGCAGCAGCTGGGACACCACCACCCCCTGCTTTATTTTGGGATTAGTATTTAATCTTTAGAATCTTTCTTCCATTTATTAACTGGGGGGAGGGAGGGTTGATAGTGCCTGATTGCAGCTTGGACTTTAGGCATTAAGCAGATTAAATCAAGGTCACACAGGGCACAATGGGCTGTTGCTGGGGATCCAGGCACCCCTGCAGCCAACGAACATTTCT
This sequence comes from Eretmochelys imbricata, assembly GCF_965152235.1. Taxonomy (NCBI): domain Eukaryota; kingdom Metazoa; phylum Chordata; order Testudines; family Cheloniidae; genus Eretmochelys; species Eretmochelys imbricata. The sequence goes on along the minus strand of NC_135595.1, from coordinate 429,550 downwards.
GCAGGGAACAGAACCCTCTGCGGCATGTGCAGCATCCAGCCAAAACCCAAGGCAAGCCCCACGGCCCTGCCCTGGGGTATAGATCTGAGCCCATCCACAGGCAGCTGCTGCAGCCTTACAGTATCCCACTAGCCAGTTCAAGATGGGGAAAAGCAGAAGGAGTGACCTCAAAGTAGTGCCCAGCTGAATGCCAATGCTGCACGCTTTCCCCAGCCGTGCCCAGGGCTGCAAGCTTCCCTGCAGCAGTGCCTTGTCAGTCCCCAGTTAGGCTTCTAGCACAGTGTGCTGGCCCCCAGTCATGCCCAGCTGGGACTCCCAGTACTGCCCCTGAGGCACAGCAGTGTCTGTCTACCCCCTGGAGGGGGGAATAGGGCTGGGCAGCAGGTGCCCCTGTGTCCGTCTGTCCCCAGGACATTTACTCACTGGAGGCGCTAGCAGCAGCCCCTCATTGTGCAGGAATTAGGCTCTATGACACAGGAGGAGTTCAGCCCCGATTAGCAGGTTTCTTGTTAATTTGATTATTTCAGATTATGCTGACTCTGAGCATCTTAGACTCTGGGCCTTGGGCTCCCTGCATCCCTGGGTCCCTGTTTGGGAATGCCAGGGGCAGCGCTGCAGCCTACCAGCTGTTTGTGTGGATGATGGTCAGTGGCACTGACAGCCGCCAGGGAGAGGGTCCCCTTGCTGGGGCTGGGAATCCCTCTGGAGCAAGGTGTATGTGAGGCCTGTGCCCCTTAGAGCCCTGGCTCTCACGGGCATGAAGCTCACCCATGCACCTTGCACCAGGGCTCTTCTGCTCCCTCATCCATGAGCCCAAGGAGAGAGGGAGTGCAGGGAGCACCTGCTGGGAGCCCCAGGGCTAGGCCATTGTATAGAAATTGGAACAGGTCCTACCTAGCCTGGCCCCTGAGGCTGGGACAGGGCTGCTCTCCTGGCTTTGCTGCTTCCAGAGGGGGCTTCCACCAGGAGATGACTATGAGTAACCACATCACAGTTAACCCTTTGGGCCCCATAAAAAGGTGGGAAATTACACTGGCCCCCCCTGCACAGACTGGCTTTGTGGGTGCAGGTCCTTAGGGCTCAGCAGAGCAGGGCTCTGTCTAGGCTGTTCTCTTGCATGCACTGAGGCCGGAGGAAGGGAAAAGAGCATTTGCTCAGAAATGTCATTTCTGCCCATATGGTCCGGATGCTGGGAGAGCTCAGATTTACTCACCAGTTCCCCAGTTCCATCTGCCTGGGTGACAGGGTCAGGCACCACAGAGCAGAGCTCAGGCTAATCACAGCCCCTAGACTGCCCAGTGGCTGTGAAGGGAGAGCAGCTCCAGGGGCAGGCCCTGTCTGCCCCAGTCCAGAGAGGAGAGTGGTACAGTCCAGCATGGCCCAAACCCCTGTAGCCCAGAAGAGCGAGCAGCCCAGCTCCCCCTCCTGCAGCGCTCTCCCACAGAGCCTGGCCCTGGGGTGGGCTAGATGCAGCCTCAAGGAGGCTGGGTTTGCAGCGATTAGTAGGGACTCTGTCCCATCAGCTTGTCCCTTGGAAGCCAGGAGCCTTCCACGGCCATTAGCCTCCGGCACTGCTATGGCCACGGAGAAGTGGGATTGGTGGGATTTAACTTTAGGGGCCCAGTGCCTCTGGGAGCAGCAGCAGTTGGTGAAAGGGATTACAGGGAGCTGGGCAGAGATTGATTAAAATGGGTTTAGTTGCAGATCAAAGGAGATAACAGGGAGACTGCCAATCAGCACATGGGCACGAGCAGAAACGCATGGGGTGAGTGACCCAGGGTGGGGGTGGTGGGTGGGTGCTACAGCACCAGCCCAGCTGCTCCCTGATCCCAGGGAGGGGAAAACTTCCAGCACCAGCCCCGTCCCCATCACAGAAGCTAGAGCTGTCCCTGGGGAACCTGCAGCAGAGGGACCTCCTGGGGAAAGAGCAGGTTTCTGGCTGCTCAGAAGCAGGGCCAGGGGAGTGTCTACCTCCTCTGGCCGTCCCCCAGCGTTAGCCCCCTCCCCACATCCCAGCAGGATCCTGGCCACATGGGAAGCCCCCAGGGGCAGATGCCTGAACATGCTGCAGGGCCCTGGCAGCACCAATGTTCCACAGCCTGACACAGCTGCTGGGACAGGCTTCTTCCAGCAGGTGTGGGAGGAAGGAGCTAGTTCTGATAACTTCCCCAGAATCAGAGCCGGGGTGATGTAGGCTTGAGGTCTCAGCCCAGGGCGACTCCCACCCCGGGGCAGGAGCTCCTCAGCTGGTGAAGCACAGGATGGGCATGCCCCTTCCCATGCTCATACTGCTGTGCTGACCCCTCCGAGGGTGCCATCCACCCACCATGCCAGTGTGTGACTGAGTTCTAGTTGTCCCTGCCCCATGCTTCCGTCCCCAGCCCCAATGTCCCCAGTGCCAAACACCCTACCCACTCCCATGCCTTTGTGTTCATCATCCTCACCCCAGCTGCCACCTTTCCACCCCATCCAGGGTCCCCCATGCTGCCAAGGGGTCCAGGAGCCACAACAGCTCCTGGTTGGGCCTCCCTGGGCAGTGGCAGAATCCTAGCTGGGAGGACATAGGTGAGGGGAGTTTGTGTTCTGGAGTCTAGGACCTTCCTCCCTCATTTCCCTCCGGGTCTGGGGTGGTCCCTGTGGTGATGCTGGTGATGTATCCACAGAGCCCCTGGGGGGCTGGTTCAGTAATGCCAGGGAAGCAGTCCTGGGTGGGAAGGTTTACTTGCTGAAGCCTGGAAGCTGTGTGGTACAGACAGGACCAAAGCATAGAGTGAAGAGGCAGGAGCAGGGAACTTCCAGTGTGGGAGATGGAAGCATCTGCCCCAGTCCCTCTCTCCCAGCAGCTCCTCACGATACCTTCACCAGCCGCATAATGTTGGTGTAGCCGGCACCAGGTCTCCAGCCTGTCACGATAATGACGACATCATTGGAGCAGAGGAATCCATGCACCCTCCCTGGGGAGGAGAAGGAGCTGGTGAGTGAGGGGAGAGCAGGCTGGGGAAAGGTCAGGCAGGAGCAGCGAGGGCAAGGTGGCCCTGGGGGTCCCCATGGAGCAGCAGGGGGATGGGAAGCTGGCTGGGCCAGACAGATGGCGTGACGGGAATTGCTGGGGGCTGGGTGGAGTGGTTGGGACTGGGCACTGGGGGAAAGGCTGAGCTGGGCATGTGGTAGAGAGGAGCTGGCTGGGCTAGGCAGGTGTTGTGGGGAGGGTCACATTTACCCATCTCTATGCTGAACTGCACTCTGCGATCCACATCATCTGCCCACACCTTCTGCTGTGCCCCCCGATAAAGCACAGGGAAGACGCCCCAATACAGGTGTGCCTGGCGTGCCACCTGCTCATTCCGTGTCAAGGCGATGATGAGGGCACGAGGCCGGTAGTGGGAGAGCAGCTGTGCAGACCTGTGAGAAAGGCGGGAGGTTAAAAGGAGTAAAACAGCCTCAATCCACATATTCGCTCCCTGGATTCAGCCTGGTATGCAGGATAGCCCTGTCTCCATTCAGGTCTGAGAGATCTGGAAGTGCCGTGAGCTCCCTGCAGAAAGGGTGCTAAACAGGCCAGGAGTTAGTGATACACATTGTTCCAAGGGGAAGGTTCCGACCCACTAGTCTCCTCCTCTGTGCTGCCCCCTCCCCTGGGCACCCTCAAAGGTACAGCCTCCACACAGGAGCCTGGCTCCACGCTCTCTCCAAGAGCACAGCCCCCATCCCAGGAGAACCAGCCCTTCACCTCTTACCTGCCCGAAGCGGTCAGCACAATGATGGCCGCAGCGCAGCACTTGAAGGATGCCTCCACAGCCCCAATGGCTGTCACCTCGGTGGGGTCCTGGCTCAGAGGAGTGACCCTGCGCAACTCCTCAAACAGCTGCTGGTTATAGATGGCAGCCTCAGCCTCCCTGGCAATCTGCAGAGAGACCAAGCAGCTGGTGAATGATCTCACTACAGCCAACACACCCAACCCCCGCTTCAGTATGCCCTGCTGGGGGAGACTGGGCCAAGAGCTGGGAGCTCCCTCCAAAGCCACACTTCCATCCCTCTCCCCATAGCACCTCCTGCTGGGAGAGGCCAAGCTGAAGTGCTCTTACATCTCTCTAAGCTACGCACCGCATGCTGCATGCGCACAGCTTCCACTGGGTAGGCCCCCTTGGCCGTCTCTCCTGACAACATGATGCAGTCAGCTCCATCCAGCACAGCATTGGCCACGTCGCTGCTCTCTGCCCGGGTGGGACGGGGCTTCTTGATCATGCTCTCCAGCATCTGTGGGGGAAAGGGAGGGAGACGTCAGGGACATGTTTCACATGATGATGAGGCCTAATCCTCATCGCTAGCGCCAGACCAGCACTTCACCCAGCATTCCCAGTGTCCAGGGCTCCCACACAAATATAGGGGTTGGGGGTTTTGCCTAGTCCCCCAGACCTGGCGGGGCAGGATCTGGAGTCCCCAGCTGGGCACAGCAGAGTTGGGTCTGTCCACGTCAGCTCCGTCCACGTTGGCTCCTGCTGCTCAGGGGACTGGGCTAACCTGCGTAGCACAGATCACAGGCTTCCCGGCACGGTTGCAGCGGCCAATCATCATCTTCTGAGCCAGGAAGACTTTCTCTGCTGGGATTTCAATGCCCAGGTCCCCACGAGCCACCATGATCCCATCACTGGCTTCCAGGATCTCATCAAACCTGCAGCCAGGACAGAGCCAGGCTCAGTGCTATGGGCAGGGCCCAGAAGATACCCGGCCCTGGTGTCCGCCACCCCAGCCAGCTCACAGAAAGTACTGCACTGCTGCAGAGAGTGTTAACAGAAGCAGTGAGTCTAGCGGTTAGCGTGCAGGAAGGAGAGTCAGGAGCTCTGGGCAAGAGGAGGTCACAAGTAGGAGTTTCTTTTTCCCATGGCCGATTTTACAGGTGGACAGACAGGGCAGTGTTCCGGACTGCCCGATTCCTGGGACTGCACCCAGCTGGTGCAATTCACCTGTGTGTGTGGGGAGGGGGGGGGGGCAGGTGGACACCAGGTACTGGGGATGTAGAGATACACAGACAAAGGGGCAGATCACTCAGTGCAGTGTGTAGCTGAGGGTGATCGGTGGGGCAGACGGACACAGGGCAGAGATGGACATGAGGGGGCAGGTGCTTGGTGGAGCGGAGGGACAGATGGATGCAGGGCAGAGATGGACATCTGGGACAGACAGACAAGATGGACACAGTGGGGGTGGGTGCTCATTGGGGCACAGGAACAGATGGATGCAGCAGGACTGGGAGATGGACATGGGGTGGCCAGGGTGCTCAGTGGGACATAGGAACAAATGGACGGGAGGGTGAGTACTCGGTGGGGCAGAAGGGTAGACGAGACAGTTACTTTCTGACACCCTCATGGTTCTCGATCTTGCTGATGATCTTGATAGCGCGGCCACGCTCGCCCAGCACGTCCCGGATGGCAGTCACATCCGCGGCTTTGCGGATGAAGGAGGCAAAGATCATGTCCACACCATGCTGCAGCCCGAAGTGCAGGTCACGGATGTCCCGCTCGGACACAGCTGGGAGGTCAACCTCTGCCCCTGGCAGGTTGACCCCCTTACGGCTGCATAGCATCCCCCCATTTTCCACCTCCGTTATGCAGCTGTCAGCACCTGGCCAGAGAGAGAGCGGCAGGGTCAGGCTGAGACACCTTGCCCAAGGGAGTAGCATGAGGCACAGAGGGGCCAACATGGAAGCTCCAGGGGGCAACAGGGGGCACAGAAGGGGCAGGGGTGAGGGAATCACATGGAAAGGGGACAGGTGACTTAGGCGGGGGGGCAGCACAGACATGCAGGGGCAACAAGGAGCAGTACAGACACTCCAGGAGTGTGGGCTGGGAGCGAGTGCAGAGCCCCACAGAGTGTGAGGGGACGTACTGATTTCCTTGACCAGCAGGGAGATGAGCCCATCATCTACAAAGATCTTCCCACCGACCTTGACGACGTTGGGGAGGTTCTTGTAATCCACCCAGATGGTGGCCTGGTCGCAGCACTCCTTGAAGGCATCATCAGTGGTGACTGTCACCCGAGAGCCCTTCACTAGCTCCACCTCCATGTTCTCGCCCTGCAGCAGCACGGATGGGATTGGGGCTCCATCACAGCCAGGCCTTCCCTGATCCAGCTAGACCAGCTCTGCTCACCGCAGCCCTGTCCACGATGCACCAGCCCCTCACAGTCACCTTCCCAAGCCTTCTGACCCACCCCCACCCCCAGCACCCACTGCCCCCATGCCCAGCTGCCTGACCCCTCCAATGACACTTTCTGCAGCAGAGCTGGGCAGACCCCCGCACCCTGTTTTGCTGCTGATCTTGCCATACTCACTGCTTTCACCAGGCCCGTGCGGATTTCTGGCCCCTTGGTGTCCAGAGCGATGGCCACAGGGTGGTAAAAAAGGGGGTTGGAGGCAAAGCTCTCAGTTGCCTCCCGGATGTTTTCAATGGATCCAGCATGATACTGTTGGAGAAGAAGGGCTGGATCTGCAGGGCAAAATCCATCCAAAGGCCCTGTGCCTTGACCTCAGGGACCCTGCCCCACCCTGGGGGCTCTGCACCTTCACCACTATCCTTACCCATCCTGGGACCCTGCCCCACCCCTCCCCTTTCCCCAGGGTCTCTGTGCTCCACCTCTGGGACTCTAACCCCAGGGTGGGCCCCATCCTGGGTCTGCCTCCAAGTCTGCAGGAATAATTTCACATCCCAGCTTCTTCCCCCAGGAACCCAGAATGAGCAATCTTCCTCGTTCCAGCCTCACCAGACAGGACTGTCAGCCACTCACAGGGCAGGATTTCTCCCCAGCTGTCTCCAGTGTGCAGGATATTCCCTAACTGTGCACTACCAAGATCCCACCACCATCCTGAGAGACTGGTGGTTCCTGGTGTGATGTGATGCTCGGCGTGTGCCTCCTCCCGTACCTCATGTGAGCCATGCGAGAAGTTCAAGCGTGCGATGTTCATTCCAGCCTTAATCATCTCCCTCAGCATCTCCACAGAGCGGGAGGCAGGACCTTTAACAGCATGGGGCTCAGGTGAGTACTGCTGATGGGCAGGTGCCTCCCCCCAAATCCATTCCCCTCCCACCCTGCAGGTGCCTCCCAACCCACCTCATGGACTCCCCTCCCCAGCAGGTGTCTCACATCTTGTTCTTATGCCCCAGGAGCTCACCTGTGCCCCACTTAGAGTGACCAGATGCCCTGATTTTATAGGGACAGTCCCAATTTTTGGGTCTTTTTCTTATATAGGCTCCTATTACCCTCCACCCCGTCCCAATTTTTCACATTTCCTGTCTGGTCACCCTGCTCTCACTCCCCGTAGATGGGTCCCTCAAACTCTTATCCAAACCCAGTGACCCTTAGAGCAGTGGTTCTCAATGACTGGCCCGCAGACTGGCGCCAGTCCCTGACATCTCCTAACACAGTTTTAGAAGGCAGCAAGCTGGTCCCTGGTATCGAAAAGGTTGAGAAACACTGCCTTAGAGGAGCCAGCACCCCCGCTGGTCATTAGCTGCAGCTGTGAGTCCTCCCAAGGTTTAGCTGCAGCAGTCCATGTGGGGGAGAGGGTGGGTACCTATGGTGCAGATGATGCTGGTGTTGCGGGTGGTGATGGGCTCAGAGTCTATGTCCAGCAAACAGAGATGCTCCAGGAAGGTATCAGCCATGGCAGCAGTCAGCTGGTGCCTCTGGAAACAGGCTGTGCTGAGCTCCTGGGTAAGCTGGGCCATGTTGTCCAGCAGCCTCAACGCGGCACCTGCTGACACAGGGACAACTCCTGTGTTAGGACCCTGCCAGTGGCGCTCTCCCAAGGGCCCTCAACCCAGGCACTGGGTCAGGCTGCTTGCCTGGGTCTCTCCCACGCAGGTGAGGCAGGCAGAAAGTGGCACAGCCTTATCAAGGCGCCTGCAAAGTGTCCTGTGATCACTGCTGTGCCTCATGATCAGAGTGTTCACAGCATTGCTGCTCCCTGAGTGCTAGAACTCACACTACAGAGACCCACCGGCCTGGCCCTCTGGAGCCCCTGGATGATCGCTTCCCAGGACTCAGTGAAGGAGCTGCTGAGCAGGGCCCAGACTCACCTTCCATGGTGTGGATCCAGAATCCCCAGGGACTCACCTGCCCACCAGCTTCTGGCTCCAAGCCTTCAGTCACATGTGTCCCTGGGACGGACACTCCCAGCTCAGAGGTCGCATAAACTAGTTAAAGACTCACCAGACCCAGGCTGACCCTGCAGCTGACTGACAGCACAGGAGAGGCCATTACCCAGTCCCAGGAGATGGCGGCACCACCTGGGATGCCACCCAAGCTGCACACCCCTATAGAACAGCGGCTTGAGGGGCTGTCAGTCTGATAACAATATCCAGACCCTGGGGCCTGAGCTGTGGGTACCAGATACTCCCACCCAACCCCTCAAATCTGTCATTGGGCACCCGCACCATCCGCCCCACCTGCGGCCCCACAAGGACAGAAAGATGCAGAGCCGGAGTCTGTGTGGACAGAAAGACTGCACCCATTCCAGTCTCAGTGGGAACTTGGGAGTCTGCCCCAGCTGGGATAATATGAAGGGCCGAGGGCCAGTCCTTAGCCATGGGGTGACAGGCAAGGCCTGGCATTTCTATCTCAGACACTGTTATTACTAATGGTCCTGTGGCACAAGAACATCACAGATACTCCTGGGATCCAACAGACGTGCCCCCCACCCTAGAGAAGGAGGGGTAGGCCTGGGGTGACTAGGAATAGGCCGGGGAAGCCAGTGGAGTTGTACTGTGGGAGAGTCAGGCCCCAGCTCCAAGGTCCATCCCCAGGAGGAGAGATGCAAGGGTGAGGGCCCTTGCCAGGATAGGGGCTGCAGTCTGTGCTTCCCATGCCCCCTGGCAAGTCTGCACAGGAGGGGTGACCTGCCTGCACCGCAACTGGGGCACCCACCTCGCTCAGGTTTTGCTGCTGCGTTTCCTTCCCAGCGGCTCTGTGGCGACGCCCAAGTGAAAAATGAGGAAGTGGCAGATGTTTCCTTACTCTCTGCCAGCCCCTTTTGAGCCGCCCATTCTCAACCCCTCCCTGCTGCTCCCTGGCCCAGGCGCTGTCCCTCCAGCATCCAAAGCAGCTGGGGGCATCCTCTTCCTGAACGGTTAACCCAAACCCAATTTATTGGCTCAGCCCAATGCTGGGGGCGGTCCCAATTATAGCAACTCCCAGCCTCAATCCCTGCCCCATGAACCACACATCTCTTTCCCCCCCTCCCCCCCCCCAATGCTGGTATATGTCCTGAGAGCCCAATTCCCTCTCTGGGTAGGTGTCAACTGATTCTCCCATCTGCCTGTTCCTGCTCCCAGGGGAGGGCCACAACACCCTTCCTTTGGCTTCCTGTCCAGGCAGGTGACTGCTGCTCCCTTTGGACAATCAGGCCTGGGGAGGAGAGGGGTTATGGGGGCTTCCAAAGAGTCTGGCACTGGGAGCCTCTTCAGCTCCTGGAGCAGCTCAGGTTTCAGAGTAACAGCCGTGTTAGTCTGTATTCGCAAAAAGAAAAGGAGTGCTTGTGGCACCTTAGAGACTAACCAATTTATTTGAGCATGAGCTTTCGTGAGCTACAGCTCACTTCATCAGATGCATGAGAGTGAGTTTGTGTGTGTATGGGGGTGGGTTTTTGGAGGGGGGTGAGGGAGTGAGAGAACCTGGATTTGTGCAGGAAATGGCCTAACTTGATTATCATGCACACTGTGTAAAGAAAAGGAGTACTTGTGGCACCTTAGAGACTAACGAATTTATTTGAGCATGAGCTTTCGTGAGCTACAGCTCACTTCATCTGATGAAGTGAGCTGTAGCTCACGAAAGCTCATGCTCAAATAAATTCGTTAGTCTCTAAGGTGCCACAAGTACTCCTTTTCTTTTTGCGAATACAGACTAACACGGCTGTTACTCTGAAACCTGTCATTGTGTAAAGAGTTGTCACTTTGGATGGGCTATCACCAGCAGGAGAGTGAATTTGTGTGCGGGGGTGGAGGGTGAGAAAACCTGGATTTGTGCTGGAAATGGCCTAACCTGATGATTACTTTAGATAAGCTATTACCAGCAGGACAGTGGGGTGGGAGGAGGTATTGTTTCATATTCTCTGTGTATATATAAAGTCTGCTGCAGTTTCCACGGTATGCATCTGATGAAGTGAGCTGTAGCTCACGAAAGCTCATGCTCAAATAAATTGGTTAGTCTCTAAGGTGCCACAAGTACTCCTTTTCTTTTTGGAGCAGCTCAGAATCCCTTACAGACACTTTAGCCCCCACGCTGTGCCTACTGGAGGTGCAGCCCAGAATCTCAGTCCTAGTATAGACAGGCTGCCAACCCCTGCCACGCTCAAGGGTCAAATTCCTCACAGTCATCAGACCCAATCCCCCCTCCTCCGCTCCCTTCCCCTCCCCATCACACCCAACTTCCCTCCCCTCTGCCCCCTTCCCCTCCCCATCACACCCAACTCCCCTCCCCTCAGCCCCTTTCCATCACACCCAACTCCCCTCCCCTCCGCCCCTTCCCCTCCCCATCACACCCAACCCCCTCCCTTCAGCCCCTTCCCCTCCCTATCACACCTCCCCTCCCCTCTGCCCCCTTCCCCTCCCCATCACACCCAACCCCCTCCCCTCCGCCCCCTCCCCATCACACCCAACCCCCTCCCCTCCGCTGCCTTCCCTTCCCCATCACACCCAACTTCCCTCCCCTCTGCCCCCTTCCCCTCCCCATCACACACAACTCCCCTCCCCTCCACCCCCTCCCCATCACACCCCCCCTCTGCCCCTTCCCCTCCCCATCACACCCAACTCCCCTCCCTTCCGCCCCTCCCCATCACACCCTAATCTAAAGGGTTAACATTTGCAGGTTCCCGCCCATAACCCTCCTCTAGCCTCCTCCAATCACAAGGCCCACTAAGGGGTAGCCCCGCCCCTTCACCCTCCTACTGGCTCAGAGTTCCCGAGCCCATCCTCATACGATGGAGCTGGCCAATGAGCGCTGCCGCCTGCCATGGTCCGCCACGGGGCCCCGCTCCCTTCCCGAGGCATGCTGGGAGTTGTAGTTCGTGGACGGAGGAGCGGCGCCGGCTGCTGCGGGCGTCTGACAGCCGAGAACCACAAGCCCCAGCGTGCCGCGCGGCCCGGCGGGTCCCGCCCCGACCGGCGGCAGGTGGGTGCCGGGCTGGGGCGGGGCGGCCCCGCTGGACCCGGCTCCTGCAGGCAGCGCGATGAGCGGGGCTGGGGCAGCGGCGGACAGGGCGGCCTTCGTGGGCTTCTTCCCGCAGGTGCTCCGGGACCTCACCGCGGAGGGGCTCCGGCACCCCGAGGTGGGCGACGCGGTCGCCCGGCTGAAGGAGGTGAGGCGGGGGCTGCGGGGCTCGAGGTCCGCGGGCCAGGGCGCGCCTGGGGGGCACATAGGCCCTGGGCGCTTCTGCCCGCGCGGACACTGCTGGCACTTCCAGCTGCCGTCTGTAGGCTTCAGAGTGAACGTCTGGCTGCGATGAAGAGCCCCTCCCCCAAGCTGTTGTGTCAGACCGCCTGCAGGTTCGCTGGGCCGGTTACGTTCCGTTCGCCCTTGCTCTCCAGGGGGATCGGTCCCTAGCTGTTGATTGTATGGTAGTGCTGTGATACTAAGGCAGGGCCATCATCCCCCTGGGACTGGGGCCAGACTCCTCCTCACAGGGCGCACAATGCAGGTGCGCTTTGTGCCTCTCTGAGACGTGGGCAGGGAGCTGTGGGATGGGGTCCTCCTGGGATGACTGCACAGCTTCCTTTCCCCTTGTGTCCTCTGCAGATTCTGGAATACAACACCCCAGGTGGGAAGTATAACCGGGGCCTGACAGTGCTGGCTGCCTTCCGGGAGCTGGTGGGGCCAGAGCAGCAGGACCCAGAAAGCTTCCAATGTGCCTTGACCGTTGGCTGGTGCATCGAGCTGGTTAGTGTGTGCTCTGAATTGGGCTCTATCTGGAGCAGAAGATGCTCCTATTGGGGCAGCATTTCAGTGTCAAGGTGGGATTTGGGGATGCAGAAGCCCCGTAATGGGGCCTTGTGCAAGTTTATCTTATAACTCCTTTTATTGTAGCTCCAAGCTTTTTTACTGGTGGCTGATGACATTATGGACTTCTCACTCACCCGACGTGGCCAACCCTGCTGGTATAAGAAGGTAATAGAGGTTGTCAGGGGTCTGAGTGGGGGCACTGGGGAGGGTGGGCATGGGGGTGGGATGCCTGGGGTATTGGGGGAGAGGTTGAGGAGTCTCTAGAGAGTGTGGGGGGAATGGGCCTGCTGATATAACATGTCCCTCTTCTGTTGCAGGAGGGAATTGGTTTGGATGCTGTGAATGATTCCTTCCTCCTCGAGTCCTGTATCTACCAGTTGCTGAAGAAATACTGCCGGCAGCAGCCCTACTATGTGCACCTGCTTGAGCTCTTCCTGCAGGTGGGGCTGGTCCCTGTGCTCCCAAGATTTCCCATCTACTCCCATTCTTGGGTCACCCCCACCCCACCGAACTCAAAGGCACTTCAGACCTTGTTCAGGTCTCTCTGCTTTGTTCTTGGAAAGTCTCTGCCTTTCCTGTGCATTGCCCTGGGGCTGCATCCCTGCAGCATTGGAGGGGAGTGCCTGCGGGGCAGTGACAGTGAGATGGCAGCTCCTGCCCCCTCTCTTTAGTGATGGTGAGGGGGTGGGCACTCAGGCTCCCCATATGCTGCCTGGGGTAGGTGGCTCCTGGGTCTCTTCTCAGAGAGTAATGTGAAAATTATCATGTAGGGTTGGGTCCATAAAATCTCTTGTCCCCAGACCACATACCAGACCGAGCTGGGACAGACACTGGACCTCATCACTGCTCCATCTGGCCACGTTGATCTTAGTCGTTTCACTGTGGAGAGGTGAGGTGCTGGGGCAGAAGAATCCTGCCCGGTGCGGGAGGAGTGGAGTCCTGGGTTCTGTAGGTTGAGAGGTGACCTTAACTCTCAAATAGTCCTGTCACTTCAGAGTTCTGTTGGGCACCTCTGTCTAGCTTTGGGGTGGTCAGAGAGGGGTGCTCATCTCTCTGCTAGGCCCATCGGGCTCTGGGGACAGCCCTGCAGGAGCAACTTATCACTCCAAACCAGCTGGAGAAGGGACACTTGATTCCCCTGTTGTTGAGCAGGACTTGTACCCGGCCCATCCCACAGGAAGTGACCCCAGTGTCTGTGCAGACCAGATACAGGGACTTAAGTTGACCTGGGGCCAGCGTTACTGAGTGTGGATACTGTCTGACAGGTACAAGGCAATCGTTAAATACAAGACGGCCTTCTATTCCTTCTACCTGCCGGTTGCGGCTGCTATGTATATGGTGAGTGTAACTCCAGCTGCTGGTTACGTGGGTTCAAGCAGCAATGGAGAGGCCATGGGGCGTGAGCCAGGCTGACCGGGGGAGTGGGGATGTGTGGGTGGGAGGCTGGGATGGAGGGGAGCTGATGTCTGAGGATCGGTGAAGTGGGGTAGGGAAGAAAAGTGGTGGGGAAAGATATAACAGGCTGGGAGATGCAGGTGCTGGAATATGCCAGCAAGTGTCTCAGCCCCTCCCATCTCTCAGGCCGGCATTGACAGCGAGGAGGAGCATGCCAACGCCAAAGCCATCTTGCTGGAGATGGGAGAGTTCTTCCAGATCCAGGTAGGAGACTCCTCCCTGCCCCAGGGTGCTCCTGGGCTCTGGGAAGCTCACAGTGAGGAGGCCTGTAACTGGCTCTCTGCCCATAGGATGACTTTCTTGACTGCTTTGGGGATCCAAACCTGACGGGTAAGATTGGCACTGACATCCAGGACAACAAGTGCAGCTGGCTGGTGGTGGAGTGCCTGCACCGCGTCTCGCCAGAGCAGAGGCAGCTCCTGGAGGTAACATCAGCAGCTGGTTAGAGGGTGGGGAGGCAGCTTGGCACAGGTGGAAAACAGTCCTGACCCTGAGGTACCAGCTGCCAGCTTGGCACCAGCTTTGTTCCCGTAGCATGAACCTGTTGGTGGAGAAGGGGTACGGTTCTGTACCCTAATGTGTATCTGAAAAAGCTTACTGGGCACGAGAAGTCCTGCCAATCAGACCCTGACAGCTGCTAGGCTCATAGTTCGGGGTCTAGTGATAAGAGTGCTGAGCCCTATGACAGGAGGATGCAGATCCCAAAACTGGGGGAGGTGATGGCTTCTGGTGCAGCTGGTTGTGGCAGCCAGCAGCTCCATTCCAGGCTGGGCCTTGTCTGACCCTGTTCCTTGGCTTCCAGGAAAACTATGGGCAAAAGGAGCCGGAGAAGGTGGCCACGGTGAAGGAGCTGTATGAAACTGTGGGCATGAGGACAGCCTACCACGAGTGTGAGGAGAGCAGCTACTGCCGCCTGGAGAAGCTGATTGAGAAACATGCCAACCACCTCCCCAAAGCAATTTTCCTTGGCCTGGCCCAGAAGATCTACAAGCGTCAGAAATGACAGGGTGGGCTGGCTCCTCAGGGCTGTGACAGGAAAGGCGTTGACAGGCCTCCTTCCACGAGGCCCAGCTTCTGGCATGGGAGCTGACTCTGCAAACTCATCTGCTTAGGGGAAGGTGATGCCTTCCCTGTGCGCATTCCATTGGGGATGGCGACCCATATAGCATCTGATATGGTTCCTTGTTGTCTTATGTTGGAGTGAAGGACAGAAGCCCGCTGTCCATGTAACAGATCAGCTGTGATAGCAGAGATGCAAAGCATTTGTATGAATAAACATAAGTTATTGTAGCGGCTGCCTGTGTGATTATGGGGACACACCCTGCCCTGAGAGCCTCTGCCTCTCTCACCAACACACCTGCCTGCTCACCTACTGTGAGCAGTATTGCTGGCCATCTGGCCTGGGGTGGACATGGGATCTGGTCCCAAGGGGCTCAGCTGGCCCAGAGATGATGATGATGGGGGAGGGATAGCTCAGTGGTTTGAGCATTGGCCTGCTAAACCCAGGGTTGTGAGTTCAGTCCTTGAGGGGGCCATTTAGGGATCTGGGGCGAAAATTGGGGATTGGTCCTGCTTCGAGCAGGGGGTTGGACAAGATGATCTCCTGAGGTCCCTTCCAACCCTGATATTCTATGAGATGGGGAACTGCCATAGAACCTGACCTAGCTGCACCACTTGTGTTTCTTTGGCAAGATGGGCCTGGGGAAGGGGAGCGTCTCTAATCTAGCCTCTTGGTAAAGGGCTTGTCCAAAGCATCTGCTCTCATCCCACCTGAGCAGGCTGCTTGGGAGACACCTGGATGCAAAGGCTAGCCTCCCAGGGAGTAAAAGCTGACAAATGAGCAAAGCAGGTCCTAAGGGTGGAGGGACAGATCCCAGGCTGGTGGGTTGTAAGCTCTGGTTTCCTTGTGGGGGCGGGGGGCTTGGGGTGGTGGAGGTTCTCTTGTGCAGGCAGGTCCTGGGTTTGCAGCCAGTGCAAGGTATTTCTGCAGTGTGTGTGGGGCGGGCAGTGGAGGATTAGTCCAGGCATGAGGGCGTCTGCAGCCCGGGGCAGGGAGGGTTAATGGCAGAGGCTGGCGGAGGATGGATCACCCATCACTGGCTCCTCCCTGCAGCTGGTGAGCTCAGCGGAGCTGCTGCAGCCTCTTTTCTCCGTCCCCTCCAGCCGCAGAGCCATCCCAGGAGCTAGGCAACCACGCACTGCCCGCAGCTAGGAGAGGTGAGCATCCCCCTGTGGGCGTGGAGCAGGGTCTAGCCTGGCTGCGCTGCCAGCCACCAGCAGGGAGCCCGCTGCACCTGCTTGCCAGGGCAGCACCCAGCTGCAGTGGGAACCCCTTGGTCCAGGTGCAGGACTTACACCCCTCTGGGGGCCAGTCCCCTGTTCCCCCCCCCCCAGCACCCTGGTGGAGCTGCAGTGGCCAGTGGGGGTCTCACACACCCAGCCAAGCACAGGTGTGGTAACCCCTCTCCAGCACCAGCCTGTTACATCTCTGCGCTTTGCAGCTGATCCCCTCCCTCCCCCACAGCAAGCGCGGAGGCCCCCCTGTCCCTGCTGGGGGTCCACTCCTATCCCATCCCCTTTCCCCTGAGAGTGCATCCCACCACGGGTTGTCTGCAGTCGCTCCAGGCTCAGCAGGGAGTGGCCCCGGTCGGAGCCTGGCTCCAGCCCTCCTCCAATTGCCAGCCCCAGCGGCTGTGCCCTTAGTAGGGGTTTGGGGAGGAGTTGGGTGGTGACCCCCTCACTCCGGCGGGAAGGCAGCACCTGGGGACTACATTGACCTTTCTAGGCAAAGCCCAGCAGGCCAGGCCAGAGCAGGACTACTCCCTTCCCCCCCTGCTGGAGAGGCCATCCTCCTCTCTCTGCTTGGCAGGGTTACAGGACCCATTGGAGCAGAGCAGCAGCAGCTCCCTGGCACTGAGACCAGCCTCCCACCCCCCCACACACAACTGAGCACAGGCTATGGGCTTGTGTAACTGCCTCCTAAAGACCTCACCACCTACAGGCTGCGTGCAGGCCCTTCTAGTCTTGTTATTGGTATTGTGCAGCGCCTAGGAGCCCCAGCTATGCCCCCATTCCTCCTGGTGCTGTGTGATGTGCAAACAGAACAAAAAGATGGATGCAGTCAGGCCAGAGAAGGGGGGACTGGGACAGGCTGAAGAGGCTGCATGCAGGTTACAAGGTAACACCCCCCTCTGCCCATATCGGAGGAACAGAATGTTTTCTGGTGCCTGTGTGATGAGCTGGGAGTCTTTGCTGGACCCTAGTAGGACTTTCTAGAGCTACTCCAACCAGGACTCCCCTCCAGCGGCAGGGACTGCAGTGAGGAGCACAGAGCTCTACCTCTGGTTTATTTTTACAGCAGTTGTAGTGAGTGAGGAGGTCTGGGGCTGAGCAAAGATGCCAGCAGCCCCTCAAGCCTGAGCCTCTGTCCTTGTTCCACCTGCCCCGGGTTCTGCCTGCTGAGACTGATAGCACAGGATTGCTGGATTGTGAAACGTGGCTTGTAAGGAACTGGTCTGAGATCCTCCAACTCGTTTCATGGTGCCTCCCACCAGGGCTGGATCAAAGCCAGTGTCCCCAGAGGGGAAAGGCCCCACCTCTCCCCCAAACCAGCCGGTCCCTGCTCTTTGTTCCTGGAGGGTCTCCCTCCCACTCATGGCTGGTGAGTCTGTCGGAGATGCAGTAACCACCAGGCAGGAAGAAAATCCATCAGGCCAGAGCTGATTCAGGTTCCACCTGTGGCTCGCCCCAGCCACGAAATCCCCCTTTCCCTGGATGGCCAGGCAGAGCCGGGTGTGGCAGGGCTGGGCATGGTGCAGAGGGCAGGTCCACGTGACAGGAAATAGCGGTTGTCATGAGAACAAATCCCTCCTTGTGAATTATTGATGACCAGGGAGATGGAGATGGAGATGGAGATGGGGAGGGGACAGGATAGGAACGGAGGCAGGACTGGCTGCCTCTTGTGCTGGTGGGGTGAAGTAGCCTGAAATGTTCTAATTCCCTCTCTCCAAGATCATACATGGGGGGTTGGTACCAGCAGGGGCGGGGCTGCCACTGGGGGTGGGGTGGAGGGAACGAACAAATCACCATTTGGCTGCTAGGATGTTACAGCATCACTTTGCCCAGTGATGCTTCCTCCAAACATTTAGCAAAACTATCCTTGTGGCCTAGGGTCAGCGATTGCCGTGCTGCAAAATTCTCCGAGGTCCCTCAGAGATCAGCATACACATGCGCACTCCCCATTCGATACAGAGCCCTGACAGCCATGGACATCTGAAGTGGTGGGGGGGACCAAAGGAAGTGGAGGGTGAGCTCCTGGGAGATTCAGTGCAATGGCCTCAGCTGAGACTGAAACCAGATGTACCTGGAACGGGGAAGCCTCCAGAGAGGCCTCGGGTCAGGAGCAGCTGTTGGCACTGGGGCGGGGCAGGGAATGTGACCTGCGGCTGCTATCCCTGCAGTCCATTTTTCTGATGCCTGCCCATGTGTGGGGGCAAAGCCAAGCAACTCCCCAGACGTGACCCCGGCCTTTTGGCTGCTCTCCTCTTGATGCTGGGGAGCCTTTTGACACAGCCCAGAAGCCTTCCTGACAGCGAGGCTGAGCCTTCAAAGGTATCATCTCCTTGACTCTGCGTTGGTGAGACACTGGCTGACGGACCTGGCAGAGGTAACAGAGCTGATAGCCCATGTGATGTGAAACCCCAGAGAACAGCTCCCAGGGCCAGAGAAACTGAGGGCAGACTCTACCCAGCCCAGAAATGCAGGGCAATTCCCTAAGACTGTATACCTTACAACATTGCCCAAAGCCAAGGAGGAGTCAATTCCCAGCCAGACCCATCTCCCTGTCCAGGGACGATGGGGCTCTCAGCACCCCCCCCCCCAATGGGAGATGATTCCCTGACTGGATCCATCTCACTGTCTGGGAATTCTTTTTGTTACTTGCCCTCAACTTCCTCTCTCTTGACTCCATCCCATTTCTCCCAGCCGTGACCCCTTGTAGCAGTCTACACTCCATCAAGGACCATCATGCCCTTTTAGTATCTGTGGGCCATGAGGCTGTCGATCCCTTTAGCTGAGCTGCCCAGATCTGCCCCTTAATTCTCTCCCCATAAATTGGTCCCTCTGGTGCATGCCCATTTGGCTGATAACCTGCCTGCTCCAGTGACTGACAAGCTATTTTGTTGTTTGCAGAGAGTTGAAGCTGGGTGTTCAGAGCGACGTGCCTGTGGGGGTCTGTGATGAGCTGAGGAATCCAGGCTCTGCCAGCCAGCACCATGCTGTCCCCGAAGAAAGGTCTGCTGTGCAACCTCAACCACATCCACCTGCAGCACATCTCCCTGGGGCTGCACCTCTCCCGTCGACCCGAGCTCCAGGAGGGCCCTGTCACAATGGCTCCGGGAGACCAGACAGGCTGCAGCGACTGCCGGGAGAACTGTGGTGCCCTGGAGCAAGTCGACGCCAACTCCAACAACACCTCCATGCAGTGCCGGTGCTGCAAGTCCCACGCGCAGCAGACCCCGACGCTAGATCTCTGGAACCAGCCTCTCCTGGAAGATTTCCCTTCCCTGCACATTGAGGAGGAGGTGGCGGCTTCCCCTTCAGACCCGGCTTCCTCCTCTGTCAGCAGTTGCTCGGATTTCAGCTTGGATGACACACCAGTCTCTGTTTACTGCAAGGCATTCCCCGGTGAAGAGGCCCTATCTCCTGACAATCAGCCAAACATCGTCCCCCTGGAGGATGCCCATGATGCTCCCTCACTGACTGACAAGGGGGAACCGTCTGATGGGAGAGATGCTAACCTCAACGTCCAGGTACAAGAGCGACCGGATCCTGGGGCCCGGGAGACCCCAGACAGCCTGTGCAGCAGCAGTTTGCTTGACTCCCCGTCTGATGACGCTGACTCTCCCAGCAGGGATGGGCAGGGGACCATGGCAGAGCCGCTCCCCACCAGCATCTGTGCTGAGTTGGACTCCAACTGCAATGCCCTGCCTGCCCTAAGCATCCAGCCATCTGGTCTGTCTGTGCTAGCACCAGGAAAGCGGGGCCCCAGTCTGAACAGTTCAGTAAGGGCTCCCCCTCCAGTGCCCCCGAGGGCTAAGAGAGGGCTGCAGGTGCTGAACAGGAGCGAAGTGGAGAGGCCTGTCCCAACAGAGGTAGACCAGTGCAGAGATGCCACTCGGAAGACCGTCACCTCGTTCCATGAGTTGGCTCAGAAGCGGAAGAGGAACACGGCTGGGCCATCCCCCACACAGGCCAAGAAGGACCACAGTGACTGGCTAATTGTATTCTCCCCCGACAAGGAGCTGCCGCCCCTCAACGAGCTCACCTGCTGCAGCACCCTGTGTCTGGAGCCACCTGGGCACCAGCTGCAGCCCGACAAGCAGCCAAAGCCCCCCAGCTGCAGCCAGAGGGAGGTGACCACGTTCAGGGAGCTCCGGTACCGCAGTGCCATCAACAAGCAGAAGGGCCAGCTGGCCTGGGAGCAGGGAGCGAGAGCAGCATCCCAGGAGCAGCCTGAGCCCCAGGAAGCAGCAACGGGCAGAGACACCCCCAGTGGCAGCAGGCTCCAGGGCCCCGACGGGGGGCCGGCTCCACAGTGGAGCGGGCACCTCCTGGCACGCACGGAAAGCCACCAGCAGAGGAGGCAGTCTCGGCCTGGGCTGCCAGGTGACACAGAGGAAGGGGGGCAACCCCTGGAGGGCTACGTCCTGAGGAGAAAGATGCCTGGCTCTGGCTGTGATAAGGAGACACTGGGCCGGAGGCTCGGCGGACCTGAGGGGGGTCCCTGGGTGTCAGGGAAGGCCCAGAGAGGACACAGAGCCTGCAAGGAGGGTAAGAGCACCAGCTGCTATCAAGGCACTTCCCTCCTCAGCTACATGGGTATCCCAGGACTGGACTGGGGCTGGGGGCATTTCCCCATGTATGGAGGCATGTGTCCCTGGGGACAGAGCTGCAGAGTCCCCATGGGGTTAATACAGGGTTTCCGCCTCCTGATCCTGGCACATCCCCATCTCCATCACTAACCCCATCTCTCTCTCCACTTGCCGTTCTTCTTGCTGCTCTTCTTGCCCCATTCCTGGTGGGCTGCAGGGCTGGGAGATGTGGAACTGGCTTTGGCTTGGGGTGAGCTGCAGGGTCCTGGCGGGGGCAGAAGGCATTAGGTGTGCCTGGAATGGGTTTGTAGGGCTGGGCTGAGGCACTGGGGTGGGGCTGGAATAGGTTTAGGGGACAGGTAGGCAGAGTGAAGTGGTGGTGAATGCATGTTGCATCTGTGCACTGAGCTGGCTAGTTCTTTGCTATGCCGTGCAGATGATTGCTGTGCTGGGAGAAGGAATCCCACCCTCACCCTCCTTGTCCTAGCTGCTCCTCGCATACATTCCCCTCCCTCCCTGCTGCATTCTCCTTCCTCTATCAGTGTGCTGCAGCTCACCACACCCGTGCATAAAGGGCTTGGAGCCGGTTTGACTGCAGGAGGAGAGGGATGCACTGAGCCAGGCAGCAGGCAAAACCCAAGGCCATGGGTTAAGCAGCTGATCCATCTGCGGCTCCCTGTGTGTTGACTTGGGGAGACAGCCTGGCCCAGGTTCCCTCAGATGGAGCCTGATGCATGCAGGAGTCCTGCCCCAGTCTAAGAGCTCTGTGATACCCTGAGCCCTGTGGGATCCCTGAGCAGCTTCTGCCCAGGGACCATCGGAGATGCACTTGGCTGACTTGTTGGACATGAGGCTTTACTGGGGTCGCACACTGCCCTGGGGTGAGAGATGAAATGGGCTTTCAGTGGGGTGGGTGTTTCCATCTGGGGGCTGAAGGGGGTTTCTTAGGGGCAGGCGATGAGGAATGGCTCACGGTGGGGGACAGAGCAGTGCAGGGAATGCTGATACCAGAGCTGGGCCCTGCATTAAACCCTGCTTCCAGCCAAGGTCCCCGAGAGCCCTTGAGTTGGCAGACTCCTAGGGCTGTTCTCAGTGGCAGGGAATAGCTTCTTTCTCCCCCTGCTCCCTACCTGGGGTGGGTGGTTCCTGGTACTCGGTTGGCTCCTGTGGGTTGGCAGGAGTAGCCCTCGGTTCAGTGGCTGCTGCAGGAGCTCCTGGCTCCAGAGACCCTGAGCAAACCAAGCAGAGGGCATCTCTAGGGAGAGCAGTGGACGTTACTGGCCCATCAGGCTGCTGCGTTGTGCCCGAGTAGCCAAGTCCTGGCAGTGCAGGAACACCTCTGTTGGGGGGACAGCCACAGCCTTGACTCCCGGCTCCCTGAGAAGGGCGCCCCAGGACTCTGGGTCTGGGGGAGACCAGGACTGAATTTCCCTTCCTCTGAAGGCTGCCTCCATCTTTCCATCATGCTCAGCTGCTTGGCCCTCAGCACCTCCCTCCTTCTGTCCTGTTCTCTTGGGGAAACCTCCCAGGGGCTGGGGCTGGACTCCCACAGACCCTTTCCCAGTGCAGAGGTGGGGCACTGCCAGGCTGGGGCCTGCACGGTGACAGAGGGCACAGGCGTGGCCATGTGTCGTCATGGTTGTGAAGTTGGTGTGTGTGTGCTGTGATTCCTCTGAGCTAACTGTCTCTCCATCTCTCTCTCCTCACCCTGCCACCCTGTTGCTGCTGCCCCTGGGAATGGCTCACTCTGATTTATTGGGGGGTTGTCCATTTTCTGTTCCATGCTTCCTGGTTTCTTTGATTTCCACCCCCATGTTCTCCATGCCCACATTTCTGCCTCTCTCCCCTTCCCCCCACTGTGTTCTCCATGCCCCCGTATTCCTCCTTAACCCCCACTGTGTTCTCCATGCCCCCGTATTCCTCCTTAACCCCCACTGTGTTCTCCATGCCCCCGTATTCCTCCTTAACCCCCACTGTGTTCTCCATGCCCCCATATTCCTCCTTAACCCCCACTGTGTTTTCCATGCCCCCATATTCCTCCTTATCCCCCACTGTGTTCTCCATGCCCCCATACTCCTCCTTATCCCCCACTGTGTTCTGTGCCCCCCTGGTTTTGGTTGCATTTCTTTGCAATGTTCCCGCCTGCAGTTGGCTCTCCCCTCTCTCACTGCCCCAGGCCTCAGATGCTGCCGTTCCAGCCTCTGCTCTTCCATTTCTCGGCCGACGGGAAGCCTCTCTACTACAGCTCGGACCTGGTGGCGCCTCCCCTGCCCTTAATCCCCTCCCTTAACTCCAGCTTGGAGAGCATTGAGCTGAAGTCTCCTGCCCTCTTCACCCCGTCCTTCCACCCCACGCTGAAGACCTTGTCCTGTGATGAAGTCTGCCTCCTGGCCAGCAATAAGAGGACAGTCTTGGGCACCCTCTCCCCAGAGGAACTGCTCCCCATCCGCCTGTCCCCCGTAGGGGCCTACTCCCCCCCTCACCGGGGAGTGCTGCCTTTCCTGGACAGCCCAGACCTGTCTGTGCTCTTCTCCCCACTCTTCCCGAGAAGCAGAACCTTCCCAACTATGGCCTTCCCCTCCCACCAGGTCCCAGAGCTGCCACTCGGCGTGGAGGTGTCCAGAGCCCGCTGCCCCAGGGGAGAGGCATGTGCACATAGTCAGGCTGGAGCATGCTCTGGGGCAGTGTCTCCTGAGCGAAAGCAGAGCAAAGGGGCCAAGAATCCAAGACCTCCCAAGCAACGTAAGCCGCCCGTTTCCTTTCCTAGCTTGCAGTCTGAGCACCTGCTCTTCCTCTCTGCCCTGGGACCAGGCACCCAGGAAGCAGCTGTGCATGGTGATGGGAAGTGACGCCAGGGAGATGGGCAGAGGGGATGCCTAGTGGGGATGGGACAATGCAGGAGAGCAGAGCATAGTAGACGGGGGCAGTGTATGGGAGCCAGCTTCCTGGGGGTCCGCACACAGGGTTGTGTTCAGAAGGATTCTGGGGGCTGTGTAGTGATGTAGGCAGGGCTGCTCCTCTGTGCTATGAACCAGGCACCCAGGGGAAGGCTGCAACAAAGACAGGAAGGATGGCCTATGGCTTGGGGCAGGCACAAGCCTGGGGCTCTGGGGCCCCAGGTTTAATTTCCCTGTCACCTCACCTGTCTGGGCCTTCAGTCCCATCTGGAGAGTGGGGATAATGCTGTTACACAGGGCATATGATACCATTAAAGCTTCTGAGGCACTGGCATACCACAGCAGTGAGGGACCGAGAAGTACCACAGGCAGGCCAGGGGGGCCATCTTGCAGGCTCATTCCAAGGGCTGGGGATGTTTGTGGGGCTCCCTGGCCTTCTCAGCTCCGCTCCTTTGTGCCCCAAGCTATTTATCTGAGAATCAAACTCACTGACAAGCTCTGGGGTACCTAGCTAGCAACGAGTAACTTGGTCAGATCGTTGCCCCCAGAGTGTGCCTGGGCGTGGAGCAGGGGAGCTCTCCTCAGGCACTGCACTGCTAACGCCCCACTCCCCGTCCTGGCTGGCTTGTGTGGTCACCACAGAGCTCAGACACGCCGCACATTTCTTGTGTTACAAGCTCAGAAACCCCGCGTGTGTGAGAGTCCAGGTGTGTGTGCATGACAGGGGCTGGGGGCACATGGCCCCCACTCCCCAGGCAACCCTGGGGTATCTCAATGACTAACCAAGGGGGGATTGGAGCAGCAGGAAGGCAGCTTAGGCTGGGGGATCTTGCTAGACCCTGTGCCAAGGGACCCTGCGCACCTGCCTTTTGGGGTCTGGACAGGGTGTGGTGCTCACTCACTCTCCCCTCCATCTCTTTGTCCGTCTGTCTGTCCCTCTGCCCCATTCCCTCTCTCCCGCTGTCCTTTGCCCTGTCACTCTTCCAGACCTGCCTGGTGGAGCCCAGGGCCATGTGCCCTGTAGCTGTGACCCTGCCGAACTCCCAGCACTGGGGCAGGGCCAGGTGCCCCATGGCTGTGCCCCCTCCAAAGCCACAGCAGTGGGGTAGGGATGGGTGCCCCATGGCTGTGTCCCCTGGGGCAGGGGCAGGTGCCCCATGGTCGTGACCCCTTCAAACCCCCAACACTGGGGCAGGTGCCCCTTGGCTGTGCCCCCTCTGAACCCACAGCACTGGGGTAGGGATGGGTGCCCCATGGCTGCGTCCCCTGGGGGAGGAGCAGGTGCCCCATGGCTGTGCCCCCTCCGAACCTGCAGCACTGGGGCAGGGGCGGGTGCCCCGTGGCTCTGCCCCCTCTGAACCCGCAGCACTGGGGCAGGGGCGGGTGCCCCGTGGCTCTGCCCCCTCTGAACCCGCAGCACTGGGGCAGGGGCGGGTGCCCCGTGGCTCTGCCCCCTCTGAACCCGCAGCACTGGGGCAGGGGCGGGTGTCCCGTGGCTCTGCCCCCTCTGAACCCGCAGCACTGGGGCAGGGGCGGGTGCCCCGTGGCTCTGCCCCCTCTGAACCCGCAGCACTGGGGCAGGGGCGGGTGTCCCGTGGCTCTGCCCCCTCTGAACCCGCAGCACTGGGGCAGGGGCGGGTGCCCCGTGGCTCTGCCCCCTCTGAACCCGCAGCACTGGGGCAGGGGCGGGTGCCCCGTGGCTCTGCCCCCTCTGAACCCGCAGCACTGGGGCAAGGGCGGGTGCCCCGTGGCTCTGCCCCCTCTGAACCCGCAGCACTGGGGCCCTGCTGCCTCCCCATTGGAGAGCCCCAGTCAGCTGGGCTCTGGCATCCCGCCCCCATAGTGGCCTCCCGGCAGCTGCTGTCACACTGTCCCTGCCCAGGCTGGTGGGCGCCTGTAGGTGAGTCCCAGACCGGCCGGGAGCCTCTCCCCTCGGCTGCCCCATGCCCAGGCCCCTGCCTTCCAGCCTCCTCCGCCCCCTGCGCGGCTGAGGCTGGGCAGTGACTTCCTGGGGCCTGGGGCCTGGCAGGCGGGGAGCAGCCTCTGTGCCCAGGTGCCTGCCAGCTCAGCGCCCCAAACCGCAGCCCTGGGGCAGGCTCCCTACAGCTGTTCCCCCTGCCCCCAAACCGCAGCCCTGGGGCAGGCTCCCTACAGCTGTTCCTCCTGCCCCCAAACCGCAGCCCTGGGGCAGGCTCCCCTACAGCTGTTCCCCCTGCCCCCAAACCGCAGCCCTGGGGCAGGCTCCCTACAGCTGTTCCCCCTGCCCCCAAACCGCAGCCCTGGGGCAGGCTCCCCTACAGCTGTTTCCCCCTCCGAACCCCCAGCCCTGGGGCAGGTTCCCTCCAGTGTGTCCCCTCCAAACTCCCAGCACCAGGGCAGGGCCCCATGACTGAGACCCCCAAGCTTCCTGCGCTGGGGCAGAGATGGATACCCACTCTGAGTCACCACAACACTAGAGCAGGGTGCAGGCTCAGTGAGGAGCAGTTCTTTGCCATCCCAGACCCTGCCTCCTCCTAGGTCTCCCTCTGGTCTCTCTTGCCTGGGTTTGTTGGATGCCCCTGCAGGGAGCAGTGACCTCCAGCCCCTGCCCCTCTGGGAGCTGGGCTTGAACTCCCAACTCCTCTCACACAGGGACAGCTTCTTACCAGGGGTCTGTATCTAGCGACTCACTTACAGAGCCTGTTACAGGCTGCCAGAGCAGGGCTGTATCCCTGGGCAGCTGTCCTGGGCTCACCACTCCTTGGGGAAAGTGTTCCAAGCTTGGAGGGAGGCTATGGCCATAGAGAAAGAAATTTGGGAAGCTCCATGTGCACAGCAGGTCAGGGAACCTGGCTGGCAAGGGCCAGCACTAGGGGCCATGCCGGGGCCAGCGCCAGGGGCCATGCAAGGGCCGGAGCTAGGGGCCATGCCGGGGGCTGTGCCGGGACAGGTTTCCTTTGCCAGGGATGTTTCCAGCTTTGTCCACCTTGGGAAATCTCTTCTGATCAGCTTCCCATCATCTCTAGCTGCCGAGCCCTTTGCTCTGGCCTGGGGATTGGGGTCTGGACACTGCACGTCCCCATTCAGGGCTGGGCTCCCTGAGCCGCTGGCGGGTAACCTGGAACATACCGTGCAGACTGCTCCATTGCTCTCCTCCCCAGTCCTGGCCCTGACACCGACCTGGCCTCATTTCCGTACGCTCTAGCTAAGCACACCCAGGACTCCATGAGAAGGGGGAGGTGAGACTGGGGTGAATGAGGGACCGTCCCCCTTCCCAGGGAGAGTCTGGGTGGATGCAGCCCCGTTGGCAGGAATGTGCAGCTGTATGGCTGGCTTATAGAAAGGCTTATGAGGAAGGACCCTGCCAGCCACCAGTGACTGTGGCCATTGTGGTGTCTGCTCCCAGGCAGGGCATGCTGTCCCCGGTCCCTGTGACGCCTTGCCACAGAGCCCCTGCCAACTGACTGACTAGGTTCTCTTTCTCTCTCTAGTCAGACATTCTCAATCCTTTGCCGGTGTTCCAGGGACAGGCCAGCACTGGATGGCAAATGCAGACAGAGCCTATGACCATCTGAGAGAGCAAAAGAAAGGTAACTCTCGCCCACCCCAAAATCTGTGCAGGGGGTCCCTTCCATGCTCTTTGAATCCAGATGGGTGGGAAAGTCCCATTCTTGAGGGGGCCTGGTTTAATTTCCAAAGCAGCTTTGCAAAGGCACAAGCAGGCCCAGCCCCTTGGGACACCAGAGCCAAGGAGACTGCCTCAGACCTGGAGTTTTTCACTGTCTATGCCAGCTGGGACCTCAGGCCACTGGAACTCCCCTCCTACCGCAGGGTGATACTTTTGTTAGAGATGCATCGATTTTAAGGCCGGTAGGAGCTATTCACTTAAGAAAGAAGTTGGTAAAGTCCAGGTGGGGAACAGTCATATGAAACAGAATCCTATTTAAATCTAACACATGAAGGCAAGGAACTGAATATTGACAAAATGTACAAGTGCTTACATACAAATACTAGAAGTCTAAATACTAAGGTGGGTGAACCAGAGTATCTGGCATTACAGGACAATGTTGATATAACGGGCATCATCAAACCTGGTGGAATGAAGATAATCTATGGGACACGGAAATCCAGGATATAAAATATGTAGGAATGACATAGTAAGTCACTCTGCTGCGGGAGTGGCACTATATGTTACAGAAAGCATAAATCTGACATGAAATTAGCTGTACCATGGAATCTCTTTGGTTAGAAATTCCAAGTTTGACTAAAGAGAGTATAGCAGTAGAACCATACTACTGACCACCTGACCAGGACAGTGACAGTTCTTGTGAAAAGCTAAGAGAAGTTAGAGAAATCACAAAAGCAGAAAGTGCAATAACACTGGGTGACTTCAACTATCCTCATATTAAAAACAACGAGGAGTCCTTGTGGCACCTTTTGTAAGCTTATGCCCAAATAAATTTGTTAGTCTCTAAGGTGCCACAAGGACTCCTCGTTGTTTTTGCTGTTATAGACTAACATGGCTACCACTCTGAAACCTATCCTCATATTGACTGAGTAAGTGCTACCTCATGGCATGATGCAGAGAGAACATTTCTAGACACCATAAATGACTGTTTCTTGGAGCGGCTAGTCCTGGAAGCCACAAGGGCAGATCCAATTCTTGAGTTAGTCCTAAGTAGACCACAGGATCTGGTCCAAGAGGTAACTATAACTGAAGCACTCGGTAATAGTGACCATAATGTAATTAAATTCCACATCCTTGTAGGGGAGATAATACCAAAGAACACCCCTCACAGTAACATTGAACTTTACAAAGGGGAACTACACAAGATTGCTTGTTAGACTGAAATTTAAAAGGAGCTGTCACAAGGGCTAAATGCCTGCAAGCATCCTGGGGACTAGTTAAAAACACCAGAGAAAGATAGTAAGACGACCTAAAGAATTCTACCCTGTGTAAACAGCAGAGTAATGAAGATTGATGGAGGCAAAAAGGCATCCTTTAAAATTTAGAAGTCAAATCCTAGGGAGGCTAATAGGGTGATGTACAAACTCTGACAGGTTAGTGTAACGGTATTAGAAGGCAGGCCAAGAAAGAATTTGAGAAGCTATTTGCTAAAGACTCAGAAACTAAAAGTAAGAGTTTTGATAAGTACAACAGAAGCAGAAAGCTGCCAAACAGGCAATGGGCCAGTAGATAACCAAGGTATTAAAACTGGTCTCTCACCAAAAGATGTTGGTCCAATAAAAGATATTACCTCACCCACCTTGTCCCTCTAAGGCATTAAAAGGGAGACGCAGTCATTGCAGAGAAGCTACATGAGTTCTTTGCATCGGTCTTCACATAAGAACGGCCATACTGGGTCAGACCAATGGTCCATCTATCTTAGCATCCTGTTCTCCGACAATGACCAATGACAGATGCTTCAGAGGGAATGAACAGTGCAGGACAATTATCGCCTGTTGTCCAGTCCCAGATTCTGGCAGTCAGAGGTTTAAGGACACCCAGAGCATGGGGTTGTGCCCCTGACCATCTTGGCTAATAGCCATTGATGGACCTATCATCAAGGAATTTATCTAATTCCTTTTGAACCCAGTTATACTTTTGGCCTTCACAACATCCCCTGGTAATGAGTTCCATAGGTTGACTGTGTGTTGTGTGAAGTACTTTCTTTTGTGTGTGTTTTAAACCTGCTGCCTATTAATTTAATTGGGTGACCCTAGTTCTTGTGTTATACAAAAGGGTAAATAACACGTCCTTGTTCACTTTCCCCACCCCAGCCATGATTTCATAGACCTCTCTCCTGTCCCCGCTGAGTCGTCTCTTTTCTAAGCTGAACAGTCCCAGTCTTTTAAATCTCTCCTCATACAGAAGCTGTTCCAGACCTCTACTCATTTTGGTTGCCCTTCTCTGCACCTTTTCCAATTCTAATATATCCTTTTTGAGATGGAGGAATCAGAACTTCAGGCACCATTCAAAGTGCGGGTGTATCATGGATTTATATAGTGCCATTAGGACATTTTCTGTCTTATTATCTATCCCTTTCCTCATCATTCCAAACATTCTCTTCGCTTTTTTGACTGCTGCTGCAATTGAACAGATGTTTTCAGAGAACTATACACAATGACTCCAAGATCTTTTTCTTGAGAGGTGACAGCTAATTTAGACCCCATCAGTTTGAATGTATAGTTGGGATTATATTTTCCAATGTGCATTATTTTGCACTTATTAATGTTGCATTTCATCTGCCATTTTGCTCCCCAGTCTCCCAGTTTTCTGAGAGCCCTTTGGAACTCTTTACAGGCAGCTTTGGACTTAACTATCTTGAGTAATTTAGTATTGCCTACAAATGTTGCCACTTCACTGTTTATCCCCTTTTCCAGATAATTAATTAACATGTTGAAGAGCACAGATCCCAGTACAGATCCTTGGGGGACCCCGCTATTTACCACTTTCCATTGTGAAAACTGACTTTTATTCCCTACCCTTTTTGTTTCCTATCTTTCAACCAGTAACTGATCCATGAGAGGACCTTCCCTCTTATCCTATGACTGCCTACTTTGCGTAAGAGCCTTTGGTATGGGACCTTATCAAAGGCTTTCTGAAAGTCCAAGTACACTGTGTTGGCTGGATCACCCTTGTTCATCTGCTTGTTGATACTATCAAAGAATTCTAATTGATTGGTGAGGTGATTCCCCTTCAAAAAAAACGTGTTGACCCTTAGCTACCCTCCAGCCATCTGGTACAGAGGCTGATGTAAGTGATAGGTTACATACCACAGTTAGGAGTTCTGCAGTTTCATATTTGAGTTCCTTCAGAATCTTAGGTGAATACCATCTGGTCCTCATGACTTACTACTGTTTAGTTTATCAGTTTGTTCCAAAACCTCCTCTACCGACACCTCAGTCTGGGACAGTTCCTCAGTTTTGTCACCTAAAAAGAATGGCTGAGATGTGGGAATCTTCTTCACATCCTCTGCGGTGATGACTGATGTAGAGAATTAATTTAGCTTCTCTGCAACGGCTCTGTCTTCCTTGAGTGCTCATTTAGCACCTTGATCACCCAGTGGCCCACTGACTGTTTGGCAAGCTTCCTGCTTCTGATGTACTTAAAAAAACGTTTGCTCTTAGTTTCTGTGTCTTGTGCTAGTTTCTCTTCCAATTCTTGTTTGGCTTTCCTAATTATACTTTGACACTTGACTTGCTTTGTTTATGCTGCTTTCTATTTTGGATTTGACTTCTGGTTTTTAAAGGATCCCTTTGTGTCTCTAACTGCTTCTTTTACTCTGCTGTTTAGCTATGGTAGCATATTTTTGGTCCTCTTATTGTGTTGTTTGTTTGGATATACATTTAGTTTAAGCCTCTCTGGTGGTTTTTAAAGAGTTTCCATGCAGCTTGCAGGCATTTCACCCTTGTGACTATTCCTTTTCATTTCTGTTTAAATGCTAAATGTTATTGCGGTGATTTTCTTTGGTATTTCCCTCCACTTCCACAACAGGGATGTTAAATTTAATTACATCGTGGTCACCATTACTGAGCAGCGCCACCTATATTCACCTCTTGGACCAGACCTTGTGCTCCACTTAGGATTAAATCAAGAATTGCCTCTACCCTTGTGGGTTCAAGGACTAGCTGCTTCAAGAAGCAGTCATTAATGGTGTCCAGACATTTTAGCTCTGCGTCCCGTCCTGAGGTGACAGAGACCCAGTTAATATGGGGTCAGTTGAAATCCCCCATTATTATTGGGTTTTCTTTTTTTGTAGCCTCTCTAACCTCCTTGAGCATTTCACAGTCACTGTCACCATCCTAGTCAGGTGGTTGGTAGTATATTCCTACTGCAATACTCTTATTATTCAAGCAGGGAATTTCTATCCATAGAGATTCGATGGTACAGTTTGGCTCATTTAAGATTGTTGTTATATTTGACTCTATGCTTTCTTTCCCATACAGCGTCACTCCCCCACCAGCACGACCTATTCCGTCATTCCTATCTATTTTGTACCCTGGTAATACTGTGTCCCATCGAGTATCATTGTTCCACCAAGTTTCTTTGATGCCAGTTGTGTCAATATCCTTATTTAATACCAGGCACTCAAGTTCACCCCATCTTAGTATATAGACTTCTTGCATTTATAATAAGTACTTATAATATTTGTCAATATTTAGGTGTCTGCCTTCATGTGATGTAATTAAATGGGGCTCTTTTTTGTTTGACTTTTTCTCTTTAGTTCCTACCAGTGCTTTATTAACCTCTAGCCTTTCCTCTTTACTAGGATATAGTAAATCCTCCCCTAAGGGATGTCTCTGTCCAAACCGTGTGCTCCTCTGGACCTGTCTGCTTTCCCCCAGCCCTCAGTTTAAAAACTCCTCTACAACCTAAAGGAACTATTAGGAAATGAATAGAAAATAAGACAGAAAATATCATAATGCCACTGTATAAATCCATGATGTACCCGCACTTTGAACACATGTCCCGCTCTGGTTGCCCTTCTCAGAAAGGATGTAGTGGGCCCGGCTCAGAGAAAGGCAGAAAGATGACCAAGGCTATGGAACCTTCCATAGTAGGAGAGACGAAAAAGACAAGGGCTGTCCAGCTTGGAAAAACGGCGAGAAAGGGGGGCTATGACAGCGGTTTGTAAATCACGAATGCCATTTAAAATGGGGCTATAGAACTATTATTTACCCTTTTCCACAACACAAAAACCAGGGGTCACCCAACGAAATTAATAGGCAGCAGGTTTAATACAAAAAAGAGGAAGTACTTTTCACACAATGCACAATTAGCCCGTGGAACTCATTGCCAGGGGACGTTGTGGTGGCCAAAAGTACAACTGGGTTCAGCAAAGAACTAGATCAGTTCATGGAGGATAGAGCCATCAATGGCTATTAGCCAAGATGGCCAGGAATGCAGCCTTATGCTCAGGGCCACCTTAAACCTCTGTCCACTAGAAACCGGGAGGGAAGACAGGGGTGGATCACTCCAACTGACCTGTTCAGTACGCTCCCCCTGAAGCTCTGGCTTTGGCCACTGCTGGAGACATGATACTGACCTAGATGCACCATGTTCTGACCCAGTGTGACAGTTCTTACGTTCTTATTCTGCTCCTCCAGCTGATCTCCTGCATGACAGGACAGATAATTCCACCCAGCAATTCCTGCATCTAGCCAGTAATGGGGGGTAGCGAGAGCGTGTCTTTGAGAAACCCCCAATTTTTACCCAAAGGGTCCAGGTGCATCCCAGGGAACCCTCTGCCCCTAGGAGTTGTTGCCCTGTGCAATCCCCTTGCCCTTGCAAATTTGCACCTTATTTGCAGTTTCAGTTTTTCTAGCTCTCCCTTTGGCTGGGAGATTAGAGGTCTGGGGGTTTATGGAGTAACATCCTGCCCTCTTGGTAACTTTTCTGGCTGAGCCATTCTTGTCTGTGAGACGGAGGTGTGGCTGTGGGGAGCTCCTGGAGGCTGGAGTCTTTGGGGATCATGCTCCCAGTCTTTTCCAACAGGTGGTGCTGTTGAGCCTGAAAACTTGGGGCCCCAGGTGGGTAGGTTGGTGGGGGAGGCCCTGGATTCTACAAACACCTTTAATCTTCTGTAGCAAACATTTCCATCCTGGGCTTGTTGCCATGGTAACTGCCAGTTTCCCTTGCACCTTTATTCTTAGACTCTGGAGAATTGCTAAAGAGATGACGGTTCCCATGGCAATGCCCTGTGTTCCCCAGCAACTCTGGTGCATCTACGCAGACCTCACCAGTGAGCCTGCCCACCAAGGGCGACAGACTTGGGATTGCATAGCGCTCTGAAAATAGTGGTGTGGAAGCTGCAGCTCGGGTTGGAGCTGGGGAAGGCACACTGCCAAGGTCTGAGTAGACTCACCCAGAGGCTGAAGCAGCTGGAGCCACCCCGAGGGGCCCAGGTTCTGTGCCTCGATTCTGTTCCAGCCAACAGTGGGTACTGTAGGGAATGGGGTGGGGAGTCTCACAGGGGAGAGGGGCCGAACTTTCTCCCAACCAGCGGGGGCACTGCAGGGAACAGGCCTGTGGAGATTGCAGGGGACAGGTGCTATCCCTGCTTTAGCCAGCAGGGGTTGCTGTGGAGAATGGGGGAGGCTCACAGAGGAGAGGGGATGTGCCCTGCCTTAGCCAGCATGGGGCACTGCAGGGAACAGTCCGGTGGAGATTGCAGGGGACAGGCGCTATCCCTGTCCCAGCCAGCAGGGGGTGCTCCAGGGCAGGGGCCAGTTGTATGAAGGGATGCCATCCAGCCCTAGATAAACAGGGCTCCCTTTCCGTGGCCATGGGCTCAGGTGCAGCTGTTGCGGGGTCACATGGTTGGACCTGGTGCGGCGACTCAGCACAGGCCTGACTTGTCCCTTCTCTTTCCGTCCCAGCCCTGCTGGTTGCCATCAGCACCTCCGTGGAGAAGCTCATTGCTCACTTCAGCACAGCAAGGAGCCTGGTGCAGAAGGTAAAGCTCTGGGCAGGGGTGGGGTCTCTGGCCTGGGCCATGGGTCCCGTGGCAGAGGCTCAGCTTCTGCCTTGCCTAGTAGCTCGGTCATGTCCCCTCTCTGCTGGCTGGGTGGGTGGGGCTATGTGGGCATCGTGAGCTCATCCCTGTTCCCTGGCCTGCATCTCATGTGCCATGAATGCTGGGAGCTGGAAGCAACATGGGCGGTGTCCCAGGCAGAGGGAACCCACCATCCCTGCCCTGCTGGCTCTGAGGGAGGAGTGCGAGGGACATGACTGCTGTCTCCCGACCACTCCAAACCATCATCCGCACCTCTCCTTGCCCAGACGCAGCTGGGTGACAGCCGGCTAAGCCCAGATGTGAGCTACCTGCTGCTGAACACCCTGTGCCCGGCGCTCTATGGCCTGGTGGCAGATGGGTTGAAGCCCTTCCAGAAGGACATCATCACGGGCCAGAGGAGGAGCTCGCCCTGGAGCGTGGTGGAGGCCTCGGTCAAGCTGGGTAGGTTGGGAGGGTGTTGCTGGAGGGGGCTTAGTCTGGCCCCAGGAGACACCATCTGTTCCCCTTGCTGAATAGCGTGGTAAAGCCCAGGGCCCCAGGGAGCACGTGGGAAGAGCCGGCCAGGTGACACACACCAGTATGTCGGGAGATGCAGGTGACGGGCTCTGTCCGCAAGGCCTCTCGTTGGCCTGATGCTGCCGTGGCTGGGTTGCTGCCCTCCATGATGGTGCTGCTCTTTGAGCAGGGCCCCCCACTTCACGCCAGGCTTCTGGGAGGGAGAGGAGCCAAGCTCGGGGGGACGGCTGCTGAGTAACTCTGTGCCATGTGTTCTACAGGCCCCGGCACTCGGCCCCTGCACTCGCTGTACTGGCAGGTGTCCCGGTTGGCTCCCCTCCGCAGCAGCAGGCAGAGGTTCCACGCCTTCATACTCGGCCTTCTGAAGTAAGTACCAGGCTTGGGCACTGCTTTGCCCCCCGCCAGAGAGCCGCAAGAGCCGCTGGGCTCCCTGGGCAGGATGGTCCCTGCGGGGGGACCGCTGGGCCTGGGAAGGGGGCGGTTCTGGTGTCTCGGAGCCCTTCTCTGTGCTTCGGCCTGCAGCTGCTGGACTTACTCTCACGTGGGCGTGCACTCTCTCATGCTTGCTCTCACCCTCGAGCTCACGGTGCTCCCGTGTGTGGGTGTGTGTGCTCTCTCTCAGTTTTTGCCATTCTCTCACTCGCTCACACTCATGCCCATGGCCTCACTCATGTTTACGGGCCTACATTTGTTCTCAGCTGAACACTGGGACTGTTATTCAGGGTGAGATGGGAAGCCCTGACCCAGGGGAGGGGAGCTGGGGTGCAGGCAGATGGGGGAAGGAGCTGATGCCAGCGCCTGCCAAGTGAGGCACCCAGGTTCAGTCTCAGGCCTGGTTCAGGGCACCATGGCGCCAGAAGCTTCGCTGTTGGTATGACACCGGCACGAGTCAGGCAGTTTAGTGCTGTTGGCACGGCCCAGTCTGGGGCTGTTGTTCTGAGCGGTTGTAACTTGGACCCTTTCTGTCTCGCTCAGCATAAAGCAGCTGGAGCTGTGGCTCTCCCACCTGCAGAAGAGCTCAGGTAGGGAGCAGTGGGCTCGCTGAGCTCTGGTGCTGTGAGCCTTCCTAGGGAAGTGCCCATCTGGGGCTCCTTTAATGGGACACAGGAGTCCTTTCCCACTACTGTGCCCCAGCTGAGGAGGGAGGAGGATCCCGGGCAGGCTGCTTGCTGAAGTACAGATGGAAGTCTTCCCCCCCCGCCCCTGCCCCCGCCCCATGATGCTAGTGACAGACCCAGGAGAGCCAGGCTGGTGTCCCCGGGTGGAGAGGTGGGGGGCTCGGTGGGGTGGTTCTGTGAGGTGGGGGGACTCTGGGGATTAGTTCTGTGGGGGGGAACTTGGTCGGGTGGGGTGGCTCTGGAGAGTGGTTCTGTGGGGGAGCTCTGTGAGATGGGGGGCTTGTTGGGATGGGGGGGCTCTGTGGGGTGGTTCTGTGGGGAGGAGGGGCTCTATGGGTGGGGGGTGCCATCTCACCCCGCCTGTGTCTCTTAGGTGTCATCTCTGTTCTCTACCTGCCCACGGCCTTCTTCTCCCTGAGCCAAGGCCCCTTCCCACACTTGGCCCGTGAGCTGCTGCTCCTCGTCCAGCCCCTCTCTGTGCTGACCTTTCACCTCGACCTGCTCTTCGAGCACCACCATGTGCCCGTGGATGTGCGGCCCCTGCCCCGCAGGCCGGACTCCCCCCCCAGCCACCCCCTTGGCCCTGCCCTGGTGGCTGCTCCCGCACAGGGCCGGGACCAAGGCCGCAGTGGTGCTAGCCCAGAGCACAAGCTGCCCCCTGATGGCCCCGTGAGGGCAACGCTGGTGGGCTCAGAGGAAAGCGCTAGATCCCAGTACAGCGCAGCAGCCGCCAAATCAGCCCCTAGCCCCCCGGCGGGCATCTCCCTGAAGCAGACATTTCAGCAGGTGCTGCAGTGGGGGGAGCAGCTCACCCAGACGCTTCTGGGACCTGAGGGTCCTGCCAAGCCTGAGAAACACCAGCGGCCAGTCCCACAGGACACAGGAGAGAGGCAGGGCAGCTGGTGGGGGCAGCTGAGCCAGGCCTCCAGGGTCTACACCACGCCCACAAAGGAAAGGTTCCCCGTCACCCGCTGGACGAAGCTGCGGGTGGCTGCAGGGGACACCAGCTCCAGCCTAGCTGCTCCGCCCCGTGGATCCAGCCAGGCTTCCGCGAATGAGTTCAGTGCTCGGGGAGGGGAGGGGGCCAGCGGCACAGCCCTGCAGCCCCTCCAGCCCAGAGCTGGGGAAGGAGGTACTGAGGCTCCGGATCCAATGCCCTCCAGCGAGGCAGGGAGCTTGGAGGCTCCTCATGCTGAAGAGCTGCCACTGCAGGCCAGGGCCAAGGGATGCGCAGGCCCCAGGGAGACTGAGCCACCAGAGCCCTCTGCCTGCAAGAGATGCCTGCCTCTGTCCGAGGAGCCGGGCCCTGATGTGAGCCAGGAGGCCACACCCACCCTGAACATGGACTGCTCCCCCATCCGCCCTAACTGGCTGGGCCGACTCTTCGGGGCCACGTGTCCACCTGCCAGAGGCTTCCCCGCTGGCCCGGAGACCAGTGCAGCCAAGTCCAGGTCAGTGCCTGGTGGGGTGGGGCAGGGTGAGCCGTTGCAGGGCTTCCCCCTTCTTCAGGGCAGTGGCATGGCCTATGCCCTGCATCTGTTTCTTGGCTTCTAGGCTGTATGCAGCAAACAGCCTGCAGTGTGGGGCGTTAGCAGCTTCTCAGTTACAGGCCCTAGGGTGCTATTGGTTCTACTGGCACCAGCCCCCAGGGGAGGGGCTACGGGCTGCTCCGTGCAGTGCCCCGTGGAGGAGCAGGTTCTGGTCCATTTCCCTGATAGACATTCAGGCCTCTTGCTCGGCCTTTGGCGTCATTTGCCCGATTCCAAACCCACCCGGGATGTTGCTGCAGGAGAAGAAACGCCCAATATTGTTGGGTCAGTAACACCTCTTCTCCTCTCCCCCAACGCGTTCCCCCAGCGTCGCCCATGGGGCCAGGACAGTTTATACAGGACCTGGCGGGGATGTTACAGTGGGGTTCCAGATTTCGGACACTGTCTTTGAAAATGTGACTCTTTCTTGCAGTGTTTTCGTTGGGGGGGGCTACACTTGGGGATCTTGCCCACCCCCCTCCCCCTTTGCTCTTGTTATGGAGATCTGTGAGCCTTTTCCGGTCTCAGTCCCATTGAGGTGTTTCTCAGACTGGCTGGTGACTCCCTCTGCTCTCTGGCAGGAGACCTTCCAGCTGGCTGCCTCCCAGTGTGAACGTTCTCGCCCTGGTTCTGAAGGGGGGGCCCTCTGAGAAGGCCTGGCCTCAGGAACACCGAAAGAAGAATGCGTCTGACGCACTCCAGCTGCACAGGTGCCTGGGGGTGGGGGGTCGGGTGGATTCCAGTGTTTGGGGTTGGGTGGATTGAAGAATTTTATGGATTTCTGAGTTCCCAAAGTGCTGGGTTGGTGCCAGGTCCCGTGTTCTTCCACACCGTCCTTCAAGTCTGCAGCCCCTGCTTGCCCAGCCCTGGCCTGCCTCCTCATGCACAGCCCTGTCAATGTCTCTCAATTCCAGCCTGCAGTCCCCTTCTAGTACAAGTCTCTGAATTGCACAGTGGGTTTGTGAGGGGGATTCTTGACTGAATTTGTCTAATTGGCCTTGGGAGACATCTGGACTGAGGTCCCTGGCGTTTCCCCTCTGGGATTCCTGGTTTCAGCTGGGGCTCTGGGTACGACAGGGCATCTGTTGTCTCAGGTCACTCCACAATGTCTGGTCATGGGCCAGCACCTGCCACCCCAGTCTTGTTGGAGCCTTGTTCCTGGCTTGTGGACTGCAGGTCACTCGCCCTTTGTGTAACCCCCCTCGTAGATTGCCAGCCATGCTCCCTGTGTAGAACCCCACCAGGGTCTGGCATAGGGTTGCCAACCTTCCAGGATTGGCCTGGAGTCTCCAGGAATTAAAGATTAATCTTTCATTAAAGATGAAATCTCCAGGAATACATCCACCCAAAATTGGCAACCCTCAACCGTGCCCCTGACCCATAGCCTCCCCTCTCCCCCATCCTGCCCCCCCTGTGGGTCTAACCCCTAACTGAACCCATTTGTTGCGCAGGGCTGTGCGGGCGCTGTGTGACCACACTGGGGCTGGAGATGATCACTTGAGCTTCAGGAGAGGGGACATCCTGCAGCTCCTAGCCACAGTGGATGAGGACTGGATCCGCTGTTGCCATGGAAACAACGCTGGCCTAGTTCCTGTTGGCTACACATCCCTGATTTTATGAGGAGGAATCCTGCATGAAGCATCTGCCGGCCCCAGGGCAAGGGCCATGACCCTGTGATTTCCCTAAGCAGCTTTGGGGGGCTAGTTCCAGGCCACGAGAGCGAAGGGTTCCCTGGTGTCATTTCTCTGCACCAAGCTGCAGGCTCTAGCCAAGGGATGCATCCTCACAGCAGTGCCCAGCAGTGCCAGACGGGTCCCTGCCCCCCCATGCTTCAGTTCTCTGCAGCAGTACACTGTTAACGCACCTCCCGCTCTGAGCCCTGCCCCTGCATCCCAATGGTCCTGGTGTGTCTTGTGTGTGTTGGCTCAACTGTTGCCTTTTTGTGCCCCTCTGCTCCTGTGTAGTAATCACACTTGAGTATATATCTTCCTGCTGCCTCCCGTCAGCCCAGCATGCCCGCGTGCTGCTCCCCCGCTCCCCCGCCACGCCCTCCAGACCCAGGCTGGAGCAGGGGAGTAGTTGGGCTCTCAGCGGCGGGGGCTCAGCCCCAGCACCATGTAAATACCTGTGACCATAGGAACAAAAAACACTGTCTGGCCAGGAATGTGGGAAAAATAAAAGGTGCACCCGAAACACAGCCACCTGCTGCTGGATCATTGCAAACCCCGGTGCGGCCACAGGCAGGCTCCAGGAGCGCGTGGCACCATTCCCTGCGACCAACCTGCGGCCCTGCGACGCAGAGCTCTCGGAGCCAGGGTTCCGCTTTCCTGTGCACACACATCTCGAGGGCTGCGCTGCCATTTCTGGGCAGCAGGTGGCACAAGCATCCTGCAGCCCAGTGTGTTACCCACACCCACAGAAGGGCCAAGTGGGATCCCCACAGACCCTGGACAGCGAGAAGAGGGTGTGTGGTGGGGGGTGGGGGTGCGGGGGGGGTAGGGTGACCAGCCAGTAAGTATGAAAAATTGGGACAGAGTGTGGTGGGTAATAAGTGCCCATATAAGAAAAAGCCCTGAATATCGGGACAGTCCCTATAAAATGGGGCCATCTGGTCACCCCAGTGTGTGTGTGTGTGTGGGGGGCACATGGAGTGAAGTGTGGGGTAGTGTGTGCCTGGTCACAGGGAGGGGGATTGGGTGGGCAGGCTGGGGTAGTGGTAAGAGCAGCGTGTGTGTGGGGGGGTGTTACATAGCTGGGGTGTGGAGGCTAATGGGGGTACATGGCAGGGGTTGGGAGGGGCGGGTAGGATGGGGGGGACAAAGGTGGGTGGCTATTGGTTGGGGGGGGGAGTCTCAGGGAGCTGCGGGGGGCAGGGTGTGAGTGCTGGCTGGGATGCGCAGTTGCCACTTGCTCAAGAATTGCTCTGTACTCCCCAGGCTGCAGCTTTCCCAGCTGCTGTTTGGGTCTAGTGAACCCGCAGAGCAGCGTCAGAGCAATGGAAATTCCTCATAGCTCTGAAATGAAGCCAGAGAGGCCCTTGCACGGGAAGACAGCTCTGCCTTGCCCGCCCCCACAGGCCCGAGCTCCGTACAACCCAGGGAATCGGGGGGCGCTGGATTGGGCAGTTGTGGTTTTTGGTGGTTTTTTTTTTTTCTAGACAGTCCCATGTCAGGCTAAATCCTGCTGGGTCCAAAGGTGCTGTGCTGCTTGTAAGGCGCTCACAGTTGGTCCCTGCTGGACTCTGTCCCAGCGGGCTGCGCGGTAGGGAATCGACCAGAGTGCTGCACGCAGAGCAGGAGCTGTTTACGGCTTGCATCCCCAGATGGAATCGCTTGCCCTAATGAGAGCCACATTGCTTGTCTATTCTTAGCTGTAACCTTTCTGGGGCTGGGCTGAGGCACCTGGGCTGAAAGAGACTGTGATGGGCTAGCTGTGTGGACTGATGGCTCCACCTGATGTGGTCAAGGGGGTGCCAGTTACTGCACAGGGCCAGGGAAGTGGGTTAAACCTCTGAAAGCAAGGATGTGCTTGTACAGAGATACCTCAGGGAAAGATACGCCACAAACTATGGCATGAAATCCTAGAAGGGAACGAGCTGAAGGGTGTGAAGTGCAAGGGTTGAAGGCGCGGCGGGGAGGGAAGCGCATGGCTTGTGCAGGCTGCTCCAAGAGTGTGAATCTAGGCACAAGGGAAAATATAACAGGCATAGCTGTAACCTGTTTCCTCATGGCTTGGGGTATGCAAAATGATACGGGCCCAGTGCTGGACAAGCCCTGACCCAGCCACGAGATAAGTCACCTAAAGACTGTTGGTTCCTGGTGCAGCTATTCCACCTATTGCGCCTGCTCCCAGGGGACCGGAGTGGCATGCGCTAGGGCACGATTGAGCCAGCACAGCGAGCTGAGCAGGTTAGCAGAGGCCAAACATGGTGCCCGGGCACAAGCCTGGCTGAGGGGGCTGTAGCGCTTCATGTTCCCCTCTCAGCACCATGCAACTGCTGGTGGCTGCTCAGAAGTCAAAGCTGACCTCAGCTGGCAAAGCGTTAATTCTAATGTGCAGCTGCTCTTTGAGCCAGTGGGATCCAGAATTTGGATTTTTTTTTAAACCTTTTCCTCCTAGCTTCCTCTGTGCAGCTGGGCGTATACTGCTCCATTCACACCACCGTCCTCTAGGTTGTGAGGGTTGTCCCCGTGCTTGGCCCTGTCACCTGTTAAGACTATCTTCTGCTACTTGAACACGAGTGCAACACTGACCCAACATGGGGGGGGGGAGGAGTTCAGGAAGCCTGGACAAAATATGCCCCTCTTTCCCACCCCCTCCCCCCAGCCCTGTCACACCCATGGGAGGAACTGATGTGTTGAGACCATGCTAAGTGAGGTTGCTCCCAAACTCATGCCAGCTGGTCTTTAGCACAGTGTCACAGGGAGCCTGGTAGGGTGCAGGCAGCATGGGCATCCTATCTGACACGAGAGGACCAGCATGTGAAAGAGCTGATGGGTTTTCTTTTGTGTGGGGTGAAGGGAAGTTGCTTTTATGTGTTTGAACATGACCAACATATTCAGCTTCACAACTGACCATTCCAGAAAAGGCCAAAAGTGTCTCTGAGATGGTTCCCACCCACCCCCCCGCCTCCCACATTGCCAGGCCAGTGAGTTATACTATCCATGTAGCTCTTATTTAAGGCTGGAAGGGGCAGGGGTGCAGCATCTGCTCCCCATGAAAAGGAATGAGCAGGGCTCAGGTCCTAGCAGCAGATGCTGATTTCAATGAGGCACATTGTCTCTTCATGCTGTTTGTCTGGACCTGTGTCTCAACTTCTTGGTGGCTGGAGGAACATTTGACTTTCTCATATAAGTCAAGTACCAGAAATAAAGCATGCTGGAGCCTGCACAAGAGAGACAGGAGACCCAGGCCTCTAGGCACACATGCGGTGAGCCCATGACAAAAGTCCCACACCCTGTAGTATCTAGTCCACACATTTGGTGGCTGCCTCTGCTCCCCACCCCACAGCTCCTCCAGTGTCACCCCCTGGTTTATCTTCATTCCCTATTCTGCCACTCATTCCTGCTCTTAGTTTTTAGTGGGCATAGCTGCAGAGGCCCCCGTGTGTTGGGTGCTGCTCCCCCCCTGCCCCGGTGAGAGACAGACCCTGCTCCAAAGCGCTTACAGGCTAAAAAAAATCAGCTAGACAGAGTGGGCGCCCACAAGCAGCAACAGTCCCATTTTACAGATGGGAGCCTGAAAGACACAGACATTAAGTGACTTGCCCAAAGTCACACAAGGAGTCAGTAGCAGAGCTGGGCATTGAACCATGATCATCAGAGTTCCAGCCCAATCTCTTAACCCGACCCTGGCTTCCTCAACAAACTAGATGTTGTTTGTCATGAACATGCAGGAGAAAAGGGTAAGCAGACCCATCCCTTTTATATGTATCCTCAATCCCTCAGCATCTCCCCAGAGCCACATTAGCTAGGGTTTGGGCAACTCCTGGATTC
This sequence comes from Eretmochelys imbricata, assembly GCF_965152235.1. Lineage (NCBI taxonomy): Eukaryota > Metazoa > Chordata > Testudines > Cheloniidae > Eretmochelys > Eretmochelys imbricata. The sequence continues at coordinate 387,181 of NC_135595.1, read as the reverse complement.
TTATGCTCTTGGCTTTATTTCCCTCCCTCCTTCATTCCAAGATATCTCTTTATTACTCCATGCACCAAGGCACTGCTCCCACAGCAGCAGCTATGGGATACACTTTCCCCATATTTCCTGTGGCAGCACCTCTCCCTGCCCCAGGGATAGCGGACTCTGGACTTTCTACTGGGCTGATAGGGTACTTGGCTCTTTTTGGGAAGGGACAAGCTCACTGAGGGCATCCATCAGGGGATAGCTTGGGGCCAGGCAGTCGTCCCCCACTTCCATTCCTGCTTGCTCTGTCATGCTGGCTTGCTAGCAAATGTCTTTCCTGAATGGACTGCACTTCCTCCATTTGTCTCCTGCAGGGGAAGAAGTCTATGGCTGACTGGTGATACTGGCAAGAATGGGATGGTGGGGACAGACATGCAGGGTACTGCAGTTCAGACTCTCCCCCACAACAACTGTACTTCCACTCCACCGTATGATAGCTCTGCATCTCTTGGGAAAAGCAGCGATGTGCTAGTGACATGGAGGTTAACACAATCAACAGGCAACACACTAGCCCAGCTGAATCATTGAGTTTCCTATTTACAAAGGACACTGCATTCTTGACATGCCGAGACCACTGTACATGTGTCTTGGGCACTTGGTTGTCTGCAGCATACTTTGTGCCTGGGTGATCTCAGAGTACCTGCTATAGAAGATATGCAAGCAAGATCCACCCAGGGCCCATGGGCTGCATAACAAGCTACTCTCAAAGCTGGTGTGGGGGCAACAGGCCAGCGTGTGAAAGTGCCTTGATCACACATTAATTAATTAAGCCTCTCACACACAAGGAATGAGTCAGTGTCAGAGCTAGAAACAGAGTTCAGGAATTCATGGTCCCTAGTACTGTCTCTACTAGCCTCACTCTTCACCTTTCCCAGGTGGTCCTGGGCCTGACACTCAACTGTTGGCCATTTGTATTTAGCAGCAAATTGATTAAACATACACATTTGCTGAGAGCCAGTCTCTCACTCCATGGTACCTGCCCCACAGGACTATGAGAGCATTTCCAATAGTTTATTTGGAGGACAAATATCGCACATGCTGCTGAGAATTAGAAGAGACACCCCAAGTCACTGGACATCTGCCTCAGTGTTTGGGATTTGAGTCCTGGCACATGACTCAGCTGCCAGTGAGGGCCTGTGTACTCTCCCCTTCCCACTATACAGAAACATGATTAAAAGGTGGGTTGTATGCCAATATAAATGGGTGGTTTACTCCTAATTGTGAAGCTTGAGTTGGTGCCTGTGGAAAACCCGCTTCAAGGTGGTGTCTCATAAAAAGCAAAGCACAATTAATCTGGGATTCTTTCAGTCAACTGACCACAGGAGGAAGTAGGCTTCCTCAGTAAGAAATTCCCATAGCCCTCTCCATGGCTTAACGAGTTTCTTTGTGAGCACCCCCTAGGCAAGCCAGAAATGACCTCAGAAAGGCTGAATCACCTATCCTGGACTGTTACAAACCAAAACAGATGGCATGAGGCCACTCTTAAAGTCTTTGGTTCCTCTAATGATCACAGACATTACATGTGCAGTTACTATGTGTGGCACCTGCACTGACCAGGTCTATTAACTTTGGCAGAATATTGAAGAGTTGGATTGAATGGGGCATGAGGGTATCTCCAATGCCCATGATTAGGCACATATTCTTTGATTCAGAGTTTTTCAATTGTTTTAGGTCTAATCAAGGTTCCAATTTGTTTCAGGTGGAATAACTGGGCATAAGAATTACTATCCCTCAGAGTTCATCCCCAAGGAGATCCTGATCCAGAACTGCTGGTGAAAGATTTTCTTCAGTTCTAAGTCAAGTAGCATTTAAGTGGGCTCTAATCTGAAATATATTAACTCCTGTTGCCAAAATATCATTTGCCAGTTGGAGCTGGAAATTTGTTTGTCTAATCCTGGCATCAGCCCTGCCTTTTCCTGCTGTTGGGGTGTGAGATAAGCCTAGCCCCCTCAAGCTCTGCCTTGTACATAAGTGTCCTCATGTCTGGGAGACCATCAAAGCTAGGTATTGTTACAGTAATGGAAGTGGTGTAACCTTAAAGCAATGCTGTTTGTTCATTCCTTTTCTTGGCATGGTATGTTCAGCACTGGAAACTTAACTGACTTGGCATTTCCCATCCCAGCTGTGGATGCAACACCGAGTGCACACTAGCCCAGTTTCTGACTTGGAAAGTTGATAGTAGCTATTCTTAGGACCCCGCTTTCCTGCTAGTGGGTTTCTGAATGACCTTCTAGGCCAGAGAGACACTTTTAAACCCTTTAAATGACATTTAAATAGCATGAGCCAATATTTTGGTAATTGGTTATTGTTCTATATGACAGGATAAAGGGCTCTGATTTTATTCTGTTCTTACTTCTAGCTCTCTGTGCAATTCTTAGCCTCAGACAAGGGACACTGCATCTTAATTGGAATGTTATTTTGCTTGCATGTGCTGTGCATATGTATGATTGAATTCCACAGCTGTCTTTGTACTCTGAAATGGGGTGAGCCTGGCAGGAGATGAATCCAGGTGCTTTTCAATTAATTGTTTAATAATACAGCCCTTGAGATGATGTCTGCAGCATGGAGGGAATGAATGCAAATGTATGGGTCAGATGAAGCATTTTAAAGGTAATATAGAGAGTCAGCCCGGGGGCTGGGCTCCCATATCAGTTTGCTTATGTTTCTGTATGTTATGTTACAGCAGTTGGCAAGAAACCATTCTGTCCTGGGCGACCAATACAAATAGACAACAAAATGTTCCTGGTGACTGCTCCATTTTCCTGTGAAATACAGAATTCCTGAACGTACGGGAGCTCTAGAGGCCATTAAGTTACCAGAGCAGGATAGTGACCTGAGTCTCATGTCACCTCCTCCATCTGCAGCAGAGTACAGGCTAAGCACCTCAAAGGATTCAGAACAGCTTTCTTGGAAGGTCAGGGTCCCAACCTCAGGGGGAGGAGCTTAGTGGACTGACTCCCAGGTGAACCTCTAAGGAAAGATGTGACAAGGGACCTAGTACAGTCTTGAGGAAGCCAGAGGCAGGGGTCAGGTTATTAGAAATGACCCAAATAATGTGATTTCTAAGGGTTTTTGGTGTTGTCTCCTACGTGCATTCCACTCACAATGTGTCTGACAATGCAACCGGACTCTCCTGAGGAGAGTCAAAAGGCCCATAAGGGGGTGGTAGTACTTGGCCAGGCTGAATGCTTCAAGGGACTCCAACTGTCTCTTATTCTTTCCTAAATCACCTCTTTGTTTTTTTGGCTATTTCCTTTCATATGGAACATGGTTAACTGTTACAATGTCAGTGTATTTATCTGGCACTCCCTCTGATCTAATATTAGTGGCAGTGAATATGCAGGATATGGTGCCACTTTGAGATTAGTTTGTGGTTACTGGCGTTGATACAGAGAATTTAGCAGGAATTGGGGCAGTGATCTGAAGGCATACGATTCCCCTTGATTTTGGATATGAGGATTTGGATATGGGCATCATATTTATAGGTTTAATGACTCATACCAACCTGCCAAAATGTGCAATCAAGGTTATACATCCCTCTGCTTCCTAATACTGGATGCCTTGTGCTGCAGCTCGATTTAGGCTCTTTGCACCTCCACTGTGATTCATATCAAGGTGTATTCAGGGCCTGCACACATGCTGTCAGCATCCTTTCTACTACAGGCTGTACAGCAGCAGGAAAAACAACAGCACCACAACTATATCTGCTCGGTTTGCCAACAGTGATCAGGCAATGTGATATTCAAAGGAGATGGGGCAGCCATACAATTTAAAAAAAGGCTGTAAGACTTTGAACACATCACAGGAGCTGTTGGGACAAAGAGGTAAAAACGTGAAATCAAGGATGTGTGAAAGAAAAAACCCCACAAGTCATCAATAGGAAAAGTTTTTCCATTTAATACTAGACTCTCTCAGGATTGAGATGCAGGCTTTTTATGCAATTACATCCAATGTTAAAATTGGTAATACATAATTTACAAAGATTAACATCAAAACAATGATCTATTTAGATATGCTTTTGTAAAAAGGAAATATATTAGCAGCATTTATTTTCAGCAATCACACAGCCTACACCCATGCAGACTAAGAGTTCATATCTATTTGCAATAATGTAGTGCTTCCTGGTCTTAAAACAGCGATCCTGGTGACACACTGGTCTTCTCATTATTATAAAATAACCAAAAAATAAAAAAAGTCATTAATTTCTACACCAGTAAGAAAAACAATTCTTTGCACTTACCTAACATTTGATTGTCTAAAAAACATTTTGTTTAGTCTTTCAACAAAAGAAAGATAAAATGACAGAGCTAGTGTCTTGCTTCTGTACGCACTTTATTTTTTAAAAAGTTTTTAGTGTTTAACACCGTTTGAGACAATGATTTCTGTTATTAACTAAATGAGACAACCCAAAAGTTTGGACATGCGATATTCCTACTACACGCACGAGTATTTTATACTCAGGGTTCCTGGTACTGTACAGTGCTTCTCTACAGTAAGAAAATATTCCAAACTATTTTCTTATTTCTTTTTTTTAATAAAATATTTTTTTCCTCAAAGGGTTTTTTCCTTTCTTTTTTTTCTTTTTAAATCAACACATAAAAGTTAATGGAATGAGTCATGTTCCACTAAGAGTAAAATAATAATTATAATAATAACAAGAATGTACATTAGGACAAGCTTGGTCCATTAAAAAGGAACATGTAACTACCGTATTGCTTTACATCCACGCAGCAGATATATACAACTTGGCACATTAAAAACTGGTTTTTCTTATAAGAACATCTAAAACAGGACTGTATATGCATATGTACGTCTGAAAGACAAAAAAGCAAAGCTATTTTAAAGGGGCAGTGTATGCCTACTGCCCCCTCCCTTTGCCACTAGCAGGGCCTGACCCAGAGACAGATGACAGCTTCACGGCACTGGCTATTGGGGAAGGTTACATGTTGAAATATAGGGGATCCCAGTACAGCACTAGTTTATGGCAAACTATGGCAATCACAATTTCATGCAGTGAAAAGTTAGCGCCTTGGCTGTAGTCTTTGGCAGCAATACTTTCATAACGGCAGAGAGAGGGAGTGGTAAAATACACTGTCTCTTTAAGAGACAGACGTTTTAAGCTGTACAGTTAGAACACAAGAATAGTGTTATTAGTTGATATATTCTACAGTTCACAACAAATACTCGCTCTGAATACTGCTTGACGGTTCATGTAGTGAAGGTTTCTTTTTTTTTCTTCTTTTAACAGATTTTAATTTGCACAACACATTGGACACACAAGAACCACAGCTTATCAAAAAAAACCAACAGCAATGGCGTCGTCAGGATTTGACTCGCTTTATAAAATTTATCTGCAGAAAAAATGTGAAAAATTACACACCCCCATTTCAGGATGTGGAACAAGTGCTTCAAACAACCAACTCTCGTTTCACTCTGAGCTGACTGGGGGCTTTTCCTCTCTACAGATCAAAGGAGCATCTGGGCACTGGCCGTTTCACGGTGAACCTTTTATACATCCTGGTACATTTCTTTCCCCTCTGAACTTGTGCAAATCTGAGGCTGCTCCTTTATGGCAGCCTTTATTTTAATCTACTGGGCCTTCACCCTCCCTACAGACTTCATACATTGGTACACACCACTGGCAGTGCCAACAGTATCTTGTACAATCATAGGACGACTGGTCTGTATGGGGAATATTCTCATCAGAGTAAATCACACCCTTCTATTTTCCTCCCCTTTTTCCCTCCAAGTGGGGACATTAAGCAAAAATAAATTAAATCTGACCATCTTGGACAAATAATCACAAGGTTTTCTCAGTACCTAACATCAATACAAGGCACGCCCAACAACACACACATCATAAGAGCACTGCAGAGCAAGACAGGGCCACCTGCCTGCTCAGACTTCTAAGTGCTAACTGTATTTATGTCAGTTTTCTTCTACCCTCCTCTTCTTGGTTGGTGTACAGAAAGGAGGGGGCTTCCCCGTCAGTCTCTAGCAGACCTGGTAGTGGACTCCAGATCACAGTCTGTTGTTGGAACATCACTTCCTGAAGCTGCTCTCCAGGATGGTGAGAGTACGCCTCCTCAATTTTCTTCCTGATCCTTCCTCCAGCAGGTAAGTGACATCAATAGCTGCAACAGACCACAGGGCTCTTAGTAAGGAGCTGATACAATACAATTCATTGTACCTGATGCTCTAATATTAATCCATGTAACATGACAGAGAAGCGTGGTCTACTGGTCTGAGCACAGAAACTCCTAGGCTTTCATTCTGGTCTTACGTAAACTCTCTCTAAGGCATAGGGCACGTCTCTAAAGAACTGATCCAAAGCCCACTGAAGTCAATAAGAGTCCTTTAATTCACTTCAAAGGGCTTTGGATACAGCCCTCAATCTCGTGCCTTTCTCTCAATCTTCTCATCTGTAAACTAGAGATAATAATAATTAAACTACCTATCTCACTGGAGGGAGGGAGTGAATAATTAGTAATGACAATGGGCTGTGAAAAAGTCCTATATAAATGCCTGTTTCATTATTAACAGGAGATTTCACTCAGATATTTAGTGGGAATTGCAAATGCTTCATAAGTAGGGCCCTACCAAATTCATGGTTCACTTTGATCAATTTCATGGTCATAGGATTTTAAAAATAATCAATTTAATGATATCAGCTATTTAAATCTGAAATTTCATGGTGTTGTAATTGTAGGAGTCCTGACCAAAAAAGGAGCTGTGTGGAAGTGCGGGTTGCAAGATTATTGTACGGGGGGTTGTGGTACTGCTACCCTTACTTCTGCGCTGCTGCTGGCGACGGCACTGCCTTCAGAGCTGAGCAGGTGGAGAGAGGCAGCTGCTGGCCGGCAGTCCAGTTCTGAAGGCAGAGTCACCACCAGCAGCGGTGCATAAGTAAAGATGGCAGGTACGGTCTTGTCACCTTTACTTCTGCGCTGCTGCCTGCAGAGCTGGGCCCTCAGTCAGCAGCTGCCACACTCCAGCCACCCAGCTCTGAAGGCAGCAGCGCAGAAGTAAGGGTAGCATGGTATGGTATTGCCACCCTTACTTCTGTGCTGCTGCTGGTAGGGCGCCACCTTCAGAGCTGGCCACTCGGCCACAGCTGCCACTCTCTGGCCACCCAGCTCTGAAGGCAGTGCAAGAAGTAAGGGTGGCAATGCTACGACTCTCCCTAAAATAACCTTGCGATCCCCCTGCAACTCCCTTTTGGGTCAGGACCCCCAATTTGAGAAACACTGGTTTCCCCTGTGAAATCTGTATAGTATAGGGTAAAAGCACATAAAAGCAGATTTTATGGGGGAAGACAAGATTTCATAGTCTGTGATGTGTTTTTCATGGCTGTGAATTTGGTAGGGCCCTGTTCATAAGAATGGCCCTACTGGGTCAGACCAAGGGTCCATCTAGCCCAGTATACTGTCTTCCGACTGTGGCCAGTGCCAGGTGCCCCAGAGGGAATGAACAGAACAGGTAATCAAGTGATCCATCCCCTGTCGCTCATTCCCAGCTTCTCGCAAACAGAGGCTAGGGACACCATTCCTGCCCATCCTGGCTAACAGGAAACATTTGTGCAGAGAACACTGGACACAAAATCATGTCCAGTAGCAATGAGTTCAGTTAAAAGCATTTGCTTTACTAATATGCCATGCATGACTCCAAAAACAAACCTAGAGAGGAAATCACTGTATTGCAGTGTACTGACGGAAGGGGTGCTTGCTCACCATTTTTCCCTGGGATTTTCTCTAAGAGGTTGAGCAGGATTTGATTAAGTCTCTCTCTCTGAATATGCCGCCTTTCCTCTGGAGTGCACAGTTGCCTTGTGACAGAGTTACTTTCCTCCACCTTTTTATCATTCTCACAGCCTTCACTAGAGACTGCTTCTCTCTCTGGCTCTTCCGGGCTACGCATCTCATTTGAAGCTTGTTCTTGGCTTGCTAGCACATCCTCAATGAGTGGAAGAGGATCTTCTTCTTGGTTCAGGTCTTTGATCTGTGGCTTTGAGCGGACCGTCTTCCAGGATGATCTAGCAGGGAGAGAGAGGTGTAAAAATCATAGTTTTGGACACACCTGACAGGAAGGTCAATTGTCAATGAGTCAGGAACCCCAGCTGTGGAGTGGCTTACGAATTTTCTATGGTTTGGAGCCAATCATACAGTAGTATCCTTGGAGGGGAAATCTGCAGCCAGACACCATAATTATAAAGCATGAGAGGCAATGCCCATAGCATTAGCTTACCTTGCAAAACTGCAAATGTTATTGCACATTTCCCGCGTTACTTCTGCATATTTAAAAAATAAAACATATTTCTCCTCCTACCCTGAAAATTTTTTTTCCCAAGTGCTTAAGCTCATGATCCACTGAGAACTTGCTCTCTAATCTTCAACAGTCTTGACTACTGTTTTTAACCCCCCAAATGGCATAAGACTGTGGAATCTCTGAGCCTCATCCTGATGTCAATCTGCATCACCCTCTGCTCAGGGATCTCTAGTGGCTATTCTGCCTTTGCAGTGGTGGGTCCTACGGTCTCCCATGACATGTCTCAAACCGTTTCTGCCCACTTTCAAGAGCACCTAACCCCCATCTCTTTCTGCAAATGTGTTTCAGGAGGATTGCTGCTGGCTCCATATTTATTACCATTCCCCCACACTCGTATCTGTTTGAATTTTGAGCAGGTTGTTTTTTAATTACTTCGCTTTTCTGTTTTTACAGCCTCTCAAGGGTATTGATAGGGCATGGGTGCTTTACAAATAAAAACAACTATCCCATCTCTTTCACTAAAGAACAACTCAGTAGGTAGGACTCACCTGCCTCCATTTCTCTTGTAGTTGTCTGGTACATAATGAGGCTACAACAATAATAAAGGTCACAGTTAAACAAACAAAGCACTAAGAACTAAGCATTGGACAGTATAAAAATATCACAAATTAAATCCAATGTAGAAGGAAGAGCTGGCCTGCCTCATGCATTGGACTTTAGTGGCTGAGGAAAAGGGATTGTGACCCATCATGATAAATACAGGGTGCAGGCAGAGAGCTAATCACCCCTTAGCACCAGCCCCTATTACTCCTCTCTCAACACTGTAGCCCTCTAGGTCACCTGGGTAAGTTTCAAAACCAGTGGGATATTTTGCTTTAAAACACTGCTATTCAGAAAGCCTGATTTTCCCTCTGTGGGAATATGGATAGAATCTCTAGATCATATACAAGAGCTCGCTGCTCCTGAGGAGGAGAAACAAGCTCAGCTATGAAAGCTCTGCCAAATCTGGTGCTTCTGAGCTTGGGGGACTAAGCTGCTGACACTGCTAGAGGTAGGGGTGTGTACAGGGAGCAGCTAGTACTTCCAGGGAGTGGGGTGGTGAGTGAGAGAGACAGGGAAATGTGAAGTTATCAATGCTTGAGATAGGGAGGGGCACCGCACTCCATGGTCTGGCAGCTTATCTGGAGTTCTCTTCTTGATAAAAGACATGTAATTTTCAGTGCTGAAGGTCAATGATATGCAATTTGATGGAGCTGAGAGAGAGAAATTTGAAATTACGCCTGTTCTATTGAGAACCATTGTTTAGGGCTGACTAATCAAAACAACTTTTAGCAGAGCAATGGGCTTGGGATAGTTAGACACAGAATGTGGGATGTGCTTACACTGTAAGCGGCTTGGGACAGGGAGCAAGTCTCTAAATAAATTAATGTTAATAATGTTACTATTAATATTTATGCCCAGGGGTACAAAGCCAGCACAGACAGGGTAACTGTGGGGCTATTTTCTGTGAAGTTCATTGAAATATGAAAATGTTCTGCAACTGCTGAATTGTTGCTTGAGTCAAGGTTCAAGTTTTCTCTAGCCAGCAATGTCTTTGGTGAAAGCAGCACTGGGGTTTCTGTTGGAAACCAGGATGTTCAGCCTTGCACATCTCCATTCGTTCTAAGTGCATTTGAGAATTGGCAATGATCTGCCTGCAATCAATTTTCTTTTCAGATTCTTTTCTGATCAACTTTCTATCCAGTCTGAGTGTAATGTTTACATGTCAGTTCTCCTTGGTTTACCAGGCTTCATTCAGAAGCAGGGAGGCAACAGTTTTCCGAGACTGTGTTCTGTATTATATTAAGAAGCTGAAAGGTCATGAGAAGAGACACTTACTGAGAAGTCTCTCTTGGGTGTGAGTTTCTTGGGGAAGTGGTCAAAGGCATACGGCTTGGTGCAGACAGGATAGCGATTCCGGTGGATTTTATAGAAGAGGTGGGCTGATTTATCAAGGCGGTAATCACAGATATACACATCCTGCTCCTTCACTCCTTTTGGCCTCCCTGCAGTTATAGCAAAAACCAAAGTGCATATAGCATTCCAGGACAAGAACAAACAGAATACACTATGGTATAGAGATGTATTGTGCGTACTTACACTGAGGTCCCAGCTACACTTGTTCTACTCAATTCAGATTCATAACAAACAGGGGAATCTCTAATTCATTTTAAGAAAGAAACTTCCTTGCTCTAATCCCACTACACACCCATCCACATTTACAATATATGAAAAAAGTAATGAGTAGAAAAGGAAAATGCAAGGAGGTGGGGCTGAGGAGAGCTGATGTGAAGAGAAAAGAGGAGGAAGGGAGCATTCTCTATTGTATGTGGAGAAAGACAAATCCCAATGTGTTTATTTTCTCACCGAGTAAAGCCTGCTTACCTTTACAGTAGGTGTAGAGGTCCAGCACACAGCAAGTCCCCACCACAGCCTCTAAGGGGATAATCTCATACAGTGGCACCCGGAACAGCTCATTGTGATAAAACCTTCGGGAAGGGGAGTGGTGGGTTTCATGTGGACGGAAATAATGATGACCAAATGCAAACCGCTCCTCTCTGTTAAAAGGTGTGAGAGAGAGAGAGACTATTTCCCTTGAGCTGTGGTTTTGACTTCACTTTATGCCCTATACTCACCACTCTTTTTGAATTATCTATATTGCCCTTTTAGCATTGGTTATGACCACAGACAAGGTCACACCAATGAGCCTTGTGTTTTCTTGTTTACCCCTTCAGCAAATACCAATAATAATTCCAGTCTGATCTCTAGATCTTGTGTCATAAAAATAACCTTTTCTTTACACTCTTTAAAGAAGACTATTACAAGTTATTCTGTTTTCGGCAGATACCCAAAATGTCTTGAGTGCAGAAGATGCCTTGAACATACTTTTCATTTTTCCAAAGTTTTTCTATGCGGAAGATATCAAGTTTCTCCCTGTTAATGTGGGATAGCAGCCGGTAGGACTGCCGGACAGGGTGCCCATCTGGAGTTCTTCGGCTGTCTCTCATCAGATATACGCAGTCACCTGGCAATAGGCAGAAGAGACACATCCTGTAAAGAATGTCTCATTTGACACAGTGGCCCAAAAACAGAGAAGCGGCTGGTTTAGTTAAAACAATAACATGACACAGCTGCCCCATATTTAATTCTGAAAGAGTAAAATACAACTAATGCAGAGCCAGTGAACAAGGGTCAGATTGCCTTGGTCTTCTTCATGACACATTCTACTAGCAGAGAATGAAACATAACTTGAATTTTATGTCCCCAGCCAAATGTGACGACAGATTCATCGATTCCAAGGCCAGAAGGGACCACTGTGATCAGTGGTTTGACCTCCTGTATAATACAAGTATGGACCTTCTCCAAAGTAATTCCTATAACATATCTTTTTAGAAAAACATCCACTCTTGATTTCAAAATTGTGAGTGATAAAGAATCCACCATGACCCTGGGTAAATGGTTCTAATGGTTAATTACCCTCATTGTCAAACAGTTACTCCCTATAGCCAGTCTGAATTTGTCTAGTTTCAGCTTCTAGCTGCTGGATCATGTCATGCCTTTTTCTGCTAGACTGAAGAGCCTATAATTAAATATTTGTTTCCCATGTAGACACTTATAGACTTTACTCAAGTCACCCCTTAATTATCTTTTTGTTAAAATAAATAGATTGAGCTCCTGGAATCTCTCACTATAAGGCATGTTTTCTAATCCTTTAATCATTCTCATGGCTCTTCTCTGAACCCTAATTTATTAACATTCTTCTTGAATTGTGGGCACCAGAAATGGACAAAGTACTTCAGCAATGGTCACACAAGCGCCAAATACAGAGATAAAATAACCTTTCTAGTCCTACTTGAGATTCCCCGATTTATTCAACCAAGGATCGTATTAGCCCTTTTGGTCACAGCGTTGTACTGGGAGATCATGTTCAGCTGATTATCCATCATGACCCCCAAATCTTTTTCAGTCACTGCTTCCAAGGATAGAGTCCCCCATCCTGTAAGATAGCCTATGTTTTTTGTTCCTAGATGTATACATTTAGCCATATTAAAAACACATATTTTGTCTTGCATCCAGTTTACCAAGAGATACATGGTGCTCTGAATCAGCAACCTGTCCTCTTTATTATTTACAACTCCCCTAATTTTTATGTTATCTGCAGACTTTATAGTGAGGATTTTATATTTTCTACCAAGTCATTGATAAAAGCATAGGGACAAGAACCAATCCCAAATCAAGAAACACACCTGACCGATGAAGATTCCCTGTTAAGTTTTTAATCCACTTAATATGTACCATGTTAATTTAATCTAGTTTTTTAATCAAAACATTATGTAGCACCAACTCAAACACCTTACAGAAGTCTAAGTATATTATGTTAACGCTATTACCTCTATCAACTAAACGTGTAAACTTATCAAAAGAAGATATCAAGTTAGTTTGACACAATCTATTTTCCATATACTCATGTTGATTTACATTAATTACATTATTCTCTTTAAATTCTTTTTTAATTGAGCCCCGTATCAGGCGCTTCGCTGTCTTGCCAGGGATTGATGTCCGGCTGACAGGCCTATAATTACCTGGGTCATCCTGTTTATCCTGACACAACTGATCAGTTAAACTGATACAACATTAGCTTTTATCCAGTCTTCGGGAACTTTCCTGATGCTCCAAGGCTTATTGAAAAATCAACATTAATGGTCCAGTGAGCTCCTAAACCAGCTCTGTTAAAATACTTGGATGCAAGTTATCTGGAACTGCTGATTTTAAAATGTTTAACTGCAGTAGCTTCTGTTTGACAATAATGTGCTATCACCACATGATGAGACTATATCATGTTTTTTTCCCATATTTAATTCTGAAAGAGTAAAATACAACTAATGCAGAGCCAGTGAACAAGGGTCAGATTGCCTTGGTCTTCTTCATGACACATTCTATCAGAACAGAAATATTTATTGAACACTTCTGTATTATTAATGATTATTCTATCATTTCTATCTAGTAATGGATCAATACCATTGTCAGTATTCTTTTTGTTCCTATATATTAAAAAATCCCTTCTCCTTATCGTCCTTAACTCTGCTGGCCATAGATTTCTATCTGTGTCCCTCTGCTTCCCTTATCAATTTTCTACAATTCTGAACTCCTGATTTATTTTCATTACTATCAACTTCCCCTTTTTTCCAATTTTATATCTATAATCTATCTATAAAAAAACAGCTGCCTTCACTCCCTTCTAAACCAGATTGTTTTTTATAACCAGCACAGCCTTCTTCCTCAATTGTGTTTTATTGGGGATCTAGTAAGGAGTTCTTAAATGATTCCCAATTATCAGTCTCATTTTTCTGATTAAATTCTTCCTCCCAGCTGATTGAGCTCATAACTGTTTTCAGCTTTGTGAAATTCGCCCCATTAAAGTACCAAGTATATATATTACTTGTGCGCTTTATTCTGCTTTCACATTATAAATGCAACCAAGTCATGGTCATGTGCACCTAAGCTACTATTAATTATTAGCTCAGTTATCAGTTCTTCTTTATCTGTTAGGACAAGGTCTAATAAAGAGTTTCTCCCCGTTGTCTACAACATTTGAGAAAATAAAAATAAATCATCATAGGGGGTAGGACTGACCGCAAAAGAGGATTTGGCTAGTAAAACGTTATTCAAATTTGTAATCATAACTGTAATGTTCTCTAGACTTCCTAGAGAACAGATCATTGATGAGAAAGTAGATCATTGATCCAAAAAGCACTAAGCTCTGACTACTCTCAGAACTCTAACAGGAGTAAAGCTCCTGAGAGATACATGCAGCTCAGGGGAAATGGATTAAAGAGGGCCAAGCAAAGGGAACATTCTTGAGAATTGTGACTCTTTGCTCAGTGTAACCAGGGGACAGTTCCATGAACTTCTGCTTGTTCTTTACCAATGAAAGGAAGAAACAGTAGGGAAGTGAGTGTGGCCCAGAACTCAGAGCAAGCGAGAATGCTAGAGAAATGCACAGCGTCATTCAAAATGCCACAGGATTTAATGTGCAATATTTTAAAAGATATTTCCAACTGTATTTGAATCCATTCACAATGAATGAAAAGCTGTGAAAGCCCCAGGAGAGCAAGTTCTTCAGCCCAAGACAATTAGTGGTTCTGTGTGTGGCCCTGCAAAGCTGAACCCTTTTTACATGCAGACAGAAACTGGTGTTTGTTTGCAAAACCCACTATCCATTTGTATTCTCCCCACAGACTGATATCATCTGGGATGGGAAAAAATAGCTTTTTCAGCTAATTTCCCCGACTTCAGTTCAGAGTAGGTTCAGCCTGTGCCTTGGTTACTTCCAAAGCTTCACACAAGAGATGCCAGACAACTAGGGCTGTAGTCTGAGAAGTCAAGTTCCATGAAGACCTGAAAGATTTCAGGATCCCTGGGCCTTTTCAGTCAATTTTAGGATTAAAATAAAAAAAAAAAAAAGTTAAATAGATCATTAAAAAATTGTAAAAAGTTAAATAGATCATTTGTCAAATTTGTACATATTAAAAAGGGGCTCTGAGACTCCTCCTCCCAAATCTATTTCAGGGATTTACACTGCTGCCCATCACCGTAGTAACTAAGATACATATATATATATATACACACACACACACACACACTGCAATATGTCAAGAAATGATAGACATAAAAATGAAAGCTCTCTTTTCCTGTGTAGCCCTGACATATGCCCTGCTGCCATAGGCCTCTCTTTAAACCCTTTGGCACATGGAGTTAAGGGCTTTTCTTCAGGGAACACCACCTTTTCCTATTAAAAGGCCTGAGAGGCAAACCTTCCATGCTGAGAGAGGCTGCTGGCCACCCAGCTGAACACTGGGAAGCAAATGAGAATGTTTAAAAGCTTTGACATATTAAATTAATAAAAGTTTCAGCTTTTAAAAACAGAGAAGCAACTTTAGTCCCCTCTGCCACCCACAGGGAGAGAGTAGAACAACTCCAGCATCTACTGTACATGACTCTCACCTCTTAGAGCATCCTGAAGTAGAAACATGACCAGATCGGTGGCGGGGAGAGCTGTGGCTCAAATGCATTTCCTCACTGACCTCTGGACACAGGGAGAGCTTGTCTGCAAAGCCAGGGCTCAGATGACTAAGTTCTAAGCATATTTTCAATTAGACCCAAAATTCAAAGCATATTTTCAATTCACCCAAAATTAATTTTAAACATAAAAAAGAAGCTTACAAGAAGTGGAAGGTTGGACATATGACCAGGGAAGAGTATAAAAATATTGCTCGGGCATGTAGGAATGATATCAGGAGGGCCAAATCGCACCTGGAGCTGCAGCTAGCAAGAGATGTCAAGAGTAACAAGAAGGGTTTCTTCAGGTATGTTGGCAACAAGAAGAAAGCCAAGGAAAGTGTGGGCCCCTTACTGAATGAGGGAGGCAACCTAGTGACAGAGGATGTGGAAAAAGCTAATGTACTCAATGCTTTTTTTGCCTCTGTCTTCACTAACAAGGTCAGCACCCAGACTGCTGCGCTGGGCATCACAAAATGGGGAAGAGATGGCCAGCCCTCTGTGGAGATAGAGGTGGTTAGGGACTATTTAGAAAAGCTGGATGTGCACAAGTCCATGGGGCCGGACGAGTTGCATCCGAGAGTGCTGAAGGAACTGGCGGCTGTGATTGCAGAGCCATTGGCCATTATCTTTGAAAACTCGTGGCGAACGGGGGAAGTCCCGAATGACTGGAAAAAGGCTAATGTAGTGCCAATCTTTAAAAAAGGGAAGAAGGAGGATCCTGGGAACTACAGGCCAGTCAGCCTCACCTCAGTCCCCAGAAAAATCATGGAGCAGATCCTCAAGGAATCAATCCTGAAGCACTTGCATGAGAGGAAAGTGATCAGGAACAGCCAGCATGGATTCACCAAGGGAAGGTCATGCCTGACTAATCTAATCGCCTTTTATGATGAGATTACTGGTTCTGTGGATGAAGGGAAAGCAGTGGATGTATTGTTTCTTGACTTTAGCAAAGCTTTTGACACGGTCTCCCACAGTATTCTTGTCAGCAAGTTAAGGAAGTATGGGCTGGATGAATGCACTATAAGGTGGGTAGAAAGCTGGCTAGATTGTCGGGCTCAACGGGTAGTGATCAAGTGATCAATGGCTCCATGTCTAGTTGGCAGCCGGTGTCAAGTGGAGTGCCCCAGGGGTCGGTCCTGGGGCCGGTTTTGTTCAATATCTTCATAAATGATCTGGAGGATGGTGTAGATTGCACTCTCAGCAAATTTGCGGATGATACTAAACTGGGAGGAGTGGTAGATACGCTGGAGGGGAGGGATAGGATACAGAAGGACCTAGAAAAATTGGAGGATTGGGCCAAAAGAAATCTGATGAGGTTCAATAAGGATAAGTGCAGGGTCCTGCACTTAGGACGGAAGAATCCAATGCACCGCTACAGACTAGGGGCCGAATGGCTAGGCAGCAGTTCTGCGGAAAAGGACCTAGGGGTGACAGTGGATGAGAAGCTGGATATGAGTCAGCAGTGTGCCCTTGTTGACAAGAAGGCCAATGGCATTTTGGGATGTAGAAGTAGGGGCACAGCGAACAGATCGGGGGACGTGATCGTTCCCCTCTATTCGACATTGGTGAGGCCTCATCTGGAGTACTGTGTCCAGTTTTGGGCCCCACATTACAAGAAGGATGTGGATAAATTGGAGAGAGTCCAGCGAAGGGCAACAAAAATGATTAGGGGTCTAGAACACATGACTTATGAGGAGAGTCTGAGGGAGCTGGGATTGTTTAGTCTGCAGAAGAGACGAATGAGGGGGGATTTGATAGCTGCTTTCAACTACCTGAAAGGGGGTTCCAAAGAGGATGGCTCTAGACTGTTCTCAATGGTAGCAGATGACAGAACGAGGAGTAATGGTCTCAAGTTGCAGTGGGGGAGGTTTAGATTGGATATTAGGAAAAACTTTTTCACTATGAGGGTGGTGAAACACTGGAATGCGTTACCTAGGGAGGTGGTAAAATCTCCTTCCTTAGAGGTTTTAAGGTCAGGCTTGACACAGCCCTGGCTGGGATGATTTAACTGGGAATTGGTCCTGCTTCGAGCAGGAGGTTGGACTAGATGACCTTCTGGGGTCCCTTCCAACCCTGATATTCTATGATTCTACTCATAGGTGAAACAGGAATAACTCCCCCTCAGCCCTGAAAGGCAGTTTGCAGCTGTGAGAGTGCAAGGGGACAGCCTCTGTGCCACTGTTCTTGCTCGCTGGGGTGTCCCAAGAGCTGTGCAAATCTCAGGCCATTGGTGAATTTATGGTATGGAAGTTCCTGTTCATTCTACAGAGTACAACTCCAATTGCAGAGTTTCCTAGCTCTGTATGTTGGAAAATCTGTGCCGCGCTGTTATTCTGACAGCTCTGTATTGAATGGGTGGTTCAAGATTGGTTCAGTACATTAATAAGACTCTGGGTGTTAAAAAAAGACAAAAAACTAGCTGAAACAGAGAAGAAAGAGAAGGAACAAACCTAGAAGCCCAATCAGCAACCCCAATCAGCAACCCAATGACAGAAACCAAAACATAAAGAGGAAACCAAATGTCTTTGGTGTGGCCAAGATGGTTGCTGCAGAGGGATTCTAAGAAAGGCTGAGGAAATAAGCATTCCAGAGTCCCACACAAAGGATGGAGAAGGCACTGCTCCTGGTCTCCTGAAAAGTCTCCCATCCCCCACACCCCTTAATAAACATACCAACTGGTTTAACTCATTCTTGATCAGTTCTCTTTATATTGTACGGATCTCTTTCTAACCTTGTCTGTATCTGTGGGGTGAAATTAAGAAAAAGAAAAATTCAGGTTCAATATCAGGAAAAGTCTTCTGACAGAGACCTCTATGAGATCTGACCCCTACAGGGCTTGGGGCTTTGAAACAATTACTAGAAGTATACACTGTGAGGAGCAGAGGAGGGGATGGATGATCTAATACGTCTTTTCCGTGTCCAGCGTATATGGTCCTATGATTTATTCAGCTTGGTACCAAAGTGCGTCTGAGCCCATGCCTTCCTTCTTGGACTTGCTCTTTCCTGTTAACTCCCAGCAGCTGCCTCAGCTTTCTCTCTTTGGCCAGAAGGAAGCTCGTGCCTCTGCTAAAGAAACGTAATGCCTACCCATCAATCAGTCTGTATCATCTCAGCCTCCTCACTATGTGTCACCTGCGTAATAGCTAAGAGCATGATTTCATATTCATATGAAAGATGCATATATTTGAATCAAGGTCAAACCAGAGTGTTCTTTGTATCTTCCTTTCTGATGGAAATCACAGCAGTCACAGAGAATGCACACACCTTGGCGCAGCAACAGGTCATCCCGTAACAGACAGATGAAATAAACACAGCCAGGCTGGGCATAATGGGGACGAGGAATCATAGGGACCTCCTGGCAAAAGAAAGAAATGAACTGGTGAGATGGGGTGACCCTTTCATTACATCATTTACAATCTGTCCAACACCGGGGCAGAGGCCAACCATATATGCTGCACTTTTGGACATGCTCAGTAGAGCTGGACACAGAATAAGAATTAATATTTAACAGAATTAAAGAGGACTCAAGGAGATTGTAATGTAAAGCTGGAGAGCCTCAGGTGCGCATTTCCTTTCATGTTTGAGCTGTCAAAAGCTCTGGGCCTCACAATTCTATACTGGCCTAACCAGACTCTTCTGCCTTGGAAAAAGGGGAAACTCTTCTGTGCAGTTTCTCTTTTCCTTGGGTAGGAGATGTAGGATTCTGGCTACTAACCTGCTCCCAACTTGATTATTGTTGCAGTTGATAAAACCTGGCATGCGTTGCTTCAGAAGCTTGCTTTCTGCCTTTGCTAGCCCAAGAGAGAGAACTGTGAACTGATCCCACACTATTTGCAGGCCAGCACAAAGCTGAGAGCAACAAGAGTTAATTCTTTATTAACTCCATAGATTAGTTACACTCTGGCTAATTGGCACATGCAATAATTTAAATGCAAGAAGTATTACAGTTTGTGATTGTTACATCAGAGCAAGAGCAACTGAAAATAGTTTACCCTGTCCACGGATCGAGGGTCACACTGTTCACACAAGTAGTGTTCAACATCAGAATTTACACCCATGCAATCACAGTGCTGCCAAACCTACAAAGAAATCCCGATTAGGAAGACATGGATTATAATTTGTAAATAAAACACATCTCCTCATGAGACAGATTAAGAGAGCATAAGAACAAGCAACCAAAAAGAAATGCAGGGCTTTCTGTGAAATATTTCACATATTGTCAGATAAAAGATAATAAGATCCGTATGCTGTGGTTTTTATTAATCATTGCTGAAGTTTTAACGTCTCGATATAAATATATTGCTGGCTGTTTCATAAGTGTTAGCTCCTATCTCTAGTCATTTTATTTGCATTTCCTGTGTGGAAACAGCGGTGCTAAATTCTCTTTGGAGAGAAAAGGGAGATCTGGAAGTGGGACTCTGCCGTATCAGCTGTGTGGAAGCTGTGGATATAGGAACTATTCACCATGGGGAAGGTGGAGCTGGACACTCCCTCTCCCTTTTGTTCCCCCTCACCATGCACTTGTCACACTGGATCATGAGTCCTTCGTCTTTGTAAAGGCCACAGATGCAGCGGATTACATCCTCATCTTTCTCATGCCCATTCTCCTTCTCACAGATGGACGTCTCACTGCTGTCGGCTTCGCTTGCTGTCTCCCCCACAATCTCATCGATCTGGGCAGAAGCTTCATGGCGAGCATTGTAATATGCCTTCCGTAGTCGGCACACGTCACGTCCAATTGGAGACTTCCTGCCATAGTATTTCTGAATACAAACAAAAGAAGCAACTCACTCTTCTAAACACCCCCTACCTTGGACACATTCATCCACTCTGCCCACTTCAGCGTGCATTCTTGGGAGATGGCCTGCTCTGCTAGCCTCATGTACCTCTGGGGTAGATATATTCACTCTACCTACTGCCATGTGTTTCTGGGTCAGATGTCCCTGCCCAGCCAGCTCTTGTGTACCTCTGGGGCCTGCCCCATATGACTTAGAGGCAGGTGCGTGTGCCCTGGCTATCCCTGAATGCCCCTGAAGTACAAGTTAATTCCCTTGAGAAGCACCCTGGTCTCTTCAGGCTGGAAAGATGCACACTATTCACAAGCCTTTACTTTGTTGGCACCATGCAGCTGGAACAAGTTGAGAGAGCAGGGTGAAGGGAACAAGTTACCAGTGTCATCTCTCTGCACTCACTTGGCTTGTCAGAGGAGAGTTATATGACTCTCTCTCTCTCTCTCTCTCTCTGTTGCAAGAACCTCTGTTGCCATGACCATTAATTCAGGCCACACCCACAGTGCCTGTGCTGTAGCTTTACAGCTTGGCATCCTCACCTCAGCATTCCGGAAGACCTTCAGCATGTCCCCATCAAAAGCTTCCACAGTTTTATAATACCCAGTCAAGATCTGCTTCTCAATGGTGGCAAGGTCCAAGGGGTCAGAGATCTTCTCATAGTAATCTGCATTTCTAAAAGAGGAGGGAATCTATAGTGTCATTTTCACCAACATGTCAAAGATGCACAAACCGGTTAGAATAAAATTACAGATTGGTCTGAGAAGCAAGAACTTACTTTTTCTTTGGAGGAAGGTTCAGCAGTGGAGCTGCGAGAGCCTGCCTGGAAGAGTCTGTAAAGGAAGCACAGAGTTGAACAGTGCTTTGCCATATCAGAATTAAACAAGAGATGTAAACAGTGAACTCAGTCTAAAGAGAGCCCCTTTTTCACCCTCAGACACAGGGAACAGGAATTGTTGGATATTTTAAGGAACTGGCTGTTGGGTACTCTTTACGTGTACAGCACTGAAGATCAGTTCACACTGCAGCAGCATCTTGCACACTGAATCATAGAGCTGAATCTATACAAAATAACTTTTGTAGGACAGCCCCACCTGTGGTAGCAGGAGAAGAGATTGTGGGAAATGGAGGGTGGAGCTGGGGGTAGGATCAGGGGCAACGGAGAAGGGGTTGTTTGAAGTCCTGAAATAAATGTATTCTTCTTTAATACATTATGCTCTGATGACCCTCATCCCTGTGTTCTGAAGAGTGATCAGATCTCAATGCAGGCTGATAGCAGAGTGTCTGCTTCACCTTTGTAGGAGATGATGCTGTCACATATCTCCTTGAAGATTTGTGCAAGGCGTGCAGCACGAGCCACTTCAATGTTCTCTTCAGCTGCAGCCAAGCGCCGTGTTCGCACAGAACGGGAGGTTTGCAGGGCTGAGAACTGGGTCATGAAGACATCTGAAAGAACGGACAAAGAACAACCTTTATACAGAAGTTCTACCTCAAGAGGAACTAATGTCCTTCTCAAATTGAATACTTAAGATGACGCCAGATGGCGTCTCCTCTCCTGCACCAAGTTCAGAAGCATATTTCCTGTTAGCATTGACACTGATCTGGGTTACAATAAAAAGTAAAGGGTCAGATTCACTGGTAGTCTCTGGCTGTTTTGTGCTGCTCTAGCCAGCCAAGCTGGATTTATGGCTACGTTGTGTTGCTAGAGCGGAAAAAAGGAACCAGAACAAACTAGGGAATGTGAACGAAGGCATGTGGGTCCCAATTTCTCACTTAGCCGCCAGAGGGGAGCCAAAAGCTGGAATGGGGTTGCATGGGTATAACTGAGGGTAGGATCTGATCTTCTGAAAGGAGTGGTGTTTTGGAGAGGGGTTTGTAACTTTCCTTTGGCCGCCACATGTCCCATCCCCATAACAGATGGCAAGCCAGAAAACCTTGTTTCCCAAAGACCTAAACTCAGAGATCCTCACTGTTATGAGGATAATGAGAACTCTCAGAGTTAGCATGGATTGCTGCTGCAGGTGCTGAGCAGCTCTCTTCTCATTAAGGACCAATCCTGCCCTGCATTATTTATGCTGTTATGCCAATTTCCTAAAATGGCCACATCAGGTTTCTCCTTCTCTGAAAAATCACCTGTGGGGAGAGGGGACAGGAATTCCAAATGAACAATAACATTTCCAGTAGGAGCTGTGAGCCTTCAGGATCCTGCACGGGAACACAGGAATTTCCGTACTGAATCGACCAGCGGTCTATCCAGTCCAGTCCTTGGCTCTGACAATGGCCAATACCAGATGCTTCAGAGGAAAATGTAAAACTTCATAATGAAGAATAATAAAAAAATATGCCTGTAGAGGGAGTTTTTTCCTCACTCAGAGTGACATTGAAAACAGATCTGTACATAAACATCCCGATCAGTATTTGAAAACCTATTTGGACTTGGTAGTAACTTTCTATTGGATCTGTGAACTGATTTGAATTATCCATGGCTGTAAGCTTTCATACCAATGTGATTTGACTAGGTCCCCCAGAAGAAAGAGGTAACAGCAGGAGACTGTGCAGGCCTCACCAGATTTGATGTTGCCGTCATCACGGCAGATTCCATTCCAGCGGTTATATAATGATGCAGAGTGGATGTTGTCACTGACATGTTTCACTTCCTCTTGTTTTTGCCGAATCTTCTCCCAATTCCGTACCAGAAAAACATGACGTTTTAGCACAAAATTCCTGCAAAAATTAAAAACATGCATTTTCAAATCACGTCACTGTCTTAATGTTGACTACTGGAAGCAGAAGAAAGAAGGCAACAGCTTAGATATTCCCTGATCTATTTGGAAGTACTGTGGGGATCTAATCTATTAATCAGTTAATATCATCTATTATGCAGCATGCCAGAACTCCAATTGAGGTAGTGATGGGAGCCCTTTTTTTCAGATGGGCTCATGACAGTCTAAGGCTTGTTTTCTTGGTGACTTTTGACATGGCTGATCATGTGTTACTGAAATGGTAAATAAGTGATGATGATGGTGTGTCTGGAACTGCCCTCCAGTAGTGTGGTTCTTATTAGTGACAATGGTAATGATAAGTAAGTGCATGTCTAGCAATGAAGAGTTTGAAATGCTGCATCCCTCAAGTTTCTGTTCTGTCACCCCTGTAATACCTCTTGGAGAGATCATTCCTAAACACATCAGTTTGCTGATAACACGGTTATAGATTCACAGATTCTAAGGACCCTTGTGATCAACTTGTCTGACCTCCTATATAACACAGGCCAGAGAACTTCCCCAAACTAATTCCTAGAGCAGATCTTTTAGAAAAACAACTGCTCTTGATTTAAAAATTGACAGTGATGGTGAATACACCATGGCCCTTGGAAGTTGTTTCAATGGTTGACTACTCTCATTGTTAAAAATTTACAGCTCATTTCCAGTCAATTTGTCTCGCTTCAATTTCCAGCCATTGGATAGTGTTATACCCTTCTCTGCTAGACTGAAGAGCTGTTGATTAAATATATTTGTTCACCATGTAGGTACTTTTAGACTGCAATCAAGGCGACCCTTAATCTTCTCTTTGTTAAACTAAACAGATAGACTCAAGGAGCTCCATCACTAGAAGATACTTTTCTAATCCTTTAATCATTCTTGTGGCTCTTCTCTGAACTCTCTCAACTTTATTAATCTCCTTCTTGAATTGTGGACACTGGAACTGGACACAGTATTCCAGAAGCAGTCAGATTAATGCCAAAACCAGAGGTAAAATAACCTCTCCACTTCTACTCAAGATTCCTATTTATGTATCCAAAGATCACATTAGCTCTTTTGGCCATAGCTAATGTTCAGCTGATAATCCCTAAATCTTTTTCAGAGTTACTGATAGAATCTCCCATTCTATAGTATGGCCTACACTCTTTGTTCCTAGATGTATACATCTACATTTAGCCATATTAGACCACATATTGCTTATTTGCACCCAGCTTACCAAAGATCTAGATTGCTCTGTATCAGTGTCCTGTCCTCTTCATTATTTAGCACTGCCCCGATTTCTGTGTCATCTGCAAACTTTATCAGTGACCATGTTAAATGGCATAGGACCAAGAACCGACCCCTGCAGGACCCCGCTAGAAACACACTCGTTTAGTGACTGCCCCCATTTACAATTACATTTTAAGACCTATCCATTTAGTCATTTTTAATCCATTTAATGTGTGCCATGTTAATTTTATAGCTTTCTATTTTTTAATCAAAATGTCATGCGGTACCAAGTTAAATGACTTACAAAAGTGTAAGCATATTATATGAACCCTATTATATTTATCAACCAAACGTGTAATCTCATAAAAAGAGGTATGAGGTTAGTTTGATGGGATCTATTTTCCATAAACCCATGTTGATTGACATTAATTATATTATCCTCCTTTAATTCTTTATTAATTGAGTCCTGCATCAGTCACTCTATTATCTTGCTTTGTGAATCCTGATAGCCTCTCTTGGAGGGACTACCTTAAAGACAGAATTCTACCTTCTGGGTAAGGAGCATCAGTATGAGGAGGGTCTCTTTTCCTTTGTGTCCCCACTCACAATGGGGTATCTTTGGAAGTTATGAAGTAGGTTTCATTATTTTCAGTCACATTCTTTCCATGAAAAGGAAGGTTATTTACATTATACAGCTTTGATTTTCAGCAGCATAATTTGTACAGGCTGTGCACTTACCAGTATTTACCCTATGATAACTTTACCCAAGAAACACATGTATTCCCAGCAAGGGGCCATTATTTTCCTTTCCACTTACTAGGGACTATAGCTTGGTTGCCACTTGCAGTTGCTGCAGATTGCAGCTACTGACTGCCCAAAAGGTCTAAGAGCTGACATCACATCATGCCTGCCACCCTGCGTTATTTACGCTGACTGCCTGAAGAAGTAGTTGACTGAGTTTAAGGTGGTCCTGTTGGTCTGCGGAATGGGTCAGAAAGTGGATCTGAGCAAACTGTAAGGGACTGGGGAACAGGCAGTCTGGCTTAGTGATCACAGCTGGGCTGGGGTCCACACGTCAGGGACATGAACAAGGGTTGGAGGAATCACTAGAGCCAGGTTCAATAAGCATGAGTCAGGATCAAAGTCAGGCCAGGGTCAGAGATCAGAGATAGTACCAGGCTGAAGTCAGAGTCAAAGCCAAGCTGGAGTCTGAGTCTGGAGATTGCAGGTAGTACGAGGCTGGAGTCAGGAGGCAAGGGTCAGGGTCAGAGTCATGCTGGGATCAGAGACCACAGATCAGAAGCTGTGGTAAGGTCTGGAATTGCAGCAGGCCCAAAGTCAGACAGCTTCCTGGGGCACCCTCCAGGGTTAAATAGGGCGTTTGGCAGAGGGCCGTAGGGTACTGTCACTCTGGGTCCCTTGGGCAGTACTTCCTGCGGTGCCTACTCTCTACAGTGCTCCCTGGCCATGGATCTGAATGGCCCCCTGGTGGCACTGTGGGAATGTCAGCTGTCCCAGGCTCTTCAGACCCAGGTTCTAGTCCATGGATCCTTACACCCTCATCCTGATGGTAATCTGTGCCCTGACAGTTCCACCACTGTATTGGTGAACAATGCTAAGGTGTAGAACTTGCTCTCCTGGCACATCTCTCCCCACTTTTAATATATGCTTCATAAAAAACATTACACATTCTCTCCCTACTATTTTCCTTTCTAAAGAGGTCTTAATCAATGCATCAGGCCAAACTGCTGCCTGCCCTGTTCTACTCATTGCCAGCCATACTAATGCAATGAATTTTGTTAGTTGCACAGGAAGAACTTTTGTGTGGTTGGTTCCACTCAAACCAGCACTTCATGTTGATTGGTTCTGCTTTGCTAAGAGCAGATCCCCTGCCAGAACAGCAGCAGAGAGCAGGTTGAGGCATTCCACACTGGTCTGAACAGGTGTGCCTGATTCCAGGAGTAACTTTTAGTAACACATTACCCAGGAGCAATGTGAACACTGATGCAGTGTGTGCATTCTCCACCCCACTAGTAATGACCCATTCTAAAACAGCGATTGGAAAGGCCGTTCTAATACCAATGCCACAATTTCAGATTAAGGACAACAGATCCTATCTGATCCACAACAGATCCTAATATTTAATCTATTTAACACAGATCCCAGCACCCCTTCTTCTTCAACTGGACATTCTGTGATGCCTTATTTTATGGAAAAAAGATTCATTTTGATTTTATAGCAACCCTGCATTGCCGGGGAGAAAAACAACACTGAAATCCTTCCTTACCTTTCTCTGTTGGACATGGGCTTCATCTGAAGCTGTGGGGTCAACCTGGTTGGTGTGTTCACACTTTCACTAGTCTCCTCTGGAATGTGGCCCCTCTGTAAAATAGATAATTCTGGTGAGAAAAACCAAGGACAAATGGTATGGCAATTCATTTGAGCAACAATCTCTGAACATTGTTTCTCCAGTTTTCTATGCACATATATAACAAATATGCTTCACCTTGGTCTGGCTGAAACAAACTGACTTCCCTATAACCTGTCTATGAAAGAAGACTTGGCTACAGTACTCACCCCCTTCTTTAGTTTGTGCTTTGACTTTCTCTTCTCTTTCGATCGTCCAGGCCTTCTGTGTGTGGTTACAGGCTGGGTGGTTTTGCCTGAGAGTCCATTCATTCGCTGACTCTTGCCCCCAATTATTCCTCTGCATTTGTCAAAACCACACTTGCAGAGTTGCTTTGAAGTAAAAAGAAGAATTATTTTTTAATAAAATCACAACAATGGAAAAATCTGTCAATATTACCAAATACCAGCTCACGCACATATAGCACAGTGTGGCCTTATTAATAACCCCTAATCTGCACAGAATTGTTCATCTTTTGTGAGACTCATCTAGGTTTAGTAGTGCGAGCCTCACCTGTTTTTCAACATTAAATGAGTGAAAATTGTAGTCATAAGTCAGTTCTGTACCAGCAGGCATGTCCTTAAGTGCGTACAACCCAATCCGGTAGACACCATTAACAGACCTGTAGAGAAAATATAATGAAAAATGTCCTGGCTTTTATCATCGTACAGGGGCCGCAAGGTCTGGAGGTGGTGGCCAAAAGAATTGGTGCTGGGGCAAAATTAGACTTGTCCACACAGTGCAAGCGTTGAGAGGTGGGAAACAGCATTTTCATCGGGCCTTGAGCCAAACATTCCTCATTTTTACCATTCTCTCCTGCTTATCCCTCTCCCTACAAAGCCCTCCAAGGAACATTAAATGTATACTTCACTTACAAAGAGCAGGAAATTGTGGCTTCAAAGTGAGAGGAGTCACAAATCACATGAGGCACCACAAATTAAAGAACCACCCCCCCGCACCAAAATTCACTTATTTTCAGGGCTTCATTCTGAACCAGAAACTAACACTTGACCTCACATTATCATTGAATATATCTATTAATAATATTACTTTCCATATTGTTTCTGTGTTGAATTTTCATGTTCATATAAAGGAAAAACTAATTAGCACTGGGTAAAGCTGCACTAGGTACAGACAAGCACGGCAAGCTTCCACACCATGCTATCCTTATTATAAATCCTATTATGCTCACCCAACATTCCAGTTTAAAGCCACCCCTGCAAATCTCTGCTAATACACTCAATCCCTACCCGCTGTATTTCCTGCTATCCTAACACTAGGGTCTTTCCTAAGTAGAGAATAGTGGTCACAGATAGTGGTAAATTCTGACTATTTTACTATTATCCTAACTCACAAATACATTTGAACTGCCAGACGGGAAAAGCATATGGATTTATTTTACTGCACCATCTAGTCTTAATGATTTATTATATCATAACAACATGACATACATAATGTAGGAGCTTCCATACCAGAACAGACTATTTAGATCCATGTAGGACAGCAGCCTGCCTCAGATGTGACATTACCTGACAGCAATACAAATCTTACACAATACAAGATCCTTAGTCAATATTTTGATGTTGTTTCAATCTCTGCCCAACTCATCTTTTCCCTATTTCGAGACCAACTTCTCTAAGATGCTCATCCTATCTACATTTTAACCACGGATATAGCCAGAGGTCCAGCATGTACAGTATTTGTTTCTTACCATTTCTGCATCTCGCAGTTAGGATTACAGCTGTGGTTGATAAATCGAGCCTCGTTGCCCATGCGATAGCTGTCAATCACCATCCCACTGTCTAAGTTCAGGCAATAATGATCACTGTGATTATGGTACTGTTCAATCATCCGGTTCCTAGAAAGCAACAGAGGAAAGTTCTTGTGATTCCAACTGTCAAAGCAAAGCAGACACATAGTTACTATGGAAACAGAGTGTGCAGGAACTCTGGGAGGTGGCTTTAGAGAGACAATTGTAACACTTTACATTTACATCCAGAGATAGAGGATAAGCATTGTCATCTCTGTTTTTACAGATGAGGTAACTGAAGCACAGACAAGGGCAGCGTACTTGACCAAGGTCATGACGGAGCTGGGATTAGAATTTGGGAGCTGTTCCCTCCAGACCATGCTGTCTCGTGTTATGCAAATTAATTGTACAGATTTCATCTTTGTCTCATGCATGTGGAAGAGGACTGTGCAAGTACAATTGGAATCCTGTACAGAGCTTGTTTCTGTATCAAATTCATATTCACTTGTGGCACTGGGCATTTACAGAACAGATGTTGCAGGCACTATGTTGCAGAGGCTAATCACCTTTCTCAGTTTGACTGAAGAAAAGTTTATTGATTAAAATTATAAATTCTGTGGGTTCTACCTGGTGCTAGTGGATAGAAAAATACTGTCCCTTCTTTCCCTCCTCATACTTAGTAACTAATTCCCTATAGGGGATAACGTGTTCTCAGAGCTACTTAGTGAGTCTGCCATTTGAAACAGTAATTACAAGTTTCTACCTGAATTCTTGTTCACTAACAACTTCTCCCAAATATTCAATGATAAACTGTCCTGCTTTCAGGGGCTCTTTGGTACGAATACCCCATCCTTTCTCTTCAGCACGGAAACGTTCCAGACACTGCACCCACTCATGCCGCTGAATCCGCTGGTTACAACATTGTTCACCACAAGGGCAAGTGTTAGGGGAACACTCAGCAAAGATCATCCTAAAATCAAAGACAAACAAGCTAAAAGAAAATGGTAAACATACATGGAGAGCTGCTGTCAAAGCAAAACATGCAGTAAATCCTGTTAAAGGTGTCACTTTTCCCCAAATCTCTGACAATGGGATACCCTTTCCTTCCTCTGTCACAAAACTGATACTATCTCAGTCCCAGTTCCTATCTCAGAAGTAGCAATACAATGAGCTGTCTATCACATGGAAGTTTGTAGGTCTACACATCCAAGTGAAGATGCAGAGCCAAAAAAACCTCTAATTAGAGCTGACTAGGAATTTTTGACACAGCTTTTTTTGGTTGTAAAATGGCAATCTATCAAAACAGAAATTGTTCCTGGAAAAGGACTGGTTTCAGTGAATTTCTCAGTTCAAAAATTTTTTGGAAACAAGTTTAGAAAATCTGGAAATGTCTCATTTCAATATTTTCAAAATGAAAACTTATGGTTATAGGTTCAAAATGCCTTTTTGTTTCAAAAGTTAAACTAATTATAATACAATTGTCTTGTTTAAATAAAAAGGTCGAAACTGAAATTAAACATTTTGATTGATGTAAAATGTTTTTTTTTCAGATTAATTTGTAAACATTTTTGAGATTTGAATTTTGAGTTCTGATTGGGGATGAATTTTTTGAGGTTTTGAAAAATCTTCCCAGGATCAGAAAAGAATTTCCTGCTCAGCTCTACCACTACTATGCTTCTTACAGGGGCACGTGGCATAATTTATGTATAGCATTTCAACAGAGTCCAGTCCTGATTCTCCACTCTTTTATGTCAGTTTAGCTGGTGTGCAATTTCAACAAAGTCACATCGTGGAGAAAAGAATCAGGTTCAATATCTCTTGCATTTTGACTGGCTAGTAAAAGGTATAGAAATCCCTTACACTAATCTCTGGATACCTATTATAAATTTGTGCAACCTGTTTTTTTCAGAGTCGCCAACATTTTTCCCCCACCTTGTTGAATGATCCATTGGGAGAATGCTATGGTTTTAATCCTGAGAAGGAGATTATGGATTGGCTCTGCTTCTGGGATGATAAACAACATTTTTGGTACAGTGTTCCATTTTAATTCTTCTAGTTATGCTGTAATACAGGCCTGAACTGGAAAGGGCAGTGGACTCTATGACAATATTCAAAGGAGGATGAGTAAACTGCAGATGCTTCATTTGGGGGATGTGTTATGCTGAACAGGAAGATCTGATCTTTTCACACTTTCTGGGATTAAACATTAGAAAATTTAAATAAATTCTTAGAAAAATTTCATTTTTTCTAATCTCACTTTGTTGAATGGCAGGAGAGCTGTGAGGGACAGGAGCACTGGGGAGATAGGGTGTCGTTTAGATTCAGGAACAATGGAAAATTAATGAAATTATCATTTTTAAAAAAGATAACCTCTTTGGTAACCTAAAGTATCCGAGAGTGCTAAAGGAATTGGCGGTTGTGATTGCAGAGCCATTGGCCATTATCTTTGAAAACTCATGGCGATCGGGAGAAGTCCCGGACGACTGGAAAAAGGCTAATGTAGTGCCCATCTTTAAAAAAGGGAAGAAGGAGGATCCTGGGAACTACAGGCCAGTCAGCCTCACCTCAGTCCCCAGAAAAATCATGGAGCAGGTCCTCAAGGAATCAATCCTGAAGCACTTACACGAGAGGAAAGTGATCAGGAACAGTCAGCATGGATTCACCAAGGGAAGGTCATGCCTGACTAATCTAATCGCCTTCTATGATGAGATTACTGGTTCTGTGGATGAAGGAAAAGCAGTGGATGTATTGTTTCTTGACTTTAGCAAAGCTTTTGACACGGTCTGCCACAGTATTCTTGTCAGCAAGTTAAAGAAGTATGGGCTGGATGAATGCACTATAAGGTGGGTAGAAAGTTGGCTAGGTTGTCGGGCTCAACAGGTAGTGATCAATGGCTCCATGTCTAGATGGCAGCCAGTATCAAGTGGAGTGCCCCAAGGGTCGGTCCTGGGGCCGGTTTTGTTCAATATCTTCATAAATGATCTGGAGGATGGTGTGGATTGCACTCTCAGCAAATTTGCGGATGATACTAAACTAGGAGGAGTGGTAGATATGGTGGCAGGTAGGGATAGGATACAGAGGGACCTAGAAAAATTGGAGGATTGGGCCAAAAGAAATCTGATGAGGTTTAACAAGGATAAGTGCAGGGTCCTGCACTTAGGACGGAAGAACCCAATGCACCGCTACAGACTAGAAACCGAATGGCTAGGCAGCAGTTCTGCAGAAAAGGATCTGGGGTGACAGTGGACGAGAAGCTGGATATGAGTCAACAGTGTGCCCTTGTTGACAAGAAGGCCAATGGCATTTTGGGATGTATAAGTAGGGTATAGCCAGCAGATCAAGGGACGTGATCGTTCCCCTCTATTCGACATTGGTGAGGCCTCATCTGGAGTACTGTGTCCAGTTTTGGGCCCCACATTACAAGAAGGATGTGGAAAAATTGGAGATAGTCAAGCGAAGGGCAACAAAGATGATTAGAGGTCTGGAACATGACTTATGAGGAGAGGCTGAGGGAACTGGGATTGTTTAGTCTGCAGAAGAGAAGAATGAGGGGAGATTTGATAGCTGCTTTCAACTACCTGAGAGGTGGTTCCAAAGAGGATGGTTCTAGACTATTCTCAGTGGTAGAAGATGACAGGATAAGGAGTAATGATCTCAAGTTGCAGTGGGGGAGGTTTAGGTTGGATATTAGGAAAAACTTTTTCACTAGGAGGGTGGTAAAACACTGGAATGAGTTACCTAGGGAGGTGGTAGAATCTCCTTCCTTAGAAGTTTTTAAGGTCAGGCTTGACAAAGCCCTGGCTGGGATGATTTAATTGGGGATTGGTCCTGCTTTGAGCAGGGGGTTGGACTAGATGACCTCCTGAGGTCCCTTCCAACCCTGATATTCTATGATTCTATGATTATGCAGACTAGAGCTGTGCTTAGCACACAAGAGCTGAAGAACTTTCATAAGCAAAGTTGATTTAATCATAATGAAATGGCAAATTAGTCTAAGATGTTATTTGATTACTAGTCTCTAAGACTGAAGAAATGTCATGCTCTTCCCTACAGAGAACTGTTCTGGGTAGTCATGAATGGAATCCAAAATCCCTATAACGTGTCTCTGTTCTTACTTTCTTCCTGGCTCTTCTCTTTGTGATAATTACTACATTCCGTTTCTCTTCTCCTCATGGGATTCCTGTTCTTTCTTCATACCTTCCCTTCCCTCCCGAGTCATCCATTTCCAGCTCCATCAGCAACTGCTCTTTTCTGAACATAGATATGACCTCAGAACAACTGAGAGATTCCTTCCAGTCCTCAAACTAAAGTTCTTCAAAAGGAAACATCAAAAGAATGGCTTCTACTATTGTCCATGGAATAACATGGGTCTTTGAAAGCTTCAAGCACAGCCCAATAGACTGCTTTCCTGCCTGAGGAAGGGAAAGAAATAGCATGCTCTCTTATTATTAAAGCGGTAGCTAGTAAAGGAAACTATGCTATATGCTTCTGTATCCACACTTTGTTGTACTGGGATCATTTCAGACTGATGAGCTTCTGATCACACCCAGCACATCTCTTTAACTTTCAAATAGTATCAGTTTATGGGGATTAGCCTGTTCAGGGGAATTCCCTTATTCTGCTTAATCAGCACATTTCCTACCTGTTAAGACAGTCATCTAAACAGCCCTTTCCATTGCCATCATCTGGTTTCTTACAATTGCAGGTGGTGGCCTCATAGCCAGAAAGAGGCTTAACATCTACATAGACGTCTGGAAAAAGAAAAAAGGAAAAGAAATAATTTTTCCAGAATAAAACAGCTATTTGAAATGCTTTCACCCCAATGATAGAAACCTGAGAAGAAGGTGGACGGCCAGTCTTTTATGGAACAGAGGGGTGGTGGAAGAAAGGAAGTCATGTCAAAGTTCCATACTTACACTGCTTAGTGAAAGGCACATGTATAATGACACCCACTATAAAGTAATAAATACAATAAATAATAATAATTAATAAAGTTACTTACTAGAACGGATTTTTTTATAAAGTGGGACATCTGGCTTTTTGTACAACTAAAAGGAAGAAAAAGAAAATTCTTACTTAATACATTGAACAACTGAAGCTGACATTCAGAAGTGTCAGGAAAATGATGGGCATGTTGTTCATATGTATATATTTATGTTAATTACTGGATAATATATGCATAAAGATCAGCTCAGGCTATTTCTCTGTGTGCGCACATCAGAGGAGAGATTAAAAATGTATCTGAATAAAAAATACCTAAGTTTAGAGAGCCTACTGAACAAAATTTCCAACATGGTTTATTCCTCCATATTGTCTGACACAGCAATCAGGAAAAGTCAAACAGAACATCTATGGAAACAGACATAGCTTTTTGGGATAGTAATATTTCCCTCAGCATTGCAGAGAAAAATACTTATTTAAAATAACTGAGTATGGGCACCTGCTCTTGTGGTAGAGCAGTATATTCATACGCAGTACAGTGGTAAGGAGGGGGAATCAGAACTCAGGCCCAAGATCTCTGGGCTGGAACCAAGGGAAATGCAGATCCTTTAGTCAGAATAATTTGCTATATATAAGGAGAGGACAGGAGATAAAACGGAGTTCCCACTGTTACATATTTTCTACATAAGCTATTACAGAACTAGATTTCAGCTTATAATTTAATATATAGTAACATTAATTGCTTCTCCTTTTAATTGTTTTAAAAGAATAATTACAATTCACTTTCTGTGTGTACTGCACTAGTAGCCCCTTTCAGTATCAACTGTCTCAGACATCATATAACAAAATGATTCTGTAAGTGTTCAGATATTAGGTGCATGAGGAGTGCATACCATTTTTAACTAGGTAATATTATAATATAGATAAGATATTGATAGAGGTAGCTAATCTTAAAGTCAAAGCCAGGAACTCTCCCCAAGTAGAATGTCAACAGCTTTCACTTTTTTAAGATTAGACTTTGGTGGTATTCTGATGAGCACCTGGAGCCACACTAGTTTGGGAATTTGTTTAGCTCACTTACATGGCGAGATTACATCTCCTAGAGCTCATTTCTTGCTGTAGAGCTGGAGATGGATTTACCCTGCCTGTGTTAAATCACTGGTGGAGACTTCTCAGTTAAGGAAAAGAAAAGAAATCCCTATTTTTAGGCTTACATTCTTTTTAAAGATCTTTAAAGTGTGTAACTGTTAAACACTCTCTGCACACCCCTCAATATGAAAATTTCAGCTTGCAAGTAAAAAATAAATTCCATTCTGCTGGGACTGATTCAAGAAAAACAAGGCCTGAAATTTCTCAGTTCTGTTGGCAGTACATCTGAATTCTCCTGAGGCGCGTCTAAAACAAGATCCTTATAAAAAGTAAGCAGGCCTCCAAAATAAAAGTCCATAGCAAAATTAAAGATGGGCTTTTTCAGAAACTCAGTAGACTGCTGCTATTTTGCAGTGAAGGGGAAAATGGAAATTGTCCACATTAAATATATATATGCGAATTATTTTTTCTCATTAATGTCAACATGAATATTTACCAATATTCAGAAAATGTTACTGTAGGTGTGGTGTAAGAACCCTAGTCTCTTTTTAGAATTTCTGAATGCAATCTTGGCACTTAGTAACATTTTTGTCTTGTACCTGATTATGTTTCCACTGCCAGAGGATGTCGTACGGCAGCTGGAAGTCTATTCTCTTCTGTCTCAGATACTTCCCTGAAACAAAATTGATTATATGTCACTCATTCACGTATACTCATGAGGAAAGAGGATCATGAATGGGCACAGAGCCCAAATTCTGACAGAGCCCCTCAAATCTCTGAAAATAGTAAAAGGCAGAATAGCAGAAATCCTCAAAGAACATTTTGTTTATTAGGGGCAACACAGGAAACATGTCAGTAAAGAATCCTTCAAAAGCATCGCAACATGCTGGTGTTGTTGGCTTTCCTCTAGTGTCACAGATAGGTTTATTCTTATGGGTATTGAATGAGGTTTTTTCACATTATAACATCCTAAATGTTATTACCAGGGACAGTGTGTACAGTGGGGTCCTGGTGACCCAACAGTTCAGTAACAGATCTTTTCCATTAATCTCTTAAGTGGGGTCACATAAACTGTACTTCCAAATATGAAGATTGGCTTGCTGGGGAAGGTGAGAGGGGAAAGGCACTCTGCTTTCTGTGGAGAGGGGTCTTAAACTGTACTTTGATGACTGACCTTAGAGAGATCATAAAACTCTGATGTTTGCAGCTAAACTCCTGACAACAATGCCAAGATCTCTGCGGGGGTTCTCACAGGAGAGGTCATTGTAAAGCGAGCAACTTTGAAGGCCAGAATACATTTTACAGATATAAAAAGACTTGCCTTTTAATCTTCAAAAATCTATTTTCCCCAAGAAGGTACCTACTCTGGTTTTGCAGTATTTTTCACACTGTAACATCTCAATGTTATTACTGGGACAGTATGTAGAGTGGGGTCCTGGTGACCCAAGAGTGCAGTAACAGATCTTTTCCACTAGCAATTTCCAAAGTTGTGCTTTTCAGTCAGGACTTCATTCTGGCATTTGCTCTTCACAACCCCCTTTCCCCAAACAATGTACTAGTATGTAGAGGGTGAGTCTCTCCTCCCTCCCTCTCCCGACCTATGAATGTACTGAAATGGGATCTCAGTTAAGTTTCCAAAAGGTGGGACTATCCTGGATTTTTTCCCAGCCTGACTCAAAGTGAAATTTTCTGATCCATGAAGCCCTGCCCTCTATGTCAGAGAAACATTGTGGAGAATTTATTTTGCCAATCCTCATTAAAAATGTACTTCCTATCAGTGTGAGATGTCTGTAAAACAAGCAACTGTTACTCTCCCTTCTGCACATTCTTCTGGAAAATCTGACCAAGTCATCTGATAAAGTACTCAGTTGGATGCTCCTAAGAATCATCTGAGTCCCCTTCAGTGCTCCCCTTGCTCCCAGTATACAGCACTTAGGAGAGCAATTCAAGTGGGTGTACTAAAAATATGGCAAGTAGAAAATGAATAGTGTTCTTAAGCATTCAATCTATTTTACTTTATATTTTCTCAGGAAGGATCATTTTCCCCCTACTTATTTTACCAAACTGAGCACAATTACTATGCGTACACTGTTTATTATAGGACATGAAAAAAGATGTTGGAAGAAAAGAGGAATTCTTTAAGCACTTTTGATTTACTAAATCATACAATGAAGAGAGGAGGAGGCTGGAAGAGACTGAACAGTTTGCACTGAACTACATTTTGTAAAGAGAGACGAGACAGTGGCTGGGTTGGTTCTCAAGTATCTAGACAAGAATTCCAGAACTCTGCCCAGACTTGATTTCTTAACCAATGAGACAGTGAATGGCTCTTTTACTGGCATTATGCTGCATAATTTAACAAGGAGATCTCTAAAAATAATTGTATCTGCTATGCAGTGCAGGGTTCCAGTATATATGAAGTGCTTCCTGATTCCAAGCTCCACATCTTCATATCACTTCCTCTTTCCTAACCAGTATAAGTGACCTGAATAAAACACTTTCCACAGTATGCATCCGATGAAGTGAGCTGTAGCTCACGAAAGCTTATGTTCAAATAAATTGGTTAGTCTCTAAGGTGCCACAAGTACTCCTTTTCTTTTTGTGAATACAGACTCACACGGCTGTTACTCTGAAACCTGAATAAAACCTGTTGTACAAGTGTTCTTTTTTTGGAGAGGTATCTACAGCCCATCCCACTGCTTTTGTGTAAGAGTTATTCCTTCCTATTTCAACAGTTGGTGTCAAACAGTTAGTAGAGGACACAGATACTACACAGTACAAATCTGTTGTAACTTCCAGAAATGAAGTTACTTAAGGAGACTTACTAAGGAAAACAGCTATCTGACTAGAGGAGAGAAGCACTGTCTTATACATTATTCATCAGTAACTTCTAATTAGGAAATCTCAAATAAAGTTTGATACTCTCTCCTTAATTCTCATTACTGTGCCCAAAGAACTAGAATGATCTAGCACAGATAACAAATATATACAAAAAGTTTCCACAAGCCTAATTTACACAATAGACCAGAGGGGTCAGGAGAATCCATTAGGGTCTAATGTACTAAGTCTTAAGCCCATTACACCCTAAGAATACGAACGAGTGCTGAAAATGACTTTCAATAATCGGTTTCCATGAACTGGTATTGACAGTGGCCTAAATGTTAAGTGTAGATTTGACAAGGCCATTCCTAATAACGTTTCAAGGGGACATGATATTGAAAAAACATTTTCGCAATAGTTCAATTTCTTGGTGTGCATAGAATTTCTGCCATTAAGAACCTGGCTTCTACAAGTGTCAGGGTTTGATACTGCAAACACCAGGAGTTTTTAAATTAAGATTAAAATGTTGTCCTGTCATTTTGTTGGGATACTGCTGCACAGATCTGAAACCAAAAGGGGTGAATATAGATGAAGTGTCAGCGCAATGCCCAAACATCCTGGCTTTCCTGGGTCTAATCAAGCCCTTTCATGTTCCTCTAGCAATAATTTCTGTGGTTTCATTTAGATTCAAATGCATACCTCCATCATTGAGAAAACTGGAAAATAAAAATTGTAATGTTTTCCTTACAACTTACTCTTAAATTAGTTTTTATTTTCAAAGCTTTTTTTTACCCTTAGCAGGTTCCAGGAAACAGCTAAATCTGCTGGGAATTTGCTTTCACTTCTATGACCTCACTGAGTGAAACAAAAGGCCCTTTCAAGTGCCCTGGCACTGAGCCTGGAGAATATGGAACGTTCTCCAGCCCTCATTAAGCAGGCACTAGAAAAGTTATTTGGCAGAGAATTAAACCTTGTAACACTATTCTGTAGTTATACCACTCTCCAGCTACCCAATACAGAGTAATTAAAGCTGCCTTATCTTTATTGCAGAAGTTTGTGTCTGCTGGTACAAATAAACTGGAGGTTATGGCTTTGTGTGGAAAAAAGAGAACAGGATCATTGCATTGCATACTAAACCTGAGCCTCTAGGGAGACAGTTCAATTGTGGGACAAAGCCACATGAACTAATAAAAAAGGAGGAATTTATTGAGAAAGTTCACAGATTTCTTGTTAATACCTTTAATTCTGAAATTTGAATTCTTAAAAGTTCATGGTTATTGATTTACACATGAAGATCTGTCATATCCTTCAGCTGCTGTTTCATTAAATAAGCTAACCCACAACACAACACAACACACAAGTGCTTGGCTAAAGGAGACATTCTAATCAAACAAAAACATTTGGTGGCACAAACATTCTGTCTGAACAATGCAAAGTTCCCTACAAACCCCTTTTCCCAGTGTAATGTTGTAATACAAATCAATAGAACACAGGGAGTTTGCACCTATTACTCCTGGGGGAATTCTGCACTACTGCGCACGTGCAGAATTTATGTCCCCCCACAGATTTCTTTGCTCCCCTGCAGAAAAATGATTTTCTGATGGAGAAGCAAAGGGAAGCCACAAGAACGGTCATGCAACCCTCTCCAACAGTATGTTTTGGGTGCCCAGGGCAGTTGACAGAGAGGTAAATCACTTGGAACTGGGGAATACCAGGCTGGTGGCTCCTACCCTGTGCCGGGATCAGCTGCTAGTCTGGACTGGGCTGGGGAGGATTGGACTTCCTCTTCCCCAGCATGGCATCTGGGGCCGGGTTAGACCCACCCCCAGATTTTTCGCTTGTATGCAGAAAGCTCTGTAAACTTCCCCTCTCCTCTGCATCCTGCCCCCATAGTTCCTCAGCTGCAGGGGGAAGGATCCCTGTACAGTGAGCTGCTCTCCCATCTGCCCAACTCCCATGCATCCAAACCCCCTCATACCAGACCCTCCTGCTGAGCCTCACCCCCTGTACTCAGAACCCCCTGATGAGCCCCACTCCCCCTGCATCTGGACCACCCAGATCCCCACCCCACCAAGCCCCAAACAGTTGCCACCTGGATCCCCACCCCACTGAGTCCCACTCCCTCAGCAACTGAACTCCCCACATCCAGACTCCCTCAGCCGATCTCTATACCCCCTATACCAAGACTCCCCTCCCCACAGAGCGCCACCCACCTTCACCTGGACCCCCCCTGCAGAGTCCTATTACCATTGCACCCAGAACCCTCCAACAAGGGCCTGTGATCACCCACCTCTGGGCAGCCGGTGGCCTGTGCTTCCCAATGCCATGCTGGAGCCTCCACGTTTATTTGACAAATAAAATTAGCAGAATTTAAAAATATTGTGCACAGAACTTTATTTTTTTTGGCGCAGAATGCCCTCAGGAGTAACCTACGTGCTCTGCTCTAGACAATTGTGTTCAAAAGTAATTTTAGATTGGTTGCTGCTATACTGGGAAGTGACCTGTTTGTGAAAGCCCTCAGTCTGGAGGTCCTATGTCAAACAATAAACTAGTTTGAAGCAGTATAATCTAGTAGTCTGAGTATGTGACTAAGAGCCAGGAATTTGTTGAGTTCTAATCCTAATGCTACCACTAGCACATTGGGGGTAAAACTGACCTTTGTGAAAGAGAGTCAGCACAAGACCTACCCATCACTTAAGTCTTATTTAAACTCTCAAAATAGGACTGAAGTGATGCACATGTCTTGCACTTGCCTTCTGCACAAAGGTGAATTTCAACCTGTATGACTTTGAGCAAGTGACTTAACCTCTCTGTATCTACCCTTTCCTCATCTAGAAAGTGGAAGCTAAAAACATTCACAGGTATGTGGGAAGGATTTATTAATGTTTGTGTTTTGTTTTAGAGATATAACAGGTGTTCATTATTTTACTGGTTTCCATCCTACTTTAATACTGCTTTGAAAAGAAAATTATTGTACAACATTTAAGCAAAGTATATAATGTTTAAAGAGTAACATTTATTTTCTGACTGATAAACCAGTATGAAAACTAGATTAAGATCTTGACAATGTAGAGTAAACAGAAAAATTGCAAACAGTAAAATCCAAAAAATAATTGAAGCTTTTATTGTAGTTCTCATATAGTCCATCTTGTTCCCATAGACCTCTGAATGATGAAAGCATTCAGAGTCTGAATCAAATGAGTTTGATACAATTTTGGGGACAAGAAACTTTGGTTGTTGAACAGCTACAAAGCCATTTCTACAAAAACAAACCTAACACACAGAGTGCCCTTCAGTCTGAACTGTTAGACTAAAGACAGTTCACAGAGCACAGAGTGAATAAGTATGACTTCTGACAGTTAAAGAGCAGGGGAAATGAGTGACTCTACAAGAAAAAGGCAGAAAAAAGTGGAGAGGAAAAGGAGAGAGAGAAAGAGAACAGAAAATCTAAATGGAAAAGTTTAACCCCCAACCTGAGGAGTGGCACTTGATTCTCAGTAATAGAAAACATATATGAAGTACTCACCAACATGAATAGGAGCTGGGAACAATCCATGTTCATGCTCTCCAGGAGTGTACTCCAGCTTCTCTTTCTTTAATTGGATCAGGCGGCTCTTTGGGCTGAGAATGAGAGGCAGAAAGAAGCAGAGAAAGCCAGAGTGAGAAAGAGTTTTATCACTTGTGAAAACAACACTTTCTATGCTAATGAAGGTATTAATCCTCTAGTCTGTCAGACAGTAATGGTCTGTACCACTTTTCTGGACCCCTACCACTCTTGAAAATCAGGCCTTTTCTGGGATTCAGGGCTTCTGAAGGTCAGGCCACTTGTATTTCAGTGTCTAAATAGGAATGTAGGTATCTTTAGGCATACTATTTTGAAAATTGTAACCTGGGCTCATATAGGTTATTTTTACATGTCATATTTACATGGACTAAAGAAGATACAAACTCCAAAAGCCTAAATCAACTTTCCAAGATGTTTTCCAAGTAGATCTAACCTACCTGTTTCAAGACTAATGGTCAAAATTATTTTTAATTGTATAATTTCTTTGTGGACAATACTGAAAGGGAAAACATCGACTTGAAAAATCACATTTCCATCTCAATATTTGTACCTACAGTTGTTATAAATAATGTCCAAGATTACTAGAACAAAAAAGGTAAGAGATTAAATAAAATAATATACGCTTTTTTCAGTTTGCTCACTTAGTGCATTTGATAGCATTTTGTGTATAGTCAGTTTCACTGTTTTGTTGACTGCATATGTCCTCCTCCAAACCCTTCAAGAGTTTGTTAACCAGTAAAACAGCAGAAGTGCTGAAACTAAACAGACAGCAACCAGCAGAGGAAAAGGGGAGGGAAAGAAGTGAGCCTGTGCACATTTGGTATTGTAGGTCTGAGGCATACTCACCAGGCCCATCTAAACATGAGTAGGGGGACAGAAAAATTCTTACTTTTATTTAAAGAAAAATTTTAAACAACATACTATGGCACAGTATATAAAGGGTACTGAATCAGAAAATGGAATGTTTAATCATCAATTAAAAAAAACCCAACTTGACATTGATACCAGAGTTTAAAGGGACAACAGCCAATAAGAATTTCTGAGGGCTAGAAAGAGGATTTATGGATGGAGAAAACCAGTGGTTCTACTCCTTCTTCAGCCCTTTCTGTCAATACCCTCTCTTATCTAACAGAAGGTGTATTTATTCAGCAAGTATATTCACTCATTTAGTTATTATTTATTATCTGTATTACAATAGCAGCCAGATACCCCAACTTGGATGTGGGACTTGTTATGC
This sequence comes from Eretmochelys imbricata, assembly GCF_965152235.1. Taxonomy (NCBI): domain Eukaryota; kingdom Metazoa; phylum Chordata; order Testudines; family Cheloniidae; genus Eretmochelys; species Eretmochelys imbricata. The sequence goes on along the minus strand of NC_135595.1, from coordinate 345,215 downwards.
TGGGTGTTGTACATTATGAGACACTCCCCGTGCTGAAGAGTTTATAGTTGAAGGCTTTGATTTGTCTAAGACATATGTACTTAACTTTATTCATGCAAGTAACAGAGTTAGATTTTCAGGTAAGAAAAAAACATTAGGATCATCTATTTGACCTCTGGCATAACATAAGCCATCAAATTTAACCCAGTGAATTCCTGTACCTAGTCCAACAACTCGTGATTGAATTAGAGCATATATCTTGATTTAAAGCAGGAGTAGGCAACCTATGGCACGTGTGCCAAAGATGGCATGCGAGCTGATTTTCAGTGGCACTCACACTGCCCGGGTCCTGGCCACCGGACTGGGGGGCTCTGCATTTGCATTTAATTTTAAACGAAGCTTCTTAAACAGTTTAAAACCTTATTTAGTTTATATACAACAATAGTTTAGTTATATATTATAGATTTATAGAAAGAGACCCTCTAAAAAAGTTAACGTATTACTGGCACGCGAAACCTTAAATTAGAGTGAATAAATGAAGACTCGGCATACCACTTCTGAAATTTTGCCAACCCCTGATTTAAAGACTTTAAGTAATGGAGAATTTACCATATCCCTTGGTAATCTGTTCCAGTGGTTGAGTACCCTCAATTGCTAAAAGTCAATGAGACTATTTGAATGCATAAAGTTAAGCATGTGCAAGAGTTTTTGCAGGTTTAGGACCTAAATAAATAAAAAAACAAAGGGTGGGAAAAAGTATTAACAACTCAATTCTACATATGGAGAATTGAGACTGAGAGATTAAGTGACTTGCCAAGGTCACAGAGGAAGTCTATGGCAGAGCAGGGAAGTGAACATGAAGTCCCAAAGCAGCGCCTTATGCGCAGAACCATTCTTCCACCTCTTTTATATTATTATTGTACTTTGCTCTTAGGGCCTTTCATCCAAGCACTTTATTACTTGAGAAAAAATTAGGATGATCCCCATCCTATAGACAAGGAAACTGAGGCACGGGTAGATTAAGCAACTTTCTCAATATCACACAGTGAATCAGTGGCAGATCCAGGAATGGAACTGAAGTACCATCACTCCGAGTCCATTGTTCTACCTTCTAGATACACTTACATTTGTTACTTAATGCCGAGTATATATCCAACTTTGCTTCAAACTCATGTATGCATTTGCTTCTACATCATCATTCTTTGACAGTGTTACTGGCCTAGTGGATAAGGTGGAAGCAGTCAGTGTGCTATATGTTGATTTTAGTAAGACTTCTGACATAGTCCCACGTGACATTCTCATATGCAAACTAGGGAAATGTTGCCTAAGTGAAATTACTACAAGGTGGTGCACATCTGGTTGAAAGACCACAGTCAAAGTGTAGTTATCAACGGTTTGCTGCCAGACTGTGAAGGTGTATCTAGTGGGGTCCCACAGAGGTCAGTCCTGGGTCCGATACTATTAAATATTGTAATTAATTACTTGGATAATGGAGTAGTTAGTATGTTTATCAAATTTGCAGAGGACACCAAGCTGGGATGGGTTGCAAGCACTTTGGAGGACAGGATTAGAATTCAAAACTGCCCTGACAATTGGAGAACCGGTTTGAAATCAACAACATGAAGTTCAATAAAGACAACTGCAAAGTACGTCACTAAGGAAGGAAAAATCAAATGCAAAACTACAAAACGGGGAATAATTGGGTAGGTGGTAGTTCAGCTGATAAAGATCTGGTGGTTACAGTGGATCACAAATTGAATGAGTCAACAATGTGAAGGAGTTGTGGAAAAGGCTAATATTTGGGAGTGTATCGACAAGTGTTGTGTGTAAGACACTAGAGGACTGTCTTGCTCTACTTAGCACTGGTGAGGCCTCAGCTGGAGTGCTGTGTCTAATTCTAGGCACCACACTTTTGGAAAGATGTGGATGGACTGGAGAGAGTCCAGAGGTGACCAACAAAAATGATAAGGTTTAGAAAATCTGACCTCCGAGAAAGGGTTAAAAAAACAGGGCATGTTTAGTCTTGATAAAAGAAGAGACCTGAGAAAAGTCTTCAAATATGTTAAGGTCTGTTATAAAGAGGATGGTGATCAATAGTTCTCCATGTCCATTGAAGATAAAACAGGAAGTAACGGGCTTAACCTACAGCAAGGGTGATTTAGGTTAAATATTAGGAAAAACTTTCTAACTATAAGGGTGGTTAAGTTCTGGAATAAGTTTCCAAGGGAGGTCGTGGAATTCCCATCATTGGAGGTTTTTGAGAACAGACTGAACAAACACCTGTCAGAAATTGTTTAGGAGGTTTACTTGGGCCTGCCTCAGCACAGGGGACTGGACTAGATGACTTCTTGAGGTCCCTTCCAGTCCTCCAAGCAGTTAATGAAAATACTGAATTGTACTGGACCCAAGACAAACCCCTGTGATCTGATATGTCCCCCAGGTTTGACAGTGAACCACTGGATAACTATTCTGTGTATGGTCTTTCAACCAATTTTGCATCCACCTTATAGTAATTTCACTAAAGACCACATTTCCCTAATTTACTTATGATGTATGTAGCCTAACATCATGTTGGTTCTCTTTTGGCATTCATGAGTATTACACACCACCACCCTTCACCCACTTTCTTTCTCTCTGTCATCTAACTTATAATGAATATTCCATATTTTGGTTAGATATCTTCATATACATGCATGTTTCCTGAGACTGAAAAATATCTTCCACATCACAATTACCCAGTGAAATAATTTTAGCCTCCATTGTGACAATTACCTCTCCTGTTTTCATTTCATTTGGGGCAAGACTGTGACCAGCCACAGCACCTATGTTCAGGAGCCTCCCCAACCTTTTCATCCCCTGAACAGAACCCAGACACAATGCTGTCCATGGACTTCCCTGAGTTGCAAAGACTACTGCTTGCAGCACCACCAGTGGTGACAGCCAAGCTAAAAGATGTGGGGACTCACTTTTCTGCACACTTGTCAAGCTGAGCACATACTGCTCCCTCGAGCATGGGGAGCTCCAAGAGACATAAAACTCCTCTTGGTGGCAAAATGCTACCTGATGATCCCTTGGAGCACACAGGCTACAGCCTAAAAGGCACGAGTGAGTCTTTGGACATCAAATACTGTATTGTTTGATATGATATATTCATATTGAACGTGTGCATTTTCAGCTAAGTGATGCACAATTTCTTTCCTAATAAACCATTCCAATATGTTCTCTCAGACAGAATTCAGTTATTGGTCTGCAGTTAACAGCCTCTTCCTTGCAAGCTTTTTCAAAAATTGGCATATCATCTGCTTTCCTCCAATCACCAAGGATCTTTACTTTATCAAACATCATATAAAATAAAGATACAAGTGGCTCTGCCACTAACTTCTTAAAGAGGACCTGCAAAAGGTGAGTTACTTTCCCCACCTGTATAATGGGTATATATTTACCCACCTTTTTAGTATGCTTGGAGATCCTTGGATGAAAGGTGCAAATGCTTTATAAGTGCAAAGCATTATTCATGTTTATTATTAATTATTATTATTATTATTATTTAATATGAAAATACAAAAGTCAAACAGTTTCTGTATATTTTCTTATTATTTATATAGTGCCACAGGTATGCACAGTTTTTTACAGGTAAAATAATGAGAGTACAAGGAATTTAAGGAGGGTCTGAGTTCCTAACAAAAATATGTAATTTTTCATTAAAAAAAGCTGCCGTGCCAGACAAGCGGAGGGTAGAAAATATACCCTGCTTTCCCTCCAGTACAAGGAAAACTGAGTGAATGGATAATTAAAGACAGAATTATAAAACACCTGCATGAAAAATAATAGGATAGGGACAAACCAGCATGGCTTAAATAAGGAAAAAATATGTCTCTCCAATATAATAGAATTCTCTGAGAAGTGTCAACAAAATAATAGATAAAGGAGGACTGCATGACAATTTATCTGGACTTTCGAGAAGTCTTCAAAGTCACTCAAGAGACTATTCAGGAAGCTATGTGGGCATAGGTCAGTGAGCAGAAATTGGCTGAGAGTCAGAAAATAAAAAGAGTAGGGATAAATGATGAATTTTCAACCTGGCAAAAGTTAGCAGTGGGGTGCCCCAAAGTTCCAGACTAGAACCTGTGTTTTTTAAATCTGTATATAAAGATTCCAGGATTGGCACTGTGTGTCACTCTGAAGCCTAGAATGTCTGTTGAGTCAGTGTGAAGTGATGGAAACAGCTACAAGCATGGTTGAGAGCTCTGCTTTTTAGATTTATCATCTTGTTCAAACATCACTGAGATTTGCATTCTGTTACCGTTAAATTATTAAATTCTCAGCCATTTTGACTTTACAATCGACACCCTGAGACAGCATGGGGTTTCAGCTACAATAAGGCATGCAGCTATGCCATGCCAAGAGGCTTAGACCACTGTGATATCAAAGGTAACTCAACCAATTACCATCCTTACCCTATAGATAATTTGCATGTAACAATTTCATTGGTTGTTTGAGGGAGGGGGCGATCAAATAAGTTTGAAAACCACTGCTTTAAATTAACTGTAACCATTTTGGAAAAACAACTGAACATCAGTGTGCACAGATCAGTGAAAGCTTCTGTTTAAAGTGCAGTGGTGGTTAATAAAGCAAACAAAATGCTAAGTTGCAACAGAAAATTAATGCTGAAAAAGGTAATGATGCCATTATATAAATAGATGGCATGCCCTGATCTCTAGTTCTGTGTTCAGTTCTGGTCAACTATTTCTCAAAAAGGATGCAGTAGAAATTAAAGGGATACAAGAGATAGAAGGCCAAAATTATTAAAGGCCTGGAAAGACTTCTATATGAGAAGCCACTGTAATGTGCTAATAAAGTTTGCGGACAACACGAAGCTGGGAGGTATTGCCAATACAGAGAGGGACCGGGATATCATTCATGAAGATCTGGATGACCCTGTAAACTGGAGTAATAGGATGAAATTTAATAGTGAAAAAGTGCAAGGTCATACATTTAGGGATTAATAACAAGAATTTTTGTTATAAACTGGGGATGCATCACTTGGAAGTAACAGAGGAGGAGAAGGGCCTCAGAGTGTTGGTTGATCACAGGATGACTATGAGCCTGTGAAAAAAGCTAATCTGGACTTGGGATGCATCAGGCGAGGTATTATTTAAGCTCAGTACCAATGTGGACACAAGAACAAATGGATATAAACTGGCCAACAGGAAGTTTAGACTTGAAATTAGACGAAGGTTTCTAACCATCAGAGGAGTGAAGTTCTGGAATAGCCTTCCAAGGGGAGCGGTGGAGGTGAAAGACATATCTGGCCTCAAGGGATTAAGCTTGACAAGTTTATAGAGGGGATGGTATGATGGGATAGCCTAATTTTGGCAATTAATTGATCTTTGACTATTAGCAGTAAATATGCCCAATGGCCTGTGATGGGACACGAGATAGGGTGGGATCTGAGCTACTACAGAGAATTCTTTCTTGGGTGTCTGGCTGGTGAGTCTTGCCCACATGCTCAGGGTTTAGCTGATCACCATATTTGGGGTCAGGAAGGAATTTTCCTCCAGGGTAGACTGGCAGAGGCCCTGGGGGTTTTTCACTTTCCTGTGCAGCGTGGGGCACGGGTCACTTGCTGGAGGATTCTCTGCACCTTGAAGTCTTTAAACCACGAGTTGAGGACTTCAATAGCTCAGACATAGGTCAGGGGTTTGTTACAGGAGTGGGTGGGTGAGATTCAATGGCCTGCACTGTGCAGGAGGTCAGACTAGATGATCATAATGGTCCCTTCTGACCTTAAAGTCTATGAAACTTCTCCTAAAGGCAGGTTATTCTGTAATGTTGATTCTGGAGATTCTAGCCCTTCCTCTGAAGCATATGGTACTCTCCACTAATACAGATTGGATATTGGACTTCATGAAATTCTGGTTTGGCAGTTCAGATATTACACACAAATGGAGGATACTCTAAGGAGATGATAAATTTTTACTTATATAAAAATATGTGCCTGTTTCTCTGTAGTTTCTAAAGGGTTAACGTTAGGTGCAAACGCTACTGACTTGGAAAGGGTGTAAGATCTGGATGTGTTATCTTGGTAAGGGTGAATTTTAATGAAAAGGAAAGTTAAACACAAAGTCAAAGATGAGAAGCCACATATAATGGGAGTTAAGATTCATATTTTATAAACATAAATACGGAACAAGTGAGTTCAAAGGAACGTCTCATAACACCATACATCAGGGGAATGTGTTGCATAAGTCAACAGCAACATGCCCACGTGTTCACACTGGGACGATAAAAGACACTGAGTTATGTTGGGTAGGAGTCTGTGGGAGGAAATGAAGGTTTTGTTTTTGTTTTTATCAATGATCTTTATGGGAAGGCTTCTCTCTTTCATTTCATAAATGATGGCCTCTCAGAAACGCAAAAGTAGGGTTCCCTGGGTGCCAACTGGGCTGCTTTCTGTGGAGATGGTTTTATCAGGGAAGAGTCAGTTTTCTTTTTGGACCAAAGATGGAAGTTTAGTAAACAGATAAACCTCAGTACAGATGGTAAATGCAGTAGGAATTCCCAGTGCAGAGCTGACTGTGTTCTCACAGTCACTGATACAAATGCCTGCTGGAGCCAGTCTGCTGCATGTTATTGATGAGGACAAGCATCTAATTATTTCTATGCCTTACACTTTATGAAGTATTTCCCCCAGTAAGTGAGTACAAAGAACTATTCTAGCTGAAGGCGAGCATTACAGATTGGGGACTCTCCAAACAGGCAGCACATGCCACACCCATTTTCCTTCACAGACATGAGCACTAGATTAGGGCCCAAATAACTTTTCTACAGTTACCAGGGAAATGATTCCCCATGACAGTTACAACAGAAAAGCTTTGATGGGACTCTGTGGAAATGGCTTTTTCACAGATAGCTAAGTAAAAATATAATCGGGGTAGAGAAGGGAGGATTCCTCTCGCTATCATCCCTTCCCACAATTTGGTTTGCTTCTTTGTGGATAAATATAAAAGCTCTACCTTGCAAAAACAACGAGGAGTCCGGTGGCACCTTAAAGACTACCAGATTTATTCGGGCATAAGTTTTCGTAGGTATAAAACCCCAGTTCTGAAGAAGTGTTTTTTTAAACCAGGAAAGCTTATGCCCAAATAAATGTTAGTCTTTAAGGTACCACCGGACTCCTTGTTGTTTTTGTGGAAACAGACTAACATGGCTACCCCTCTGATACTTGGCACCTTCTACCTTGCAGTTACCATTCTTCTCAGCAGTGGACTAAATGGGACTCTCTTTAAAAGCCATCAGCAGTAGTTAGTCAGAGTGGCTGCTGTAGTCTGGCATGAAGCACTTGGTGATCTTCAAGGGTTGAATGTGAGGCCTCTAGAACCCCGCTACTCCCAGTCAGATGGTAAGGGTAATGCAACCAGAAATGCTGTTTTATTTTACTCCTACTCCCCTTCTTTATGGTCTTTAACCTGTTAACTTCTCCATTTCTGTTCTTCTCCTTCCTCACTCTCTTCCACTACTGTCTTCCCTTACTTCCCAGGGGTTAGAACTCTGTAGGCAGCAAAGTGAAACTTGAAGAAACCTGTAGCTACATTCTGTTACACCAAGGGGAAAATCATCAAAGTAAAAGAAAAAATGGTTACCTACCCTTTTGTCACTGTTGTTCTTCGAGATGTGTTGCTCATGTCCATTCCATTCTAGGTGTGTGCGCGACCATGTGCACAGTCATCGGAGATTTTTGCCTTAGTGGTATCTATAGGGTCGGCTGTAGCGCCCTCGAGTGGTATATTAGGTGCTGCCGACTCTACACCCTCTCAGTTCCTTCTTGCTGGCAACTCCGACAGAGGGGTAGGAGGGCGGGTAATGGAATGGACATGACAAACAAATCTCGAAGAACATTTACAAAAAGGTAGGTAACCATTTTTTCTTCAAGTGCTTCCTCATGTCAATTCCATTGTAGGTGACTCACAAGCAGTATCCTCGGAGTTTAGCAGCTTTAAGTACTGTTCTACTGATGTCAGCATCATCCCGGGCCTGCTGGCTAAGTGCATGATGGGACATGAACCTGCGGACAGATGACCACGTGGCTGCCCTACAGACGTCCTGGATAAGCACTTGGACTAGGAAAACTGCTGACGATGCTTGCACCCTGGTTGAGTGGGTGGTGACAATCGCCAGAGGTGGCACCAGTGCCTGGTTGTAGCAGCAACGAATGCAGGGAGTGATCCAAGAAGAAATTCTTTGAGTGGACACTGGACGACTTTTCATCCTGTTGGCCACCATGATGAACAATTGCGTCGACTTGCGGAATGGCCTGGTCCTTTCAATGAAGAAGGCTAGCGCCTGCCTGACATCTAGGGAATGCAATCTACACTCCTCCTCCAACTTATGCGGCTTTGGAAAAAAGACAGGTAAGTAAATGTCCTGGCTCATATGAAACTGTGAGACCACCTTGGGCAGGAAAGCCGGGTGTGGCTGCAGCTGGACCTTGTCTTTGTAGAAGACTGTGTAAGGCGGTTCCGAGGTAAGTGCCCTAATCTCGGAGACCCAGTGGGTGGAGGCCGGTCCCATGAGCCGTGACAGCACAAGATTCAGGTCCCACTGTGGAATGGGGTCCCTGACGTTCAGGTAAAGGCACTTGAGACCACTGAGGAACCTGGCAGTCATGTCCTGGGCGAAAACCGACCCACCCTCGAGTGGCGGACGGAAGGCCGAAATAGCGGCCAAGTGGACCTTGATAGATGAAAGGGACAGGCCTTGGAACTTGAGATGCAGAAGGTAGTCCAGGATCAAATGGAGCGAGGTCTGGTCGGGCTGAATACTTTTAGCCGAGGTCCAATAAGTGAACTGCTTCCATTTGGCCAGGTAGGTCACTCTGGTGGAGGGCTTTCTGCTGCCTTGAAGGACCTGCTGGACAGCAACCAAGCACTCCTGCTCCTCTGTATTTAACCATGCAGCAGCCACACCATCAGGTGCAGCACCGCCAGGTTCAGATGCAGAAGACTACCGTGGTTTTGGAACAGCAGGACTGACCTGAGCTGCAGCCGTAACAGAGCAACCACCGAGAGGTCCAGCAGCGTGCCGAACCAGTGCTGGTGCAGCCAGGCCAGTGATATGACAATTACCGTCACCCTGTCCTGCTCGATTTTCATGAGGACTCTGAGAATCAGCGGCACCGGACCGAAGGCGTATAAAAAAGCCCCTGACCACGGGAGCAGAAAAGCTTCTGACAGGGAGCCTCTGTCGATCCCCCAAATCAAGCAGGAAACATGGCATTTCTTGTTCTGTCTGGACGCGAACAAGTCCACCCAGGGAGTTCCCTACTTCTGGAAGATGAAGCTGGTCACCTCCTGATGGAGGGACTATTCGTGGCGAGACAAGAAGATCCTGTTGAGGCGATCTGCCAAGGCATTCCTGGCCCCGGGGAGGTGTGCGGCTATGAGATGGATGGCGTGTTGTACACAGAAGTTCCAGAGCTGGAGGGCTTCCTGGCAAAGTGCAGATGACCTGGTCCCACCTTGCCTGTCGATACAGAACACAGCTGCAGTATTGTCTGTCAGGACCTGGACTACCCTGCTTTTTATGTGAGGTAGGAAGGCTTGATAGGCCAGGTCAAACCGCTCTGAGCTCCCTGACATTGATGTGTAGGGAGCGATCGTGACTCGACCAACAACCCTGCATGCTGAGATAGCCCAGGTGGGCTCCCCACACCAGGTCTGTGGCACTGGAGACGAGGGTCATGGATGGGGATGGAGCTGTGAAGGGAACCCCCTCCAACACCAATGCAGGATTCTGCCATCATGTGAGTGATGACAGTAGGTGTATGAGGAGTCCCAGGGGAGCCAACTGAGGTCACTCAATTAGGGTGAACTGCAAAGAATAGGGCAGACAATACCCAAAGCTGGATATTTCAGCTGGTGTAATATTCCAATACTTAGATTTACCAAGTCAGCACAAAACAGCTTCTATATTACCTCACTGGTTGCCAAGAAGCCAACAACACAGTTCACTTGCAGTAACCCAGCCGTAGGCCTCCACCTAGACACCCAAGTCAAATATGAGGAGGATTACTGAAAATTTTATACATCACATAAAAAACTTCTAACAATTTCAAAGGATCGGATACATTACCTCCCAGGTTAATGAATATTCTAGAACTTACCCAAATACACGGTTACAACCAATTATTATTAACTAAACTAGAATTTATTAAAAAAAGAAAAGAGAGTATGGTTAAAAGATCATTATACATACAGACTTGAGTACAATCTTGAGATTCAGATTCATAGCAGAGATGGTGAGCTTTGTAGATGCAAAGAGTTTTTTCAGAAATAGTACACAGGTTATAGTACAATGTTTACATTCAGGGTGGTCCAGTCAGCGCTGGGATCTCAGTCCCTATGGCTTAGGCTTCCGCTGCATGAAACCTCAAGCAGATCTGCGATAAACAGGATCAGGACCCACGCCATTTTTTACACAGTTTCAGGCCTTCTTTGACAGCTTGGAGTCCTTCGGCGAACAATAGGCATTCATGGGAACTTTGAAGTGGACCCATTTCCTAAGCATCATCGGTAATTATCCACACAGATTAACATAAGGCAATTGCCTGTTTTTCCACCCTTCACAGATGATTTCAAAGAGAGATGATATCCTATGTTTCCAGTTATTTAAATGTTAAGATGTCCTCTTGATCTCTGAATTAACAGAATACAGCATAGACAGGGACTGTTTGATTACATTGTTGACCATTACCAATATATATGTAAATATACAAAAACACAACATTATCTCCCCATATGTCTTTAAGGGTTGAATTTGAGTCATTTATCCTGCAGGACCCTAACCCTAACCCTTTCCGGTCATGCGTTACAGTGTGGTCTGGGACCCTGACCATAATGTCCATACTGTGTCTGCTAGGGACGTAGACTGATACCAGCCACGCCTGCAGGGGCCTGAGGCAGAGCCATGTGTGCCGGACCATGTAAGTGCAGGTCACCATGTGGCTCAACAATCGTAGGCACGTGTGAGCACTGGTGAGAGGCTGGGTTTGTATGCACAAGATCATGTCTGCTATGGTTTGGAACCGAGCTTCAGGGAGGAAGGCTCTGGCCTGAGTAGAGTCGAAGACCGTTCCAATTAACTCTGTGTGTTTTACAGGCATTAAGGTTGATTTTTTTCTCGTTTATCAACAGCCCCCGGTCATGACAGATGGAGCAAACTGCAGGGTGTAGCCCGAAGATATTACGTCGAGCATCCAACGGTCCGAGGTCAGCCACGACCAGGATGATCGGAAGGGGCACAGGCGGTTGAGGAAAGAGTAGGGGGGTGGACCCTGGGAAGTGACTGGGGCACCGTCCTCAGGGGCATCCTCAGAACACCTGCTTCTGGCTTGCTTGGCCAGAAGACCCAGGCTAGACGAAGGAATGGGAAGACAAAGGGTGACGCCATTTAAATCCTTTGTCTCTGTCCTTCTTTCTGTAGGAGGTGGACCGGGGGACATCCCAGGACCAAGATGGAGGCAGAGGTGACAGGGGACGGAAATGCTTTCTAGCCTGCTGAGGGGTGTGAAGGCCCAAAGAATGGAGGGTGGCACGGGAGTCTTTAAGGCCATGAAGCCATGCTCTGGTCAGCTCCAAAAAGAGCCCTGCTCCCTCAAATGGAAGGTCCTGAAAGGTAGTTTGCATCTTCTGCTCAAAGGACAGCTCAGAGGACTATAACCAGGAGCTGTGCCTCATGAGTGACCACCACAGAGGTGACTACCCTGGTTGCCGAATCCGTAGTGTCCCAGACCATCTGAAGGGTGCCTCTCACCACTGCTTTGCCCTTGTCCACCAAGGCGGTGAACTCCTGGGCTCGGTCCTGTGGGAGGCCCTCCTTAACCTTGCTGATGGAGTTCAACAGGTTGAAGTTGTACCTGCCTAGCAGGGCCTGAGAGTTAGACACCCAAAATTGCAGGCTGGCTGTCGAATAAATTTTCCTGCCAAACAAGTCCAGCCTCTTGGCATCTTTATTTTTTGGCGTGCCACTCACCTGTCCCTGCCTGTCCCTTTCATTGACAGTGGACACAACCAGAGATCCTGCTGGAGGGTGGGTGTACAGGGACTCAAATCTCTTTGCGGGGACATAGAACTTCTTTTCTACCTTGTTGGAAGTAGGTGGAATGGAAGAGGGGGTCTGCCACACAGATGTGGCAATTTTAATGACCCCTGGGTAGATCGGCAATGCAACCTGGGCCGGGGTGGAGGAGGGTCTAACATTAAAGAGGTCATCTGACTCCTCTGCTAGTTCCTTGACCTCCAAGTTCAGGTTGGCAGCCACCCTTCTGAGCAGGGCCTGGTGCTCCTTGAAGTCATTGGAGGGGCTATTCGTTTGCAAGGGGCCAGCCACCGCTTTGTCCGGAGACGACAAAGATGACTGCACAGCAGGGGAAGGAGCAGTTTCCCCTTGCTTGTCCAGGAGTGGCTCCTTGGGCGTTGGGGCCCACTGTGTTGCCTGCACATTGACTTCAGTACTGTGTTCCGACTCATGTGCTGGCTGTGCTGGGGGCAGCTTGTCCAATGCAGCCTGGGAGGAAAGGTGGCAGTACGGGACCAGCATAACAGGTATACCCCATGGGTTTCAGTACTGCCATTGAGCGGGCCATTGCCCCTGCCTTCACACCACCATCGCCGTAGGAGCCATGCTGGTCTTGCGGGCCGGTAGTGATCTGCCTTTTATAGGTGAGGGACTGAGCTTCCCTTCAGGCTCAGACCATTGCCCTTCCAGTGACCAGAGCAGAGCTGTAGATGCCTGAGTCTGCCAACTGACCCTCGTTGGCGACCGGTAAGGAGAAGGTGATGACTGGTGCCTGCCTGAAGAGCGATACTGGGGAATTGGAGACCAGTGCTGTGACCAGGAATGATCCCATACCGGGGGGAAATTGATGCCTGGGAGACTGCCTAGGCAATGGTGATCTGCACAGTGGTGAACTCTGGCAAGAGGCCAGACGGCACCATGGGTATGAGAATTGGTGTTACGACTCAAGTGTCCCGTGCCTTGCAGGCGGAGACCTTGGCATCAGGGACCTGTGTCTTCTAATCTGGGACTGAGGCTGCGGTGCCAGGGTCCGAGGCCGGGGTGATGGGGACCGATGCCTGCAGTCCAGTGATCAGGGATGCTCTGCTGCTTTAGGGGGCAATCCCATAACTGACCCATAGATGCCGGGGCCTTGGCCAGGTCTGTTGCCTGGCTTGGCGTCTTCAGTGTTGATTGGCCTGCCTCCTCTTTGGCTGCTGGGCCCGCTTCGGGCACAGATGACCCTACTAGGGGCTGGGACTCCCTGCCACTCCCAGGAGTTGGGGATGGGACCCTGGCTGGACTAGGGGGTCCCACTGCAGCGATACTCCCAAGCAGCTCCGAGGTGGGCATGTGGCCTGACACAGGTCTTTTGCAAAGCCCCCTTTTTCTGCGGTGCTGGTGGGCCAGTCGACTTCAACTGCTTCTTAGGCACCGAGAAGGGGGAACGGTGCTGGGAGGGTTCTGGTGCCGGTGGTGCGCTGCGTGCTGACGCTGAGATTCTGGGTGTAGAGTCTGATCGAGAGGGCTCCGAGGTCAGATGAAACGCAGCCTCCAGGAGGGCCCTCAAGTGGATATCCCGCTCCTTCAGAGTTTGAGGGCAAAAGTTTTTGCAGATCCTGCATTTATCCTTTCTGTGGGACTCCCCCAAAGCACTTTAAACAGCTCTCGCGGGGGTCACTAATGGGCATTTGCCAGTTGCACGATGAACATGGCTTAAACCCTGTGGAACGGGACATGCCTCATTCCGGGACATGCCCCATTCTCAGGCAAGGTCTCAGCTGGGATTCTAACTCCTAAACAATTATTCTAACACTTAACTTAAAGGTCTAAGTACCTATCAACTATGAACAAAGGAGACTGAACAATGGACTGTAAGAACAGCTAACACTCTTGTGATGCAAGACAAGGAGGCACAACCAAGCATCATGGGTGGTAAGAAGGAACTGAAAGAGCATAGGGTTGGCAGTGCCTAATATACCAACACATGAACACTCAAGAGGGTGCTACCGCCAACCCTATGGATACCGCTAAGGCAAAAATCTCCAACTATGCACATGGGCACGCACACACCTAGAATGGAATCGGCATGAGCAAGTGCTCCAGACAGTCTGTGACAGGGTGGACTAGGCCCTGAGGCCCCTGCTGGAGACCAAACTACCTCAGAAAAGGGTAGTGGAGAGGGTCCTCCTAATTGCTTAGAGAGGCAGCATCAGACACAGCCAATCAGGAAAGAGGCTGCAGGGATCAGCCGATCCGGGTCCAGCAGGCTTGTATAAAAGGAGCTGAGGGACAGAGTCAGACTGTGGGATCAAGAGGTGCTCCTGGCTGGCTGCAGGGGCTGAAAGAAGCTGGACAGATTAGTTGCTGTCAGGGACAGTGAGAGCCAGAGAACAGTTCTCTTGGTTCTCTCCTGGGACTAAGCAGGTAGTTACTGGCAGGGACCAGGGGAGCGAGGAAGGAGCTGCTGGCTGGCTGCTGGGACTCAAAGATGGGCTACAGGGAAGTGGCCCAGGGAACCATAGAGCAGCAATTAATAAAGGGACAGAGCATGAGGCTGCTATACTTAAAAGGTCCCAGGGTTGCGACCCGGAGCAGTGGGTGGGGCTGGGTCTCCCCACCACCCTCCAGACACTAGGGGAAGTGGCTACGCCCTAAGGAAGAGAATTAGAACTGTGGCAACCCAGGGAATGACTCAGCAGGGAGCTGTGGTCAGTGAAGTGAGTCCAAGAGGGATGGCTCAGCAGGAAGGCTGGGATCACTGAGGACTCAAGGAGATGCAAGGAGCCCCCAGGGAGGAAGCCATAGGAGGGCTGTTCAATACCAAAGTAGGAACCTTGCAACCCAGCTGGACCATATGAGGGTACCCTGACGGGCCTTGTTGGACTGTTAAAGACTGAGCCCAGTGCTTAAGGACGTTTTGGACTGTGTACCCCGGAAGGGGCTTGTTTGTTATGTACATCAACAGAGTGTGACTCAGCCAGAGGGCTGAGTCACCAAAGACTTGCCTGACAAGTGCAGCGGCTGACAGAGGCACCGTGAGCGGAGGAAAAAACTGCAGGCACAAATGCACTCAACCAGGGGGCTCTTGCATGAGGTGAGTGCAAACCATTACACCATCTAACTTCAGTCTCTGGTCAAAAGTAAAGCTTTGCCATCACAAACATGAAGACTGTGATGCAGTATTATATAGTTTAAAGACATACAAGTGAATCTTAAAATAAAATTCATGGGGCAGTTAAGCTTTCACAGAATTTATTTAGACTTAAAAGGAGGTTATGTTTTCTTTTGGTCTGGGCAAAACAGCTGTGGGGGAAGCACCACAAGAAGATGATCTACTGCTGTGCAGCTGGAAGTATGGCTGGCAGGGTCACAAGATGACTGCCCACAGCCATTTGTCCATCACAGCATTCTTTCATCTGTTCCCAAGAAAGGAAATTGCCCCAGGAGCATGGGGACAAGACACTAAGACTGAGGAGGGCTGCAATTCTGCAAACAAACAATTTAAAGGAGGAGTCATGAGCACACATATTCCCAATGAGGGAAATCTGCAACTTGCCCCTATTAAAAATCTTGGCCAAGAAAGATAGCAACAACCTTTTTCAAGCAGAGTAGGATGGCAATCTTTAAGATATGCTATATCCATCAGACCTTAACTCAGAACTTCCACTAGAGATGAGAAAAGCTGTTTATTGTTCTTATTTTGGATGATAGCTCTGTTATCCATGTCATGAGCTGAAGAGATCTCCTGTCTGTCATAATGTCCTGAACAAGGCAATAAATAAGTCCAAGAGTATTATGCAACTTCGAAGAAACCAGCAGGCACATAACAAAAAGCCAGAAAATTGTAGACCCAACATGTATTCCGACCTTAGAATCTTGGCTTCTATTAGTTAATATTTATATATTTTCAATACTATCCCCAGAGGAACATTACTCCCGAGGTAGGAAGAACATCTCTTGCATGAGGTAGTGACTCCAAATTTCCATTAGAAGAGGTATCCCACAGTAACTATTTTCCCCCAGGAGCTAGAACAATTATTAAATATAATTAGGAACGGAAGATGGGAGAGACTCTGAACTCCTCCACAAAAGCCCCTGTTGGGTGAATAGCAATGATTGGCCTCCATAATCTTCCTTTGTTTTCAAGGCCTCTGGCTTGCACAGGCATACACTGAACTACTTTTTTATCGGTCTCATGAGGCTGTAAAGAGTAATGCATGTTGTATTTTCAGAGACTTTTTAAAGTTTTGGGAGCTTCCGATAAAATCTGAAGCAAGTATCCCCTTTCTCTGAGGAGGGAGAGGCCTTAGGTTCTCATCTTCTGCAAGACTCCAAATGAGCCCCAATATAGATAAGATCTCCAAGTCTATGCTTTCTGGACATATCAAATCAGGATGCATCTCGTCAGCAAAAAGCCTTTATTATTTTTCCAGCGTTAGCTGAAGACTGGGGAAAGCCCACTTGTACACTAATACCAAACTTGCTATCCCAGGCAGTAAAACCACCCTAGGAAATAGAGAGGAGCTGAGGTAGATCTTAGACAGCATCCCTTTAATTCTTGGTTCTTTTCCCAGGGTTCATGCTCCACTGATGCACTGCACTGCATATCTGGGCTTCCTTCAGCCTACTGTAAGAAAACCTTTACACCTAGTTGAGTTGAAAGAGTGGGATCCTACAGTAGCAACCTATATAATTCAAATTCCCTAAGCATAGGCAGCAGAGGCAGAGAAATGAATGCAGACCTTACCCCTGCAATGGTAGGCTACAGCTTTCAATGGCACTACAAACATTTTCTCTGCTATCTTTTAGCTGTTGGCCCATAACTGATCCAAGGAGAGGCTCCAAACAGAAATGACAAAGCTCAGCAGAGCTGCAACTACTGCTATTGTCCTCCCACACTGCAGCGTGGGAAACCAGTTTTGGAGGTTCCAAAACATCTGAAGTTGTATAATGTAAAGAGCAAAAGGGAATAAGTGATCGATACCACATTGGAAAAAAGTAAGAATGCAGACAGTGGCTTCTACTGGAAACATGGACAAGCACTTAACTGTACCATCACTAGAGGGTGCTGTGTCATTATAACAGTTGCATTCTTGCTCCCAAACCATGACGTTTTTACAGCCAAAAAAATATGGGTATGGGTAAAGTTACATGAAACCTAGAAGAACACATATTAACAGCTCTTCCTTCCCCAACTAGTAGTCCCATGATTTTTAATGAAACACCAAATAATAGCTATAGAGGCGTTAATGATAAATGCAACTACTCCAAATGATAATTCATGCCTGCCCAAGAGATGGAAAATAAGATTGGATTGTTATCAATTTTTGACTTACTAAACTGTTATAATAATTTGATTAATACTGGTTTACTGGCTAAGGGTTGAGAATCATTCCTCTCCCACTTAGGATTTTAACTTGCAAAAGGGAAGTGGAGGAGCAAGTCTCAAGTTTCAGCCAGCAAGCAGAGATGGGATGGGAAAAAAGAAAAAAAAAAAAAAAAAAAGAAGAGAAAAGAGGCCCAACCAATAGAAATGATCATACAAAGCCCACTTTCAGGTGACTCGTGTCACCCTAATGTCAGTCCTCCTTTAATCACTTTTACTGTAGCAGAAAGGGAAATGGGTGAAGCTTAGTCCTGGGATAGAATTGGTGATCAAATTTATTCAAGCAAATAACTTATAAAAATATTGTGATAAATTGTTCCATGGTTGCCCCTCTGAAAAAAAAGGAGGAACAATACACTGGAGAGAAGAATGGGAAATCCATTTAGGACATTACAGTGGACAGCAGTAAAAGGGAATTAGGTGGTTAATAAAAGATCTTTAGCGTATGAGTATCTTCTCTGTGGACCATTTCCATTTACTATTACATTCAGTCCCATCATTCCAAGACATGGAATAATCTATTAATTTAATAAACCACAGTGGTTTTTAAAATAAAAACTATTATACTAGATGCCAGATTGCAAGCCCCTTACTCACACTGGTAAGAAGTTACTCACGAGTAGTTCCACTGAAGTCAATGAATTTGTATAAATAACTGCTCACCGATGTTAGTGAGGCGCTCACAATCTGTCTCTAAGTAAAAACAGGAAAGTCAGATGTGCCTAAGAGACATGGATTTTTTAACTTGGATCATAGTCAGGAATCTCTGGTGTGGGTTGTGAAGGGGATATATCACATTTATGTCTTATAGTGATTTTCATACACCCTGATTTTCTTAATTATTTTGTGCATGTTGACAGTTACATTAGAAGTTTGTTTAAAAGACAGATATAAGTGATTCTTTTTTAGCTTTGCATGGGACTAAAGAACAACTTTTCAGTTTACAGTTCAGTCTTGTAGAAGCTTATGATATGCAAAATACTAGCAGTAATTTTTTAAAATGGTGGTATGCAGTCCAAGAGACAATAATTAGTTACTGACTTCAAGGATCCTGTTAGGCTGCATCCTGTAATACTTTCCACTTGCAAAGAACTCAGCCAGTGCAGATCAGTTACATCATTTTCAGTCAGTTATGGCACTGACAGTCAAAGCTGTCTCTTTACAGTTTAAAGAGAGACTGGTGACTGACTTAATCAGTCGATTTAAAAAAAAATTTAAGATGATTATTATGGGCCAGAGACCACTATCTTTATGCACACTGAATAATATCTTATTTCATGAGCAGTCTGATACAAATGGGACTACTTATGGAATAAGGTCCTACTCATTGTGAGAAAGAATGTAAAAACTGGCTCTAAATATCTGTATTAATAAACCATCATAGCAAGGAATTTCTCCACATCCCTTTTGGAGTTCTTAAGGTTCATATTTCTTCCACTCTACACCTATGAAGCCTTGAAGCCTTGCGTGGCAGCAATGTTATTTCTGTCAAAAGACCTGGCATAGGACTTAAAGTGGGGAACTCTGTGAAGATTTAAAACATGTTACCTAACTCCTCTGTACCACTCTAGATACTATAGTGACAAGCACACTTATAAATGCTTAATCAGTCAGTTTCTTCATCTGCAAAAGCGGGATAATAATCCTTACTTATCTTTGTAAAGTATTTTGAGACATAGGCCTTGATTTTCAGATGTGCTAAGCATTCACATCTCCAAATGACATCAACAGGAGCTGCAAGTACTCAGAATCTCTGAAAATCAGGTCCCTACTGTAGAAAAGTGCTATTAAATACTAGGTATTATTATTTATCTTTTGGAGCTCATCAACACTGCTTTAAGAGTGAAATTTGCCCCGATGCAGAGGACCAGCACAAGGTCTAAGTACTATGTACAAGAATCTCCTTAGCTTTCCCCCCAGAGGGTAAGAGACGCCAGACATGCCCAGTTATCTACATGCAAGGTGGGGGGTGGACATATATATAGGTTCCTGTTTCTTAATCCTTGTAAGGGGGAACCATGCCCTTTGCAGGCCTTCTTAAGTCTCTTCTGATGGGGACTCAAAAGGAAAATTAAATATTTCAGTGTACCCAAGAATAACTTCTTCCTGGGGCCAACAGTACCTTCTTAGTTCTGGGCTATCTGCGCAGCAGATTGCAAGGAGTCCTTCCAGCTGGGCTGCTGAATCTGGCCCACTTTGTCAGGCTTTCCATGGGAGTTTGCTGGGCTCCCCACAGGTCCTGGATGGAGATCTCCTGGACAGTAGTTCCCCCTGTGGCTTCAGTTTCCTGCTCAGGGTGATCTCTCTCCCCTGCTGACTACAGTTTCCTCTTTTTTAAAGGCCTGCTCCCTACAATACATAATTGACAGGGCCAGAGGAGCAGGGCTAGTCCTGCACATAGGGCGTCTCTGGCACTTTTGTCATCCGTGTGGGGTCTATACACCCCATCACATTGTATTTGGAGAGCTTACGGGGTTAGTAATGGTATATAGACTTTGCGCTGAACTTCTCTACATTCATGCCCAATTCTGATAAATCTAGATATTCACTTGAACTTTTAATTAAAATTTGAAAAGTGACATGTCTGCCCACCACACCTGCAATGAGTGCTCCAATTGTCTGGGTAGGCTTCTGGCAGGATCATTAACATTTTATTACAAAGACAAAAAAGATTCTCAGTTCCTCAGCCATGGTAACATGTCTATCTGCTCCAGTGGAAATATTCTATTGTAAACAAAAATGCTCAGACAACTAGACATTTAACGCTTAATTTCAGAAAAGACTCTCATCTTGAGAAACAGAACATCCGAAGGACAGTACCACTACCACAGCTCGGGGAGGAAGTGCTTTCTAACAAACAACAGCTGAATAAAAATGCAACTGCAGTCTCATTTTGGTCAAAACAAGAACCTCACAGCTTCTTCTTACAGTCTTGCTCAAATAACTACATTCTAATGTGAAAAGAGATGTAACTGGGAACAGTTACTAAACTATACACCAGCAGGTCTCACTGTAGTCTCTGAGGCATTTGCTAATTGTCTATGGAGAGCTCACTGGTCACATGATGCCTGCCCTCCTCTTGGTTTCCATCTGCTAAATCGCATTCAAAGGAAACTAAAAATACAATACTTTACTAACATAAACAATTGCTGTAGCTGCGGCAGGGATGTTATATGATCACAAATGGGAGGGGAAGTCGGTCCATGCAATCAGAAATGGGAGGAGAGATGTCCATGAAACAATCTCTCTATTAAGTTGTGAGCTATGTTGTGAAAAAAAGTTTAAAAATCTCAGTTCTTTACATTAAACATCACATATAGAAAGAAGCAGATGAACAGCACTTATCTGTAAAATGAATAGGAAGCAGAGATGCATCTTTGGTAAAACATGAAGTCCCTCACTTTACAAGCCAGTCACACTAAAGATGACTGTGTTATCATAAATCAATAAAAGCAAGACAACTAATGGCCCGTTTTATGTTGACACTGTGCTCAGTACCTGAGTATCTCAAGCTCCGCCAGCCCCTTTATTGTCATGATCTTTTAGGTTGTTGAATAAAGCTGTCTTACCTTCTTCAAGGCTGATACTCAGCAACACTTTCAGATTGCTGGCGGTTGTTTTCTGACTGGGGTTACATTTTAAATCTTCACTGGGTCAGATTCTGATAATTATCATGCATGTAATTTTTCACAGGCTTGAATTAAGTTGGTGGTTTTATTTCAGCTGCTTATTAGTAGCAGCTCTTCAAGGTTCTAGTTGAAAGAAGAGAGTTTCCTGGAATATCAGACAGCAGCGTTTCACTGGTACTACTTACTCTGTTGTTTTGTACACATCAGAGTACAGCCCCGCCTTCTGGTACTTCTTCTTTGGGGGCCTAGGAGCCTTTTTCTCACGCTGGGTAAAAGTAGGCAAATGCTGCTCAGTGTTTTCAGATTCATGTGCCTTCCCTATGGCTTCAAGGTGACTAGGTGATTCAGTTGATGTCTCAGAAAAGCTGGAAGAAAATGTAAAGATGAACTTATTTCACCAGTATTATTCTATATTGTACAAAGAAGCCCAACAAAGAAGTCTCTGAATGGCCAGATGACTTTATCATATTAAAACTTTTTTTTGCCAATTTTTGCAACTGAGACAGGATATTTTACAAGTAACAATTAACTTTGTACAAAAACAAGAAATCAACTTTATTGGAGTGTAAAGCACAAAGTAACTTAAATATCTGTTTTATATATGTATAATCATAAACAAGTGTCTAGCAGACTGTGCATGTATATACAAATAGGCACATATGCTCACACCATGTTACTAAATTTCTCCAGCCTACAGAGAGAAATATTTAAAACTTTAGAACTAATTTCATTTCAACGTAAATTCATTTTTGGTTCTGGAAACAGTAAGCTGTTTGTTAACAAACTGAGGAAGTTATTCAGCACTCCTCCAGAATTTTAAGATGGTTATTTTCCTCATAGTCATGAAGACCTAGGGCTTGATTCTCTCTCATTTATACTAATATATATCAGAAGTGACTCCACTAAAGTCAATGGGACAACCCCGTGTTGGTGAGTGTAACTGAGGGTATGTCTACTCTGCAAATGAAGGTGTGACTGCAGTGCAGGTAGGCATACCCATGCTAGCTTTAGTCTAGTTAGCATGGGTAACAGTAGCAGCGAAGACACAACGGCACAGAACCCAGGGTGGGCCAGGAACTTGAATACATACCCAGAATGTCCACCAAAGCCTGCACCGCCACATCCATACTAACAATGTTACTTACGCCAATTAGATTAAAGCTAGAGTGGGTACACTTACCCGTGCTGCAAACACCCCTTCATTTATGGTGTAGACGTACCCTGAGAGGATAATCAGGTCCTTAGTTTCTAAACAGGGCTTGACGTAGTCTCTATGAAATGCCCTGATGATGGAATAATATTCAATTGTTATAAAAACTGGGTATTAAACATAGGGTATGTCTACACTGCATGCCACTGGTATGTAGGGTATTTTTTGCTACATGCTGTGGTGAAAAGCAGGCTGCACTCATGCTGCAGTATCTAGCTACACACATCAGGGAAAGACTTAGCAAGGTGGAGGCAGCAGCGAAAGGCTCTGTCAGCAGGAAGCTGCCAGAGCCTTTGTACACTGCCTCCTTGCTCCCAGAGTCTTTTCCTTGCTGCTGAAGCCTTTCCCTGTGGCAGAGAAAGACTCCAGCAGTGGGGAGGCAGCAAGACATCACATTGCTAAAAATAGCAGTATAGACAGGTGAGGCATTGCTTGGGTGCGTAGAGTACATACCCACAGGGTTCCTATTTATACCCGGACTAAAGGGCACGCAGTGTATGTACTCCACTCACCACCACAAGGAGTGTGCAATGTAGATGTGCTCATAATGGTCTTATCCACACCTGACCCATTTCAGAGTTCTCTATTTTGATGGGCTTGGTCTGCAACCCCATACAATATAGACTACTTTAAGCTTTGTTTCTAAAGCTATTGTAAAAGTAAGAATGGCAGCTTGCTGCTGCATAGGTTGAATTATTAGCTAATGAATGTCTGAAGCAGATGCTGACCCAGTACGGCCATTCTTATGATGTTATTTTAAGCAATGCAAAGTCTTGCTACCTTAAGAATCAAATAAGGAGCAACTTGTGATCTGTGGTGTTATATACAAACGCTAACAGTAAATACTGCCTGGCCAACACATCCTGGACCAGTGAGGGGAAAGTTCTACCCATATCTTACTGAGGGATACAGAGAAATACTGGCACTGAGATTTGTCCCTCTGTTGGTGAAGACTAACTGATGTAGAATTTAGCTTTCCCACATAAAGGAATTAGGTGGAGCTGTTGAAGTGCCATGGTTATGACAGGGTTCTATTTTGCACTTAAAAAAGAGTTCAACCTCTTTTTTTTGTATGAAAAAGACAGTATATCTGCTCCAATTTTTCTGTACATAACTTCTGTATAAAACTTATATTTGAAAATCCTCAGAAAATTCATCTGTTAATTTTTGGTTTCTAATCAGTTTAAAATTGGCCTAAAAAGTTCACATTACTAAGTTTCACGATAATTTGGGCCCCTCTAGGATAAAAACTAAAAACACATTTTTAACATTCTACAATGAGAGTTTGGAGGTCTGGGGTAAATGTAATTTGTAGTTAATTAAACACAAACAATTATTAGCATTATTTGTCATAATTTAATCTTTATTTTCTGCAGTTAGCTGATGAAAATAATGGTTTATGTTATCTACTTCCACTGTCCAGTGCAGTATGTGGACACCTTTTTGAGCAGTTTAGGAAAAGAGTAAAACTACCTTTTGACATATGCCCCCAGTTATGTTCCCTGCATCTGAAATTGGGTTATGCCCACCTTCCAGCACCCTCTTCCCCAAACATAAGTGGGCATGATTTTCCAGAACTGTGCAGAATAGAGAGTAAGGAAAAGTTTGAGGCAAATGTGGTCTGTTTGTGGTGGTAAGTTTGGGGAAGGAGGTACTGGAAAAGTGGTATTCCTTTTGGGGAAGAGTTATATTTGTGGTCATCATCATAGCCTATCACTTCATTGTCTGTGATGTACAGTGACTGCTCTAGTGGTAAGGTGTATGCCTTAAATTTTCTTTGCTTCTTGGTTTTATGTTGGGTATGTCGTATACAGATCGTCCTTAACTGACACAAAATGTAGTGGTTTTATATATTAATTTATATTGGGCATATGCCACACTTGAAGAAAATTCAAGTCAAAGACCTCCCTGATGCATGGAACTGTTATTTTCACTTCTTCACTGGGTGGTGTAGGGACAATCTTTGTTATAACCTTTCTGTCACCTGAACTGTCAACTATAATTACAATAGCCTAAAAATATTCTTTGCTAATCAGTCAGACAAATAATTTCCATTAATTGCTCCATCTGAAGCACAAGCCCAGAAGGAGAATAGGTTTCTCCAAGATTTTCTGTATCCAGTGTTTGCAAGTCTGAATGTTAGAATTACTGTACTTTAGATGTCCTCTCATTTTGGTGAGTCATATTCAATAGTTTAAAGATCCTATCTGAGATACCTTAAAGAGTGCTGATTTTAAGAAAGCGTTGGGCACCCCCCTTCTGAAAATCAAGTCCCTTTAAGGTTTCTCAAATTGGGCACCCTAATATTGAGGCACCCCAAAACAAAAGTTACTTCTAAAAATCTGAAAACCTAACTCCCTAATGGCAGTTCCTCCAGGTCCAGGCTGAAGCACACTGGTAGAGCAATGAATGGGAAATGTATCTATTTAGGTACTTATATGGCTTTCATCATCATCATATCTGAAAGCATTAATTAATTTTATCCTCAGAGGCAAGTTTTATCCCTATTTGTAAATCTGAGGCACAACACAGATTCAGTAATTTGCCCAAGGTTACACAAGAAATCCACGGCTGAGCCAGGAATTTAACCCAGGTCTCCTAAGTCCAAATTTACCAACCTTTCTCCCTACAGAGCTACTGCTGCCTCCAGTACTATAGAGAAGAAAATTACTTTGATATTAGGGCTACTGATTTAGCACTTTTAATGAACACTAAATTCACTTTAACAAAAAACAAAATTTAAAAAGAAGTTATAACTTAAAAATAGCACACGCTGATTCCCTCTGAATTGATTCCCTCCGTCAGAGGGATGCACCTAGCAGTGTATGTAAGATGGGGGATGGAATAGTTGAAGTTCTGGAGAAACACATTTCCTACAGGTTTCAATTGCCAATTCTTTGAAGGTACAGAAATGTAAAGGAATTACCTTTTATTACTCTCCTGCTCATCTTCTGGTACAGACTTCTGTTTTTTCCTGGCCTGTTCCTCTGTAAGCCATCTCTTCCTCTTCCACCCTTTTCTGTGCTCTGCATTCAAGTTCACACTCTGTACTACAGCTTCGATTACATCTGTGATAGTATCAGGTCCAAGGTGTAAAGTGTTGCTCTCTTTCCTTCCCTCTAACTCCTGACTGACAAACCGAGCTGCCTGGAAAGCCTGCATTGAAACTACAGCCTGTAGTGGGTATTTCCGGGGCCTGCCTGGCTTGCGCTTCACAAAGTTATTCCCTGTCCGTGACTGCCTTTGCAGCTTTTTGGCTTTTAGAATTTTATTGACGTGGTCCAGATTTTTCTTGGTTGCCAAAATCTTGTTGTAACTACACATTTTTCTAGCCTGTCGCTGCATAGCTTCAACCACACTTCTCTTCAGATGATGTGGGGAGAAGCTGCTTGGTAATCTGTCTGAAAGAAGTGAGATGCCATCATTGCAAGAGTCACTTGGAACTGCTGGAACTAACAGACTGTCCTGTTTTCCCAGGACTCTCTCTCTGTTGTGGTTTCGACCAGGGCTAGCTGAAGGTGGAACAGATACATTTGCAATGACTGCTTCTATGGTTTTGTCCAGTGCAGCCTGGCTGTCATGTTGTGCCATGCGCTGCAGTAAACTATCCACTGAATCATCTACAGCAATCCCCAGTTTTGCTCCTCGTGTGGGTATTCCAATCACTGGAAAACACAAATAAACATAAGCATACTAGAACAGATTTTAGTTATGATCATCACTAAATTCTATGAGGTTTAAAACAAATTCCAATGGCTACATGTCCCCCTTGATCTCAAAATACTAAGGAGATATTGCCAAATTTTGATTTCTTATAATAAAGCTTCCAATAATTACACATTGTAAAGATACTTGTTTTTGTAACAAAGTCTTACTAGGTAGGAGGACTAGGGATGGAAGTAAGAGGGGTACCTGCATTCTGTCCTATGAATTTCTTTCACATTTTTCTTTTCTCTTTGATCTAACCAGATCAGCACACCTTGTTTTCCCTCTTCAGTTTCTTTCAGGGCAGAATGATAAAGGCATTGTCAATTAAAAAAAAGCCTGGAAGGATGCATTAGTCTGCAGCAGTAAAGTGCTTAAGAGTATGCCACTTTTCTTCTTATGTTCTGATCCTGAAAACACTTGTGCACATGAATTCAAGTGTGAAAGTGTTTTCAGGATTGGGGGGCTTTGAATTGTAAGCTCTTCAGGGTAGGGATCATGTCTTTGTATGTGTTTGTAAAGTACCATGAAAGGGGATGATCCAAACTGTTATCATAATTATAGCTGTTCCTCCCTACCCCTGCTTAGATGGTGATCAGCATTTGGAATCTTGTCTCCAGAACTGCCTGCAGAATCCAATATATTAGAATTTAAATAAAGAAAAATTACTTGGACACCAAGGATGCCCTGGAAAGTAAGTTGGGTAGGACTCAGGATCACAAACACTGGAGAAAAAGGACTGCTATTGTTGCGTTCAGAAACAAATTTTCCCCAGTTGGATCAATTCCTATACAAATAACAACATTCTCAGAAATTCTGTGAACACATAATTTAAACGCTGATCAAATGTTAAGCACTATTTCAAATCATTAGCTACACTGCTAATGACACTGACTGTGCATTAAGGAAATAACCTGGAATACCTGGAGAAAGCAGCAAGATCATTTACACAGGAAACAAAGTTAGCTTATTTTTTAAACAACATGAATGCTATTCTATGTGCTTTGCATCTTCATCTTTACACTGTTACTTGGAAGAGAGAGTTCCAGATCAGCCATGCTGTTTATGCAGTATAAGAAAGGATTTGTTCCAAATGAACTATTTCCCAAAGATGCCCTGTTGGTTTTTACAGATAAGATTTATTAGAAGAAACTCTGCTCTCTATGGAATAACAGGAATGCTCTTAGTCTTCTCATAAATATATTTCAGTTACAAATTTGCATTTACAAAATGTTACAGTAATTATTGCCAATTATTGAGATTACATCTACTTAAACGGCTGGCAAGTAAGACAGTAGAGTGTCTTTTGGTGTAAGCATAACTTTTAAAAGAAAGACACCATGAAGCATTGCTGTCAACAAGGTTTGTATTTTCTGGCAGGAGGGAGATTGTCTGTTAGCTCAGTGGTTCTCAATGAGGGGTACATGTATCCCTGGGGGTAAACAGAGGTCTTCCAGAGGGTACATCAACTCATCTAGATATTTGCCAAGTTTTACAACAGGCTATATAAAAAGCACTAGCGAAGTCAGTACTACAATTTCATACGGAAAATGACTTGTTTATGATGCTCTATATACTATATCAGCAGTTCTCAAACTGTGGGTTGTGACCCCAAAGTGGGTTGTGAGTTCATTTTCATGGGGTTGGCAGGGCTGGTGTTAGACTAGCTGGGACCCAGGGCAGAAAGCCAAAGCCCGAGTCCCCCGGCCTGGGGCTGAAGCCGAAGCCCAAGTAACTTAGCTTTGCGGATCCTCCTGTAGCGTAGGGCCCCAGGTAAATGTCCTGCTTGCCAGCCCCAATGCTGGCCCTGAGAGTAGTAACAGACTCAATATTTTGAAAAACTTAATTGTTGCTGTTGCTTCACTGGCTCCCAGAATGACAAGTCTCACAAGAGAAAAACAGGCTCAAGTATCACACTGAATTATAAGTACGATATTTATAGTCCAATTGATTTTTTTTTTATGATTATATGGTAAAAATGAGAAAGTAAGCAATTTTTCAGTAGCAGTGTGTTGTGACACTTTTGTATTTTTTATCTGATTTTGTAAGCAAGTTGTTTTTAAGTGAGGTGAATCTTGGGGTACGCAAGACAGATCAGATTCCTGAAAGGGAATACAGTACAGTAGTCTGGAATGATTGAGAGCCACTGCATTAGCTGACAGATAAGACACAAACAATTGAAGATAAATCTTTGTGTTCACCAGTCCAAGTCAAATACTCGGAAGACAAGAAAAAGAATATTAATGAAACTGCACACACTGCTGAGTTCTCAAAGTAACAAATCTACAAACACAAGTGACAATAATTTTCAGAGATAGAAGGCAACTTAAATGAGAAAGAACTGGCCATTCAACTTCTAAAATTTTCTTATGACCAAATCACTTCTTAAAGGTGTTTGGAAAGAAATACAAGAACACGGGTTAGGTCACAGCTATTAGGGTCAACTGTGAACTCTTAGAAACCTCATTCTCACTGAAACAAGGGGAAGATTCACACTGTCTGCTTTCAATTTTAGATGCAATATTAAAAACAAATAAATCATCCTTAGCTCTGTTACAACTTGTTAGATAAAAAATGCTAAGGAAATGGAATGTCTCTGGGATTCCTTATAAGCACACCATCTGTTTAGTAAACTGAGCTATTGTAAACAGCTGCACTAACTGAAGATAATCAAACTACACAATACAACACATTTTCAGACGTGTCATTTGATGGTCCGTCCTTGAACTGGTGTTCCTGTTTTGAAACTAATCCAAAAAGGATCAGACAAAGTGTATGATCCCAATGACAGCTGCAGCACTGGTCATGCATGCCTAGAGCACTTGCTAACAAAGACGCTTTCTATGACAAAAACATTGAAATACACAATGTGCTCATGATCTACAAAGAATTTAAAGACAGAAATGGTCACACCAGAAGCCCTAGCAGCTTCATCTTTACGGCGATGATAAATTTGTCATTCAGTTTTCTACTTGCACTCTTCTTGCACAAGAGATATCCTGAATTTCCAATGTCTTCCTGTACACAGACTTGTGCCAGTGGGTTAAATCAACTTTTTAATTGTCTCTTTAAAATGAATGTGTAAACAAGTCAAATGGAACATCTTTGCTCTGTACAGGAATATGCTAAAAAAAAAAAAAACCTTCAAATTTCTCTGTTTAAATTAAGGATCTGAGCAATTTTGGCACCTTGTGGACCCTTGGAAATCATAAAAAATAACAACAATTTCTGCAACGACGGATGGCTGTGCCACCAATCCAATTTATGTTGTAATAGATGATGAATGCTGCCAATCAACTGCATATGGTCATACCACCAGTTTACATAAGTGCACTTGAATCCAATTTACACAGCAAACAACAGCCATACCACTAATCTAATTACATACTGACATAGTCTGTTTTTGGATTTTCAAGGTGCTCACCACCATATTATTTAACAATTATATTGTTAAATATTGTATATAGTCATTGTGATAGGCACTATACAAGCATACAATAAATGATAGTACACTACCCAAAGCACTTATTACGAAGCTTGGCAGAATTCTATTTTTATTTTTTTATAATCTCAATGGATAATATCAATGTTTATTTTTAAGCTTTTTTTAAAATTTTCATCTATTTAAATTTTCACAGTTGTGGGAAATTGTGGGGGAAATCAGATAATTATTATTTAATGACAGTAGACACTGAGATTCAAAGCCTTAAAGCTTTATAATCATTAATGATGAATTGTATATGATGACACTGACAAAGTAAATATCCTTAAATAAAAATCTCAAGTTCTCAAGAAGCATTTTTCTTACTTTGCCTATCCGTACATTTTGATTAATATCAGTAGAAATATTTTTTTGTTGGTTTGTGTGTATACACTCAAATTGACATTTACCAATAAAAATCTAATCCTCCCAAGCCTATTTATAATCTAAAACACAAGAAGTGACAAGTGGATGAGACAAACAAGCCAGGGTAACAGGGAGACAGGGTCACAAATCTGTGCACAGTTCTTAGTCAAGGATGTGCACAGTTCTTAGTCATTCTGTAGCAATGATCACACCTTGCCATCTGCCAAGATGTTATCACTTTGCTGTTTTCTGTATGCATTATGCAGGCAGTGAGCTTTGAAGAAGGGTTGGTAGCTTTATAGATTTTCACTGTACACTTTCCCACATAGGAGAGCGTATGAATGGTTGATCAGAGAAGAGGGTGACTGAGGCTGCATCATTGCTCATGATTTATTAAACTTTCCAGTGCCCCTTACTTCAATAAGTAGAATTATTCTTCATTGGTGTCTTCCAGGAGAAATGTTACTGAACTATTTTGTAGTCACCCCATTAGAGGGAAAGTATACATAAAGGTGAGACAGAAGTGTCAAGTCTTTGTGTCATCCTTATGTCAGATAAAGGAAAATGCACTTTTTCTCTCTTCTTTCACTAATAATGGCCGATCTTGTTCTGCCCTTTTTTTCCCCTTCATTTTTAATTTTTTTTTTTTAAAAAGGAAATAGCCTTGTACAGAGAACAGGTACGGCCAGTTCCAGACCCAAAGATGACAGCATCTCAGAGGAATGGCCCAACCAAAAGCAAGGGCTGCAACAGAAACTGTTTTGCAACATTAACTCCTGCTTTAAGAAAGGGCATGGGACACAACTGAAAGCTTCTATTGGGGTGGGTGAGCCCAGCATCTGTGTGCTGAGGTACTAGTGCGGTTAGGTCTCCTCTTGAACTGCTGCCTTCCCTATCTATTGTAGTGCAGACCTCAGCATTAGTATCTATCCTGACAACCTTGGTGAAGAGCAAATGTTACTTGCCTGTAGAAGATGTGCTCTCAGAAGTAGATCTCTTTCTGGAAGGACTGCAATTTGTGCTCTCCGTCTGCCTCTGGGAGGGCTTGTCCTGTGCTGGCAGGGTGCCTGAAAAGCAGAGAAGAGAAAACAAAAGCCCAAGAGAACTTAAATTAACTTAAAACTAGAAATGCCAATGAAACACATTCCAGATGTCAAATGTTTAAAGCAGGATAACAATTTTTACCAGAAATAACACTTGTTTGTATGGGGCACGCAAGTGGGGAAGGGCAGAGTTTCTCAGGTCCGATGATTAGTAACAATCAAAAACACTACCCTCCTAGAAAGAGGGGGCTGTTTTACAATTAAACTAACTTTTACTATATGTATTTCCGATTAAAGGCCTACTTTTAAGCTCATGGTTGTACATCTGCAACAGTATACACACTCCCCCAACACCTCACTTTGCAGGAAAATAAACAAGACTAGAAGAATTCTTGCATCTCTGGGTACATACATTTTGCATTTTTAAAGTGAGTGGAGCTATCTGTATCTGCAAAGTTCAATGCTTTATATGCACAAGCACAAGAGAAGGCTAGGTAGAGGACCACTTAGAAATTTGGCACTTAATCTCCAAAAATAATATGTAATAATAAGGTAAATCATATTACAATTCTAATGAACATAAATGAGCTGCCTGCATAAGACTGTGAAATATTTAACAGATTTTATCCATGTCTTAGCTGAATATTTCATGTCTTGGAGTAATGAGGGCCACAGACCCAGGACACTGGGTATTCTGCTCTATGCAGCCTTGGAGGCAGACCAACCCTGTCAATCAGAGGCAGGGCAGGTGTGGTTCCACCACCGAGAAACCGCCAGTTGAGACATTTCCATAGCCTAGGAAAAATTAAGCACTCTATATCAGTAAGGAAAATGAGTCATTAAGACTAAACAGAACAAGGAATTCTGCAGAGCAAGGAATTCAATGAATAACAAACTTTGAGTGCCAAATAATAAGTCAGTATTTTTCCCCACTTAACAGCCCATTTAGTGTGGACTGAATCTGTGGACCTCATTATTCTAAGAAAGGTAGTTTTCAGGTAAGACATGGATATATTTTCCTTTTCTTATACGTAATGAGGTCCCCAGATCCATGACACTGGGATTTTATAGCAGTGTTCACTCAGGAGGGAACTATATACAGATATGCACAGAGGTGAAAGGGAATAACCTTTTCCAAATAGTTACAAGGATGCTACAGTAGATGCACCATCTACTCAAGGCAGCATCAGATGATGACTGGATGTCCAACTTGTAGAATTTTAAAGGTGGCATGAATAGATGAACAGGTGGCTGGTTTACAGATTTTCTTGTATGGGGCATATGGTCTTTCTGCCCATGAAGCTGCCTTGGCTCTGAGGCAGTGAGCTCTGATATTGGAAAATGCAATTAGGCTTTTTGACTTGTACGCCTCTGAGATACAATATCTCAGCCACCTGGAAGGGAGGATTTTGAAGCCTTCTTTCCCTCTAAACAGTGGATAAAAAGCATTAAAGAAGTGTTTGTCATTCTGACCTGTGCTCTGTAGTGAATATATACATTGAGACCTCTGGACATCCAAAGTATGCCACAATTTCTCTTTGGAGTGTGACAGAACTTGACAGAAAGAGGGAAGAACAATTTCCTGTGCTCTAGGGAGCCTGGAGTTAGTCTTGATTATGAAGACAGGGTCGGTTCTGAGTATCACTTTAGCCTTATAGAACATGCAGTAATGAAGTTCCAGGAAAAGAGCTCCTAACTCAAACACCCTGCAAACAGATATAATTCTCATGAAACAAAGCCATTTTAATGGTTAGAAAGTAATAAGATACCTTCACGAGTGGTTCAAATGGAGGCCCTATGACAACATTCAGAACCAGGTATGATTCCATAAAATAACTTTATGCACATCAGGAGGATGCAGAGGAGATTATGCTCTCATAAGAAAAATGCTGGATAACTGGGTATGATGAAAATTCAACAGTTATCTACCGCACAGGGGATGCTAGACAAAGTAGCACCTTGATCTTTGTGTTTGAACTGTCAGGTCTAACCTGAGTCTATTCTGAAGATATGCGAGAATCTGTGGTACCAATACAGGTGAGAGGGGGTAAGGAGGGGTCAGACGCTTGACCTGGGACTAATGGTTAAAGCTCAACCATGCCCTTGAATACACTGAGTAGATTTATTTCTGGAAGCTAAAATAGTGGATATTACCTCTCTGAGTTACCTCTGACTTAAGAGGTTCTGTCCAAAAACCAGACAGCTAGTCTCAGACTGTCTGGATTTTGATTGGCCCGTGTAATATCATATCTCTTCTAGATGGAAGGCAGAACAGTGATCTTTATACCCTGTGAAAAGACCCAAGGCCTCCTTGGCCAGAATAGGGATAACAGAATTACCAGTTCTGCTTCACTCCTGATCTTCTGTAGAATTCTGAGGACATAAAAAGGGAGGGAAGGCATGTAAGAGTCCCTTTCGGCCATAGTTACAACAAAGCCTTTGTTGCCTTGGGTCTGTGATCCCACCAGTAAGGGCTTGTCTACACTTACATTTTATAGCGCTCTAACTTCCTGGATCGGGGTGTGAAAAATCACCCCCCCTGAGCGCAGCAAGTCTGAATGCTTTAAAGTGCTAGTGTAGACAGGCTCCGAGCGCTGGAAGCCGCCTCCCAGCGCTCGGAGCTAATCCCCTCGTGGAGGTGGATTACCGGGAATGCTGAGAGAGCTCTCTCCCAGCACTTGCGCACGACCACACTTGCACTTCAAAGCGCTGCCGCGGGAGCACTCCCATGGCAGCGCTTTGAAGTTTCTAGTGTAGCCATGCCCTAAGAGAATAACTCTGAAACCATGCAATTCAGGTGGGAGGCAAACAGATCTATTGCTGAGAGAGTAACATTGTATACCAGGAGATGAAACACCTCTAAGGTGTAGTTTTCATTCTGGATGTTCTAGCTTTTGCTTCTTGAGCCAGTTGGCTGTAGCATTCAGTTTTGCCTTGGATAAGAAAAAAGTGAATTGACTGCAGATTCTCCTTTGCCCAAGTCATCGGGAGGTGAGTTTCTCTTTGAAGGACAGTAGACCTTGTTCCCTTAATCTGTTGTTGTATGACAGGGCTGAGCTGTTGTCTATCCTGATCAGCACTTGAGGTAAGTCCAGAGATGGGAGCAGAGCCTTGAGACCATACTGGATTGCCTTGAGCTCTCCTCAGTTTATGGTATGCTTGTGCTATTGTTTGGACTAGATTCTTTGTACAATCTTTGTCCCTTCATGAACAACCTGGGAATTCTCCTGGCGTGATATACCTTAGTTGAGCAGTGGATAAGAGACAGTTGAGAGAGCGATAAAATGAAGTTCTGTAGTGGCCTCATGTGAGCACTGATGCACTAAGAATATCCATATGGGAGACCACTAATCCCAGAAGAGACAGAAACATATGAATGGATACTCTCCCCTTGAGAAATTGACCATTTTAATAAGATGTGTCTGCTTCTCATTTGTTTCCTGCAATTTGTAGAGGACAGTTACTGTTCCCACTCAGACTGTGAATATGCTGAGACTGCAAACTGAGTCTCACAAAACCATGGCTCTGCAGCCCTTATTGCTATGACAGTACAGTCCATACTGACTGACTGAGGCTCAGAAAAGGAGGTCACCCAGAAAGGGGGAGACTGGAACCTTCCTTTCTGATGGCTGATATTAACACTAGCAGCATTTGTGTAAACACTTGCAGTGCTGTGGTCAAACCAAATGGCAAGGGCTTGTATCAGTAATGTTGTGCTCCAAGAGCAAAGGTGAAGCAGCACCTGTGAGACTGACAAATTGAGTTTCTCGGACATCTTACAGATGTCATGCAGCCCCCTCTGTGGATGGCAGTTAGTCTGGATTTTAGGGTCTCCATCTTGAATTTATTTATTTTTTAATCTGTTGAGATACTTGACGTTGAGAACTGCTCTGTAGTCTTCTGATTTTTTTAAAACGAGAAACAATATGGAATAAGGCCTTTTTTCTCCTGAAGAGGTGGAGACAGGTTCAATTGCTCCCATTTGCAGGAGATGTAGGATGGCTGTCTGTATGCCCTGACTATTCCTCAAGCAAAACCTCCTAGGCTGTGCAAATGTTTTAATTGGTTGACAGAGAACATACTTGCCATACTGTCTGCCCATGTTAGCTCTGCAGGGCACACAGGGTGTGTCTACACTGCAAAATCAGCAGCAGCAAGTCTCAGAGCCCAGGTCAACTGACTTGGGCTTGCATAATGGGGCTAAAACCAGCACCGCAGACATTCCTGCTTGGGCTGGGGCTCTGAAACCGACAAGTGGGGTGGACCTCAGAGCTTTAGCTCCAGACTAAGTTGGAACATCTACACATTGTTATTTGTTGCTCGGTAATGCAAGCCCCAGGAGCCCAAGTCAGTTGACCTGGCCTCTGAGACACGCTATCACAGAGTTTTTTTTTTTTTCTTTTGCAGTGTAGACGTACCCTTAGGGCATGGGTGGGCAAACTTTTTGGCCTGAGGGCCATGTCTAGGTATGGAAATTGTATGACGGGTCATGAATGCTCACGAAATTGGGGTTGGGGTGCAGGACGGAGTAAGGGCTCTGTCTGGGGGTGCAGGCTCTGGGGTGGGGCCAGAAATGAGGAATTCAGGGTGCGGGAGGGGGCTCTGGGCTGGAGGTGCGGGCTCTGGGGTGGGGCTGGGGCTGGGGATGAGGAATTAGGGGTGTAGGAGGGTACTCCAGGCTGGTACCAATGGGTTTGGAGGGTGGGAGGGAGATCAGGGCTGGGACAGGCGGTTGGGGCATGGGGGGGTGAGTGCTCTGGGGTGTGGCCAGAAATGAGTTCAGGGTGCGGGAGGGGGCTCCAGGCTGGGGCAGGAGTGTGTGTGTGGGGGTGAGAGCTCTGGCTATGGGTGCAGGCTCTGGGGTGGGGCTGGGGATGAGAGGCGTGGGGTGCAGGAGAGTGCTCCAGGCTGGGATCGAGGGGTTTGGAGGGCAGGAGGGGGATCAGGGCTGGGGCAGGGGATTGGGGCGCAGGAGGGGCTCAGGGATGCAGGCTCCGGGCTGCACATACCTCAAGCAGCTCCCGGAAGTAGTGGCATGTCCCCACTCCAGCTCCTACCCGGAGGTGCGGCCAGGGGGCTCTGCGCGCTTCCTCGTCGGCAGGCACCGCCCCTACAGCTCCCATTGGCTGCAGCTCCCGGCCAATGAGAGCTGCGGGGGCGGCGCTTGGGGTGGAGGTAGTATGCAGAGCCCCCAGGCTGACCTTAAACATAGGAGCCAGAAGGGGGGCATGCTGCTGCTTCCAGGAGTTGCGCGAAGCGGCTCCCGACCCTGCTCCCCAGCTGGAGAGCGGGAGCGGGGCAAGCCCCACACCCGCTCCCCAGCTGGAGAGCGGGAGCGGGGCAAGCCCCACACCCCACTCCCCAGCAGGAGCTCAAGGGCAGATTAAATCGGCTGGCGGGCCGGATGTCACCTGCAGGCTGTAGTTTGCCTACCCCTGCCTTGGGGTGTTAGATAACAGTTCTCTTTTGTTTATATATTTATTCTTGTTGGCCAGATGCCCTTGATAGTGTTTATGCCTGAAGGAGGCGGAGATTATGCCTGCCTGGACCTGGCTGCCTACAAAGGGCCTGTATAGTGAGGAGGCCATTCTTTCAGGTAAAAAATTTTCCCAGTTAGAAATGACGAGTACTTCACCACCAGGGGAAAAGGCACATATATCTTTGGTAGTGACACCAGGATAAATTTTGGCTGGTGCATTCTGAGGAACCTTCTGGCTTCATAGAATGAAGTCCGGGGACATGTGGGATAGAAGAAATAGTGGGAAAAGAGCAATAACTAGGACATTAGGACCTGGTGATCCACAGCAACAGCT
This sequence comes from Eretmochelys imbricata, assembly GCF_965152235.1. Classification (NCBI taxonomy): domain Eukaryota; kingdom Metazoa; phylum Chordata; order Testudines; family Cheloniidae; genus Eretmochelys; species Eretmochelys imbricata. The sequence continues at coordinate 308,546 of NC_135595.1, read as the reverse complement.
GAAAATGACAATCCAATATTTAAGACATGGCGACCTGCAGTGGCAGCTGAAGACAACAGCCCAATGCTTTTCCAGTTTTTAGATCTGACAAGAAATCCCTGTTCCACTATTACACATTCATTGGGTGCATGACCAGAGATACATAGCTATAGCCTGTCTAAGGCATCTGCAGAGATAATTGTAGTTCACAATACACTTTCCCTGAAAGTCTATTCTTTGTGTCAGCTTTCAGAGTAGCAGCTGTGTTAGTCTGTATGCACAAAAAGAAAAGGAGTACTTGTGGCACCTTAGAGACTAACAAATTTATTTGAACATAAGCTTTTGTGAGCTACAGCTCACTTCATCGGATGCATTCAGTGGAAAATACAGTGGGGAGATTTATATACATAGAGAACATGAAACAATCATACGCACTGTAATGAGAGTGATCAGGTAAGGTGAGCTATTACCAGCAGGAGAGTGGGGGGGGGGAAATCTTTTGTAGTGATAATCAAGGTGGGCCATTTCCAGCAGTTGATAAGAACATCTGAGGAACTGGGGGGGGGGGCGGGGGAATAAACATGGGGAAATAGCACCACTGATTTGAAGGTATACGTTGTCCCCAAATGTTACAGACCTAAAAATTGCAATTCTTCAACAAAAAAACTTCAAAAACAGACTCCAACGAGAGACTACTGAATGGGAATTAATTTGCAAACTGGAAACAATTAACTTAGGCTTGAATAAAGACTGGGAGTGGATGGTTCATTACACAAAGTAAAACTATTTCCCCATGCTTATTCCCCCCCCTCCCCTTACTGTTCCTCAGATGTTCTTGTCAACTGCTGGAAACGGTCCACCTTGATGATCACTACAAAAGATCCTCCCCACCCTCCACCCCGCTCTTCTGCTGGTAATAGCTCACCTTACCTGATCACTCTCATTACAGTGTGTATGATTGTTTCATGTTCTCTATGTATATAAATCTTCCCACTGTATTTTCCACTGAATGCATCTGATGAAGTGAGCAGTAGCTCACGAAAGCTTATGCTCAAATAAATTTGTTAGTCTCTAAGGTGCCACAAGTACGACTATTCTTTGTGTGTGGTGTTCCCCCGCAGGATTTTATTAACTGATAATTAGCTATGATCTGGTGTGTTAGCCTTACTCCCCTAAGCAGGGAGAATTTCCTTTTTGGGGTTGTGTGTATGAATGCCTAGAGGAAACAGAATATGTCTATGGCTTGGTCTTTTTTGCATTGATTTGCCATGCTGCACTTTATGAAGGAGAGCAGGGGATCTAAATGCTGGTGGATTATCCTGAGCTGTACTCCATGAAGGTGAGCAAGAGAACTAGGTACAGAAGAATATCTGCCCTGTCACAGTCCATGAAGTTGAACAGGAGAACAATGCGTTGAGGATTTTTGCCCTGCTGCCCTCCATGACGGTGACCAATGGAACCAAACACTGAGGATTATCTGCCCTGCTGCACTCCATGAAAATGAGCAAAGGAGCAAGGTGCTGAGGATTATCAGGCTGTCTGCACCACGCAGACTTATGCAGTTTGAGGGAAACAGACTACACTTTGTGCCTCTAGAGGGCCTCCTAGAGGAATCCCCTAAATCAGATTTTTCAGTAGATGAAGAGAATTAGGGGCTCTTGTGTGCGTGTGTGTGTGTATGCACTTTATGTTAGGGTGTCTAGAGGGGTCTGAACATCTGTGAGACCTCTTTCTTACGACTCCCCTTGATCATCCTTCTCCTCAGGAGGGAGAGAAATTTCAAACTGATGGTTCCCTGGAAGGTAGCAGGACCTTGTGGTTATTCTTTTGAGTGGCTTTCTTGCCCTGAGAAACAGTTTTGTGCTGGACTGGGTCCAGAAGGCAACTTCCCAGCTCCCAGGCTTTGTTTAAGGGAGATTTCTGGATGTGGCCTCGAGATAGGTTAAGCCCACAGGGGTGGCCACCCCAAAGACACCAGGCTTCAACCCTGAACATTCAAAGGGAGTCCTTGACCCATTTGCTGCACTAGAAGACAGCATTGGGCTGACATTGCTGTCGGGGTGTAATCCACCCTGAGCCACTGCAGGGTTGGGCAGTGGGCATGCTATAGAATGGAGGAAGGAGCTGGGTCCAAGGGCCTCTTACCAGGCTCTCCTTGCTCTGTCTCTGGATCCTTGACAGTACAGTAGTTTCCTGCTGCTGTAGCGGCATGGGGGTGGGACTGGGCAGTTGCTTCAAGGTCAACACACAGGGCTGTGAATGTGGGCTCCAGTGGTTGAGAGGAAGCTTCCCTTGCCTTTTGATACTGTGGTTCCACATGGGGAGCAGCTGCCAGTACTGCTTGCTGATCCCAAGACTGCCTGCTGCTGTCATCTGTGCCAGGCCTGGGGGATTTTGCTGTCGCTGAGGTGCTGCCACTGCTTCCTAGGAGCTCTCCTGCTCAGAGGAGGAGGCTGCTGAGAATCCTACCCCTGTCTGAGCACCTGAGACAGATCTGGGTCTTCAAAGAACAGGCACAGATCTCCATGCAGGCATTTAATCAGCAGAGAAAGTTCAGGAAACATCTGGTTCTCCCCTCTTAGCCTTCTCTGCCATGCTGCACTCGGTGTGGGTGAGCAGGGAGCATGGAAGTTTCCAGCAAATGAGGAGACAGGGAATCCTCTCTGCCAATAAAAGCAAACCCCTATCGGCCTGGAGATCTTAAGCTCTTTTCCTTTTTCTTCTTCTTCTTTACATATGCTCTTCAACAGGAGGCGCTGGTCTGCCTGACTGTACCTGGAAAGGCAGATGAAATCTGGAGGGTTTCTCAGAGATGGCGCCTCCAAGGCTGCACAGAATAGAGTACGCAAAGCCATAGATCTGTGGACCTTATTACAAATAAGAATTACTCCAGGCAATTAAATATAGAGTGAAATCCTTGTCCTACTGAAGTCAATGAGAGTTTTGCCATTGACTCAAATGTGGCCAAGATTCACCCACACACTGTTTACATTACTAGATTTGTAATAATATAGAAGATGGAGATTAATCTTATGTTGCCATGATAAAGCCAATATGCCAGTTATGAATGGCGGCTGTGCGATCTTCAAGTAGTACTGAGAGATTGTGGATATGTCTACACTGCAACTGGAGGTGTGACTGAATCACATGTAGACATACCTGAGCTAGCTAGAGTATGTATCCAAATTTATGGGTAGACGGGGCTAGCCTTTGTAACTGCCTGTTCTGCCATGATTTCACTGCTATTGTTATTCAAGCTAGCTTCGATCAGTATCTACATGTGCTGCAATGACATCTCTTGATTTCAGTGTAGATATATACCCTAAGAGGCAAGCTAGCTCTGCAGGACAGGGACAGTCTTCTTGTCATGTATCTGTACAGAAGTACATGAGTGGGGCTCCTAAGCACTATTACATTAAAAATAAATAATAAAAATAATAATATAATGTAAATCTATAGTTGGTGGTGAAAGGCTAAAGATTTTTTTTCTCAAAGTACTCAAGCATGCTGTTTACCATGAATCTTCTTAAACACTTTCTCAGTCATTGTATTCAATGAGCAATAATTACTAAATTATAACTGTAAAAAAGTAAAGTTGCATTAAGAAACTACTGTCAAAGACTTAATAAAAAAGTGCCCATATACTTGTAAGAAGAGTGTTGCAACTTTTATGTAAAACTGGCTTACAAATGTCTCATCTAAAGAAACTTCCTTAAGCAAATGGCAGAAATATATTTGGAAGCATGGGTTTCAACCATAAACTGAGAACAGGTTCTTACATCCAAAAAGATTTACAAACACAGGAATAAATCCATCTACATGTAACATGCAGATATGGTCAGCCACTGTTTAGAAGAATCAAGACCAAATAAAAATAAAAATAAATCCAACTTTTCTGTTGGCTCCTTAGTGCTCTCCAGACAGAACCTAAGAATCTGAATCACATAAATGGTAGCCAAATTCTTTCACTTGCAGACTTCAGGTAAGGACAAAAGAGAAATTTCTCAATTAAAAGAGGGCAAACTGACACAGGTTCCAAGGAGAGATAACTGGATATAACCTCAAAAAGAAAAGGAGTACTTGTGGCACCTTAGAGACTAACAAATTTATTTGAGCATAAGCTTTTGTGAGCTATTCGAGTACTCCTTTTCTTTTTGCGGATAAAGACTAACACGGCTGCTACTCTGAAACCTGGATATAACCTGACAGCTAACCCAATATACATTGTATAAGAAATATGAGAGGAAATGGTTCTAAATAGTTTTTTTAAAAAATTCTCGCTGTGGACTTTTTCTGCCTGTGTTCTGCGACAATAACTAGTAAGTGAGAGTGGGTCCTCCTCTAGATGACCAAATTCGCAATAAGCAGCCGGGCAATCAGGATCATGAAGAGTTTTGGAAGCCTCTGCTTGTCTCCTCCCACTATGCTGCTACAGCAGGTTAGAAATTTTCATAGATAGGAAATCTTCCAAGACTTGGAAATGCACAACCCAATCCATTTGAATATAATACCGTTGGAGACTTGCAAGCCTGTTCTTAGGATTCTGCTACCATAAAAAGAGGAGTTCAGGTTTTCTCTCTGTCTTAATCTTGTACTCACACAAACTGAAGGCTTCATATATGCCAAGGGAAAACCTGCATAATGTTCTTGGGGTTAGGACAGAAAATAGGGAGGAAATTTCTTGGCCAGTGTGCAAGGGACAGATCACCTTAGGGAGGAAGGACAGCACAGTTCTGAGACTAGGAATAGATAAGAGCAGATTAAGCCTGTGAGCCATATTTTCAAAAGTGTTCAGAATTCAGCAGATTCCATTGGAAAAAAAGGTACCTAACTGGGAACTAAGTTCTTTTGAAAACCTGACTGCTGATTTAGGTGCCCTAAATGAGAACTATTAGGTACTGAGCTCTTTGAAAATCTGTCCCTGTGATCCTCCGCTTGCACTCTGGTCAGACTTGACAGCTACTAGAAGAGGTCAGGAGCTTTAATGAACTTGGATTAGGTGCTATAAGAATTTGCTAGCCATAGGCTTGAAGCAGAAGAGAGAAACTGATTTAGAATGAGGTTATGACACTATGGGGAAGGTATGATAACCATAGGCAGGGGCTGAATTTGACACCACAGAGAGATCTACTTTGGGATAGTGACCCAATGTGGACTACTTTTCCTTGGGAAATTTGTGCAGCCCATATACATTGTGAGTGACCAGATCTATATGTTCCTACATTAGAGAAACTATAGAGTCTACTTACTCCAAAATGGACAGGGAGAGAGTAATCCTCCACCTGTTCTTCCAGGTTAATAGTACTCTTTGAGCGTCAGACAAAGGGAATGACTGCTGAAGACAACTGCAACTATAGATACAGAATGATGGGGTCTAAATTAGCTATTACCACTCAAGAAAGAAATCTTGGAGTCATCATGGATAGTTCTCTGAAAACATCTGCTCAATGTGCAGTGACAGCCAAAAAAACTAACTGAATGTTAGGAACCATTAGGAAAGGGATAGATAAGAAGACAGAAAATACCATAATTGCCACTATCAATATCCACGTTATGACCACACCTCGAACACTACCTGCAGTTCTGGTGACCTCATCTCAAAAAAGATATTTTAGAATTGGAAAAGGTGAAGATCGGACAATAAAAATGATCAGAGGTATAGAACAGCTTCCATATGGAACACGTGCGTGTTTTATACACCAGACTATGGCTTACAAACCTCAAACTTAACTAGGCATGATAGAAAAAGCAGATTCTCCTTTCGATGAACAGATAGTGAAAGTACTTCTGGATGCAGTTTTCTTCCAGGAACAGATTAATCATAAAAGTGTCTTAATCTGATTAGAGTATATTTAACAAACTACAAAGACTGTGAACAAATGGTTTATTTTTAACAAAGGGAGTTTTCTAAATAACATTATGCCTTAAAATAATATCCAGAAAAGAGATAAATTCAGAACTTTTTAAAAAGAGGCATAAGAGCAATACAATAGCTGTGACCAGATTGTTCAATTTAGGAAAATAACAAATCAAATGCACAGCTGGATGTCACTTGTGGACAACTCAATTTCTTAAGGAATTAGGGAGGACACTAGGAGAAACTGTGTTGATGAAAAGGTGCTAGGCCTGGTCTCAGGCCCACTGTGAAACCCAGTTAGACTTGTACTCATGCATCCTCTGGCCTGACCTACCTTATTGGCACCTCACTCGTCTGACAAATCCAGACGCCAAAACAAACAGCAGGGGGTCAACTGTCAAAAGCAGAAGCTGGCAGCACGAAGATGATGACAAGGAGACCAGAATTTGCTCTTTGTAAAGAGGCAGGCCAGCACGTGTGTGCAAGCAGGGAGAGAGTATGAACCTTTCTGCCCCTTGAGAGGGGCATGTTTGTCTTCCAACTGTCATCAGGGTGGGAGGTAGACTGGGACAGATTAGAAGAAAACCTTATTTTAGAGAGGTGAAAACAAAATGGGGAAATAAAGAGGGGATGGCGCTTGTGGTAAAGGAGATTAGGGGCCCTCATTATAAATATACTCTTCCTCAATATCTCAGGCCAGAGTTCTAAGGATGAGTATATTCTTCTGGATCCTAAAGTTTCAGTGAGGTATCAAGTAGACAACAGACGGGCTGTTCACTCTTCTATGATGCAAAGTAACCCTACAGAGGCTCTCTACAAGGAACACTAGAAGACTATGTACATCTTGCTGGAAGTTAGCCCAAAGCACAATCATCTGGCTTACTTACATAACTTTATTGCAATGCATTCCCAGCTGTTAGGAACTGATGCGCAAGTGGTATCGCTAACAGTATGTCTACACTGCAGTTAGACACCCCCATGCCAGCTGACTCAGACTCACAGGGCTCAGGCTATGGGGAAGTTTAACTGTGGAGCAGGCTTGGGCTGCAGCCTGAGCTCTGGGACCCTCCCACTTTGCAGGGTCCTAGAGCCTGATTTTAGCTTGAACCTGAACATCTACACCACAATTAAATAGCTCCTTAGCCCAGGTCAGCTGTGGGTTTCTAACTGAAGTGTACACATACCCTGAAATGAGAACATGGGGGCTTTGAATAATTAGGGCATGTCTACACTCCAATGCAAGCCCATGGTTTGAACTCAGGCTCAAGCCCAGCCCCCCTTCTCTCTATATGCAAATCATGCTAACCCAGGACTTGGACCCAGAGTACCAGAATCCCACAGGAGCTGAAGGTCCAAGACTGAGTCAAGCCAGGATCCAGAGTTCAATTCCTATTGCTTAGTAGTGTAGACTTGTGCTCTGGGAGTCCAGCAAAAGTATCCCAAAATCCCACTTTCTTTGTCCTGTGGACATTCATGTTTGGTGGACAGTCAAGTTTTCCCGCACTGCACCATAAAAAAAGAAACAGAATGGCCCCATTTTGGAAAGGTGCTAGGAAGTTTGGGATATGAGTGGTTGGACTCGGGCCCACATAAATCAGTGTAGACACTGAGTCCCCAGTTGGGACGTAGGGTTCAACAACTCCTAATCTGAGGTTACAAATTAGTATAGACACTCAAATCCTAGATTAACAAACCCAAGATCTGCTAACTTGAGTTTTACTAACCCGAAGGTTTACACTGCAGTGTAGACATACCCTTAGGGTATGGCATACCCCACAAAGGGTCCGAGAGCCCAGGCTCCAGCCAGAGTGTTTACACCGCAATTTTACAGCCCAGTAGCCCAAGTCCCACAAGCCCGACTCAGATAACATGGGCCAGCTGTGGGTGTTTGACTGCAGTGGAGACACAGCCTTACTGTCCAAGCCATACTCTAGTCTTGTCATTTAAAGGTGAACTGCAAAGGACTGGTGATTTTTGAGTTAGTATGGGTTTATGTGCTGAATGTTTCTGCTAACCACAGAAAGAAAGCAGTGTATAACAAAAAGCTTTAACTTACCTTTTGAAAACTTCTTTTTATCCTCTGTGAAATCCTGACACTTCCTGGTTTACTAGTTGTCCCAGAATGCATGTATCTGTGATGCCACTGATACTAGATATCCTATAAGACTTATGGTATCAGTAACATCCCAGAATGATGAAAACACCTGTTAATAGCTTCAAAGGATGGACACAAACCTTGTATGATTGATGAAAAGACTATTCCAGTAGGAATTACACCATATGGAGTGGATAGTCTAAAATACAATATTGTGGTTGGCCCCAATGACCATTTACTACAATTTTAGAAGGCATTCCCTGCTATTATTCTCACTTCCTACCAGTCATTTTAACTGCTCTGATTCAATCTTCTCTCCACTGTGGCACATAATTTACATCTGCTTTAATAATATGAACTCCCTTTACTGTACCAGAGGTTTTCCCTTCCTTCCACCTTATTGTCTCTAAAGTGTACTGTATACAAATCTGAGCTTTTTATGAATACTTGGTGTTTCAGAATCATACTCCTGTGATGGTAAAAAAGGCAAAAGCAACATGAAACTGACACTGATCTTTTCATAAAACTCTGATTATGGAGCTTGTTCCTAGATGCAGTTCTTAAGGCCTTTGCTGTCTCACACTGTTGATATGCAGCACTAGAAGCTTCTTGTGAATGAGCTGAATGCTGAGCTAAAAGCTGGTTCAACAATAAAAACAGCTGGTTCCAATTGTGGGAAATACACTTACTGAAAGCAATACATTTAATCTGACTCACCAATTATATGCACTACAAGACAGAGGGTGATTCAGAGCCTGCACCAGCAGGTTTTAACCTAAAATGTCTCTACTTTTCCTCTAATTAGACTGTTTCTCATAAAACCCAAGTCAGATCATTCACCATAATGGAATTCCTCAGGAAATTCCCAGAACTGCACTAACTACCACAACTAGTTTTCTACTCCTCATATTTAAACTTAACCCCTTGATGACTTAGCATTTTGGAGCTTTCTTCATAAATAGCAGGAAGAGCTACATAAGGTTAGTTCCTATGTAACTAAAATATTTTTAATAATCTGAAATATAGACCTAGGAAAGTCACAATTATTATTATTACACATGAATGCACTACCAATGATCATGGTATCTGGCATTTTACATGGGTTAAATTGGATCACTGAGTCATAACACAAACACGTGCTTCAAACAATTAATATAATTTACTCAGATATACTTTTTAAACAAACACAGAGACTAACAGCTAATCCTAATATAATTCCTGCAAGACAGCAACCCAGTGAGCTAAAATATAAATATAAATATAAGATAAAAATATCCCCTATCACAGACTAACACGGCTGTTACTCTGAAACCTGTCATTATGCAAGGCACTGCATTTAGCCGTATGGAGTGGAGGTGCCACAAGTACTCCTTTTCTTTTTGCGAATACAGACTAACACGGTTGTTACTCTGAAACCTTTCTTTATCCTAACATTCCAAGCTTCTGAGCAGCTTCAAACAGCCACCATTTTAAAAATTTCAACCTCCCAAACAAATTACTAGTTTTTTTCCTTCCAAATGTGGAATCCCGCCTCCACCCTCCCAAGTCCCATAATGGACAATATTCAGTCCTGAAGTTGTGACGGGTATAAGAGCTAATATTTTTGTCCCAGCAGAGCTAGAAATGAGAGCTTTATATCACTGGAAAGATGAAAATCTTCCCTTTCCAAAAAGAACAGGAGTACTTGTGGCACCTTAGAGACTAACAAATATATTTGAGCATAAGCTTTCGTGAGCATCCGATGAAGTGAGCTTATGTGCAAATAAATTTGTTAGTCTCTAAGGTGCCACAAGTACTCCAGTTCTTTTTGCGAATACAGACTAACACAGTTGCTACTCTGAAACCTTCCCTTTCCAGTGGCACACACAGCATTTTTATAGCTGTAGAAGGGCAAGATATACCAGATTTTGAAGTTATGATATTTTTATGTATAGAAAAGCTATGAAGTCATTAAAATAAGTTTATATAGTTTTTCACTTCCAGGGAGACTATATCATTTTACTCATAACTAAGGCAATTGTCTTTTACAGGAGGAGGTATAAAAGAAATAGTTCCATTGACAATTTAAAAAACCTTAATGTCACTATCCCAACATGTGTTCTATATATACTTGTGTAGTAAATATTTAACTAAGTTATGATTAATCACTACTCTATTCCTTTACATGCTGTACCTGTTGATGCCTTTCTTCATATGAAAGCCAACTTTCTATTCCTGAAATACATGAGAAATCTAATTTGCCTCTTCCTGCCCATTGGCAATATTTCAGGCTGACTATATGCTACTTGGGCCTAACTGCATTCTCCATGACTCCTTCAAGAGGGAATCTCTTCCAGTACACCAGTTCATAATGGCGCTGCAAGGGCCCAATTACTTACACTATTCATAATGGCCTTTGCTGGTACATCTAAAGCTGTGATGTTCATTTCATTTTCAGGCAGCTGATTAGCGATGGTTGTAGCTTTAAGTGGATCCTGGATTCTGGAGAGACCAATCAAATGGATCCTTTGTTTAATCAGTTTTCCATTTTTACCTTAGAGACAGAAGTTTAGAACACACTGGAGCTCTTGGCAGCTTGTGATGTTTACAAGCAGCTTCAAAAGAATGTCTGTCTGTTTGAGTAGTTTCTTGTTGGAAAACTTGAAAGGTTGCTCTAGCTAATATAACAGTCTCTGTTTTCTATCCAGTACTGGAAAACAAGGTGCTTTCTATCCCAGCACCTGAAGATGAGACATATCTTGTTTTTGTGCTTCTACATTTTCTCCAGATTAGAGATAATAAGGAGTTCAGCTTGAGGCAATCTTCTTTACAAGTTAAATTTACAGACATGTGGTCAACAAACACATCGTGACCACTGCTCTACCATCTAAAGTGGTACATCCAATCTGTTTATGTGGGTGCATCTACATCACCCATCACCGCACCTACATCAACTCACCAACCTATTAAAATTATTTGAGGGGGTCAGCAACAAGGGGACAAGAGTGATCTATTCGACACAGTGTACTTGGACTTTCATAAAGTCTTTGACAAGGTCCTACACCAAAGGCTCTTAAGCAAAGTAGGCAGTCATGGGGTGAGAGGAAAGGTCCTCTCATGGACCAGTAACTGGTTAAAAGATAGAAAACAAGTGTTAAGAATAAATGGTCAGTTTTCCATAGCGGAGAAAGGTAAATATCGAGGTCCCCCAAGGCTCTGTACTGGGACCTGTGCTCTTTAACATATTCATAAATAATCTGGAAAAAGGGGTAAAAAGTGAGGAGGCAAAGTTGGCAGACAATACTAAATTACTCAAAATAATTAAATCTAAAGCTTACTCTCAAAACTGGATGACTGGACAACAAAATGGCAGAAGAAATTCAATGTTAATAAATGCCAAGTAATGGACATTTGAAAAAATAATCCCAACTATACATCCAAAATGATGGGGTTTAAATTAGCAGTTACCACTTAAGAGAGATTTTGGAGTCATTGTGGATAGTTCTCTGAAAACATCTTCTCAATGTGCAGTGGCAGTCAAAAATGCTAACAATGTTAGGAACCATTAGAAAAGAGACAGATAATAAGACAGAAAATATCACCTGTAGGCAAAAACTTTTCACAAAGTGATCACTCCATATCTGATCTTTCAATATTCACCCTCAGAGTAAGCCTGCACACCACCACCTTCAAAACCTAACTCTGGGAACTTAAGTTCATAATGCTGCTGGACACTAAAAACCATGGACTTAATGGGGACCCTGGTTTCACGGCTCATTACAATTATCTGTAACACACACCTGCCTGGTATCCCTTAATGGCTCACTTCAAGTCTCTTTTGCATAACAATCTAACCCTTATTTCCCACTCACCATCTCAAGTGACCTCCTACGAAGCTCATGCTCAAATAAATTGGTTAGTCTCTAAGGTGCCACAAGTACTCCTTTTCTTTTTGTGAATACAGACTAACATGGCTGCTACTCTGAAACCTTACCTACCTTGTGTCTCTCATATCCTGGAACCAACACAGCTACAACACCATTGTAAACAGGTTTGAAAATTGTAGTGTACACGTATATTCTGAACTGTAATTCAGTAAAAATGCCATCACGGGATTCTCTGTTTATTGTCTCATGTTAGCTTTCACTTCAACTTTGCTCAAGTTATAAGTAAAAAGATAGTTAGATAACTTATCAGTTATGCAAACCAACCTGGAATATTAAGATGTATTCTTCCTGATTCATGCATCACCATCATTATTACTGTTATCATTTTGCAATAGCATCTAGAGCAGGGGTGGGCAAACTTTTTGGCCTGAGGGCTACATCGGGTTTCCAAAATTGTATGGAGGGCTGGTTAGGGGAGGCTGTGTCTCCCCAAACAGCCAGGCGTGGCCCAGTCCCCGCCTCCTATCTGACCCCCCCAACTTCTCGCCCCCTGACGGTTCTCCCGGGACTCCTGCCCCATCCAACCCCCCCGTTCCCCGTCCCCTGACGGCCCCCCACTGGGACTCCTGCCCCATCCACCACCCCCTGCTCCCTGTCCCTTGACCACCCCCGGACTCCCCACCCCTGACTGCCCCCCACCACCCCATCCAACCCCCCATCTCATTCCTGACTGCCCCCCCCCCCGGGACCCCTGCCCCATCCAGGCCCCTGTTCTCCACCCTCTGACTGCTCCGACCCTTATCCATACCCCCGCCCCCTGACCACCACCCTGAACTCCCCTGCTCCCTATCCAACCCCCCCACCCCCACCCTCTGCCCCCTTACCTGGAGATACTTACCTGCCTGGAGCACCGATGGCTAGTGGCACTACAGCCGCACAGCCCTGAGCACGGGTCAGGCCACAGCTCTGCAACTGTGCTGCCCGGCCACACAGAGCATTGTGCCAGTGGCACCCTGAGGCTGCGGGGAAGGGGGAACAGTGGGGGAGGGACTGGGGACTAGCCTTCCAGGCCAGGAGCTCAGGGGCCAGGCAGGAGGGTCCTGTGGGCTGGATGTGGCCCACGGGCTGTAGTGTGCCCACCTCTGGTCTAGAGGCCCCAGTCAGGCATCTAGGCTGCACTGTAGTAAGCACGGTAAACATGTAACCAAATGAAAGTCCCTGTCCCAAAGAGTTTACAATTTAAGGCTATGTCTACACTATGCATCTTTTGGCGACACAGCTGTGCCACTACAGCCATGCTGCTAAAAGATGCGCAGTGCAGTCGCTCTTTGTTGGCGGGAGAGAGCTCTCCTTCCAACAAAAAAATTCCACCCCCAACGAGAGCTCTCCTGCTGACAAAGTGCTGTTCACACCGGCGCTTTTCGTCAGTAAAACTTTTGTCGTTCGGGGGGTGTTTTTAATCACATCCCTGAATGACAAAAGTTTTACCAACAAAAGTCCAGTGTAGACAAAGCCTAAATATAATATGAGACACAACAGGTGGATACAAAAAACAGATGGAAGCACAAAGTAACCGAGACTTTATTATGATAAGCAGCAGTCAAAGCACACCAACTGCCTAGTCACGAGTAATAAAGATTCTGCAATGGAATTTAGTTAACAATTCTGTCGATGCACAGAGTATTAAAGAATCCAGCTGACTCTCCCATAACTGCATTGACTCTATAGTACCATGGAGAGTAAAACAGAAAAAAATATTTTATTTGGTTAAGCAAGTAGATATGATTTATGAACACAAAAGGATACAGGATCTGTTGTACAAAAAGGTACTAATTTTATATAGTTACTTTTCTGACTATTACCATACTTTAAAAACGGAACTGAGTTATTAAGAGTAAAGAAAAATCTGAACATTTTCTTACAGCATGGGGGCAAAAAAGCATATTACTGGCTAGCTCAAAACCAGCCAAATAAAATTTTACCAAATTAAACAAACAAACACACTTTACTTTTAGACTAGAATCAAGCATGAGAAATTTCAATCCAAAGAACTATTTCCCCAGAAAGTTAAAGTGATCAAAAATAGGAGCTTATAATGGAAGTGCATCCTTAATCATAATGATAGTATTGTTAAGCAAAACAGTAATAAAGGATTGTGTGAAATTCCACTTAGGTAATCTTGATAGTGTCTCCATGCATAAGACAGTACAATACACAGTTTCCAGTACTGTATAGGACAGTATTCCAAACCAGTGGAGATGCTCAAAGTGACAAACAGCATTTCAGAACCCCATTATACTGGCACACCTCTACCCAGATATAACATGACCCAATATAACACTAATTCGGATATAACATGGTAAAGCAGTGCTCCAGGGGAGCGTGGGGCTGCGCGCTCCGGTGGATCAAAGCAAGTTCGATATAATGTGGTTTCACCTATAACCCGGTAAGATTTTTTGGCTCCCAAGGACAGCGTTATATCGGGGTACAGGTGTAGATTCCTAATATAGGAAAATTTTTATAAGCCAATGTAACTTTTGCCACCAAACCTTTTAAAAAATATTTTATTAGATATGGAATACAATAATATAGTAATACCATCAACAAGAAGGGAGGTAGCATAAAAAGCTCTCCTACCTGACAGTGGCTGTAGTGCCTTTTCAATAGAAGGCAATGGGTCCTTTCTGAGAGGTCGGCTGAGGGAAGCCTCCTGTACACTGAAGAGTCCAGGGCCGTCAGTTAATTTTTTACGTCCACTAGTGCTGGTAGAGTTAGTGACTCTGCAGCTGCCTATTGCACTTGTGAAAAGATTTGTGTGTTCATCACTGGTAGCTGGCTCAGAGCTAGGGGTAAATCCTCCCAAGGACAGACCTGCAGAGTTTTCAGAACAGTCTATCTGTAATGGTGTCTGTAATCCCAATGCTAAGGAATTGGACTCCGAAGGCTCTCTCCTTACCCACTGTTCCTCTCTGCTTAGCAAACCCTTTGAAGGTGAAAGGTGTGGACAAGACATATGACATCTGTGTTTCTCTTTATGTTTATATCTCTCACCAATAGCCTCCTTCCCAAATCTGTAGCGCTTCAAGGATTCCAGGACTGTTCTGGAAGAGCTGTTAGCTGTTATAGTGTCCATGGAAACCTGTGGTTGCTCTGAAGAACGATGTTCTCTATGTTTATGACGATGTCTGTGTTTATGTTCAAGCATCCAGCCATAGGCCATTTCAGGTGGAACACTGGGGTAGGTGCTCATAGAGAGGAGTGGAGTCCTGCTAGTTGTGAGGAAGGCTTCTTGACGTAGAAGCTTATGCTTCTTCTTGTGGTATTTGGCAGGGTTAAGAAGCAAATGGCCTGTATGCATGTAAGAAGGTGGTGGCAGTGGGGTAGTAAAAGAAGGAGAAGGTGGTGGAGGATAAAGAGTTGGAGGATACCTTCCATAATAACCTAATCCTATTGGAGCAGCTGCAAGGGGAGAAGGAGAATAAGGCATGCCATAAGAGGGATAGAATCCAGTACTGGAAAGAGGAAAACTAAGACTATGCATGAAAGGCATTTCTGCCATAGCCTCCCGCATCTTGGGGGGTCTGCCTCTCTTCTTCTTTAAATCAGGTTTTCGAATGTAGTGCAAAGGATCTAAAGGAAACGTTGGATGAGTATAGAAGCTATTAAAGTTTATCCTAAAAATAGTAGGCAGTAGGTCTCGGGGTATAAAATGATGACTTCTGTGGGTTATTCTAATTTCACTCAAACGACTTATTAGTTCCTCTAACTCAGCAAGAAAATCAGGGTCTTGCCTACCTCGGAGCTGAGGATATTTCTTTTTCCTTTTTCGCTTCTGTCTTTTCATTTTGTCGTAGCTGAGGTAATCATGACCCCTACGCTTACATTTATGTTTATGTTTTTCTTTTAGGCTACTTAAAACTGTTGAGGTTTCAGGGGAAATGAGGGAAACATGTTCAAATGAATGTCTTTTCTTCTTCTGCCCACAGAATTTCTCTGCTCGGTCTGAAGTACTGTTATTATCTGTTCCTATTCCACTGTCACTGGGAACTGTCTCATCGCTGTGAGACTCACTAATTGGTGAAGGAGTGGCTTCCTTCAGAGATGTCAGTTCACTTAAGTGAGAAGGAGAGCTCGGCAATAAAGTAGGAGGAGATAATCTCCTCCTTCCTTTGGAGGCCTTTTTCATTGCAAGGGTCTGAACTACACTTCCTTGTCTGGAATGTATATGTAAATATGGCACTGAACTGGGCTCAACAAATCCTGCATCACTGCTGACAGGGCTCTGCCCCCCACTTGCTGCAGAAGACTGAGAGCACACTGGAGATGGAAGAACCTCTGAATTATTAGCTGCTGAAGGCAGCAAAGGAGGAAGTACTTGTCCCAGTATTGTCCCCGCTGTTTGCTGGGTAGTATTCTCAAGAACAGTTAAACTGGCAGAATTACTAGTTAAAATACCATTTAGGACAGCTTTAGGTTTCCTACCTCTTCTCTTTCCTATGTAAATGGTTCCTTTCTTGCTGACATTTATCTGCTGGCCTAATTTTGAACCAAATGTGGCAGCAAGAGTTGACACTGTATTGTGGAGTTTTGATTGCACTTTCCCTTTGTTATTTGGCTCCACTGTGCTAGAGAGGATTTGATTCAAAAGCTTTTTTCGCTTCAAAGTTTTCATTTTGTTTATTTTTCGGATAATTGTTTTCATTAATTGCCCATTACTTCTCTTGGTAACTTTTCTATCTGATTCTACCTCAACGTCTCTCATGCTACACAGAGTTTTCTGAGCTTCCTCTGGACCGCTGACCTGGTCCTTCCTCCCAAAAAAATCCCCACTACATTGCTGATCACTTTCAGATTCCATTTTGTTTGAATTATCTGTAGCAACAAAAGATGCCACAGACAGAATAGGTGGTTTCATTTTAACAGCTGATCTGATCTGTCTTTTAGGTCTCCCTCTCTTCTTAGGAAAAGTCTGTCCTGTTAAGCTGTGTTTTAGGGAGGGAATTTCTATCTCTGGCTGCAGAACAGGAGGCTCTTGCTCTTCCTTTGACTGCACTGAGAAGACTTTTGATGCTGGAATTTTTAGGGTTCTCTTTGGGGGACCTTCCAGCTGGGGCATCTCCTTTGATTTAGGCCTTCCTCTTTTGGGCTTATAAATTTCTGGTAAGATGTCACCTGACACACACACACTGGAGGGCTGTTTGTGAGTACTATAGAATTTTTGAGTCTGTTTGTCAGCTTCAGTTAACAGAGCAAGAGACTGTCCGCTGCTAGATTTGCTCAGTTTTGGCAACTGATGTTTGACAAATTCATGCTCTATAAATGAAGTTGACCCTATATTTTTCAAGAACTTAGCCTGCTCCAGACTACTGTTTGATAGTGCAGTGCATGAAATGTTTTTAAAAAGCTCTGACCTTTCTAATTCTAGACCCTTTGGAGGCTGACATATGTTTCTAGACACCACTTTAGTCCATCGTGGTTTCCTTCCTTTTCTTTTCTTTAAAGATTTTGACTGAGTAGCACTCAGGTCCTCAGCTCCTTGGCAAGGTTTCCCTGATGCAGTTATTGCACCAATCTTTAGAAACTGTTTGGTATTAAACAAACTTGTGAAGCTAACCACTGAAGAGGTGATTGTAGCATGAACATTTGATTCAGTTGTCAGACTGTTTTTTTTCCCTATGGAAGGATTAGTTCTTGTGGTGTCTGTGTGTGTGGCTTTTGAATCATTTAATTCTTTATCCACACCTTTCAAATCAGTGCTCAGACTGTGATTTGATGATCTATTCAGGTTCAGAAGTGTACTGTCAGAAGAAAACTGAGTCTTCCCAATCTGCTCAGAAATTCCTTCTAAGAGATCTGCTGTGGTGGTACTTATATGTGATGGATTTGAAGCTAACGGAGAGGAGGTTGCTGTGGGGCTCCTGTTTAAGGTAGTAACAGATACTGTGGGTGAGGGTGATGGGAGGTTTCCCTCTCCGACAGCACTAAATGGGGACTTTGCTGTAGATACATCTGAAGCTCCTCCTGTCCTGAAGTCTGGTGAAGTGCAATATACTGGAAGCTGCTTTTCATGCTTAGATGTTTCATAAGTCCCCTTTTCATTGCATTGGAAACTGTCCTGTTGAATACAGGTTCCTTCATTAAATATTTCTTTGTCTATACCAGCAACCTCTTTTCGAACTGAAATCTTTTCCAAGATATTGTCTTTATTCTGTCTTATAATATGTTTCTCAAAAGTTTTACTGCTGATATTATCTTTCAGTAAATCTGTAGTCTCATGGCTTTCAAGATTATTGAGGTTTGTACTGCAAGAAAGCTTGAAGGGCTCTGAGGCAGGACAGAGAGAATCAGCTTTCAGACTTCCAGAGTCCTTGTTAATCAATCCTGCTGAAGTGCCAATTCCCAGCAGTTTCTTCCCAGAGTCTTTGTTAACCAGTCCCACTGGGGTGCCAATCCCTAGCAGCTTCTTTCCAGAGTCTTTGTTAATCAATCCTGCTGGGGTGCTAATTCCCACCAGCTTCTTCCCCAACTCCTTGTTTACCAATCCCGTTGGGGTAACAATCCCCAGCAGCTTCTTCCCCGACTCCTTGTTAATCAATCCCACTGGGGTGCCAATCCCCAATGACTTCTTCACCAGCTCCTTGTTAACCAATCCTGTTGGGGTGCCAATCCCTGGTGGTTTCTTCCCAGAGTCCTTATTAACTAATCCAGCCACAGAGTTAGTCACTGGCTGCTTCTTCCCAGAGTCCTTGTTAATTAATCCAGATGGAGTGCCAATCCCTGGTGGCCTCTTTCCAGAGTCCTTGTTAATCACTCCAGCTAAAGAGCCAATCCCTGGTGGCTTCTTCCCAGAGTCTTTGTTAACCAATATGGCTGCAGTGCCAGTCCCCAGTGGCTTCTTCCCTGAGTCCTTGTTAACCAATCCAGCAGCAATGCTAGTTCCTGGCAATTTCTTTACTAAGTCCTTGTTAACCAGTCCAGCTGCAGTTCCAGTTCCTGGTAGCTTCTTCCCAGAGTTTTTAACCAACCCAGATGCAGTTCCAGTTCCTGGCTTCTTCTGCTTTGTTTTGGAAGACTTTGAGGGGGGGCAAATTGCAATAAGTTGAGCCAATTTTTCTGTTACAGTTGTTGCTCCATTAATTTGTGCTCTATCCTTCAAGTCAGGATCACGGCTACCAACAAGAGTAGAAGGAGCTGACGTTACATAATCTGTCATTTCAGTGGGTAGTGGAGAAAGCTTCTTCGATACAGGACTTGTTTCTCCTTGTATGTCTTCCTCAGCACGGAATTCAACTGTTGCAATTTCTCCAGATTTCTTGCAAAACTTTGAAGGGTCCTAAAAGTTTAAATAAGAAAAATACTTTAGAAACCAAATAAAAACAAAAGTAAATTTTCTCTAATCATACTACCCTATAGTGTTGATGTAATTAATCACTGCTTGTTTGATAAGGGATCACTGTGAATGAGATGTTGCATCTCAATGGACTGTATCATTTTTAAAAGAACACATTTCAGTGGACATGTACAGGCTTTTATAAAACAACTATCACCCACACACCTTCGCAGCACCCAGTCCAAGTAATTTAATCTCTTCTACTGATTGGAATGGTGATGGGCTTTCATCACAGCAGATTGCTAACTGCGCTAAAATATACCAAACTGCATGGTGGTTTGTGCACTGGAAAAATGAGGACTACAGACTACCAAAATTATTTGCTGCTGTGGCTCAAACCATATTTGAAACCTAGTTTCTAGAGGTGAAAAGCTATGCTAATACAATAATCCATTACATCACTAAATCTTTTGGAGATGTTCCAGTAAATTAACCTTTTCCTTACAGAGGATTTTCATCTTTTATATACCACTTCCAATAGCAATCCTAGAAATGCATGAGATGTATTAACTTCTATTGGGAGCTGGGGGAGGAACTGACACTTATTCCTTATAATTATCAGGTAATGAAGTAGTAAGTACAAGGCTTGAAGAAACTTACCTGATACCTACTGGCCTGAGATTAAGCCTACTACCCAGGGTGAAAAATATTGGTGCTACCATGCCCACCCAACACTATCCTCCCTGACATTTAAATTAATACAAAAATTGTATACTGTTTATTTTTACTGTACTTAATTGACAATCAATTTTGTATTTAATAAATTTTACAAAACTAACTTGGGCTGGCCAAATAGCAGAAAAAATATTTGTTGAATATATTTAAATGTCACCATAATTTATTTACTATTATTTGGTGAACAGGAGGTGACAAGCAATAGAGCTGCTCAAATACTGCAAAACAAAATTGTTGAGATATACCAGTGATGTTAATTGAGTGTACTGTAATATATTAGCACTGTCCTTTTTGACCAGTCTCACTTACTCCAGTCTCATGCTTTTGATAGATCTTCTTTCCCTTCCTGGCTTATGTTCTTATGTGGCTTCACCCACTGTTTTATGTATTCTTCAGCAGCCAAAATTTTGATTAAAAAAAGGAGTCTAAATTTAGGCTCCTATGTTCATGTAAAGTCAATGGGATTTGTGCTCCTAATTCACTTAAGCACTTTTGAAAATCCCATAACTAAGGCACCTATATACGGACTTGGTGTCAGGAGTAAGGCCCTCAGCCACATCTGCTCAGTATTCCTGATACCTTAATGAGCCAGCCAGGCTGCCTGATGGACCACTTTGCCTGATTGGCTGAGGAAGCCAGCAGGCCAGCTCTTAAACCTAAGAGCAGCAGCTATCCTCTGGCTGCTCAATGCACATGCCCATGGGTCTCTGCCTCCCTAAGCTTGTCTCTCCGAGCCTCCTCCTCCACATCTCTAGCCCAGACCCTGTTCTGCACCCAGGCTTGCTCCTGTCTCAGAACCAGCTCTGCTTCTGCCATCACAGACTCCTGGTAATCCGGCTCTGACCCTCAGCTTTGATTATGACTCCATCTCAACCCCTGGCTCTGGCATTCGGGCTCTGACTTTGGTCCTGACCCTCGACTCTGATTCCTGACTTCAACTCTGTCTTGCCCCTTGTCTCTGGCACTTGGACTCTGACCATTAGGCCTAACTGCCTATGACCCAGTCCACTGACACTTGGGAGCCTAATTTCTGGCTCCTATTTTCAAAAATTTTAGCCAATAGTCTATTTCCTCTTTTCCGTCTCTCTTTTTCTCCATTCCTCCTATAGCTCTCTTTCTTTCCCTTTTGTTACGTTGTGGACTCTGACTCCTACCTGATATTTCATGTTTCTCCTTTCTTCTCCAATATCTCTTTACATGCTGTGCTTCTCTTTTCAAATGTATCCTATCAATCTCTTCCCTCTTACACCCACCCATGCTCCCATATATAGGGCTTGGAAGTTTTACTAGACAGTGAAATATTTGAGACCTCACTGTCTGGGGCAAAACCAAAATGAGAGGCAATCCCTGCCTCCCTGAACTGCTGGGATATGGAAATATACTAGAAATCTTACCAAGATACTGTCCCAGGACCCTGCTCAGTTTGCTTCATATTTTGTAAAAGTCTTTGGCTAGCAAGAGTGATAAATCGCAAACTCTCTGACCGTCAGAAGGGAGAAGGTGCACATTCTCACTCTCTCTATATATATGCGTGTGTCCCTCCTTCAAACCCAGGGCTTCTTGTTTTCTTCAGAAAGGTGCCTCAGCTACACTACACTTCTCCCAACTCTCTCTTATAGATCCTGCTCCTCAGTGAATAGTTCCAGCGCTAGCCTCTACTGCGGTTCAACTCAGAGCTTTCTCAAGTAGCACTGTAGCAAAATTGATTTAATTCTTGTCAGTTTCACAAAACTGGAATATTTTCCAAAAAGGATCTGAACAGCAGCAGTGAAAATGGAGAAGGCTGATCAATTTTCATTTTGTTCCAGGTTAAAAAGCTCTAAGCAGCAGTAAATACTTCATGTGTCTGTTGGCAGATTTAGGAAAACAGCATTGCACTTAGTTTACCCTCAGGTCACATTTGAAAAGTTGTTTCAAACGATAAGAACTTGAACTGTCCTCTTCAAGTCAGGTACTAATTTGGACCAAGTCCCAAAGCATGTGCTCAGGTTTTGACTGCCTGCAATATATTCTTGGAGAAAGATGCAGATCAAACTAGTCTTTGATGGGATGGGTGGTCAAGATCTTGAAGCTTTGTTTTTAAATGAGCATAGATTCTGCAAAAATTGATGGCACTCACCCTGAAAAGCTTCTTCCTCATGCTGGGTGAGTGCATATTTCAAGCCCACAGAAAATAACTGTCAAACGTGTAACATGTAATACGTGTGTGTGTGTGTAGAGAAATAAACTGAAACTACTGCTGAATTAAAGACAAGAGGTTGGAAGAAATCTGTATTTTTGCCTGCAACTCGAGAAACCAGGCCTCTGTCCTAGTTTGGAAACCAAGTATTTTGAATTTTACAGTTCAAAAAAAAAATCACTTAATCACAGGTATGTTAACAGAAAATATCTGGTTTAACAAACACGTTTTGGAAACCAATTTCATTTTGTTCATTGGATATCAAATAAAACAAATCCAGTTAACAGAGACATCTTGATATTGAGAATATTTTGTCTCCCTAGGAGCCTTCTATATCAATAGGCTGCTAGTATAGTTACAAACCATTATGAAAGGCAACATTTATAACCTGGATCAACAGAACAGCTCTTTGTTTACCATATTCTCTAGAACAGGGGTGGCCAACCTGAGCCTGAGAAGGAGCCAGAATTTACCAATGTATATTGCCAAAGAGCCACAGTAATATGTCAGCAGCCCCCCCATCAGCTCCCCTCACCCCTGGCTCTTAGCACCTCCCACTCACCAGCAGCCCCCCCAATCATCACCTCCCCACACCTCCCGATCAGCTGTTTTGTGGCATGTAGGAGACTCTGTGGGGGAGGGGGAGGAGCGAGGGCATTGCAGACTCAAGGGAGGGGGCGGAGTGGGAGCAGGGCCTGTGGGAGAGCCAGGGGTTGAGCAGTGAGCACCCCCCCGGCACACTGGAAAGTTGGCACCTCTAGCTCCAGCCTCAGAGTCAGTGCCTATACAAGGAGGTACATATTAACTTCTGAAGAGCCGCATGTGGCTCCAGAGCCACAGGTTGGCCACCCCTGCTCTAGAATGTTAAATAATTGAGGGTTGGTGACATCAAGTGATTTATCTAAATAAAAATAAATCACTCACATGCTATTGTCTGACTGATTAACTTGCTGAACTATGTAAACAGTCAACTGAACTGCAAAGACAATATTTCATCACCTTTCTCCATTATCAATTACTTAGGAGCTCAGCCAATCAAAATATTTTGAATCCCTAAAGCTTCTTTACTGCAACAAGAGTGTCTGGTGTTCAAATAAAGCTAGGATTAAAAAAAATTAAATAATTCTGATCATTTAAAAAAGTGATTTCTAAAATGTTCCTAGATGAACCTGGGAATACCGCTGACGTAATAAGGCTTTTCACTTCACAGATCTCTCAACATCAAAGGGAGTCCTCCTTCTGCTTATAAACATATACCATTACTAAGGTTTGAACAATTATCTATTTTTATGATTTAGTTTCTCATAACTCATTACTTATTTGTTTCACAGCACCCAAAAGTGTGGTAAATTGCCTTCCTGACACATAAAAACACACGGGTCCTGCCCTGAAGTTCTTATAATTTGACTAAAGATGATGAACAAGGGCATGGGGAATGTGAGAGGAGGACAAGGGTTGCAATAGCAAGATTGTATGATTGCATAGGAAGTATTGCAACCATCTTAATGAATTTAATGTTGTCTTCTTTGAAGATATGTTTTAAACTGTTTAATTTATATTATAAAAGGTAGGAGTTTGTGTGTGAGCACTAGGGTTGAAGTGTGAGAGGGGCGTGGTGGGAAGGAGAAGTTGCAGGAGTGAGAGACAGGAGTGCCTAAAGGGAAGCTAAGTGAGAGGGAGGTGGAAATGGAAAAGGAGGAAGGGAAGATTAATGAGAAACATAATAGATAAGAGATAGTGAGGATGGGCACCTGAAGGGTCACAGTGACAACAGAGGGGTGATGTAAAGGGGGACCAGCCACCAGTGACAATACAGCAAATGTGAAAAAGCATCCTGAGTTCAAAGATCTGGTAGCCTCAGTGGCTAGGACATTTTTAATCCTAGCTGCTTCTGGACTGACAGTCCAACCTCCTTCCCATTAACTACAGTTCCCTCATTTTAGAAGAGGGGACTGTAGGCAAGCTGCTGACAGCCCTTTGACCCTGGAATTCAAAAGTGATACATATAGCTGATAATAACTGGAGAACTAGATATTTTACTATTTTCAAATACTTCCTCCCACCAAAGGCTTTGGTCTTAATCATCACCTAAAACATATACAGATAATCTTTGGAGGCACAATTAGAGTTTCTGATTTTCCTGAAATGTTGCAGACTTTAACCTCTTCACTGCCCATCAATACTAAACCAAAGAAACTAGACTCATTTACCACTTCCTCCCACCTCTTGGTTGCAGACCTGTCTTCAAACTGCCTCCCAGGCTGTCTCTACATTGATAATTTAGGTAAGTCTTCCACTATTAATCCAGGATCAGTCCAACTCCAACAGTTCCAGCAATGTTGTGAATGCTAGTATAGACAAATAACCATGTCATCAAACATTGCTCAGAGTAGGTCAGACAACATGGCAGTATATATGTCTGTGGTCAGCCTACATTACATTTTTAGATCCTTGCTAGTACCTGTGGTAGATCACGGGTGGGAGAATTGTCTAAAATTCTCTGCATAGATTAGGCCCCAGTAGCTGAATGTCACTTTCCACAATGCTCACTGCCCTGCTGGCCCAAGAAGTGACTCCAGAAATCAAACAGTCTTCCACAAAGCAGCAATGTGTTCTTGATTAAAGTCCTTTCTAAAGCAAAAACCTGTTAGGTCAGATCCCTCCAGGCCCTCCTGTTTCAGAGGGTTGATGCCTCCAGGTACTACTCAGTTGTTTGCTTTGGAAGCTACTAGTGCTAGAGGGATTTTTGTAATATAGAGAACAGTTTGGCATTGAGCCCAGCTTTTCCATGGCAGCTGCAATCTTATGTAAATTGTACTGAGGCTTCACATTTCAGAGGAGCTTTTTTCCTTTGCACACACAAAACAGACAGCTGTGGGGGCAGCCATGATCTGTCTACAGCCTTGGAGACTAAACAAGGTGCCACTCTTATTTCCCAAAATAACAGTGTGGAAACATATGCTCCCTTAAATGGAAAAGGAGTAATCCAAAGCTCACTTCTCTTGGTCTGACCAACCACACAGTAGTAGGGTGTGCTTTCAATGAGTAAAGATTTTAAAGGTGCAATAGTTTGTTCGGTGAGGTTCACTGTCAGCCCTATAGATTTAGATCCAGACTATTGCTTTCCTTTTTTTTTGTTTCTGCAGTTCTAAGCTGGCCCACATACAGCTGATTTAGCATTTCACTTCCTCTTGTTGCATATTGTGGTTGAAAAGTCTGCACTGTTTTTAATGGATGCAAATAGGGATTTATAACTCAATGAAGTATTTCTTATTTTCCTGTTGATCTAACTAACATAAATTACCTAGGTATAATACTAAGGGTCTTTACTAAAGAGAGCTAACAGGAGACATTCACAGACAAACACCTTATCTTGGATGTCTTGTTTAGGGACTGCCATTTATGCCTATATGTTCTTCCCTTTTATTTTATTTTTAATAACTTTAAATCATGCTGAGATGTCCACACTGAAGCTGTCCAATAAGCATGCATGATTACCTAATACTAAACTACAGCAAGCAATGAAAATTAATTATACTTGATAAGAATAATATGTATGTTTACATGAGGAGTGTAAGATTTAGGATACACTTAACTTCTCTTTCTTTACCAATAATTGCTCGAGTTTTGTAAATGACGTGACATTGTTCTTACTTAGCAACCACAACTGTTTTTTGAAACAAGTTTTTTGTTTTGGAATCTCTCTTCTCTCCCCCGCCTCAACTTTCGAAAGCCTTAAGTAAGTGCGATGAAGGGGCCACTAAATTATTAATAAAAGTTAAGAAGTAAGTGGCACTGCCCCATTAATTATTTGTATTATTGCAGCGCCTAAGAGTCCCCTGTGTTAGATGCTGTATAAACACAAAAACAAACGAAAAAAGGAAGATAGACAATAGCAGATTCTGGCTTGATAAGTGTTGTAGGGAGGAGGGTTTTGGTTTTGTGGGAAACTGGTACACCTTCTATAGTGAAAGGCAGATGTATAGCTTGGATGGCCTCTGCTGTTTTCTCGGAGACAGACTGACTAGAATAGTTAAGTGGGCATTAAACTAATAGTAAAAGTGGAGGGTAAAAAGACAGAGGATATGAGCATTCTGCACAAAAATACTGAGATGCTGAGAATAATATTAATCAAACAACCTAGGGACATGAAGAGAAAAAAAATCTTTAACTGCCTATTCATCAAATTATAGGAGCCTGGGTAACAAACAAGATGAACTGGAACTGCTCATTTATGAGCATAAATTCACTCTAGTTGGTATTACTGAAATTTGAAGGGATGATTTGCATGATTGGAATGTTAAATAGTCCCTCTGCCATGTACACTGGCCAAACCGGACAGTCTCTATGCAAAAGAATAAATGGACACAAATCTGACATCAGGAATCATAACATTCAAAAACTGGTAGGAGAACACTTCAACCTCTCTGGCCACTCAGTAAAAGATTTAAGGGTGGCAATTTTGCAACAGAAAAGCTTCAAAACCAGACTCAAACAAGAAACTGCTGAGCTTGAATTAATATGCAAACTAGATACCATTAATTTGGGTTTGAATAGAGACTGGGAGTGGCTGGGTCATTACACATATTGAATCTATTTCCCTATGTTAAGTATCCTCACACCTTCTTGTCAACTGTCTAAATGGGCCATCTGGATTATCACTACAAAAGTTTTTTTTCTCCTGCTGATAATAGCTCATCTTAATTAATTAGCCTCTTACAGTTTGTATGGCAACTTCCACCTTCTCTGTATGTGTGTGTGTATATATCTATATCTATCTATCTTCTTACTATATGTTCCATTCTATGCATCCAATGAAGTGGGCTGTATCCCATGAAAGCTTATGCGCTAATAAATTTGTTAGTTTCTAAGATGCCACAAGTACTCCTGTTTTTTTAGGTACAAGTGATCATGACTTGATCACATTTATAAAGTGCAAGGAGAATAAAATCCACATCAATAATATAAAAAGAAAAGGAGTCCTTGTGGCACCTTAGAGACTAACCAATTTATTTGAGCATGAGCTTTCGTGAGCTACAGCTCACTTCATCAGATGCATACCGTGGAAACTGCAGCAGACTTTTCCACGGTATGCATCTGATGAAGTGAGCTGTAGCTCACGAAAGCTCATGCTCAAATAAATTGGTTAGTCTCTAAGGTGCCACAAGGACTCCTTTTCTTTTTGCGAATACAGACTAACACGGCTGTTACTCTGAAACCTATCAATAATATAAATACTTGGTGCTTTAATAGGGCCAATTTCACAAAGTTGAAAACAATTATAAGCCAAATCAGCTGGGAAGAAGAATTTAATCAGAAAAATATGACTGATAATTGGGAATAATTTAAGAACATTTTTTTATTAGATGCCCCAAAAGCCACAATCCCACAACTGAGGAAGAAGGCTCTGATGGTTAAAAAAACAACCTGGTTTAGAGGGGAAGTTAAGGCAGCTATAAAAAAAGACAGCTAGACTGATTAGATAGGAAAAAAACATGTGAAAGAAAAGGGAAGTTGATAGTAATGAATATAAACCAGAAGTCAGGAATTGTAGAAAACTGACAGGTAAAGCAAAAGGACATAAGCAGGAATCTATGGCCAGCAGAGTTAAGGACAATAAGAAGGAATTTTTAAAATATATTGGGAACAAAAAGAATCCTAAAAATGGTATTGATCCACTACTAGATGGAAAAGGTAGAATTATCCATAATAATGTAGAAAAGGCAGCAGTATTCAATAAATATTTCTGTTCTGTATTTGGGGGAAAACAGAAGATCTCGTCTCATCATAGGGTGGTAACATTCTTTCCATTCCACTAGGATCTCCAGAAGACATTAAACAAAAACTAATAAAGTTAGATATTTTCAAATCAGCGGGTCCAGATAACTTGCACCCAAGAGTTTAAAAGAGCTGGTGGGCAGCTTGTTGGACAGTTGATGCTGATTTTCAGTAAGTCTCGCAGCACAGGGGAAAGTTCCACAAGACAGAAAGAAAGCTAGTGTTGTGCCGATATTTAGAAAGGGTAAATGGGATGACCCGGGTAATTATAGGCCTCTCAGCCTAACATCAATTCCTAGCAAGATAGTGGAGCAGCTGACATGAGACTTGATTAATAAAGATTTAAAGGGGGTAATGTAATTAATGAAAATCCAAGTACGCTCATGGAAAATAGAGCCTTCGAACTAACCTGATACCTTTTTATCCTCCAAACTTGTGATTTCATCAAAAAAAGGTAACAGCGTTGACATAATATACTTACACTTCTGTACGGTGTTTGACTTGGGACCGCATGACATTTTGATTAAAAAACTAGAACATAAAATTACCATGGCACATGTTAAATGGATTAAAAACTGGCTAACTGATAGGTCTCAAAATGCAATTGTAAACAGGGAATAGCCATCGAGCGGGTGTGCTTTCAGTGAGGTCCCAGAGGGATCATTTGTTGGCCCTATGCTATTTAACATTTATCAGTGATGTGGAAGAAAACATAAAATCATCACTGATAATGATTTCAGATTACAAAGATGGGGGAGTGGTAAATAATGAAGAGGACAAGTCACTAATGCAGAGCAATCCAGATCTCTTGGTAAACTGGTGCAAGCAAATAATATGTGGCTAAATGTATAGGTATACATCTAGGAACAAAGAATGAAGGCCACACTTACCAGATGGGGAACTCTTTCCTGGGAAGCAGTTTCTCTGAAAAAGATTTGGGGGTCAGGATGGATAATCAGGTGAACATGAGCTCCCAATGAGACACTGTAGCCAAAAGAGCTAATGTGATCCTGCAATGAATAAATGGGAATCTCGAGTAGGAGCAGAGAGTTTATTTTACCTCTATATATTGGTGCAACTGCTGCTGGAATAGTGTGTCCAGTTCTGGTGCCCACAATTGAAGAAGGATGTTCATAAATTGGAGAGGGCTCAGAGAAGAGAATGATTAAAGGATTAGAAAACATGACTTATAGTTATAAGATAAACAGATTGAGCTCTTTGAGTCTAACAAAGAGAACATTAAGGAGTGACTTGATTACTGTCTAAAAGTATTTATGTGGGGAACAAATAATAACGGGCTCTTCAATAGATCAGAGAAAGTTATAACACGATCCAATGGCTGGAAGTTCAGGCTAGACAAATTCAGACTGGAAATAAGGCATTAATTTTTAACAGTGAGGGTAATTAACCATTGGAACAATTTACCAAAAGTCATGATGGCTACTCCATCACTCAAAATTTTCAAATCAAAATTGGATATTTTTCTAAAAGATATACTCTATGAATTATTTAGGGAAGTTCTATAAGAACGGCCTTACTGGGTCAGACCAAAAGTCCATCTAGCCCAGTATCCTATCTTCTGACAGTGGCCAGTGCCAGGTGCTCCAGAGGGAATGAACAGAACAGGTAATCAAGTGATCCATCTCCTGTCGCTCATTCCCAGCTTCAGGCAAGCAGAGGCTAGGGACACCATTCCTGCCCATCCTGGCTAATAGCCATTGATGGACCTATCCTCCATGAATTTATCTAGTTCTTTTTTGAACCCTGTTATGGTCTTGGCCTTCACAACATCTTCTGGCACAGGTTGACTGTCCGTTGTGTGAAGAAATACTTCCTTTTATTTGTTTTAAACTTGCTGCCTATTAATTTCATTTGGTGACCCCTAGTTCTTGTGTTATGAGAAGTAGTAAACAACACTTTCTTATCTACTTTCTCTACACCTGTCATGATTTTATAGACCTCAATCATATCTCCCCATAGCCATCTCTTTTCCAAGCTGAAAAGTCCCAGTCTTATTACTCTCCTCTCATACGGAAGCTGTTCCATACCCCTAATCATTTTTGTTGCCCTTGTTTGCACCTTTTCCAATTCCAATATATATTTTTTGAGATGGGGCGACCACATCTGCACACAGTATTCAAGATGTGGGTGTACCATTGGTTTATATAGAGGCAACATGATATTTTCTGTCCTATTATCTATCCCTTTCTTAATGATCTCCAGCATTCTGTGCCGCTGCACATTGAGTGGATGTTTTCAGAGAACTATCCACAATGACACCAAGATCTCTTTCTTGAGTGATAACTGATAATTTAGACCCCATCATTTTATATGTATAGTTAGGATTATGCTTTCCAACGTGCATTACTTTGCATTTATCAATGTGACCTGTGTTATACAGGAGGTGAGACTAGATGGTCATAAGCACATAAGACTGGCCATACTAGGTCAGACCAACAATACATCTAGCTCAGTATCCTGTCTTCCAGCCATGGCCAGTGCTAGATGTTTCAGA
Source organism: Eretmochelys imbricata (assembly GCF_965152235.1). Lineage (NCBI taxonomy): Eukaryota > Metazoa > Chordata > Testudines > Cheloniidae > Eretmochelys > Eretmochelys imbricata. The sequence continues at coordinate 278,212 of NC_135595.1, read as the reverse complement.
GGGAATGGATGGGACAATTATCAAGTGATCCATCCCATGGCCCACCTTCTGGCAGTGACAGGTTTAGGGACACATGGGGCATGGCACTGAGTCCCTGACCATCTTGGCTAATAGTCATTAATGGACCTATGCTCCATGAATTTATTTAATTGTTATGAACCCAGTTATACCTTTCGCCTGAACATCCTCTGTCCACAAGTTCCACAGGTTGACAGTGCACTGTGTGAAGAAGTACTTATGTTTGTTTTAAACCTGCTGCCTATTAATTTCATTAAGTGACCCATGGTTCTTGTGTTATGTTGAGGGGTAAACCCTTCTTACTCACTTTCTCCACACCATTCATGATTTTATAGACCTCTATCATAGCCCTCCTTAGTCATCTCTTTTCTAAGATGAACAGTCCCAGTCTTTTTAATCTCTCCTCATATGGAAGTTGTTCCATATCCCTAATCATTTTTGTTGCCCTTCTCTGTACTTTTTTAAGTGTAACATATCTTTTTTTATATTGGACAATGAGAACTGCATGCAGTATTCAAGGTGTGGGCATACCATGGGTTTATCTCATGGCATTATGATACTTTCCGGTACCTCCATAATATGTATATCTATATAATCTGGTTTGGGTTTGGTGTGGGTGGTGTTGGGTTTGAGGGTTTTTTTTATTTGTTTTGAAACACTTATAGCCAAGGGTTAAATTAAACTAAAATAATTTTTCATCCAGTCCCAAAATAGCACAGTATAATTTTTAATTTAATCTAGATCTGTTTTTTTTTAATTAAAAACTCCAAGCCTAACCAAACTTCCTCCCTGGCAGCCAGATAGAATAATCTTAGATGAAGTCTATACTGGATCTGAAACCTCAAACTGAATTTTTACGTAGACGAAGAAAAATTATTGTGCTCTGGTACAGAGGCACAAATTAAAAAAGCATTTCTTTAGCTTGCAGGATACAGGTGTTCAGGAAAGAGCTTGAAGGACACAGTAGTTCTAAGAAATTATGCTTTTCTATTCTAATAGGGAAACAGGCAGGATGTTGATGTTGTCCATGGTGACTGAGAAAGGAGGTAGTGGGGAGGATTTTCGGGGGGTGGGGTGGGGAGACTAAGAGCTGTTTCATCCATGTTGAGCTTGAGCGGGCAGCTAATAATGGTTTCTGACGAGCTTTGCCTCATTCAGTGCTCACCTGAAAACATGCACGGTCACTACATATCTTAGTTAGTACACGCACTCACAGCCACGTTAATTTCAAATACTGATAAAAAAGTTCTAAAAATATAGCAAATTCAACACCACACCAACGATTACAACACAGATCTTTTGGTTCCATAGCCATTGCCTAATCATCTAGGCCACAGCATCGCTCAAATAAACCACTATGATTTTGTTACTGAATCTGAAAATTGTGGCTATAGCATTTGCTATTCTACATAAAATCTTCCTGAAATGTAAGCTGAGTTTCTGACTTTTGTAAAGTGCTTTGAGAACTGGTGAAAAGCTCTATATAAGATCTAGGTATGATGATGATAACGTTCATGCTAACATTTCCACTTCTTGCTTTTGGAAATATTTTAGCTGCTGTTTATAAAAATATTAAGTAGAACCTTTGAAAGGCTGTGTGTGTGTGTTTATATATAAAAATAATTTGTTAATAAAGAATTAAAATATTTCTTAGAGTTACCTGACTCTACGACTTTCCACATATTGCTTAAACTAGATGTGAATTCTTAGAATAGTTATTTCTTCATGCAGTTTAAACTTGTCTTTGCTAATCTAAATTTAAGGTCCACACAATATGTGCCCATTTGCAGTTTTATCAATAGAAAGTAAAAATAGCATTGGGATGTAAAGCATGCTTCTTTAGGGTTGTATAATTTCACTGAATTTACCACCTGTGCTGTTCATTCCATTGTGTTCCACGGAAGTCTACAGACAGATTTTGGTCTCCAATATGTCAGCAAACATGTACAGCAGCTAATTTTACAAAACACACTCCTACCTGTATTAAATAAAAATAGTTGCGTTATGAATTCTTAACATTATAGGCAAGATTCTTGGTCCCCGTAGGGTCCCTTTACATTTTTTGGGATTGCCTGGCCAGCTAACCATTCCCCGGCCAGCTAACAATTCCCCTGGTGCAGGAATATCTTCCTGACAACAATTTTATAGTGGGGGTACTGACAGTCATTGAATAAAACTGTAAACCCTATGTGATGGAAACCGCTTCAAGCCACGGGGTGCAGCAGCAATACCTCCAGTACCCTTAGTTCCAGCACCTATGCCCGACCATATAAATTCCAGAAATCCCTATTTGCTGAAATGGTGCCTATGGGCTGTTGGCAACTAGCATTGTGTAGAGGAGCCCTGAAACTTCTGTAAACTATGCTGATGACTGGACAGTGTAGAAATGGTCAATATGAGGGAGACGGTAGGAAGGGGTAGCCTCATTTTGCACATGCTGGAGCTTGGATACGTGGGATTTGGAAAGGCTTTATTGGAAAAAATAATCCCAACTATACATACAAAATCATGGGGTCTAAATTAGCCATTCCATTGAAGAAACAGATCTTGAAATCATCATGGATAGTTCTTTGAAAACATCTGCTCAGTGTGCAGCAACAGTCAAAAAAGTTAACAATGTTAGGAACCATTAGGTAAGGGATAGATAAGACAGAAAATATCTTAATGCCACTATATAAATCCATGGTATGCCCACACCTTGAATGCCACATGCAGTTCTGGTGGTCTCATCTCAAAAAAGATATACTGGAATTAGAAAAAGTACAGAGAAGGGCAACAAAAATGATTAGGCGTAAGGAACAACTTCTATATGAGGAAAGATTAAAAAGACTGGGACTGTTCATCTTAGAAAAGAGACAGCTAAGGGGGGATATGATAGAGGTCTATAAAATCATGAATGGTGTTGAGAAAGTGAATAGGGAAGTGTTGTTCACCTCTTCACATAGCACAGAAACCAGGGGATCGCCCAATGGAATTAATAGGCAACTGGTTTAAAACAAACAAAATGAAGTACTTCTTCACACAGCACACAGTCAACTTGTGGTACTTATTGCCAATGGATGTTGTGAAGGCCAAAGATATAACTGGGCTCAAAAACGAATTAGGAAACTTCATGAAGGATCAATGGCTATTAGCCAAGATGGTCAGGAATGCAACCCCATGCGCTATGTGTCCCTAAAACTGTGAATACCAGAAGCTGGGACTGGATGACAGGGGATGGTTCACTTGACAAATTTCCCTGTTCTGTTCATTCCCTCTGAAGCCTGTGGCACCGGCCACTATTGGAAGACAGGATACTGGGCTAGATGGACCATTGGTCTGACCTAGTATGGCCATTCTTATGTTTTTATGCAATAGTGGCTCTATAATTGAAGGTTGCACTGAGATCAGAATTTAAAGCAGAGATTAAACCCCCTATGAATGAGTAATAAAGTGTACCCAGTCCAAATTTACAACATTTATTCTAAATGTTCAAAATGATTTCTGAGAATTTTCAAGTAAATGTTAGTTTATGAGTTATAATCACTTTAGATAACCCCAATAAGATCCCAAGAGAAAAAATATTTCTCATTTCCAATATGCGAAAAAGACTAATTTAGGTATTGTAGCAAGATAAAAGACACAGGGTACTCTTTAATGTGTTCATATTTTATTAACAGTATGAATAACTATTTTAATAACAGTATGAATAACTTGCAGTGATAGCCAACTAATATTTTCATTGTCAAATATTTGTCAAATGGTTGCTTCAAGAATCTAAATTTTCATTTTAAAATGTTTATAGTCATGTTTGTGAAGAAAACCTAAGTGTAAAGCAACACAATATTTACTTCCTGAATCTGTTGATAGTTTCAATTTTTTCTCTTACATTCTGCATTTCTGTAGGTGTGTTGTGTACACTTCAATATTTGTTTTTTTCTAATATGTATTACATATAATTCTGATTTAAAGTCAAATATATAGAAGTTTGCTTTTGAAAAAAGAAATTCTGAGTATGTAAGTCACCTTTCTATTCTCAGCATCATAGGTGAAAATGCTAAAACTGAAATTTTAAAACTATAGTTGTCATTACGTTATTAAATGTAGCATTGGAAGATAAAAGTTAAGAGCAATTTTCACTTCTTTGAGTGCACTGAAGGGGATGGCATTGTTGAATTAAGATGGAGTTACGAGTATTAGGCCTTGGTCTGGTCTACACCTAAAACTTTGGTTGATCTAGGTTTGGTCACTCAGAGGTGTGAAAAATCGACCTAGGTTGACTTAACTACATCTCTTAAGTGAGTCATGGTGTATGTACCATTAGGTCAAATGGAAGAATTCTTCCATCGATCTAGTTACCAACCCTCAAGGGAGTGGACTTACTACACTGATGAAAAACCCCTTCCATTGCTGTAGTAAATAGCTATACTACAGCACCTTGTGTCCACACAAAAATGGTTTTCAAAGCGATTTATTTAGCATCTTAGGTCGCAGTACGTACTCCTCCTTGGAACAAGAGTAATTCCACTTTGCAAAAACAACAAGGAGTCCGATGGCACCTTAAAAGACTAACATTTATTTGGGCATAAGCTTTCGTGGGTAAAAAACCCACTTCTTCAGATGCTTTGCAGTCACTTCATTTGCTCTGAAGTTTGTGGACCAATTTCTAACTACTGTGCTGTTGGCAGTCCTCCAGCTAGTATCCCAAACTGCACTACTTCACACCTACATTGATTGACCTGTCTTGTACCTGGGCTCTCCACTGCTCCAGGGGCATCTTGCCTTAATGTAAAATATCTCTGTTTAAATGCTGGCAGGCAGACAGGAATGCCCCTTTTCAATACCAGACAGTAGTGAGATCACATACTGATGATAGCAGCCATGCTGCCCTCATGCTTCCATGTGGGCACAGGCAGAGGTCCCAGACTTGATTGGACTCTTTGGAGACATACATATCCAGTTCCGTCTGAGTAAGCTTCATTGTAAAGCAGACATTTATAAGGCACAGTCAGAGAAAACAAAGGTGAACGAGCACTGTCAGAGCTGGTTCCAGTGCCAAGACAAAGCAAAGGAGGTCTGGAATAAGGGACCAGGACCTCCAGTAATGGCACTGCTACCTGCTCATATGAGGAATTGCACCACATTTTTGAAAGCAATGCCACCACGTGATGTGATAGATAGCACCCCACACCACATGGCAAGTGCCCAGTAATACTGCCAACTACTTGCTTGACCTCAAGAACGCCATGCTGTCCAACCAGGAGGAGATTTATCATGGTAGCCAAGAACTACAGGACTCGCTTGATACAGACAATGCACAAGAATCCAGTGCAGACAGCCATATTGAAATCTCTGTGGAGAAGAACTCTACCATCACCCTGCCTGAAACTGCTGCAGAGGAAAGCTGTGCCACTAAGAATTGTGTTGTACTATAATACAACCACTTTGGGGAATTTAAACTACTTTTTCCTGGTATGGGATTTTCAGCACCAACTCGGGCAGAGTTAGAAGACCCTCTCCACTTGCTATGCATTTAAACCCACTCCCTCCCAATATGTTGTCCAGGGCAGCTGTGCCACTGAAACTTCATTTTTTAAATTCTCTTTTATATCTAACCCTACAGCCACCAGTACCTTTTCCGCATAGAAGAAAACCCCATTAAGAACATAAGAATGTCCATACTGGGTCAGACCAAAGGTCCATCCAGCCCAGTATCCTGTCTACCGACAGTGGCCAATGCCAGGTGCCCCAGAGGGAGTGAACCCAACAGGTAATGATCAAGTGATCTCTCTCCTGCCATCCATCTCCACCCTCTGACAAACAGAGGCTAGGGACACCATTCCTTACCTATCCTGGCTAAGTGCCATTAATGGACTTAACCTGCATGAATTTATCCAGTTCTCTTTTAAACCCGGTTCTAGTCCTAGCCTTCACAACCTCCTCAGGCAAGGAGTTCCACAGGCTGATTGTGCGCTGCATGAAGAAGAACTTCCTTTTATTTGTTTTAAACCTGCTACCTATTAATTTCATTTGGTGGCCCCTAGTTCTTCTATTATGGGAACAAGTAAATAACTTTTCCTTATTCACTTTCTCCACACCACTCATGATTTTATATATCTCTATCATATCCCCCCTTAGTCTCCTTTTTTCCAAACTGAAAAGCCCTAGCCTCTTTAATCTCTCCTCGTATGGGACCCGTTCCAAACCCCTAATAATTTTAGTTACCCCTCTCCATTCTGAAAATTTACCATTTATTCCTACCCTTTACTCCGTGTCTTTTAACCAGTTCTCATTCCATGAAAGGATCTTCTCTCTTATCCCATGACAACATAATTTATATAAGAGCCTTTGGTGAGGGACCCTGTCAAAGGCTTTCTGGAAATTTAAGTACACTATGTCCACTGGATCCCCCTTGTCCACATGTTTGTTGACCCCCTCAAAGAACTCTAATAGATTAGTAAGACATGATCTCCCTTTACAGAAGCCATGTTGACTTTTGCGCAACAAGGGTGTCTAGGTGTCTGACAATTTTACTGAGACTTTTTCTGCTTGCTCTCCCTTTTCTCCACCCCAGGCCTCCCTTGCTCAGGATGTTGGCACCACAGGTGTTAAGAAAGGAAACATACTACATATAAAGCATCTTTAGTGTAGCCCCACAAACAAACAAAAAAAAGAGAAAAGGTACAGTGATTCATGTTTCATTAGTGCACTCAGGTGTTATGGAACTTCATAGAGTTCAGAGGTAAATGCCTCAAATCAGGCTACTGAGACATTCAAAACGCAGATATTGTAAAGTGCTATAATATATTTGGATACAGAGTACTTAAAGGAGAATTCTATTATTTTGCAGTACACTTTAAGCCTCAAATATTAATGAAATAAGTTTGAAAACCATCTTAAAAGGAATCACAGAGTGGGAAGAGATGATGGGAATGGCATTCCAAAATTGTGGGAAAAGAAATGTTATCAGTGTTGGCTTTGAGACTACCAGGTACTTATTGTTCCACTCCCATGTTTTTTTCTGATTTCCCTTAACATCTGTAATTGTACAAAGAGGGAAGTTGTCACCCACAGAAAGGCTGTCAGAAAAACAAAATGATATAAACGATCTCTTCCATTAAGTATTACCTTCAATCAAAACAGAGGGCCATGATGAAGGCAGAGTTGTGCAGGGAAGGTTTTCTGGAGCACATGGCCCTGGAGAGGGACATGATGCAGTCAATGCAGACACAGCCAGCTGCGATGAAGCATCTTTTGATGCAAAGATCAAGCACTATACCTCAACGTTCCAACGTCACACAGAGTGGAGAATACACCATACTGGGACTGTCATTTCAATCAACCTAATTACAGGTCCTTCCCTCTACATCGAACCCCGCAGGAGATGGAGAATGAGAATCCTTTCACTCACACGATCTTCAGGACTTTTAGACCGCTCCTTAGTGTTGCAATACCTTAACAATGGTGTTATTAAAAGTTTGCACTATGTTCTTTGTTTGTCTTTATTTTTATTGAAGAATGTGATCGGGCAGAGGCCCCACACCAGCAGAGTCGGGGTTAAGAGGAGTGTATGGGCCCAGTTCGCCCCACCCCACTATGCCTGCAGCCAATGCCAAGCATGGAGTGGGAATAAAAGGAGAGAGCCTGGCTCATCTGAGGGAGGGCTGGCCAAGAAAGAAGACAGAGCTCTGCCTCTCTGCCTGAAGGAACTTTGCTTGCAGAGTTTCAGAGGGATGGACCTGCTGACCGGAGCAGTCACTAGGGAGGAGCAGTTAGACCAAGAGTGAGTGATGCATAAATAAGAGACTGTCTGGGAGACGAGTCTGAAGGGCGATAGAGGGGTACCTCATTGGAAGGATGGGGGATGGCCCAGTATTGAATTGGGTTTGCCTTTTATTTCAGGATTTTTCAGGGCTTAGCCCCTCCAACTCCCACACTGGGGATAAGACTGAAGGGACAATTAACTGGTGTGACAGAGCCCTGCTACAGTGGGCCGCAGAGGTGGAGACTTCTCCCCCCTGCCAGGAAACCAGCACCCATGTCAGGGCACCTGGAAAGTCCACAAGAAGCACTGCTCCTGCTACACTGTTACAAAGCAGCACTGTCACTCCTCCTCCCCCCCGCCATTCCAGTGCAATTTTCTAACAACTTAAAAAAGTAATTCATGTACAGCTAAACTCGTCCAGCCGTTTCAAAAGGTAAGCTGAATGACAGGAAGAAGCATAACTCCATAATGTTCAGTGTTCTGATGAACAAAAGTTCCCTTGCTTATTCAAGACGACAGGCATGAATTTTTAAATATTTTTGCGTTATGGACCTTTCCAGATCACTCCACATTAATACTGGTGAATCTTCCACAATGATCAAGCAAGTCTGCTGTACCATGAAGAAATACCCCTTCCTGTTAATCAAGTCTTTGGTCTGGAGCGGGGTGCAAAGAATAGGAATGTGTATCTCATCAACAAACCGAATACAGTTTGGGAATCCCATCTGTGCAAATACATCAATAGCCTCCTGTGCACTGCCACACTTTGACATAACATAACAGCACTCTCCTCATAGCATTGCAAACCTCCACAACAGCACCCCCAACAATTGATTTACCCACATCAAACTGGATTCCCTACCAACCAGTAGTAACTGGGAGTGGCAGTCTTCCAGATGATGATGGCAACATGCTTTTCCATATTAAGGAGAGCTCATGTTAGTCTTCTGCTGCAACGCAGAGGTGAGTTCTGCACAGATTCCTAGGGAAATTGCAGCAAGTTATGTCACTATTGCTAGTCATTCCAGTTCTGCATCACTATGCTTTCCCACCAGTCACTGATAGTTGGCCGAGCCCAGAAGTGATGTTCCACTGAGTATAGGTGCTCCAGGTATATGCTCTGTAGAAGCAAATGCTCAATTTCATCCTCTACCATTAGCCATACCACTGCAGCATCAACAGCTCTTTTAAAGCCGGACAGCCAAATTGATCCACCTGAGCAACTCAGAATGCATGTACATCATTCTGTTCATATTAATGACGGTCATGATCATGGTGCTCAGCACTGGATCCTCCATGCTGCCTGACATCAGTCTGAAAATGGTGCTGGCAAAATGGAATGGATGACAAGAGAGGAATCATGCAAGTTTGTTAGTTGGACCTCAAATTCCACATGTCCTATAGTTTCTGGTATGCCCCACAAGAAAAAAAACAGAGCAAAGCAGCAGAACAGTGCATCATGCGATATTTGCCCAGTAATGCTGAATGGCTAATGGATGCTGCTGCCGAGCTACGTGGATACAATGATCAACAATGGAAATGCCATAAAGTCATGTGGACACACGTTAGTTCACTACTTTTAAATCACTACACTGAGAGCAAACAAACTACAAAATTGTAACATTGCCATGTAAAGGTCTTATTGTGTTGCTGAATATTGGACATTGGAATTGTGTTGCTTATGACTTCCATAGTTTTAAATATTTGTGTTGTTGTAAGGAAACAGTGTTGATTAAATTTAATTCAAAACAAACAAATTTTTATAGGAATATGGTAAGCATCAGAAAGCTATTATTATGGAGGCCTGTAGTGGCAAACAAAAAACAATGACAGTAACCTCATCTCACTGCCCCCCCCTTTCAGTCCACCCTTGTCACCTAATGCCTAGAAAAATACACAGGCTTTGAAATATGCCTAGAAATGTTACAAATGTGGGCTTTGGTAAACCAAGCAAGTGAATTCCAGAGCCAAAGACCTCCACATACAGAAAGCCCTGCCAACATCCTTCTTCCATTTGAACAAGAGTTGTAGCTCAAGAGCCTCTACTGCTCACAAATGCAACAGTTCCACTCACAGAGAGAGGCACTCTCTCAAGCGACTAGGTCTACTTAAAAATCAGTACCTTCAACTCCACCCAAAAAGTAACAGAATATAGATTACACAGAACTCATGCAATGTGCTGAGCGGCATATGGCTTAATAAAAATGTGTGGTATCTTAAGCTTACATATGTCCTCACAATATAGGTCCATTGAGGCATCCATGACTATAGCAAGGGCTACATATGAAAAACTGTAGCACTCATCTTGTCAAGAACAGATTAAATTCTTGGTCACCGCTACTGTAACAAATAGCTGCCACACCCTCTCAATCAGGGGTGCAGATGTAATCTTTGACAACTCTTCATGTTGCTTTCCCCAAACTACTAATGTTATCTCAGTCTTGTCAGGGTTGAGCCTCAGTGAACTGGCCTTCATCCAACAATTTAATTTAGACCTCAGGTCATTTGTTCCAGTGTCAGCCAGTTCAGATGAGATGGAGATGCAGAGTCGGATGCCTTCAGCATATTAAAAGACACCATAGTCCATGATTCCATGCTAACCTTCTTAGTAATTTCATATAAACATTCAACAGGAATGAACAGCATGAAATGCTGCAGAACCACCCATGAAAAGAGATCTCAGAATAAAGAGGAACTGCCCAAACTACCACCTAGAACCTCAGGACTAAGGAAAGCCTCCAGCCACCTGTTACAGCCCACTTTGTGGTCAACTGTATGTAAGATAGCTGACAGAACAAAAAGGACTCAACAAGGACACTTTATCCAAGCTTAACCTAATACAGTAGAACAGAGGTCTCCAAACTTTTTGAATCACGCACCCCAGAGCCAGCTCTGAGGAAGGAAAAAAAAAAAAAGAGCTGCTGCAGGTGTGCCACCGAAAAATCAAAGGTCCAGGACCTCTGCCTGCTGCGCACCCCCTGTGGTGCGCGCACCCCACTTTGGAGACCACTGCAGTAGAATTCAGAGTTACGAACCTTTGGGAATTGAGGTTGTTCGTAACTCTGAAATGTTCATAACTCTGAACAAAACATTATGGATGTTCTTTCAAAAGTTTACAACTGAACATTGACTTAATACAGCTTTGAAGCTTTAGTATGCAGAAGAAAAATGCTTTTAACCATCTTAATTTAAATGAAACAAACAACAGTTTCCTTACCTTGTCAAAAAAAATTTAATCCCCCCCCACCCTTTTTTAAAAGTAGTTTACATTTAACACAGTACTATACTATAATTTGCTTTTTTGTGTGTGTCTCTTGTCTCTGCTGCTGCCTGATTGCGTACTTCCAGCTTCATATGAGGTGTGTGGTTGACTAGTCACTTTGTAACTCTGGTGTTCATAACTCTGAGGTTTTACTGTAGTATCTCAGAACATCAGCTCTTTATATGGGAAGAATGTTTATAACATGTCTTCATACCCAATTCCTCAGCAGTATGAAATTAGACATTTAAACAAAATTGTAAGATTTGCCTTTATTTGCAGATGAGTTACAAGTAAACACAGCAGGGATGGACTTGAAAGGGAAAAACCTGGATAGGTTTTCTTTTTTGCTTCCTTATAATGCATAATGATGACTTTTGAAAGCGTTTTTTGTTTTGTTTTGTTTTTTAAACACTTTAAAATTTCAGGTTTTGCCTAAGCTGGAAAACTCTACAGTTGAGTCCTCACAAGCTTCAGCAGCATTCAAGCTTCAAACACCACCCCCACATCCAACAAGCTAGCTACCTTGAGCTTAACGCTGCACTTAATTTGAGCTAGCAATTTGTGTGTGGATGTGCGTCCGGCTAGGGGTAACCCTCAAGATATACCTTGAGCTAATGATGCAGTGAAGACAAATCTATGTTTACTGGAAAACTAGAGCAGAGAGTGAACATTAAGTAATTGAGAGGGAAAAGAGGGGAAGAAATTTTTAGTTAGGCAATCTAAAACTCTGTTTTGTGTTTGTTTTCCTTTACTTTAAGTGCTAAAAATTCTAGAGAAAGAAAAGATTCAGCACTTCCACTGTTTCAATTAAGGTGTAAAAACTACCAACATACATCTTCTATGACCAACACATTTTTTTAGCAAAAAAAAGGAAAGACTAGAACGTAAATTACATTATATTTGAAAGACAAGGTAGGTGAGGTAATATCTTTTGTATTGGACCCAGACCTGAAGAATAGCTCTGTGTAGCTCAAAAGTTTGTCTCATCAATAGATATTACCTCACACACCTTGTCTCTCTAATATCCTGGGACCGATGGAGCTACAACACTGTACACATTCCTTATATTTCTAGTGTTAATAAAAAGACAGAGACATTATAAAAAAGGATTTAGACCTTTACCTATCGTAGAAGCACAAAAAGCACAAGCTCCATTTAAAAAAAAATCCTTTGGAAACCAGAGAAATAAAGAAAAATGGTTCTTATCTGCTCTGGAGAACAACTGGGAAGGGCACACTGCTGTTTATGCTCAATGGTTTAACTTAAAGGGACACACATTTCCACGTTTAACAATAAAAAAAAGGTCTTCCACACACTATTTTAATGTGGCTTAGCATGGCAGGAAATGTTCTGTTTAATTTCAATACTACTTTATAGGAATGACAAGCCAAACACAAATGCCAAGTGTTGAAGAGACAGACCCTCTCAGGTCTCTGACATAGGATGGAAAGTGCTCAAGACAGGCTTTCACGGTGTTTAGATTTTTATCCCATGTCCATTGTCATTAGTGTGCATTCCTAATTTTGAGGTAATTTGATATCTAACATGATGTTTGGAATAAATTGGAAAGGGGCAAGGTGTTAGCATCAAAATTAGTTTGAATTAAAACAATATTAAAATGAAGACATTCACTTCAAGCCCTTAATTTTCAGAGATGTATTTTATTTATTCCATTTTTACTGTTTTCTTTTTTGTTTTAAAAATACACCTGAAGCTCTGGGTATACAAGTTTTTAAAAAAATAAATTCAAACAAATCTTTAAATTCTACCAACTCACCTCAAAACTCTTAAATAAGCCACTTCCCATCAAAATGTATCCCTTTTCCAAGGAAAAGCCTGGAGAACAAATAGGCCTTGCAGCACGACCTGAAGATCCACAGATTCAGCCTATGATGAACTGAGGTGGAAGCAAATTCCACACCTCATAGAAAATGCACCCTCTTCAACCCACAGCAATTAAACCTGAGGGATGTTAGATCAAATGCACTGGATGATCCAGTCTAACGTGTGGAGAAAGGTGATATCCAAAGGCAGAGCTTTAAGAGAATGCCAGACACATTTTATGTAGGATGCCTCTTTCTTCCTTAGTAGTGGTCTCTGCAATCCTTCTGATTTGACTCTCCACCTATGTACTCTCTCACTGTCTAGAGGCTTGTCTACACTGCAACGTTGTTGACAAAACTGTTGTCTTTCACAGGTACTTTAAAAAGCTCCCCCCCAACCCCCCCATGAAAGACAAAAGTTTTGCCGATGCAAGTGGCAGCGTGAACACTGCTTTGTCGGCAGGAGCACTCTAGAAGTACTACCGACAGCGCGCGTTTACACACTCTGACTTTTAGCGACAAGACTGTGTGGACACAGCCTTGTCGCTAAAAGCTGCATAGCGTAGACAAGCCCTAGCTTTTTTTTTTTTTTAAAACTGTACAACAGTCAAAGAACCAGGGTGATGAGCCACTGAAGCCACCTACAAGTTCCTTCCTTCTCTGGTACACATGGAGGAAGGACATTCTGAGCCAGTTCACCTGGACGACAACAACATGGGAATGCAGGCCTGGGGAATGGAGCCAAGCCACCTGAAGTGCACAGCAAAAAACTCCATTATCAAAAAATAAAAACTGTGGAAGAAAATCATAGTGAATTTTACTTTGAAGTATTTTCAACTGTGAGCCATAAACTGTGTCTATTTGTATGGGGGTGGAAGGGATGCAAATGAAGAGTATTTCATGGTAACAAAATAAATTAATGTTGCCACAGAATTTAGGGACTGTTGCCAAGAAGCAACTACCGACCTGTCTGTAAACCCTGGGTATAATCAACAGGCTGTTAAAAATGCCAAAAGATTTTTCCATAGCACAGACAAGGCTTGAGAATCTTGTACCTTTTCTTACTACTGCATCTTATTTTTTCACAATGCAAAGTACATGTGTTTGGAGTAACTCTTCTTGACAGTGTTAAAAACGGGTTTATTCCTGCCTCCATTAGCATTTTATTATTTATTCTTTATATTATAGTTGTACCTAAGGATCCCAATAAAGGATAAGAGACCCTTTGTGCTAGGTGCTGTGCAAATATGTAGTAAAAAGACAGTATCTGTCCCAGAGTGCTTATAGTATAGGTTTCTGACAAGGCATAGCACGTAGTTGAAACATTTTGGGGGTGGGGTGAGGAAAAGCAGAAAAACTAATGCGTTTTGCATAATAAGTATTAGTCTCAGTTCACCATCTAGTTAGATATAGTCAGATGGCAGTGTTCTGTAGTTATTATAGTAGAGAAGAATCTGATGGAAGGACTTGAAAGAGGATAAGGTGGTGGTTTTATGTATTATGACGGGGAGGTTTTCCCCCTTCAAAGTGCGAGACACAAGACTGTAAAGGAACTTATAGCAGTTAAACTGTTATCAATACCATCACAGCTGCATCTGTTGCTAACAGGTATTGGGGCCTTGTCTACTCTTACAATAATGGTACCACCAATATTCACCACCAGTGCAGCTCCAATGTATCTAACCCTGCTCAGCCTACACAAGGACAGAGAGATGCAGTAATTTTAAGTCACTTTTTAAATATAATTAATCCTGGTCTTTTCATCATCAAATGAAGTATTTAGCAGAGTATATCACTTGAGCGGAAGTTACTGGGCCCATTGCCCTTCTTGGGTAGAAGGTAATATTGCACCTGGGAGCCATCTTGAAGGAGAAGTCAGGGCCTGCATTTTATGCTTTTACATTTAAAACTGTAAAAACAAATAGCTCCCATTGAAAACATTTACATAAAACCAACTAATTTAAAACTTTTCTTTCTTTTTTTTTTTTTAAATAAAAAACAACAAATATATCAACCATGTCACTGAGATTGTTCATTCCCTGCTTGGGATCCTCCCCTCCTCCTGGGCTTCTTTCAAATCCCCCTAGAATGATCTATCATCTTTCTCACCCCACCCCTATCTCCCCAATTACTATATGCAGGGGAGCAAGAATACATTAAATTATGGGCTTCTTTAAAGTTTGCATTTTTATTCCTGTGGAATGACTTTTCAAACAAATCCAAGCACAGGTGACAAAATGTTAGCAGGATGTTTCCACTAAAATGATTAGCAGTGAAATAATTAATGTTACTATTTACCTTGCCCATCACTGTTTTTCAAATTTACCGCTCCATTGTGTTGAAAAAGACAATTCAAATTTTTGAACGCTATTATCTAGTCTGTCCCCAGACCTTGAAAGACAGCACTGCATTGCAATTGGGTAGCTATTTTTGCAACCAGAAAGTCTACAAATATAAATTTTATTTAAAATGAAAGCTTGAAACTTTCATATACGTGAAAAAAAATCTGGAACTATCAAGATATGTCTGTTTAAACTGAAACCGGGAATCATCTTTGTTACCCAATTTCTTCCTCATCCCTATCCTTCTAGGTATATTTTATCCCTACTTGTCTGTCAAATCAATCGTTTAGACTTTTAGGGCATGCACCTGTCTTGTGTTTTCTATGTAGCACTTAACATAACTGTGCACTATAAGTAATTTATTCAAACAACTCAAATATATATATACACATACACACACACAAACGTTTGGCATTTATATATAGATACTCTACATTTACATTCTCCTTGGCATGTATTTTCAGTGGCTTTAGTGATAACTTTAGTGGCACGACAATATGGTCTTGGATCTGCAACTAGAGTTCAGGAATGTGGAAATTATACACCAGGGTAGATCGATTTCAAATTAAAGTGATTTAAAACCTCATTTTAATCATGATTTAAATCAGCAAGCAGGAAGCCTTATTTTAAATCATCAGTTTTAGTCTTGTTTTGCATTTGTACTTTTTAGATATCTTCCTAATGACAGGTTGATTCTCATTGATTGGTAATCATTAAACCACATGGATTTGCAACAAAATATAGTCTTTACACTAAAATTGGGACTTCATTTTGCTAACCAGGAAGATGAACACATTTATTTAAGCAACTTTAACATACATTAGGATTCCTCATTTTTACATTTTTATTATTTTAGAAAATGATGAATGACGCATTTCCTATTTACTAGATGACGATAATTGTTTTACTTATGATTTGTCTCAGGCTCTATTTGGATGGAAATTGGAATTCAATTCGAAATAAAAACCAGCATTTTAATTTTTTTCTTTTATTAGTTAAATAAAACTACCTTAAAATGTTCTGATACATAAAGGGAAAAAAGTTTATCAAAACATGTTTGGCATTTAAAACTAACTGATTTATTAAACAAAGGAAGTATTATCTGTAACTGGTGAGTTGTACTGATTGTTTCTGATCATCTTATCCTTCAAGATTTTAGAACTAATAGATCTGATCCTTTCACACCTTCACATACTGGAAAAGGAAAAATAACCTTTCCTGCTTTTTCAATTCCCAATCAGTGTCTCAACTTTGAAGTGGTCACTAAACTGACCTAGTTGAATAAACTGAAATGAAGAAAATATTCTCTCTGCACTGCAGAAAAGGCTACTGCTGTCAAAAGCTGGTTAGCACTTCAACAAACTCTGGTTCCAGGTAATTAGTCAGTGACTTCCACCACTTCAGTGGTTTGACTTTCTTTAAAACTTCAGCAGCAAACATGAAGCTTGAAAAAAACATCCAAGCAATACAATTTTTTTTTAAATTGAAGTTAACACAGTTAGTAAATTTAGGCCTTAACACAGGTCGTCATCATTTCAAATTTAATTTTTAAAAAGTTTTATTTTAAATAAGAAAAATGTATTCTATTTAAGTAAAAATATCTGAGTTTATTTTTAAAAAGTCATCCATTTTTATCTTTCCTAATATTGTTATATCCAATATTAGAATTATTCACAGAAGTACACATTGGTGTGAAATTTGTTCCTACTTCCTCCCATGCAGTGAATATCCAAGGGGCCTGACAAAAAATAAAAAAAAAAGTTTTATGCTATTTGCAGTGGGGTTTTTAATAAGCCAGTGACAAAGTAATTTCTGACGTGCAATAGGTTCACACCGATTAAACAAATGAATACTGCCCAGCAAAACACAGTGGAAAAAAATATATGTTGCCTTTGCTTTGTACATGAAACACTTTGCGTGATTTAGTCTGGAGGAGAAGGAAGGAGATTTCAGCCACTACTGTTATTACACTGTATCTATTCTTTAAGGGCAAGGACAAACGCTTAAAGTTGAGAATGTGCTTAAGTGTGACAATCTCGTCAATGGGGGAGGGTGTGTGTCAGCCAGCAGAAAATCAGGTCCCTAATGCCACATGACCAAGAGTTCTATTCTGCCACCTCCAGTGCGTGGTTCTGCCTGATAGATGTTGCTGGCTGTGTGTTTATACAGGCAACTTAGCTGGGGAGGGCACAGGATAGGGAAATGGAACACCCTTCAGTCTTGGGAGCTTCCCAGGGCAGCAGCAATGTGGAAAGCAGGGGACTTGTGTTGAGGAAGGGAGCTGACTGGTAGGACGAGTTGTGGCATATTATCAGGATAAATTGTCTAGGGTTGCCATGTGGCGTGAGGGTAGATGGTGGTAGGATGCTGAGGGAGTATAAAGAGAAGGGTGAATAGTTAGGGAGGTTGGCAATAAGGGGAGATGAGTATTTAAGGAGGGTTGGTTTGAGGGGAGGAACTTGGCCCTCAACTCAGCATAGTACTTCAGTCCATGTTTAACTTTAAACTTCAACAGAATGTAGGCACCACAGAAATATTTTGCTGAATCACGGCCTTAGATAAGCAGTAAAGAGAGGCAGTGAAAAGGGGCACTTTGCTCTAGAATAGCATTTTAGTTGGTTGGAGAAATTGTTATGCATATTGGGAAATGTATTTTGTAACAAGATGTGTACATAAAAAAAGATAGTAATCATGCACACTTATTTTTGTAACCCTTGTCCACTCATCGTATTTATCCCATCTATTACCGTAGCTCTCGTTGCACATCTTATCAGAACAAGAGTTCCTTGAAGCAGGGGCTGTCTTCTCATATTTGTAAAACACCTAGAACATTTTGGGTGCTACTGAATTATAAGCAGTACATTGTAAGTCTTCATTCCATCAGATCCATTGTTCTTTTTCCTTTCCAAACACTGACTAACGAGTAGCAATATCAATGGCTAGGAGCTAAGCATTAAAACAATTGTTTAGTAGGGGATACAAATCTGGTTACTATAGTGATGAGCGTGGTATAAATACACAGTTGTCACTAAGTGGAAGCAAGAGACTAAAAATGGTACTGCTACTTACTCTGGTCACATCCACTTAGGATACCAGCAAAAACTAGTTTTTACTACTGTAAACACTACAACAAAGTCAAATTAGTTAATCATCAGAGGGATAGCTGTGTTAGTCTGGATCTGTAAAAGGGGCAAAGAGTCCTGTGGCACCTTATAGACAGACGTATTGGAGCATAAGCTTTCGTGGGTGAATACCCACTTCGTCGGATGCATGTAGTGGAAATTTCCAGAGACAGGTATAAATATGCAAGCAAGAATCAGGCTAAGGATAACGAGGTTAGTTCAATCAAGGAGGATGAGGCCCTCTTCTAGCAGCTGAGGTGTGAACACCAAAGGAGGAGAAACTGCTTTTGTAGTTGGCTAGCCATTCACAGTCTGTGTTTAATCCTGAGCTGATAGTGTCAAATTTGCAAATGAACTGAAGCTCAGTAGTTTCTCTTTGAAGTCTGGTCCTGAAGTTTTTGCTGCAGGATGGCTACCTTTAAATCTGCTATTGTGTGTCCAGTGAGGTTGAAGTGTTCTCCTACAGGTTTTTGTATATTGCCATTCCTAATATCTGATTTGTGTCCATTTATCCTTTTACGTAGGGACTATCCAGTTTGGCCAATGTACATAGCAGATGGGCATTGCTGGCACATGATGGCGTACATGACACTGGTGGACGTGTAGGTGAATGAACCGGTGATGGTGTGGCTGATCTGGTTAGGTCCTGTGATCGTGTTGCTGGTGTAGATATTTGGGCAGAGTTGGCATCAAGGTTTGTTGCATGGATTGGTTCCTGAGTTAGAGTTACTATGGTGCGGTGTGTAGTTGCTGGTGAGAATATGCTTCAGGTTGGCAAGCTGTCTGTGGGCGAGGACTGGCCTGCCTCCCAAAGCGTGTGAAAGTGAGGAACCGTTGTCCAGGATGGGTTGTAGATCACTGATGATGTGTTGGAGAGGTTTTAGCTGAGGACTGTACGTGATGGCCAGTGGAGTTCTGCTGGTTTCTTTCTTGGGCGTCTCTTGCAGCAGGAGGCTTCTGGGTACACGTCTGGCTCTGTTGATCTGTTTCCTTATTTCCTTGTGTGGGTATTGTAGTTTTGAGAATGTTTGGTGAAGATCTTGTAGGTGTTGGTCTCTGTCTGAGGGGTTGGAGCAAATGCGATTGTACCTAAGCGCTTGGCTGTAGACAACGGATCGTGTGGTGTGTCCGGGGTGGAAGCTGGAGGCATGAAGGTAGGCAGGTTTTCGGTATAGGGTGGTGTTAACGTGACCATCACTTATTTGCACCGTGGTGTCTAGGAAGTGAACCTCCCGTGTAGATTGGTCCAGACTGAGATTGATAGTGGGGTGGAAGCTGTTGAAATCGTGGTGGAATTCTTCCAGGGTCTCCTTCTCATGGGTCCAGATGATGAAGATGTCATCAATGTAATGTAGGTAGAGAAGGGGCGTGAGTGGACGAGAGCTGAGGAAGCGCTGTTCCAGATCAGCCATAAAAATGTTGGCATATTGTGGGGCCATGCGGGTGCCCATAGCGGTGCCACTGGTCTGGAGGTATATATTGTCACCAACTTTGAAATAATTGTGCCTGAGGATAAAGTTACAGAGCTCAGCAACCAGCTGTGCTGTGGCATCATCAGGGATACTGTTCCTGACAGCTTTTATTCCATCTGTGTGTGGGATGTTTGTGTAGAGAGACTCTACATGCATGGTGGTTAGGATGGTGTTTTCTGGAAGATCACCAGTACATTGTAGTTTTCTCAGGAAATCAGCAGTGTCATGGAGATAGCTGGGAGTGCTAGTGGCGGAGGGCCTGAGTAGAGAGTCCACATATCCGGACAGTCCTTCAGTGAGAGTGCCAATGCCCGAGATGATGGGGCATCCAGGGAACCAATCCATCCACCAAACCTCGATGCCAACTCTGCCCACATATCTACACCAGCGACACCAACACAGGACCTAACCAGATCAGTCACACCATCACCGGTTCATTCATCTGCACGTCCACCAATGTAATATATGCCATCATGTGCCAGCAATGCCCCTCTGCTATGTACATCGGCCAAACTGGACAGTCCCTACGTAAAAGGATAAATGGACACAAATCAGATATTAGGAATGGCAATATACAAAAACCTGTAGGAGAACACTTCAACCTCGCTGGACACACAATAGCAGATTTAAAGGTAGCCATCCTGCAGCAAAAACTTCAGGACCAGACTTCAAAGAGAAACTACTGAGCTTCAGTTCATTTGCAAATTTGACACTATCAGCTCAGGATTAAACACAGACTGAATGGCTAGCCAACTACAAAAGTAGTTTCTCCTCCTTTGGTGTTCACACCTCAGCTGCTAGAAGAGGGCCTCAATCCTCCTTGATTGAGCTAACCTCGTTATCCCTAGCCTGATTCTTGCTTGCATATTTATACCTGTCTCTGGAAATTTCCACTACATGCATCCAACGAAGTGGGTATTCATCCACGAAAGCTTATGCTCCAATACGTCTGTTAGTCTATAAGGTGCCACAGGACTCTTTGCTGCTTAAACTAGTTAATGAAGAGCAAAATGAGTTCTCTGCTGAGTCAAACATCATCAACAGAACGGTCATTAAATTCTGAGACCAGAGTCTTCATTACTGGTAATGATATACGAAGCAGTCAACATACTGCATGATTTTGTGATGGAGACAGAAAAACTTTGTTTAAATTAGTAATTTTGAGTTGACTTGACCTGGAAATTACTAGTGGATATTAAATATGAAATGGGTAGATGTCACTTCTCTGACCATAACCAGACTTTAGAATGAAGACAGTTCCTCAGATATGTATTTTATACAGGGGTGTAACTTGGCCAATAGCACATACAACCCCTCACAGGTTAATCTAGGAGTTGGGAACCATTTAATAGTATATAAACACTACTCACTTGTTTTGAAGGACAATGTTCATTCTTCTCATCTGTCATTGTCCCACTCTTTGATGCCTTTCTTGGTTGCTTGATAGTGGTTTTTATGGCAGGCCGGCACACATAATTCTCCAGGTTCTTAGGGGGCTTTTTAGTTCTCTTAGCTTGAAGACCAATTTTCAATTTTAAATTTCCTTCTGAAAAATTTGTTTCTTTCACTGAAAACTGTTGCTGTGCATCAGTCAGACCCTCATTCTTCCCAGGCTCAGTGTTGCTCCCCTCCCAGTTCTTCTTCTTAATATCTTCTTCCTCCTTGGTGCTACTCTCTAGATCTACTTCTCTCTTGCCTATCACTATGTCAGTATTGACTGCAGAGGGGCTTTTCCCAGAAAAACCTTCGGAATCAGAACCCAACCCTAACATAGCAGTATTCTGAGGGTCCATCACAGGTGCAGTATATGCCTTCAGGGGATTTTAGGGAAGGTTTACAGAGGTATGTTCCACAGAAAAATCTCTTCTACAACTTGCAACCACATCTTTTACACTGTAAGAGAAACACAAAAAAAGAATAAATCTTTTATTTTAAAGAAGAAATTAATGAAACATTCTTATCATTAATGACCAGAAAGCAAACATTATTTCTAGACAAAAGTTCCAAACAATGAGCATCAGATACACTCAGAGGGTATGACAAAACTCCCAAATCTCCGCTGACCTACAGCAGGAACCTACCAGCTCTCTTCTGTCAAGAGATAGTTTTTAGGTATCGGCTAGTAAAATTTAATCTGATTATTGGTTTAAAGGCCTGCAACTGTAGGTCCTATAAGGCCTTTTCAATTGAAAACTCCTGAACAAATACAGCCAATGTCAAAATTATTTTCCTATCACTGGCACTTACCCACTCCTCCCCTACAGCCTCACTGTAAAACTGGAAGCATATACGTACCCAGTTTTCCATCCACAAATCTCACCCCAGGTTTTTTTTTTTTTTTTTGAGTAATAGGCAACTTTTGATCTCAGTTGTTATTCAAAAATCCAAGTCTCAAGACTGGGGAAAATAATGGGATAGTCTGTTTTTATTTCCTACAAACACCAGGAAACAGTTATAACATTTAATGGTAAGATTTGCCATTCAAAACCGTTTTCTGCCTTCTAGCCAACTCCACTTCTAATACAACTGCTAATGAGGTGTCTCTACTCAGCACAGATTCATTAAAAGACAACGTAGCCATTGCTCACTCCAGAGGCTCAGACACAAACTCTAAAGTAGACACTAGTTCCTGATTGTGTTGGAGAACAGGAAATGGCGATTATGACAGAAAGAAAATCTGCTAAATGGCAGTTCAGAACTACCACCCACTGTAAAATGGTAGAAGAACACCATTATTTACTGTTTAATCATCTGCAAGAAATTAGGTAACATTTTATGGTTCCACTTGCACACTATAAACACAAGAAACATAACTTCTCTTTTAGAGCTGATAAATATTTTCTGTTCTAGAAAGGACTATTTCCCATTAGTATTTCTTCATATTTATACATACATACATACCTTTAAAGGGCAGAACACTTTTAAAGGCTGTTGTCATGGCAACATTCTCCCACCATGAAATTTGATCAGATTTGCTTTCTTTCAAGTTTCTGCAAGTTGCAACTTTCACTGCGCCAAACAATCAAGCAGTCTTTTTTCTTAGCAACTTTGCATTTAATAAATTACACATACTGACTAAGTTGAAGGCCAATCACATCAAACAGAAATGACCCTGGGGTTAAAATAGTACTTGAGATAGTGCTTTCTATTAGATGTCAGGGAATTATTTTCACACACTAAAAAAAAACAAAAACAAAAAACTAGTTGCCTTATTGCCCAGTCAGTATGTTTTTAGTTTTTGTTTTCCCTCAGCCTATCCCTCTATTCCATCTCCAACATATCAATCTAACTCCGTTCTCTCTCATAAGACTAGAATTAAGAGGAAGGTTCTAGAAAGTTTCTCATGTGTAGTTAGAATGGTCACTACAAGTGCTCTATCACTGAAAAATTATGAAAGGTCATTCTCAACTCAAAAATATTTCTTAGAGCACATTGCTTATTATCATTTACACAGAATAATCATAGTGAATAGTAAAATCCATATCCTTTTTGAATAGGACAGGGAACTGTAAGAGAGGTTATATTTAAATTTTATTTTAGAGTATGCTACAAGAGAAGCAATGAAAAGCAAATGGAAAGGCAACACATTTTTATAGGGATAAGGAAGACTGTGTGTGTTTCTTTTTGTTACTATTCAAGGACGTGCAGAACTTAACAACCAGGAAATATCTGAAGGATGGCAGGATCCTGGTTTAAAAACTCCAAATTTGAATTTCTTTACTGTATATTTGACTTATCCAATAATTTTATTTCCTCGAGATAAAGAGCAACAACAAACGCATTAATGTAAGAATTAGGGTTTTCAGACATACGTTCTGATCATGTTGTTCTTTTTCTTTGGTTCTAGTTTTTGTTACCACATGTTGGACTCTTCTAACTCCATACGCACAAACAACTTGACAAGCTTCAATTTCTCCAAGACTTGGCATCTCATCTCCTTATCAATATAAGGAAATGGAACACACAACTCCCGTTCTCAAATATTCTGTGTTGGTCTATTCCACTATGCAATACAAAATGATAGAAAATGGTTGTTTCTAACTACAGCTACCAAAGCAAGTTTCAAAGGTTGATCACAAGTTTCAGAGTAACAGCCGTGTTAGTCTGTATTCGCAAAAAGAAAAGGAGTACTTGTGGCACCTTAGAGACTAACCAATTTATTTGAGCATAAGCTTTCGTGAGCTACAGCTCACTTCATCGGATGCATACTGTGGAAAGTACAGAAGATCTTTTTATACACACAAACCATGAAAAAATGGGTGTTCTTGTAGTTGATCACAAGGCGCTGCTGACCTTCTTACACGACAGAAATGCAACAGATAACACAACACTACAATGGTTTCGAACATGACCCAAATAGCATTAAGGGCAACTGATCCCCTTCCCTAAGATTTCTCACTTGCAGAGTCTGGCAGGAGTCTACTCACCCTCAACATTTATATAAGACCAGTTGGAGAAGTTATGAGATACACAAGCTACACTGACAACAATATGCTGAGGACACCCACCTTTAAACTATCCTTTACAACAAAAGCAACAACTCCATCTTAAAAGACATCCCAATGCCTGTGGGACACGTTCAACTGGCTGATTGGTAGCTGTACAAAGAAGACTAAAACGATGTTGGTTGGAAAAGGGAAGTGTCAAGGAACTGGCCAAGCACTGATCTCTCACTTTTGTCATCTGCCCTCCATTCAAAATAGTATAAAATATTGGGGCTCTGCAGATTTAATGATGATCAATTAGTGACAGTGGCAAGAAAGGCCTTCTTTCATCTTCAGCTTGCTACAAAACTGTTATTTATTCTCAAAGAAGGATATAGCCACAGTCATCTCTATACTTTCATCTCCACACTCCCACTACTTTAAAAAGAGATACTTTGATACAATAGCTGCAGCAAAGGGAACTGAATTTTCCATGATTGGCTGTGCTACAGGCAAAATCCATCCAACCTGCTCTAGCAGATTCCAGATGGCAGAACATAGCACCCCACCTTCTTACTGAGATAATCCACAAAGGGTATGTCTACACTACGAAATTAGGTCAAATTTATAGAAGTCAAATTTTTAGAAAGTGATTTTATACAGTCGATTGTGTGGGTCCCCACTTAAGACCATTAAGTTGGCGAAGTATGTCTACAGTACCAAGGCTAGCGTCAATTTCCAGAGCGTTGCACTGTAGGTAGCTATCCCACAGTTCCCGCAGTCTCTGCCGCCCATTGGAATTCTGGGTTGAGAGCCCAAAGATGGGGCAAAAAACATTGTCGCGGGTGGTACTGGGTACATGTCGTCAGGCCCTCATTCCCTCCCTTCCTCCCTCCGTGAAAGCAACGGCAGACAATCGTTTCACACCTTTTTTCATGGGTTACCCGTGCAGACGCCATACCACGGCAAGCCTGGAGCCCACTCAGCTCACCGTCACCGTACGTCTCCTGGGTGCTGGCAGACGTGGGACTGCATTGCTACACAATAGCAGCTCATTGCCTTGTGGCAGCAGATAGTGCAGTATGACTAGTAGCCATCCTCGTCGTCTCCTGGGTGCACTTGGCCGGCCTTGGTCAGGTCGGTCAGGGCGCCTGGGCAGACATGAGTGCTCCTGGCAGACTTCAGTGAGGTCTGTCAGGGGCGCCTGCACACAAATGGGAGTGACTCAGGCCATTCTCTTCTTCAAGTTTTGTCTAATGGAGATTCAGTCCTACCTGGAATATTGGCAGAGCGATAGTTCAGTGGTTTGAGCATTGGCCTGATAAACCCAGGGTTGTGAGTTCAATCCTTGAGGGGGCCATTCTGCCTCAGGCTACTCTCCGAGCCAGCAGCACAGTCTGCTGCCAGCCTACCCCTCCCTCCGTGAAAGCAACGGCCAACAATCGTTTTGCGCCTTTTTCCATGCTGTCAGCATAGTCATCCACCTGCTGCTTCCGCTGCCACTCTGCTCTCCTGCTCACGCCATACCATGGCGAGCATGGAGACTGCTCAGATCACCACGGTAGTTGTGACCACTCTAAACACCACGTGCATCATCATGCGGTATATGCAGAACCAGAACCTGCAAAAGCAGGCGAGCAGGCGATGGCAGCGAGGTGAGGAGAGTGATGAAGACTTGGACACAGACTTCTCTCAAAGTATGGGCCCCAGCAATTTGGCCATCCTGGTGGCAATGGGGCAGGCTCATGCCATGGAACGCCGATTCTGGACCTGGGAAACAAGTACAGACTGGTGGGACTATATAGTGTTGCTGCGAAACTTTCGTATGCATAAGGGCACTTTCATGGAACTTTGTGACTTGCTTTCCCCTGCCCTGAAGCACCAGAATACCAAGATGAGAGCAGCCCTCACAGTTCACAAGCGAGTGGCAATAGCTCTCTGGAAGCTTGCAACGCCAGACAGCTACAGGTGTTTGGAGCGGGCAAATCTACTGTGGGGGCTGCTGTGATCCAAGTAGCCAACACAATCACTGAGCTGCTGCTACCAAGGGTAGTGACTCTGGGAAACGTGCAGGTCATAGTGGATGGCTTTGCTGCAATGGGATTCCCTAACTATGGTTGGGTGATAGACGGAACGCATATCCCTATCTTGGGACCGGACCATTAAGGCAACCAGTACATAAACCGAAAGAGGTACTTTTCAATGGTGCTGCAAGCACTGGTGGATCACAAGGGACGTTTCACCAACATCAACGTGGGATGGCCGGGAAAGGTACATGACGCTCGCATCTTTAGGAACTCTGGTCTGTGGGAACGGCTGTAGCAAGGAACTTACTTTCCAGACAGAAAAATAACCACTGGGGATGTTAAAATGCCTATAGTTATCCTTTGGGACCCAGCCTACCCCTTAATGCCATGGCTCATGAAGCCATACACAGGCACCAACAGTAGTCAGGAGCTGTTCAACTATAGGCTGAGTAAGTGCAGAATGTTGGTAGAATGTGCATCTGGACGTTTAAAAGCGCGCTGGTGCAGTTTACTGACTCGGTTAGACCTCAGCGAAACGAATATTCCCATTGTTATTACTGCTTGCTGGGTGCTCCACAATATCTGTGAGAGTAAGGGGGAGACGTGTATGGCAGGGTGGGAGGTTGAGGCAAGTCGCCTGGCCACTGATTACACGCAGCCAGACGCCAGGGTGGTTAGAAGAGCACTGCAGGGCACGCTGCGCATTAGAGAAGCTTTGAAAATCAGTTTCATGACTGGCCAGGCTACAGTGTGAAAGTTCTGTTTGTTTCTTGATGAAAACCCACCCCCTTGGTTCACTCTACTTCCCTGTAAGCCAACCGCCTTCCCCTCCCCTCTTTGATCACCGCTTGCAGAGGCAATAAAGTCATTGTTGTTTCAAATGTATACAATCTTTATTAATTCGTCACACAAATATGGGGATAACTGTCAAGGTAGCCTGAGAGGGGTTGGGAAGGAGGGAAGCACCGGGTGGAGGAGGAGGGGAGGATGGAAGGACAAGGCCACACTGCACTTCAAAAGCTTATTGAATGACAGCTTTCTGTTGCTTGGGCAGTCCTCTGGGGTGGAGTGGTTGGGTGCCCGGAGGCCCCCCACCGCGTTCTTGGGCGTCTGGGTGAGGAGGCTATGGAACTTCGGGAGGAGGGCGGTTGGTTACACAGGGTCTGCAGCGGCGGTCTGTGCTCCTGCTGCCTTTCCTGCACCTCAACCATACGCCGGAGCATATCAGTTTGATCCTCCAGTAGCCTCCGCATTGCATCCTGCCTCCTCTTATCACGCTGACACCACCTTTCCTCTCGCTCACCCCTCATCTCCTCGTGTTCCTTTTGTGCTTTCCTGGATTCTGATATGGTCTCCCTCAATGCATCGTGCTGGGCTCTTTCAGCGTGTGAGGCCTGCATGAGCTCAGAGAACATTTCATCGCGAGTGCGTTTTTTTGGCTTCTAGTCTTTGATGGCCTCTGGGATGGAGATGATAGGGGGAGCGTTGAAACATTTGCAGCTGCGGGAGGGAAAAAAGGGAGATTAGTTTTTAAAAAAAGACATTTTAGAGAACACTCTTTCATGGTGAACCAAGCTGTTAACATTACATAGCACGTGCGCTTTCTTTACAAGGTCGCATTTTGCCTCTTATATCGAGGGCCTGCCAGTATGGTGTGAAAGATCACACATACAGGGCTGGCGGGCAACAGAATTCAGCTTGCAGGCAGACATAGTAAGCCACAGTCTTTTGGCTTCTTTAACTTTCCTAACATGTGGGAATGGTTTCAAACAGCACCCCCCTCATTTCACATACCAAACACCTGTTGGGTTGGCTCTTTAAAATGGGTTGGGCATTTAAAAGGAGGGGCTGCAGTTTTTGGGTTAACGTGCAGCACAAACCCAACGCCCCCCACCCCCCCACTCTCTGGGATGATCGCTTCACCCCTCCCCCCACCGCATGGCTAACAGCTGGGATGATTTCTGCTCAGCCACAGGCAAACAGCCCAGCAGAAATGGCCACCTCTGAATGTCCCCTTAATAAAATTCCCCTATTTCAACCAGGTGACCATGAACGATATCACTCTCCTGAGGATAACACAGAGAGATAAAGAACAGATGTTGCTTGAATGCCAGCAAACACCAGGACCATACGCTGCCATGCTTTGTTATACAATGATTTTAGACTACGTGCTGCTGGGTGGTAAAGTGTCCTACCATGGAGGACAGAATAAGGCTGCCCTTCCCAGAAACCTTTTGCAAAGGGTTTGGGAGTACATCCAGGGAGCTTCACTGAGATGTCCCTGGAGGATTTCCGCTCCATCCCCATACACGTTAACAGACTTTTCCAGTAGCTGTACTGGCCGCGAATGCATCTCAAGTCTTCAGGGCAAATTAATCATTAAACATGCTTGATTTTAAACCGTGTATTATATTTACAAAGGTACACTCACCAGAGCTGCCTTCTCCGCCTTCAAGGTCCGGGAACCCAGGTTGGGAGGGTATTGCATCCAAGGTGATAAACAGTTCCTGGCTGACGGGGAGAACGGTTTCTCTGCTTGCCTGGTGTGCACTATCATCTTCCTCATCCCCCAAATCCTCATCCCTGTTGCATGAGACTCCCCCCTTGCAGGAGTCCACATACAGGGGAGGGGCAGTGATAGGGGCACCCCCTAGAATTGCATGCAGCTCATCATAGAAGCTGCATGTCTGGGGCTCTGACCCCGAGCGGGCATTTGCCTCTTGGATTTTTTGGTAGGCTTGCCTAAGCTCCTTAAGTTTCACTCGGCACTGCTGCAGATCTCTGTGATCTCCTCTGTCCTTCATGCCCTTGGAGATTTTTTCAAATATTTTGGCATTTCTTCTTTTGGAACGGAGTTCTGATAGCACAGATTCGTCTCCCCATACAGCGATCAGACGCATGCTGGAGCTCTTTTGCAATTCTGGGACTCCATGGTCACCTGTGCTGAACAGCTCACCACACTGGCCAAACAGGAAATGAAATTCAAAAGTTCACGGGACTTTTCCTGTCTACCTGGCCAGTGCATCTGAGTTGAGAGTGCTGTCCAGCGGTCACAATGGAGCACTCTGGGATAGCTCCCAGAGGCCAATACCGTCAAATTGCGTCCACACTACCTCAAATTCGACCCAGCGAGGTCAATTTCAGCACTAATCCACTCGTTGGGGGTTAGTAGAGAACTGAGTTTTAAGAGCCCTTAAAGTCGGAAAAAATGGCTTCGTAGCATGGACGGGTGCAGGGATAAACTGATCTAACACTGCTAAATCCGACCTAAACTCTTAGTGTTGACCAGGGCTGAGAGTATATCACTCCATTGCTCTGTATTCTTTCATTGGTTCCCACTGCACTTCCAATGATAATTCAAACCCTAGCGTTAATACTCAAAATATTTTTGAATCAGGACTGCGTTACCTCTGAAATTGACACTTTCACCCATGACTCAGCGAGACAGCTGCACTCTGAGAACTACACAGCTAACAAAATCTAGTTCAAAACGTGTGATAATCAGAGGTAGCATGTTTTTGATCAAGTGGGATGAGGTACCAGAAAAGAAGCCAACGTCTGACTGCTTTTCAAACATACTGGAAGACTAGCCTACTCCCTAAAGTTTTTCCCACCATAATCAAAATCAAGAGAGAAAGTGGGCCTTGGAGCAGGGAAAGAACCACACCAAGCAGTGCTTTGCAGAGCCAGAAAAGGTTCTCTGGAGCATACACTCTTAGTTACTATTCAAAATGGACAACAATGTATATCTAACTTACCTGCTCAATGGTAAGATATTATTCAGATAGCCTCTACAGAAAAGCTTAAGACAGACAGAAAACATCTGTAGTGATCTCTAAAGTTTTTCTAGTTTTACCAGATCAAATTTTACCTAGTTAGTATCATTGACAGATAAGGAGATCTACACAACTGGAATGTTAAAATCACTAGATATAACCTGTTTAGGAAGGATCGAGTGGGCAAAAGGCAAGGTGAACTGGCACTCTGTCAAAAATGGTACTGCCTGTTTCCATGTCACCAAACGACTCAGAAACAAATAATCCTGAATGCCTATAGCTCAATGTTCTAACAGATAAAGACCAAGATGGGATACTAGCTGGTGTCTGCTAGGGACCACCAAAAATCATACTAGATAACATGATGACTCAATCACCTATCTGTAATGTGTAGGAATAAAAGATTCATTATGAGGGAATCTGATCTGAGTGACATATGCTGAAGGTCCCATTCTGCCTGCACTGTCCTTGGAATATCTAAAAGTTGTAGATTTCCCAATTCAAAAAGTGCTGAACCCAACATAAGGGAACTCAGTATTAGACCTCATCTTGACAAATAAAGAGGAACTGATCACAGAACTGAAAATTAGTGGTTACTTAGGAGCAAGTAATCATGACTTTATTACATGTAAACAGAATAAAGTGCAAACCAGTAATATGTATACTTGGTGCTTTAAAAGATCCAAATTTCACAAAGCTGAAAACAATTATAAGCCAAATCAGCTGGGAGAAAGAATTTAAAGAGAAAACTGTGAATGATAATTGGGAACTGTTTAAGAACATCTTACTACATGCTCCAAAAGCCAGGATCAAGCAACAAGACCTCATAGGTTAAAAAAAAACCCAAAATAATTGGGCTTAGAGTGTAAGTGAAAGCATCTATAAAATAAAAATATATATATATAACAAATGGAAAACAGGGGAATTTGATAGCAATTAATATAAACTGGAAACATGGAATTATAATAAATTTGGAGGGAAAGCAAAAGGACACAAGGAGAAATCTTTTTTCAGAGTAACAGCCGTGTTAGTCTGTTTTCGCAAAAAGAAAAGGAGTACTTGTGGCACCTTAGAGACTAACCAATTTATTTGAGCACAAGCTTTCGTGAGCTAAAGCTCACTTCATCGAAATCTATGGCTAGCAGAGTCAAGGACAAGGATAAAGAAACCAGAGTGATACAAAATCAACATGTCACACATTAAATGGATTAAGATCTGGCTAACGGATAGGTCTCAACATGCAACTGTAAATGGGAAATAGAGTGGGTGTAATTTTAGTGCGGTCCTGCGGAGATTGATTCTCGGCCCTACACTATTTAACACTTATCAGTGAAGAAAACATACAATCGTCACAGATAAAGATGAGAGATGACACAAAAATTGGGGGAGTGGAAAATAATGAAGTGGACACATCACTAAAAAAGACCCATCTGGATTGCTTAGTAAACTAGGCACAAGCAAATAATACATGTTTTAATATGGCTAAATACAAATGCACAAACTAGGAAAAAAATGTAGGCCATATTTACACAACAGGGTACTCTATCCTGGGAAGCAGTGACTCTGGAAAAGATTTGGGGATCATGGTGGATAATCAGCTGAACATGAGCTTCCAGCACAACACTGTGGCCAAAAAGGCTAATGTGATTCTTGGATACATAAATGGAAGAATCTCAAGTAGGAGTAGAAAGGTTATTTTACCTCTGTATTTGGCACTGGTAGAACCACTGTTTTAATATTGTGTCCTATCCGGGTGTCCACAATTTAGGAAAGATGTTGATAAATTGGAGAGGGTTCAGGGAAAAGCCAAGAGAACGATTAAAGGATTAGAAAACATGCCTTACAGTGACAGACTCAAGGAGCTCAATGTATTTAGCTTAAGAAAGAGAAGGTTAATGTGGACTTAATTACCATCTGTAATTATCTACGCAGGAAACAAATATTTGATAATGGGCTCTTCAATCTAGCAGAGAAAGGAATAAAACACTTCAATGGGTGGAAGCTGAAGCTACACAATTCAAACTGGAAATAGGACATACACTTTTAATAGTGAGGGTAATTACCACAACAGTTGGTAAATTGTTCCAGTGGTTAGAGTCTCCATCACTGGCAATTTTAAAATCAAAAAGGAATATTTTTCTAAAAGATATGCTCTAGAAATTATTTTGGGGAAGTTGCATGGCTTGTGTTATACAGGAAGTCAGACTGATGATCACAATGGCCCCTTCTGGCCTTGGAATCTATGAATAAGTCTACTAAAGATCTGACCATTCCTACTGATGAGTAGGGGGAGGGATAGCTCAGTGGTTTGAGCATTGGCCTGCTAAACCCTGGGTTGTAAGTTCAATCCTTGAGGGGGCCATTTAGGGATCTGGGGCAAAAATTGGGGATTGGTCCTGCTTCAAGCAGGGGGTTGGACTAGATGACCTCCTGAGGTCCCTTCCAACCCTGACCTTCTATGATTCTATGTTATGTGAAAGATACTCAGATGCTCATGTGGAAGATACTTAGGCTTGGAAGGATTAGATTTTTCTAGGTCAATTTCACCGTACACATACAAACCAATGAAAAAGTATTTTCATAGGTAATCATCAAAATTTACAGATAGGTAAAGTAAGAAAAGCACTGTTAGAGAATTTCTTAGAGTTTGAGTTAAGGATATCTACTTTCTGTATTTTGACATGTGATATTGACAATTCGTGTTTTAATGGCTATAAAGTTTTTTGAATCTCAACGTCTACTGTCATTAAATAATTATTGTAGGATCATCCCATAATTTCCCACAACACCGAAAATTTAAATAGATCAAAATAAAAAAAAAATGCTCAAAACCCATAATTTTGTGTAACTGCAAAATTTTTAAATCAAAATAGAAAAAAATGCTTAAACATCTATATCAGTCAAAATTATAAAAAAATCCAATTCTGCCAAGACGAAAGATACTTTATGTGGAAAGTGTTTGTACCCCTAATCTTACAACTTGCTTTAAGACAGTAAGATCTTTGGGGTGGAAACAGCTTTTTACTGTGTGTATAGCACCTAGCACAGCTGAGCTCTAGATTCTAACTGTAGCCTCTAGGCACTACCGTAATCCAAATAATACATTAGAACAGCTAGAAAACACTGAAATGTGACTGGACAGGAAGCAACATACTCCACTTTCAAAGCACTGAAATCTACTCAGAGGTTAAGAGAATGTTCAACTCACCAACAGAAACTAGTGTTAGTTGATGAGAAAATACAGCAGAAATATTTAAACCACAACAGTTACTAGACAAAAATCTTCATGGTAATTGTTTTTCCTACACTGAGCATGTCTCATTTCTAAACTGATGACTTGCTAGTTCATTTGAACAAGCAGCAGCAACCATCTATAGGCATAACTTTTCTGAGGCCCTCTAGTGGTGAACAATTTCTAGAATTAATTTTCTTCAGCTGAGCCTTCCAAACACTTGTTCTTTGGAAAATAAATGCATCAAACTGTTTTCAATACTCTACAGCTATGTGAGCTGCAAACCACAAACATCTAACAAACAAAATGTAAGCAGTTTAAGAGCCTATATCAAAACTTATAAAGTACCCAAATTGCAATTCTTTCCATGATGGGTTGTTCTGTACTTGGCTATTAC
Organism: Eretmochelys imbricata; assembly: GCF_965152235.1. Classification (NCBI taxonomy): domain Eukaryota; kingdom Metazoa; phylum Chordata; order Testudines; family Cheloniidae; genus Eretmochelys; species Eretmochelys imbricata. The sequence goes on along the minus strand of NC_135595.1, from coordinate 244,573 downwards.
TGCTACAGAAAGACAATTAGCAGGTAAGGTATCTATTTTTCAGCTCTTCATGTGCCAGCTTACAATTAATGGATCTGATTAGCAAATCCTCAACTACAATATAGGAAGCTATATTTACAAAGAAAATTGATAACAGTGATCTCACTGACCCTAAAGAAAATCAGCCAGGACTTGGGGTATTGAACACACAAACTTTCCTGCAACTCATGTTGAGTACCTGAAAGCTCCTGGCAGATGCTGTGGATGAGCTGGTGATGCCTGAGATACTGGCTTCCATTATGAATATCTCCCATTCTAAATGCCTCTCAGCTGAACATGGTGACATGCCATAACAATTGCTGATGAGAGCTGGAGATCCTCCTGGAAAGGATGATCTTATCCTAGTTCTGTGGAAACTGAGATCCCTCTCTTAAAAGGAACAGCAAGAGAGCCCTAAAATGTAACCTGGCCCAGGACACTAATATTTCAAAGATCACTAGCTTCCCTCTAAGAAGAAATTTTTTTTCTTTTTTCTCTTTTTAATTTTGCTCATTCTGTAGACAGATCATTTCTACAGTTATACTCAAGTGACCCCAAGACGTTCATCTTCTGTCGTGGGGTTAAAGAGCCTTTGTGCACCAGAACTAGGCTGTGGATAAATTCTAGACAGTTCAGATTACTGCTAGTGCTGCTGGATATGATGAAGGTTGAATTAGTCAATTACACAGACAGGACACTAATGCAATCCCTTTCTTTCTTTAGGGCTACTGCTTTCACCCACAATTTTGGTTAAGATCTTTGAATATTTAGCCAGAACAAAGAGCAGAGCATAATAGTGGACATGCTGAGAACTAAAGTAAGAATGAATATTGCTGAGCACACTGGAGATATAATGTAAGTGAACATCTTGGAGATTCACTGATGCTAATAACCAGATGGATTTATGGACAGAACAATGGATTTTGAATACTAATTTATTAATTGTCTTGTTTGCAAACTGGTTTATTTAACATTCAGTCAATTGTCAGTTTATTCTGAACAATAAAATGGGTACAACTCCTCAGCATCTCTTAGGTTCTGACATTGCAAATGTTGCTCGTGCACTTTGGGGGAAGGGGATATAGGAGCTTGGATTCTAGCCCTCTTTTCTTGCTATCTGGAGAGACAGAAGTTACCTTTAAATAACAGAGCCATGAATTTTATACTTTTCTGTGAGACCTTGGATAAACTATTCTATAAATACACACACAAGACATAACATTTAGTGAGGCCAGAGAGTAATCCTGTGCCATATACGAAACTGGAGATAAATAACGTTTGGATTTTTTTTTTTAATTTTATGGAGCCCCATCAATGTGCTTATTCAAGGAACTCTTGGGAGATACAACACCTTTCAAGGTATGTCTACACTGCAATTAAAAACCCAGGCTGGCCCATGCCAGCTGACTAGGGCTTGTGGGACTCAGGCTAAGGGGCTGTTTAACTGACGCGTAGAAGTTCAGGCTCAGGCTTTGGGACCCTTCCCCCTTGCAGGGTCCTGAATTACTGAATTTAAACTTTCTAATGCTTTCATGGGACTTTCGGTCCCCCATCCTTGTTTAAGGACGGTTTCCACCTTCAGCTTCTTATTACCTATACAATTGTTCTCAGTGTTAATCCATAAGAGATGCTATTAAAATAGAGGCAGGAAGTATTTTTTGCTCCATCCAAGCACCTACCAGCCAAAGCTTTTCAATCCCAAGTTTTCTTCCAAACAAGGCATCTTTGATGATGCTGATCTCAGGCTTTCACAAAAGAGCCTTATAAAATCAGCAGGGGGGCAGAAAAACCTTGTATTTTTTTTTCTGAATTCTAAACTGCTATTTAAAGGGCTGTCTATTAGAAACTAGATTTTTTTCAAATTAGTCAAGTTGAAAGCATCTCTAACTAATTAATCCTCAGGCCACTCACAGGAAGTAAACTGATAAGTATTATCCCCATTTTACAGATGGGGAAAGTAGACAGTGCTTGTGATTCTCCCAGGGCCACATAGCAAGTCAACAGTAGAGATGGAATTAGAACTCAGGAGTTCCTGGCTGCAGTCCCTATGTTCAAGACATAAAACCAAACTGTACCTCTAAAAGTGATGTTTTCTACATACTGATATGCAAATAAAAACTTGGAGAGGGGATAAATAGATTTAAGATAAACACATTAATTTTCACTATCTAGAGTTAGAGTACAGAATGCTATGGAAACTCCATGTAACACATACCTCTTGGATCTATGCCCACCCGAGTGCTTTTTTCTCCTTCTCTGTTCTCCTAGCGAACACTGTGCAAAATACCACCAACTCTCTACAGCTGTTTACTTTAAAATTAAATTTGTTGAATCCACCAGCTTGTAAAAGAATCAACAATTTTTTTAAGTGATTGAAATCTTACTGTACTGTAGCTGGATGTGAATGAGCACTTTGTCTCTTGCTGCTACATCTGGCTCCACATTTACTCAAAATAGCAAGACTTTTTCTTCTTCTTCTTTTTTTTTTTTTTTTTTTTTTTTTTTTTTAAGGGTAGGAAGAATCAAGCTCAATCACACTAAGCTTGCAATTGGCAAGACCAGGGTAAAGTTCACATTCAGATTTAGAGGCTGAAGGAAAAATGGACTGAAACCTGATTTAGCAACAACAAAATTAGTAACCATATTCTAAACAAGTTCACAAAATTGATGACACTCATGAACACGTGCCAGGTTCTATTATTTACTCAGGTTTCAGAGTAGCAGCCGTGTTAGTCTGTATTCGCAAAAAGAAAAGGAGTACTTGTGGCACCTTAGAGACTAACCAATTTATTTGAGCATAAGCTTTCGTGAGCTACAGCTCACTTCATCGGATGCGTTCAGTTAATTCCTTTCTATTCAGATAGCAAAAACTCATCTAACCACTCATCGTTTTGCCTTGATTACTGCAATCTACTCCTCTTTGACCTCCCTGACACCCACATAATCCCTCTGCAATTCATACAAAATGCACCATTCAAGATGATCATTTGCCTAACCTGATCTGACCGAAGTTTTCATTTATTTGAATCCCAGTGATTCAGTCCCATGATGGCCTCCCTTCCTCACTTCATCAAATTCAAGATTCATGTAACTGCCTTCAAGCCCCTACATAAAACTTTGCCAATGCTTCCTGGTCTGCTCTTGTACCCCTTCTCTGCCTCACGATGCCAGCTTATATGCCCTTTAGTCTGCTTCTCCAACTAACATCTCCATGCTTTCTTCTGCACTTCTCCTTACACGTAGAACACTCCCTGAACAGGGTGGATAAATATCAATGGTTTTTTTAAAAATCAGATTTTTATAAAATTTAAATAGGAATTTTTTATTTTAAGTACACTTTTTTTAAAAAATACATCTATTTAAAATTAATTTGAAATGATGTCAACCTATGTTAAGACCTAAACTTATTACAATCTATTAAAATCATTCAAATTAAATAAAAAAATATTAAGCAGTGCACATTTGGTGCAAAAGTTTTAAAGAAAATCAAACCGCTGAACTAGTTGGAAATATCTGGCTAAGCTTTTGATATCTAGTTGGAAATCACTGGCTAAGCTTTTGTTGGCAGTAGCCTTTTCTGTATGCGCAAACAGAATATTTTCTTCATTTCAGTTTATTCAGCTAGTTCAGTTACGGCCAGTTCATTCAAAGTTAAGAAACCAGGTAGAAGCTGGAAAAGCAGGAAAGCTTGTTTTCCTCTTTCTATGAATAAACACTAGGTGTCAGAATAAAATCTACTAATTCTAAAAACATTCAAAGACACAGGTAACCATAAACAATCAGTGCAATTCTCCAACTACAAATAACACTTCCTTTGTTTAATAAATCTGTTAGGTTTAAATGATAAATACATTTTTCTTCTTATGTCTCCAGCATATTTGAGGTAGTTTTATTTAACTTATAAATGTAAAATGCTATTTGTGCAATTTTTAATTGCATTCTAGTTTTCATCCAAAGTAGTCTGACATAAGTCATAAGTAAAAATTATTAAACATCTAGCAAATAAGAAATACATAATTCACCATTTTTATCATAAAAATGTAAAAATTTAGAACTCAATAAATATATGTTAAGCTATATAATCGCTTAAATAAATGTGTACAGATACAGTGTTTCCTCCTGGTTAACAAAGCACAGAAATTAGTGTAAATTAATGGTTATATTTAGTTTTAAATGAACATGTTTTAATGGTTACCAACCTATGAGACCAAGCATTTCATTAGGAAAATAACTAAAATGTGCAAATGCAAAACACAATCAATTAAATCAGGGTTTCCTGTTTGCCGACTTAAATCATATTTAAAATCAGTTCTTTAAATTGATCCACCCTGTTCATCACTGAATCCACAAGACCATTACCCTCTCCTCTTTCAAGTCCCTTTTTAATACCCACCTCTCCTGTGACCCCTACAAGAAATCAATCAATGAACGATAGCTTTTATTTATTTAAAAAGTTCAAATATTTTTAATTAAAAGTTGTGCAGGTAACTATCTGATGAAACCATGTGATGTTACCTACATTATCTGTGCTCTCTCTCCCAATGCTTGCTCTACTCACTATGAAGTCTTTTTTCAAATCAGACAGTAAACTTTTTCAGAGCAGAGAACATGCCTTTCCTATGGATTTGCACACCACCTAATACAACGACGTCCTGATCAAGGCCTTTGTGTACATCCATAATACGATAAGTAAATAGCAACAGTAAATACATTAATCCGGTATGCCAAACATGACTATGTTAAACCAGAGCGATGAATGCTGACTTATGGCCCACAATCATGATAAGATAATTGTTTAAGACTCTTATACTTTGTCATTTAATCATGCTCTTTCTCACCTGTTCCTTTCTATTTTTGTTCTAGGGTATGTGTAGTTTCTGTGATTTTACATTTGAGTTTATGGAATTTTTACTTTATAAAAAAGAAGCATCGATAACCTCTTACTTCAGAAAGGAATAGCTTGTAGTATTATGAAGCTTTCAACTACATTGTTCAATTAATTTATTCCTGGATGGTTCAAGTCACCAGACGTTATTGTAGATTTTGTTACCTCCTCCAATCCCTGTCAACATTCTTATGTCACCATCACTATTCTGATCCAGAAGCCAGCTCTTATACCCCCACTATTATATTTCTATTCTTATTATATGGGACTTTTATCCATTGAGATTCTCCTTCATGGCCCTCTCTATTCAGAACTTCTCTTTCAACAGGGTATAGAACACTTTACGTATTCAAGCGCATTAACTAGTTTGTATGAGGCAGTGTGAAACAGTGGCTAGATCACTGAACTGGAAGTCAGGAGATCCTGAATTGTATTCTTTTTGGCTGTGCCAATGACCTGCTACGCAACCTTCAGCAAGAAATTTTACCTCTCTGATTCAGTTTCCCCATCTGTAAAATAGGTATATGTATATTATATAGTCTACAGATAAGAAATGCTATAGGAGTTAAATATTATACTAAAAAGACAGAATGAGGGTTGGATAGGTCTATGGTGTATATATGAAATACAAGGGTTGAAATGTTAATTTCACTGTCTTATCAATTAAGGATGCATTACAGAATATGACATGATTTCATAGGTGTCACATGTGGTGGGTGATGCACATATTAGAATGCTTAATGAGAGTTCATGGCTTATATACTAGACCAGGGGTCGGCAACCTTTCAGAAGTGGTGTGCCAAGTCTTCATTTATTCACTTTAATTTAAGGTTGTGTGTGCCAGTAATACATTTTAACATTGTTTAGAAGGTCTCTCTCTCTCTAAGTCTATATATTATATAACTAAACTATTGTCGTATGTAAAGTAAACAAGGTTTTCAAAATGTTTAAGAAGCTTCATTTAAAATTAAATTAAAATGCTGATCTTACGCTGCTGGCCCGCTCAGTCCACTGCCAGCCTGGGGTTCCATTCACCTAGGCCGGCAGCAGGCTGAGCGGGGCCTGTGGCCGAGACCCTGGCTGGCAAGGGGCTGGCAGCCAGAACCCCAGACCAGCAGCGGGCTGAGTGGGGCTGACGGCTGGGACCCCAGACTGGCAGTGGGCTGAGCCACTCAGCCCGCTGCCGATCTGGGGTTCCGTCCACCGGCTTCTGCCAGCCAGGGTCCCGGCTGCCAGCCATGCTCAGCCCGCTGCTGGTCTGGGATCCCGGCCCTGCCCACATAGAGTGGGTACCTACCTTTTCCCTGGTTCTAGCCCATTCTCTTCCTCTCTTTCTGCACTGAGCTGAGGGTGGGAGTGCACTGAGCACAGGGCTGGGGGTGAAGGAGCAGGCTGGGGGTTGGAGTATAGGGTCTGGCCAGGAGCTAGAATGAGGGAGGGGGCTCAGGAGGTTTGGGTGTGGAGTGCCTACCTGGGCAGCTCCCATTTGGTGCAAGGGGTGCAGGCAGGAATGGGGTGTGTGTGCAGGAGCTCCCATTTGGTGCTCACGGTGGAGGTGAGAATGTAGGGGGTGCAAGAGTCAGGGCACGAGGTGTGGGGGGCTGGGTATGTGTTGGGGTGCAGGAGTCAGGGCTGGGGGTGTGTGAGGAGGGTGCAGGAGTTAGGGCATGGGGGGGCTGGGTATGTGTGTGGGGGTTCTGGAATCAAGGCTGGGGTTGTGGGGGGTGCAAGGGTCAGGGCAGAGGTCTGGGGGTGTGTGGGGGGGCGTAGGGGTCAGGGCAGAGGGCTGGGGGTGTAGGCTGGGGCTGTGGGGGTGCTCCCAGCCCCCCGCCCAGAGCAGCTCAGGGCAGGGGACTGGAGGGGATATGCCCTGATTCCACCCCCCTTCCCCAAGGCCCCGTCCCCACCTCTTCTCTGCCTCCTCCCCGGAGCAGCGAGTACGCTCAGGCCCTGCTTCTCCCCCTCCCTTGCAAGGGCCATCAGCTGATCAGTGGCAGGGAGGGAGAGGAGGAGGGGCAGGCAGGGGGGCTGGGGTGGAAGCTTGCCTGCCCTGCAGCAGCAGCAGGCAGGACCAAGCTTCTACACCCTGCCCCCGTGCCAGGGGTGGGGGGGCTGGCGGAGAACAGCAGGCCGGGGTGGGCAGGATTTTTAAGGGTACGCTGCTGCCTGCCGGGGTCCCGGCCTGGGTTCGGCAGGGAGTGCTGACGCGGCCGGCAGCTGGGACCCAGCAGGCAGGCAGCAGCGTGCCATTAAAAATCGGCTCGCGTGCAGTCTTTGGTACACATGCCACAGGTTGCTGACCCCTGTACTAGATGATGAAGATGTACAGAGTGCAAACATAAGACCATCTCATGCTATTGGGCTCTAGAGAGTGGGCAGAAGAATATGAGAGCAGATTTAAGGTTCTTTGGGCTACCTTACCTTTGTGTTTCCGATTTTTAATTAAAAAGTGTTCACTTTTTTTTAAAAAAAACACAGCATAGTTAAGTTCTCTCACCACCCTTTAATTATTGATATACATATTTACTACCTTAACTCCAGCTTTATTATTTATGCCCCGCATTATGAAGGGTAATGTACCAGAAACAATAAAACAATATTTCACTTTGAATTCTCTCTATACTGCAAAGAGAATGCCTTTCGTTATGCTGAACAAGAACTAAGGTTGCAATATGGAAATTAGGAACAAAGATTCAGGTTTTGTTTTCTAAAGGTGTTAGGCTAGAGGATCAATTTACCAAACTTTAACCAGCTTTAAGATCAGAAGCATTACCTGGTTAGGGTAAGAGAATCAGGCTCATGGTGTAATTCTGCCTCTCTCCAACTGTGGGGCAAAACATGCTGTCTACATTCCACCTGATATTAATTTCTACTTAACAGCATTGAAGTTCTGGAGCAATATATTACATTTAATTTTCCATAATCGTAACAGCATCATGATTTGTATCAACGGCCCTGTGGCATGTCAATTGTTTAAAACTACTTTCTATACACTCATAAGAGTTGTAGACGTGAATAGTTTCATTGTTTGTTAGTTGCTGAACTGAGAATGTCTTCCTTTTTATAAAGCATAACTAAATGGATTTTGCTGTTCAGTATTAATGTTATATTAACTGATTTTTAGACAATTGTTGGCTCCCAGGAGGAAATCAAGTGGAACTGAAATATTTTGGAATATATTTGTCTTTAAAACTGGGGAAAAAACCACCAACACAAGAGATGTTTTCTTACATTTACATCTTAGAAAAGCTAATGTGTTTTTAAAAAAGAAGTTTTAAAAAAAGGAACTACTCATTCTACACTAATATCTACTAGAACAGATCCTGGTTTCTGCTCTCTTCACTTCTTGAAGAGAGATTAGAATATTTCTTGTAGTATTACTAAGAAGTTCAACACAAGCACCATTTGGTTTAACTGTTATTTTTTATGGTTTAGTTACCTTATAACGCAAAAAGAAAAGGAGGACTTGTGGCACCTTAGAGACTAACCAATTTATTTGAGCATGAGCTTTCGTGAGCTACAGCTCACTTCATCAGATGCATACCGTGGAAACTGCAGCAGACTTTATATATACACAGAGAATATGAAACAATACCTCCTCCCACCCCACTGTCCTGCTGGTAATAGCTTATCTAAAGTGAGCATCAGGTTAGGCCATTTCCAGCACAAATCCAGGTTTTCTCACCCTCCACCCCCCCCACACAAATTCACTCTCCTGCTGGTGATAGCCCATCCAAAGTGACAACTCTTTACACAATGTGCATGATAATCAAGTTAGGCCATTTCCTGCACAAATCCAGGTTCTCTCACTCCCTCACCCCCCTCCAAAAACCCACCCCCATACACACAGACTCACTCTCCTGCTGGTAATAGCTCATCCAAACTGACCACTCTCCAAGTTTAAAACCAAGTTAAACCAGAACATCGGGGGGGGGGGGGAGGAAAAAACAAGAGGAAATAGGCTACCTTGCATAATGACTTAGCCACTCCCAGTCTCTATTTAAGCCTAAATTAATAGTATCCAATTTGCAAATGAATTCCAATTCAGCAGTTTCTCGCTGGAGTCTGGATTTGAAGTTTTTTTGTTTTAAGATAGCGACCTTCATGTCTGCGATTGCGTGACCAGAGAGATTGAAGTGTTCTCCGACTGGTTTATGAATGTTATAATTCTTGACATCTGATTTGTGTCCATTTACATTCATAAACCAGTCGGAGAACACTTCAATCTCTCTGGTCACGCAATCACAGACATGAAGGTCGCTATCTTAAAACAAAGAAACTTCAAATCCAGACTCCAGCGAGAAACTGCTGAATTGGAATTCATTTGCAAATTGGATACTATTAATTTAGGCTTAAATAGAGACTGGGAGTGGCTAAGTCATTATGCAAGGTAGCCTATTTCCTCTTGTTTTTTCCTACCCCCCCCCCCCAGATGTTCTGGTTTAACTTGGTTTTAAACTTGGAGAGTGGTCAGTTTGGATGAGCTATTACCAGCAGGAGAGTGAGTTTGTGTGTATGGGGGTGGGTTTTTGGAGGGGGGTGAGGGAGTGAGAGAACCTGGATTTGTGCAGGAAATGGCCTAACTTGATTATCATGCACATTGTGTAAAGAGTTGTCACTTTGGATGGGCTATCACCAGCAGGAGAGTGAATTTGTGTGGGGGGGTGGAGGGTGAGAAAACCTGGATTTGTGCTGGAAATGGCCTAACCTGATGCTCACTTTAGATAAGCTATTACCAGCAGGACAGTGGGGTGGGAGGAGGTATTGTTTCATATTCTCTGTGTATATATAAAGTCTGCTGCAGTTTCCACGGTATGCATCTGATGAAGTGAGCTGTAGCTCACGAAAGCTCATGCTCAAATAAATTGGTTAGTCTCTAAGGTGCCACAAATCCTCCTTTTCTTTTTGCGAATACAGACTAACACGGCTGTTACTCTGTTACCTTATAACAAAATTCAAAATCCTTTTAACAACAAAACTGATCTGATTAGAAATAAATCTAACCTCTACTGAAACAACACACTTGCAATGATATTTTGAATGTTTCCACAGGAATCCTTCCCTTATTCACTACACATCCTGCATATAAATGACTTACTGCTTGTCTATCTGACAGACATACAGAGTAACACACAGTGGAAGAGGCTACGCAGGTGCAACTAGTGTAGAAAGCACTTCTAAAAAAAATCAGGCCAGCTCTATTTAGGTGTCTAACTATGATTTAGGAGAGCTGAAGATTCTGGCCTGTGTTGTAATATATGCTTTACAAGGGGGGGGGGGGGGGAATTAAGATTGCATGAGCAACCCTAGCACTGGCATTTCTTTACTCCTAGGTACTGTATAAACACAGAGTAAGAGACAATCCTGCTCCAAAGAACTTAATTCACCTCATCCACATACCATGAGCTCAGGTTCATGTATAATAACAGCCTGTCTCAGAAATAATACAAGCAACAGCCCCTTTCCCCTTCCATGGCTACTGAAAAGGCAGGGTGAATTCTCTGTGGAATCTGACATGGCCAGCTAAAGTGTCCAGTTAGTAAATAACAGATTATGGATAAGAGTAAAGACTAGATGACTATACAGATCCATAACCATCACATAAGAACAGCCATACTGAGTCAGACCAATGGTCCATCTAACCCAGTATCCTGTCTTCCAACAGTGGCCAATGCCAGGTGCTTCAGAGGGAATGAAAAGAACAGGTAATCATCATGATCCATCCCCATCATGAACAAAGGGGATTTATTTGAAGGATAACGAAAGGGACATTTCCACTGACCATAGCAGATAGTGCATTTTCCCATTAAAATATGCAGCTGTGGTCCATCCATCCCAAGAATTCCCACATAATTTAGGAGAAACCACAGAGCCCCTCAACCCTGTTAAACACAGGCTCTGCTGTCAAGGGCCTATCAACTCCACAAACAAATTGCTGACCATACTGTTGAGCAGTCCCCCATAAAAAGTCCCATAAAATCTGCCACTGACCAAGAAAGTAAGAACTCCATCCCTTCAAAATAAAACAATACACTGTTAACGTGCTCCCACCCCTTCATAAACATGAGTAAAATCCCCTCGCCAAACAGGCCCAACAGACTAAGATCCATTCCTTCTTGTTCAAATACAGGTTTAGCTGCCTCATGGGTTATCTTGCAGATCGCAGATGACTTCAGGGAACTCGGAAGCATACTGAAAAAGAAAGTCCAAATGAACTTCTCTGTGATCCTTCCTGTCCCATGAGCAAAGGAATACAGAATGCAGAAAATTCTGAAAGCGAAGCACTGGCTAAGTGAGTGATGTAGGGTGGAGGTCTTTGGGTTTGTGAAATAGTGGTGCATCTTCTTTGGTGAGAGACAGATGTATAGTTTGGATGGCCTCCAACTGAGTAGAAGGGGGTCCAATCTTCTTGGGGACAGGCTGTCTAGAGTAAAGTAGTTAAACTAATAACAAAGAGGGAGGGAAAAACGAGGGAAGATATGAGTACTTAGCACAACAATCGAGATGATGAGAACATAATTAATCAAGCAACCTAAGGACATGAAGAGAAGAAATTCTTTAATAGCCTATAAACCAAAGCTAGGAGCCTGGGCAACAAACAAGAGGAAAGGAATTGTTCATTTATGAGCATAAATTATAATTAAGGCCCTATTTCATTTGTGATATTGTGGATCCTACAATATTAGGCTTCTACTGCACTTTTGATTTTAATTACCTTACTTTGCACACTCCATAATTTTGCATACATTTTGAGTATGCAATTAGTACTGCACTAACATTAAATACCTGTAAAATGTAAAAGGCTAAAATGACTAGACTTGGACTTTCTATAGCAATTGTGTTAAAACTTTTAGTCTTCTGAATTTCATATTGTACTGGTCACTTTTTATTTGTTAAACGAATGTAATATAGTTGCAGCAAAATGTCTGGTTATCAAAAAAATCTGTAGGCATAACAATACTGGAGCCTTTATATATCATTCCAGCAATTTTTTTCTTAAACAAATAGGTCTACTCTGGCTTTTCCAAATTGCCGCTATTAATAAAGGTCCATTATTACTTTTCTGTGATTTTCCATGTCTTGTCCTCAACTCAGCTGCAATTATTTTACCTCTGTATTTGGCACTGGTGCAACCACTGCTGGAATACTGTGTCCAGTTCTGGTGTCCACAATTCAAGAAGGATGTTGATAAATTGGAGATGGTTCAGAGAAGAGCCACAAGAATTATTAAAGGATTAGAAAACGTGATTTACAGTGATAGACTCAAGAAGCTCAATCTATTTAGTTTAAGAAAGAAGATTAACAGGTGACTTGATTACAGTCTATAAGTACCTACATGGGGAACAAATATTTGATAATGGGCTCTTCAATCTAGCTTAAAAAGGTATAACATGATCCAAGGGCTGGAAGTAGAAGCTAGACAAACTTAGGCTGAAAATAGGGCATACATTTTTAACAGTAAGAGTAACTAACCATTGGAACAACTTATCAAGCATCATGGTAGAGTTTCAATCACTTTTTAAAACAAGACTGTTTTTCTAAAAGATATACTTAGGTACTATTTTGGGAAAGTTCTATGGCCTGTACTATACAGCAGGTCTGACTAGATCATCACAATGGTTCCTTCTGGGCTTGGAATCTATGAACTGTTAGGAAATATTGTGATTCAGAGGTTGGTTCCCTGACTCCTGATTGCCCTATCCACCCATGTTCAAATACAGGCCAGACCATCAGCAGTCACCCCTTCTCCAAACACAGGTTTGATCCTCATGGATCTCCTAGTTACTTACACTGCCCTATAACCATCGTACTGGAGCACCTCAAATATTTAAAAAGAGAAAATCTCTCTCCCACACGCTTTCTGACAATAGGAGAAATAGTCTGATCAGTTCATTTTTTTAAATGTATGTGTGAGAGAGTAGGTGTGTTGTGAGCCTGTCTCTCCGTGCACAAAAAGTTTATTGAGGGAAAGCCAAGCCTAAGACGGGTTGTGCATGGAGTTCTGTGGTCATTTTATCTAATGCAGGAGAGTTCATAGACTAAGTCTACCTCCAGCGCAAGTTGAGTTTCTAAGGCATGAGCTTTGCCTATCAGTCTGCCACCCAGTCCCCTTCAAATACATGTCCTACTGCCAGGATCCCGCTCTCTGCGCCTCAGATACAAGCTACAAAGTCAAGTATTCCACACATCGTTCTGGCCTGTCAGGATTTTCATCTCCCTTGCCCAAAGCACAGGCATCTCTGCTAGTGATCTTACATTTGAAACACAGGGCTTCCCAAAAGCCCCATCTCCAAACTAATTGAACATGGAAGAGAATTCCTGCCAAATACAGGCACAACCGTCTGGGATCCTTGGCATCCAAATTTCCTACTTTCAAAAAATCTTATCCCTCAAACACAGGCAAGACGGTCAGTGATTCCCCCTCTCCCATTCTATGTTATGCAAGAGTTCAGGCTAGATGATCAACTGAGGTCTTCTATCCATAACATTTATGAGTTTGCCAATCCCAAATATAAAATCAGTTGGTCAGAAAGCCCCTCACATCTTCGTCTAAAACATAAGATAAACTATTAGGGTTTCCCTGGCCACCAGCCACAGGTTTAAGGAGGGGACATCCCCATTCCCAGCTAAACACCGGCTGAAATGTCAGAGGATTTCCTGCCACTTTCCCGCAACCTTGCTGGGAACCTACCCTTTCCCAAACACAGGCTTGGCTTTTAGCGATTCCCCTTGTTAACCCAAATAGAACAGATTGCCCGGGATTAATCTTGCCAACCTAAACACAGGCTAGAATGTCAGGTAGCCATCTCTCTTATCCCTTCTGACACAGGCTGGCCCAGGGATTTCTCTCCACTAGAAACACACAGATATATAGAACTGTCATGGACCCACCCTCTCTTCACTCATGGGACAGACTGTCCGAAGTTCCCACACCCACAGTCTGGAACATCAATGATCCCTTTCCTCCCAAACAGGACTTCAAATTTAGGCCTTATCAAGAATCCTTACAAGCCTCAATGGGTATGTCTACACTGCAGCTGGGAGCAAGCCTCCCAGCCCAGGCAGACAAACTTCTGCTAGCAGGACTTGAGCTAGCATGTGAATAGCAGTGTGGACGTTGCAGCTCGAGCTGGAGTTTAGGCTCTCAAGCCTATTGGGTTGAGAGCCCAAGCCACAACATCCACACCGCTATTTTTAGTGCGCCAGCTCAAGCTCTGCTAGCGAAAGTGTGTCTTTGTAGGCTGGGAGGCTTGTTCCGAGCTACAGTGTAGACATACTGAAAGTCAATGATCCTCTTCCCCGACCCCTCCAAATGTAGACCTATCCAAGATTCCTCACCCCCACCCTAAACACAGGCCTGTAAGGGATCTCCCTTGCAAATACAGACCCATCAGGGATTTCACTCCCCCACATACTTGTATCTCCAAACACAGCATTTCCCAATCCAAGGTCATACCCCCAGGAAGAGTCAGACTAATGCAATGAGGATCCAGAGCAGATGAGAAGAACTGGATGACTCTGAATCTGACTACTGATCCATCCCCAATAAAAAAAACGTGAGACTGTGGGCACTTCCATGAAAGGCACTTGCTTTCCACCCCTACTACCAAAGGGCTCCTAATTAAACTGAATGGCCACATGAACAGCTAACTGACCTAAATACTCTCACACAAGCCTGATTACTAAAGAACTCCCTGCTTCCTAACACACAAGCCAGGCTGTGATGGATTCCCTCTCCCAAGGCACAGGGCCTGGCTCTCAGGGATCTCCCTGTTCCCCCCATGCACCAGGGGTGGGGCTGGCTGTCAGGGATCCCCCCCTCAAGGTACAGGACTGGCAGTCAGGGAATCTCCTCACCCGCCCTAAGACTCAGGCATGGCTGTCAGGGATTTCCCTCATCCCCTAAAAGCACAGACCCCAGCTGTCAGGAATCTCTCTCAGCCCCAGGCACGGGGGGCTGTCTGTCTGTCAGGGATATTCCTCCGCCTTCCCCAAGCATGGGACCTGCCTATCAGGGATCTCCCCCCCTCCCAGGCACGGGCTCTCAGGTATATTTCCCCCACCCCAGGCACAGCCCCTGGCCGTCAGGGATATCCATCTCCCACTCCCACACCAGGCACGGCCCCTGGCTGTCAGGGATCTCCCCCACCTCTAGCCGGCCCCCCAAGCAGGAGCCCCGGCTGTCAGGGATATACCCCCACCAGGCACGGGCCCTGGCTGTCAAAGATATTCCCCCCCACCCCGGCCAGGCACGGCCCCCCCACCCCTGCCAGGCACGGGCCCTGGCTGTCAGGGATATTCCCCCTCCCCCTCCCGCCGGCACGGGCCCTGGCTGTCAGGGATATCCCCTCCCCCCCCGCCAGGCACGGCCCCCCAGCCCCCGCCGACACGGGCCCTGTCTGTCACGGATATTCCCCCCCCACCCCCCGCCAGGCACGGGCCCCCCACCAGCACGGGCCCTGGCTGTCAGGGATATTCCCCCCCACCCCCCCGCCAGGCACGGCCCCCCGCCGCCACGGGCCCTGGCTGTCAGAGATATTCCCCCCACCCCCCCGCCAGGCACGGCCCCCCGCCGCCACGGGCCCTGGCTGTCAGGGATATTCCCCCCCCACCAGGCACGGCCCCCCCGCCCCGCGCCGACACGGGCCCTGGCTGTCAGGGATATTCCCACCCCCTCCCCGCCAGGCACGGCCCCCCCGCCGGCACGGGCCCTGGCTGTCAGGGATCCCCCCGCCTCTCGCCCGCCCCCAGGCACAGGCCTGGCTGTCAGGGATTCCCCGTACGTATCCACGGCCCAGGAGAGGGGGCTGGTGAGGGCCCGGGCGCCGCATGCGTGGGTTGTTGAGCATCCTGTTTATCGGGGACGGGACGGGACGGGGCGGGGCCCCTAACGCGGACCCCCTGCCCAGGCTCCCCTCCCCTCCCCCCCGGTCTCCGGGCCTGTGGAGGCTCCGGTCCCCGCCCGGCCCAGTCCGACACGACCCCTCCTCACCGTGTCAGCGACAATACGGCCAAGGCCGGGGCCGGGTTCCTCCGCGCCGCATCCTCCCGGCCGCCCTCACGGACGGGGCCAGGGCGGGACCCGGACCAGCCCGCCGCCGCTTCAGCCCCTTCTCAGAGAGCCGAAGCAGCGAAACCAAAATGGCGGCGGCAGGCGCCAGCGGCAGCTCCAACCTCAGCGCGAGCGAGCGCCTCGTACCCCGCCCTCCTCGCGCCTGTCCACGCCCCCAGCAGACACACCCCCTGCTTTGCTCGGCCCCGCCTCCTCTGCAGATCCCATTCCCTTCCAGGGCCGGGGGAGGCTGAGGGCGGGTTTAATCTGCTGGGGGCGGGGCTCAGAGAACTCGGCTCCCCATTTCCGCGCGTTTTTGTTCCCCTTGCTGGTTTGTCCTTTCAGAGCATCCGTAGTAAGCAGATCTCTTCATGACTTCCGTTTCTTCCCGTGTAAGATGGCGGCGCCCAGGGGCGCGCTGGGAGAGTTGTGAGCGGTCTAGTGGCTTGTGCGGGGTCCCCATCTGCCGGTGAGGCCTCGCGGGGTCCTGTGCTTGGGTGAGCGAGAGAGGCCCTCCGGCACGCGGGCAGCTGTATCCCGCTATTCCCCCGCGTTTGGGGAGGGGCCGCCACCGCCCCGGCGGGGGACGCTCGCGGGACGGTGATGAAGCGTGTACTTGCCCCTGCGGAACCTGTGGCGACGCGAATGGGGTCCTAAGACGGCTCGGTTGTCAGGGGCCCAGGGAGGCAGCCGCCCAGCCCGCAGCACCGCTCTGGCGTGGCGGGGCAGTGCTGGGTCTCAAGAGTTTTCAGAGGTCTCAGCTACGGGCTCCCGAAAGTTCCGGGGAGAGCGAACCAGAAACACCCATCGGTACAATGGAGCTGGGACCCCAACCTGAGGGCTAGTGGCTTTGGGGGGCAGGGCGCCAAGTTTAACGCCCTCTACCCCGGCCCTCACTCATGGTGTCTTTTGCTTTTACCCCTCATTTATATTTGTTCACTCTCTACAGGATCTTCCCTTTGCTATGACCTCTTCTCTATCTCCCCCACCCAGTAGTGTTGCCCTTTGGAGTCTCACTGGATCCCAGCTTGGTCCACCCATGCTGTTGCTTTGACTCACAGTGTGAACTCTGGCACACCTGCCACTTGTCAGTTATATTTGGCTCCTAATGTGTCTTCCTTGTTGCCCTCTCAGTAATTTCCACCTTTTCCCTTCAAATGCTATGAACCTTTGGGTCCCAGTATCCCTTTGCCACTCTTCTGAAAGGGCCTTCACCCCCAACAAATCTGAAAGCCTCAGATTTTGGTGTTTTGAAGAACCTTTGCAATTTGGCTGACTCAATGTTCCTATTCATAACAGACACAGCAGTGGATATGCTCAATGATTCCCAAGTGGCCACTGATTGAAAATTAACCAGTATCTTCAGTTCTTGCTGCTGCTTTTGGGACCTCTGTGGGCAGCAGTGACACTGATAGTCTGATCACTCTGTGCTGCAACCTGTGAAAGCTCTGAATAGACTAAACACTGGAGCTAGTCACTGGAGAAAGGTGAAGCTATAGTAGGATCTGGGAACGGTACCTTGGCAGAACTGTCAGCATTTTCACTTTCCTTGCCCTCTGGGTAGATTGCAGCCACCATTTTTTACAACAGTCTGAGACTGCTATTTTTTATTCTTTGCCTGTGAGATATCTGAAACCTTTGTGTGTGCATGTGGGGTAGCGTGAGAGGGAGAGATTGATGGGACACATTAGAAGAGTATGGTAAAGAGATATTTGGGGAGGAGCAGAGGGAGAGCAGATGTGAGTGGGGTAGAGAATACAGTGTAGGGAGAGAGGAGATTCACTATGTGAATCTGCCATGGAGGGTGTGTGGAGGAAAGTCACTGTGCTTCTCCTGCCATATCATTTCCTTTTGGGGTTCTTGAATCCCATGGTAAATGTAAATACACCAGTACTAAACATCCAGTTTTTAAAGCTTCTAAAGAATCTTGTTTTTCAGATTAATGTAGGGAGGGAGACACCAGATTAGGGTTTCTCTGAGGTGAAGATGCTTGTATATGTAACCTTCAGGCTACTTCATAGAGAGAGTTTTCACTGGTAAATTAATTGTGTGGCTGAGATGCCTCCAAAATTTCTTGCTGTTTACTTTTTAAAATTACTATTCACAAGCAATTTCAAAATAAGGTGCAAACTTTAACAGTGTGGGTAACTACCGTAGGAACAATTTACCTACTAACATGGTGGATTCTCCATCACTTGAAGTCTTTAAATCAAGATTAGATATCTGTCTAAAAGATATGTAATAGCTCAAATAGAAGTTATGTGTTTGATGCAGAAATTATTGGGTGAGGTTCTTTGGTTTATCTTATGCAGGAGGGCAAACTAGATAGTCAGAATGGTCCCTTCTGGCCTTGAATTCTATGTCTCAGTGAGCTGCCTCTTGCTCTCCAGAACCAGCAGTAGTTGGTGTAGGGCCTTGTAATGATCTTCTGTGACACGCCCCCCCACAAACTCACTCACATATATGGTGGTTCAAAACTATGCCCAATTTGAGATGGATCCTCTATGACTTGAGGAGGCTTCCAAGTAGCACAGTTAATGCTGCTGCTCTGAAAGTAGTCTCAAAAGACTGAATTCAGGTTTCTTCAGTGGCAGAATGTGAGTAGCATCCTGGGTTGTTTTTGAACTTAGTCCTTATTTTAATAAGACCAGGCACAAGTCCGTGAAATAGCTGTTTATAGTAGAGAAGTTCATGACTCCTCGACAAAGGGGTTAAACTCTTGTGAAAAAGTTGAATTACTCCTTTCTGTTCCTCACCAATGTCTTGTTATCATTCTATGTGCTGGCACTGGAGAGTAGAATGAGCTAAGAATTTCAGCAAGTTTTATGTGGCAAAACAAAAACTTGCTCTTTTAAATTTGTTTCATGCTGATTGTTCAGTGTGAGATCAGAGCGCCTCTTTACAAGGCTAATGTCATCCTTCCTTAAGTGTTCAGTTATTTTCCTTCCTCCTCAGCATAATGAGAATTCCAGATACGATTCCACCCAGTTAGTAACCTTTGTCTTCCTTCATAAATTAGCTTTTGTGTTTCCTCTGTGCAGAAGCTGTTAACCACAGGAAGATCAGCAGCTATTGGTTCCTGAAAGTCATCCACTCCTGAGAGGTTGGTGTCTTGCTTTGAATGTATTATATAATAACTTCTCACAAGTGCAGGGTTTTTTAAATCTGTTACATTTTGTGTTGTGTTCTCACATGCCCTTTAGGATAGTGCTATGAAGACAGCCTTGAGCACAAATATCCTGATTGATTTTTGGGACCCTCTGTTCTTTCCTCAATCTGTCTATTGTGCATTTTGCTGCTTTTCCTTCTGTCATGGTAACCAAAGCTGGCTGTTGAGAAACAAACTCTGACAGATGGAGGAGCAGGAGCGAATTGAGAAGCTTTCTATGTCTCCTAGTGTTGTCTTGCATGATTTCTGCTTCATACTATCTAGTAATATTAAACTGACTTCCCTTATTCAGAAAGGGGATCATCTTTTGAGTCTGCCTGTTAAAATCATAAGGAAATGGGAATATCCATCCTTCAAGATAGCTGAGCGCAAGACCTAGGCTTTCAGTCTTTAAAGCTACTTATCAAGTATGGTGCTTATTCATAGATTCATAGATATTTAGGTCAGAAGGGACCATTATGATCATCTAGTCTGACCTCCTGCACAACGCAGGCCACAGAATTTCACCCACCACTCCTACAAAAAAAAAAAACCTCACACCTATATCTGTGCTATTGAAGTCCTCAAATTGTAGTTTAAAGACCTCAAGGAGCAGAGAATCCTCCAGCAAGTGACCCGTGCCCCATGCTACAGAGGAAGGTGAAAAACCTCCAGGGCCTCTTCCAATCTGCCCTGGAGGAAAATTCCTTCCCGACCCCAAATATGGCGATCAGCTAAACCCTGAGCATATTATTGCAAATATCTCTGCAAAATATCCTTCTCCATTAGATGTAAATGTTATGCTGTCCCCCAAGGCAGTGCTGCTGTTTTAATAACCTGCTTTACTGCTGTGAAGCACATACACACCACCTGATACTTTGTCAGAATCCTATTTATCTATTTAGATGGTAAGCTCATTGGGCAGAAACAGTTTGTCCTCTATGTTGGGTATAGTTGACACTAAACAAAAATCATATATTTCCCAAAGTCCTTCACCTTGGGATTTGGGAGATGCTTACATATCAAGTTTTTGTGTGATATTTGACATATTTTTAGCTAACTTTTTGAAGAGCGTGGACATAGGATTCTCAGTAAAGGAAAATCAATTGCTTGCAAATAGTTCTAAAGCCAGAAGGAGACAGTGCAAAGTTTTTCTTCATTCTCATTGACATAAGAAATAATTTATGCCCAACTGGATACATGGTTAACCTGACTTCATTTATTCTCTTGGGAGCTCACTAGGATTCTCTCTTCATGGAACAGGCTCACAGCATGACTGATTAGAGAGAAGACGGAAGAAGAGCTCTCTGTAAGCTCGAAAGCTTGTTTCTCTCACCAGCAGAAGTTGGTTCAATAAAAGATATTTCCTCACCCACTTTCTCTCTCTCTCATATTCTGGGACCAGCAGGGCTACAATAACACTGTAGACACCATGGCTGATTACGGTTCCTAAGACACGCATTTGACAACTTGATAGGAGAGATCAGATATTGTGAATTGCTGTGAGTAAACTCCACTCTTGTCTCTGCAGGGATAATGCTGAGAAGTGTGAAAGGAGTGATCTGCCAGGGGCCCAAGGTGAGTCCTGCACTGGCTCTGTGAAGCATATCCTTTGCTGGATCTCCGTCTTGGGATCTGGAATGATTATCACTATAAAGGGTCCAGAATGCTATTTTTCACATTATACTGCATAATATAAGTCATTTTGAAAACAGAAAATCTGCTGGATTTGCACTAAAGTCATCCTTTCTCAAGAACATTGAGCAGCACTACCCTTGGTAAGAAGATCCACTACTGATGATGGCCTTGATTCTTTACTGTGCCTCCCGAGGAGGTATGGCCCAAGAAGGCGGGTAAAGATGGGGCAAAGATGGCTTTTGTATGCTCTTTACACCTCTGGGCTTGGCTGCAAGCCTATCTGCCCCCTGTGTGACTCAGAACAACTCTAGGGGGCCACTTATGGGTCATGCTCTTGCCTAAAGTAGCTGAAGTGCAGAGTAATGTGGTCCTGCTCTGGCCTGGCATGCCCCTATCCTGGGGACACTGTCAGAAGTAGAATCATGGGGTCATCTTAATGACCTTACGTTTGCTAGGGTTTTGTCCCTGGGGGCTTTCTGCTCTGCGTTTTGTCCCTGGGGGCCAATTAAATTGGTTCTGTGGCCCTTTTATGGCAAACAGCAGCACAGTTGTGAGGGCCTTTGTCTTCAGAAAGATTTAACCCTCAGAATAACAGCCTTTTGCATGTCAGTCTAGTCATGTGACTACCTTCCAGCAGCTCTTATGGCCTTTAAATCTCAAATGTTCTGTGACTGAGGAATGTAACTTCATCTGTCAGCAAACCTGCAACCCTAAATTGTTCCAAGTGGCCAGGAAGCAGGCTCCCAGCTTCTGAATGCAAATGGATTATAACGGCAGTTCATCTTGCCTGTTTTCAAGCTGTAAAGTTTTGTGAATTTATGGTTTAATTGTAGGATTTTTACCTGCTTGTGTGTAAACTAGGAATTTAAAAGCCAGGGCTGGACTGAAGCATAGACACTTTAGGCCCATGTCAAGGTCCCCATCTCCTGGAGCCAAGTTACATCAGACTCTAAGCTGTTTTTTGAAAAAAAGTAAGGGTTTGTCTACATGAAGTTTTTGTACCAATTGAACTGCTTGAAACCAGTATAGTTAAAGCAAGCAATACCCCCCCTTGCATGGATGCAGTTACACTGGTATAAAGGTACCTTCATACCAATAGAACTCATCCATATTAGGTGGTTATGTTGCTTTAACTTTTGGTAAAAAGTACTGTCCCTAGCCAAAAAGGCGAAGTTTGGTACTACACCAAACTGTACACAACTATATGGAAAAAATACCGGGTCTAAGTTTCTAGCCCTGGTGATGGCAAAGAAAAGCCTGAATATGTGAACCAAATAAAACCAAGACAACAATTCTTTCCAGAGTACAGACAGCATGAAAAAATGAGGTATGAACTGCTCTGTGCATCTCAACTAGGTGCTAACTCCAAGACCCAGTGCTGGGTGGTTAAGGAAATGCCAATGCCACCCCAGAAAAGGACTCTGTGTAGCAGGAGGAGAAGAGTGCAGTGGGCCCACCAACCCTACCCAAGAAGATTCATCCAAGTTGCTAGGGGTCCTCCTTACTGCTACCTCTGCCTTTCTGGGAAGTAAGGAGGGGGCTTAGTGCCACAGCCCTGCCTATTTATGGATAGAGTCCAGAGTCTGTCTGTTTTGCACTAAATACTCCATTGCATCACTAGCTCAAAGATTACACTTGCACACTCAGCATGTGTGTCAGTACACTAGTCTGGGGATACAAACAATGAGCAGGATTTAAAGACCTAGTGCACTACCTCAAAATGTAAAATCTACAGCTTTGTGAACACAATGCTAATGCATTAGCTTTGCCCATCTGGGGTGAATCGTGAATAGTGAAGAGGGTCTTCTAGTTGGTTGTTTTGTTTATATCAGGGTGACCTCTTTTGAGATGACTTCTAAATGCTCTTTTGTCAAGAACTGTATCATTCCTGTGCTGCAGAGGGAGAATATACAAACTGTTTCTAGAGACAAGATTCCTGTTGTGCAGTGCAATATTTATCACTGAGACCTGCATAGAATGTAGGGAATCGCTTTTATGGTGATTTATTGAATAAGTGCATGGCAAGTGAGATGCAGGGATTCATATAGAAACAGCTCCACCTTATGGCTTTTGGCTTCTTGATGAATCCCTGATTTAGCATGGTTGTAGGTGGCTTGCCATTTAAGAGGTTTGAGTTAGATTACTGTCTTCTGGCAGACAGCAATTTAATATAAATGCCACTTGCTAGGACTGAGATAAATTATGTTGAGATCGTGTTTGAACAGCTTGTTCAATTTACATACCTGCTTTTCAAAATTAATTAAATGAAATCCTATGATGAACTGAAGATATGAATACACAAGTATTCCATGTGAATAGCTTTACAGCCTTGAGGGTGAAGTTGTGAGCCATCATCGTTCTTGCCCCCACTATAAGGGGCCAAGCTGTGCCTTGTTGTTTTAAAAAGTCAAGGCATGTAGTGTGTATATTAACGGTGGTCTAGGAGTAAACCTTTTATGGTACAAAATAAAAATAAAGCTTTAAAATTCCCCTAACAATAACTGGTTTCAGAGTAGCAGCTGTGTTAGTCTGTATTCGCAAAAAGAAAAGGAGTACTTGTGGCACCTTAGAGACTAACAAATTTATTTGAGCATAAGCTTTTGTGAGCTACAGCTCACCTCATCAGATGCATGCCGTGGAAAATACAAACAATAACTGGCAATCTTTCAGTCCCTCTTCTTGGCTCGTTTGCTGTCTGTGACATAAGAATCTGTCAGTTCCAAAGACTGAGTGACATTTGTTGCTTCCATACAGGAGCATCATTACATGTAGATTGGGGGAAAAGGAAGCCTTGGTAGTCCAATGCCTAGTGAGTTACTGTTGATTTTCTCTCTTCGCCAATGGTAACTCCTTCTGAACATGAGACTGAAAATGTTTATTTTCACGTGCAACAAAGTGACAGTTTGAAGACTTGATTGTGTTGATGTTGAATTATTGTAGAATATTGGGCATGTTTTAGTTTAATCACTTAAGTGTCTTGCAAAATCAAATTGACCAATAAACTGCAGTGAACTCAGAAAATGCAGATGTGTATCCTTAAAGTTCTAGGACAGTTGTTAGAGCTGTTGCATTATGTTTTGGGGTAGATTGGTACCCATCACTCAAGGGGCTTGTAATTTGGTTCTCTATCCATTCTAACATATTTAGATGGACTTTGTGTCCAGGTATATTAAAAATTGCATCTATGGGATGGTGCAGAAAGGAGTCCCTAAATGGAAACTGCCAAAGCAGTGTGACGAACGAGGAATGTTGTGCAGGTGATCCTAAGAAATACATCATGCTATCTCATGCCTTTTGGATCATCTGTCTTTGGGACAAAGAGAATTGTCTTCACTTCATGTAGTATCCAAGCTTTACTGAGGCCGTGGGATTTCGCTTTGGGAAAAGTGGAATTAGCAGTCCTGGTCTCAAAGCTGTGTAAAAATGGAACCAAATTCCTGAGATGAGCTATATATCTTATCCTGTTTACTGGAAGACTTATGTGGGCAGGCATTGGGAGGAGTGGGATGGGGAGCAGGAAGTCTGGCAAAAGGTCTTGGTTATCCTGGCTTGTCTATATAGAGCTTAGAATTTGGCTTTCATTCAAGCAATGATGGATGTGGGGGAGGGGGAATCTGTGGTGCTTTCGGGGAGGGAGTCAATAGCAGACTAGTGCAATAACTTTTCATTTCTGTGACCCAGGCCAAGATTTGAACCCAGTTTACTAAGTCCTGACTTGTCTACATCACTGATCAGCCACACATTGTGAAGCTCTTTGAAGTCTCAGCAGGAGAGATGCATATTTGAGAAGCAGGGGATGTTGCAGGGCAGGCTTGAGCTGCATTGGCAGGGCTGTGAGGGAGGAAGTCAGGACCGAAACAGCATGAGCGGTAGATAGTTGAAACTGAGGTACCGTTGGCAGAGACTGGGAGGTTGTGGGGATGGGAAGGACTAGAACTGCAGGGGTTATACCAGGTCATGCCTGAGGTGTACTCGCAGAGCAGGGAAAGGTACTTTCACAGCCCCAGTTGTTGACACTGCTTAACTCAAGTGAGTGCTCTTAGTTCCTTGCTCTCACAAGCACTAAAATAAGTCATACATCTTTAGATGAAAAGAAAATCTTTTAAAATTAATAAATAAGTAAATAATGGCCAAATGAGACATCTCTCCAAATTGTGTGATGCTAAGGAGAAAAGGGCACCCTTGGGGCAAATAGAGACCACCAGCCATATGATGATAAACCTGAAGATTGATGGTATAAACATGGAGGTGCTTACCTGCATAATGCCCGCTATTACTAAGGTTAGTTAAATATGTAGAGTGGAGAATACAAACTGGTTTTGTTCCTTCCCTAAGCAGAGAGACCTGAAATGCTAAATCAGGAGCACAGTCATATTTAATTTGGATGTGGGTTAATCTGAGTGTTCTGCTTTCTTCTAAGCCCTGTGATGCCTTTCAGGTGGGAATTAAAGCAGCTGTTCTGTGTCTAAATCTTGGTGTTTTGGCTTTACATAGTGCTGCTCTCATCTGTGCTGGGGAACAAATGGACTGTACAGGAACGCAAAGCAGGAAACTGCTTTCTTTGTGTCTTGAGTTGGAGACAGCAACTGTTGCTGTCTGTAATATTTAAGCAGGTTTTCATTTCTCTTTGTTTTGGCCTCTCCTCAGCCTCTCTGCCCTGAGTGTGTGGGACAATTTATTCACTGTGTTATCTCTGAGCTCAGCTTCTACATTCACCTTCAACATTTTCTTTCACCTTGGCCTACTAGAATCATAGAATATCAGGGTTGGAAGGGACCTCAGGAGGTCATCTAGTCCAACCCCCTGCTCAAAAGCAGGACCCATCCCCAATTAAATCATCCCAGCCAAGGCTTTGTCAAGCCTGACCTTAAAAACTTCTAAGGAAGGAGATTCCACCACCTCCCTAGGCAATGCATTCCAGTGTTTCACCACCCTCCTAGTGAAAAAGTTTTTCCTAATATCCAACCTAAACCTCCCCCACTGCAACTTGAGACCATTACTCCTTGTCCTGTCCTCTTCCACCACTGAGAATAGTCTAGAACCATCCTCTCTGGAACTACCTCTCAGGTAGTTGAAAGCAGCTATCAAATCCCCCCTCATTCTTCTCTTCTGCAGACTAAACAATCCCAGTTCTCTCAGCCTCTCCTCCTATGTCATGTGTTCCAGACCCCTAATCATTTTTGTTGCCCTTCGCTGGACTCTCTCCAATTTATCCATATCCTTCTTGTAGTATGGAGCCCAAAACTGGACACAGTACTCCAGATGAGGCCTCACCAATGTCGAATAGAGGGGGACGATCACGTCCCTCGATCTGCTCGCTATGCCCCTACTTATACATCCCAAAATGCCATTGGCCTTCTTGGCAACAAGGGCACACTGCTGACTCATATCCAGCTTCTCGTCCACTGTCACCCCTAGGTCCTTTTCCGCAGAAAATCTCTTCTAAATCTAAATCTCTACTAAAATCTCCTTTTTATTCCTTGCTACCCTTAATCCCCTGCCCTCTCTGGTTAGGATTTACAGGCACGCTTCATGAGTTTCCTATAGAGTAGCTTGTATTCGCTCAGCTGGCTGTTTGTTTCTCCTTCATAGTTCTGTTTTAATGAAAAATTCTGTATGCTGGGACACAGTTATCCAGGAAATCAATGCAATGAGTTCAATTATAAATACCAAATAGTGGGCAGTGCTGCATTAATCCCACAGTAATTGAAGCGATTATGGATTACTAGGCAGCTTGAATTTGCAAGGTACTAGCTGCCATTCATCACTGTAAGCAGAAACCTTGCAGGAACTTCTCAGCTATAAGACTTTAATGGCTGCACTGTGCTCTTGAGCTGTCCTTAATGAGGTAAAAACAACCAGGAGTCCGGTGGCACTTTAAAGACTAACAGATATATTTGGGCATAAGCTTTCATGGGTAAAAAATGCATGGAGAGAAAATTACAGATACAGGCATAGATAGATATTGGCACATGAAGAGAAGGGAGTTGACCTTCAACATTGGTTCTCCATTTGTAAGGTAATTCAGTCAGAATGGATGTAGTCCGCTCCCATTAAGGACCGCTATTATCTATATCTGGCTATTTGGACTCTCTCCTCAGACCCTATGCTACCAGCACTCCTAGCTATCTTCGAGACACCACTGACTTCCTGAGGAAACTACAATGCATTGGTGATCTTCCTGAAAACACCATCCTGGCCACCATGGTTGTAGAAGCTCTTTACACGAATATTCCACACGAGGATGGTCTACAAGCTGTCAGGAACAGTATCCCTGATGTGGCCACAGCACACTTGGTGGCTGAGCTTTGTGACTTTGTCCTCACCCACAACCATTTCAGTTTTGGGGACAACTTATACCTTCAAGTCTGCGCACTGCTCTGGGTACCCACATGGCCCCACAGTATGTCAATGTTTTTATGGCTGACTTAGAACAACGCTTCCTCAGCTCTCGTCCCCTAATGCCCCTACTCTACTTACGCTACATTGACATCTTCATCATCATGGACCCACGGGAAGGAGGCCCTTGACGAGTTCCACCTGGATTTCAACAATTTCCACCCCACCATCAACCTCAGCCTGGACCAGTCCACGCAAGAGATCCACTTCCTGGACACTACAGTGCAAATAAGTGGTGTCACATAAACACCATCCTATACCGGAAACCTACTGACCGCTATACTTACCTACATGCCTCCAGCTTCCATCCAGGACACATCACATGATCCATTGTCTACAGCCAAGCCCTAAGATACAACCGCATTTGCTCTAATTCCTCAGACAGAGACACACACTTACAAGATCTCTATCAAGCATTCTTAAAACTACAATACCCACCTGGGAGAAGTGAGGAAGCAGATTGACAGAGTGAGATGGGTACCCAGAAGTCACTTACAACAGGACAGGCCCAACAAGGAAAATAACAGAACACCACTGGCCATCACGTAGAGCCCCCAGCTAAAACCTCTCCAGCTCATCATCCACGATCTACAACCTATCCTGGAACACGATCACCCACTCTCACAGGCCTTGGGAGGCAGGCCAATCCTCACTTACAGACAGCCCCCCAACCTGAAGCAAATACTCACCAGCAACTACACACCACACCACAGAAACACTAACCCAGGAATCAATCCTTGTAACAAACCCTGTTGCCTTCTCTGTCCCCATATCTACTCTAGCGACACCATCATAGGACCCAAACACACCAGCCACACCATCAGGGGCTCATTCACCTGCACATCTACTAATGTGATATATGCCAGCAATGCCGCTCTGCCGTGTACATGGTCCAAACTGGACAGTCTCTATGTAAAAGGATAAATGGACAAATCAGACATCAGGAATGGTAACATACAAAAGCCAGTAGGAGAACACTTCAATCTCCCTGGACATTCAATAACCTATTTAAAAGTAGCCATTCTTCAACAAAAAAAACTTCAAAAACAGACTTCAAAGAAAAACTGTAGAACTACGGGTTTCAGAGTAACAGCCGTGTTAGTCTGTATTCGCAAAAAGAAAAGGAGGACTTGTGGCACCTTAGAGACTAACAAATTTATTTGAGCATAAGCTTTCGTGAGCTACAGCTCACTTCATCGGATGCATTCAGTGAATGAACAGGAATGGAGTCTTAGAACTTAATAAGTAATCTAGCTAGATATGCATTAGATTCTGTTTTCTTCAAATGGCTGAGAAAATAAGCTGTCCTGAATGGAATGGATATTCCTGTTTTGTGTCTCTTTGTAACTTAAGGTTTTGCCTAGAGGGATTCTCTGTTTTGAATCTAATTACCCTGTAAGGTATTTACCATCCTGATTTTACAGTGGTGATTCTTTTTACTTTTTCTTCTATTAAAATTCTTCTTTTAAGAAACTGAATGCTTTTTCATTGTTCTTAAGATCCAAGGGTTTGGGTCTGTGGTCACCTATGCAAACTGGTGAGGATTTTTATCAAACCTTCCCCAGGAAAAGGGGGGTAAGATTTGGGAGGATTTTGCGGGGAAAGACGTTTCCAAACTAACTCTTTCCCAGTAACCGGTGTTAGATGTTTGGTGGTGGCAGCGAAAGTCCAAGGGCAAAGGGTAAAATAGTTTGTACCTTGGGGAAGTTTTAACCTAAGCTGGTAAAAGTAAGCTTAGGAGGTTTTCATGCAGGTCCCCACATCTGTACCCTGAATGTATCCGATGAAGTGAGCTGTAGCTCATGAAAGCTTATGCTCAAATAAATTTTTTAGTCTCTAAGGTGCCACAAGTACTCCTTTTCTTTTTGTAGAACTACAATTCATTTGCAAACTTAACACCATCAGTTTTGGCTTGAATAGGGACTGGGAGTGGCTGACTCACTACAAAAGCAATTTTCCCTCTCTTGGTATTGACACCTCTTCGTCAATTATTGGGAGTGGACCACATCCATCCTGACTGAATTGGCCTTCAACATTGGTTCTCCACTTGTAAGGTTATTCCCTTCTCTTCATGTGCCAATATATATTTATGCCTGGTATCTATAATTTTCACTCCATGCATCTGAAGAAGTGGGTTTTTTACCCACGAAAGTTTATTCCCAAATAAATCTGTTTAGTCTTTAAGGTGCCACTGGACTCCTCGTTGTTTTTGTGGATACAGATTAACATGGCTACCCCTGTGGTACTTAATGGGATAACTCATTTAGGTAGAGAGCTCAGCTCTGTAAGGGTGGCAGATGGACTTAAGTGAATTGAAGGGGTTTAGAAAGATGCAATTGAACTTGCAGTACAGCTATACATAACATTGAGCTTTACACAATGAATTTCCTATGTATTCTAATTGCTGTGACCCCTACTTCCAGAGTAGGGCATGTTACATTGACTCTTCCCTGATGTGTCTAGTACGTATGTAAAGCTACAACTGATAACTGGATTTTTGCATGTAATTATGATCTTTCAATTGCTGAGAAATGTTTTTCCTCTGTAGTTGGATTCTGGATATTTTCTCCATGCCAGTGCCAGGGCTTGGTTAAGTGCTGCAGTTAATCAGGATGCCCAAATCCCAGCAGAGAAACCCAGAGCAGTATTCCGCACCAATGAGAGCAACCCGGTGAGTTACTACCATATTTACTATTATGTCAACTAGCCAGTACCCTAAGTGCGTCAGAGTCTGTTCTTGGGCACCCTGGACCCACTGACTGAGATCACATGCTACTTATGAGTGGAAATGAAGGGAGTAGGTAGTTTTTCATAATAACCATGCCCTGCTCCTGTAGGGTGTGAATAATAAACCTTCAAAACAGGGCCAAGACCCTTTCTGAAATCCCCTTTGAACATGTATTGATTCTTTCTCTGCAGCTGTAGAAATGAAATGGGCCATATATTGTAGCAGCTCAGATGTGGGTGAAAACTTGGCATCAGACACTATTAATTTCAACTTCAGGGTCATTCTTTTCTGACTAACTTCCCCAGATTGGTTATTAAGGGAAAAAATAACTAAGCACACCCCACCGGCTTTATAATTCCAGCTGTAGTCTCTCTCTCTCTCAAGCACAAGATGAAGTGAAATGAATGAATGAAATAAGCCTTTGAGGAGCTTTTCCACTGCCTCTGTAATTGGAGTCTCTTGCACTGCTGATTCCTTTGAGGTCTCTATGGAAACAGCAGCATGCAGATGATCCAGTCATGTGATCAGAGCATCTCTATAGACTGCACAGAAGAGCCCAGATGGCAAGAATTGTCTGCTCTGTCCTAGGTCTAGGATTTATGTTGCCAAGCAACTGGCTTCAGCATTCCGGTTGCACATGCCTGATATATATTTGGCAACAGCAGCCGATGCCTCTTAATTAATCAAATCCATGTTCCTCAAGCTTGTCCATATTGTGGACCACTTCTTAAGCTACAGATTCTCCTGTGGTTCATCTCCGCACCTTATTCCACAACTTTCCTCTAGAAGTTAAAATGCTTGGTTACAGGGAAATTTCACTAAACAGCACTGAGGTGACAACAGGAAAGCTAAACTCTCAAAAGAGACTGTAAAAATGGCATCTTCTTACTTAACAGCCCTGGTCCCTATATGTATCCCCAGATAATATCTTGATGGGGTGGAGGTATGATTGACCTGTCTAGATCAAAACTAATTTAAAAAAAAATTGGAAATCCAGGAGACACCCTGGACTATGCTATAGCCAGTAGGAAGCACTGCTGCTTCCAGACTTGTATATGCTTCACCACTGTAAAAGAAACCATTTTGTGGACCACCACTGTGCTAAATAAATAAAACCTAGAAGCAGGTGTATTCTGACTGAGTAATTTGATGATTATTCTGCCTGGGTGGTACTTTACTGCCTCACTCTTAAGGGAACCTCTGTACACAGACAGATGAGATGGCTCATCTAGAGTTCAGCCTCCCATGGTTGTTACAATTGTATTTTAACTTCACAGGCCAACCATGCAGAGCAACATGAGGGTCAGCATTACAGCATCCCCCTCCAGGAGGTGAAGGTGGTGTTTCCACATGGACTGCCCTACCGCTTCCAAATGCAGGTACTCTGTTTCAGCACTGGTTGAGGAGATGTGGGAAGGACTGGATGTGTAGACTGTGATGCGAGGATCAGCAGGGAGCCACATTCCTGAGGCACCTTCACTGAGTCGAATACAGTTGTTTTGGGTCAATAGAAAGCTGGATTTTCTTTTGGCAGTGATGGCACACAGCCATGAGTGATCCTTCTGTGGGAGGGGGCTAGGTTGAGAGAAGATTGATCTTGCTTTGCATAGTGGAAGAGAGCTGGGGAGTGGAGATTACTGAGATGTGATTTAAGTTTCCTCAGTCTCTAACTTCTGAGTCTATAATGTGCTATGGGTCAAGACTGTCTGAGCACAACCCCTCCTGGGGACTTGAATGGTGTCATTTCTGTGTAAAATAGACTTGTTTATAAAATGGCTTTAGATCAGCAAAAAATATCTTGCTCTTTCTTTCCATCTCTGACACAGATCTCACTCTGACTGGTGGGGTTTACTCTGCAGCTATAGCATGCTGTTTAAAATGCATTTCTGGACTCAGAAATGATCTGTGGATTATTAATGTAAATGAACCAATGACAAGGAAATGAGGCATCTAACGCCAACTGTTAAAATATTCCAAGAAATTCAGTGAAACATCTTATGCTTGAGCGCAGTGGGGCTCCTCCCCTTAACACTTCCATGGCTTTTCTCTTCACGCTGTGCTGTAATGTGCTTCAATATCAGTTTCTTGGCTTTGGTTTATTTGTTGAGCCCTTCTTGTTCCTGATTGTATCTGAGTGCAGACAATAATGTATGTGCTCCCAACATCATACAGCAACCTAGTACCTTACAAACCTTATGGTTTATGTAAACTACATACTGTGGCCTTTTAAAGGCTAAGTTAAATATCTGGGCAGGTTTCTTTTCTTTTCAGAAAACCAGTAGTAATTAAAGCTCATTATAGACTGCCATTTATGTTTGCCTTGGTTATTTAGAATTAAATTTAAATTCAAGCTTTTTAATTAAATAAATGCAGAGAAAAGTCTCCAACTGGGTAACTTTTTTTTCCTAATCATGCAACATAAACATAATTTTTTTAAGGAAATCTATTCTGCTAGACTGAGGCAGTGTTGTGAGCTTCACTTGATATTTATCCTCTCAAAATATTTTCAGGCAAATGGTTCTTCCCCAGATAATGTAGCTTATAACAACATACATGCAGCTGAATTACGTTTGTGTGCTTGTCAAGGGACATCTGCCACTAGTCATAGTGCTGATGTTGTACAAGGAAAAATAAAAAATGAAATAGAGACCACAGTAGTCTGAAGTGGGAAAACTTTGAGTTCACTGATCATTTTACTTTCAGCAACTGGTATAAATGTTGTGATAGGATAACATTAAGATTGCAACAGGGTCCCATATACTCCAGGATTGCAAAATTTGCTGTCAAGTCGTCCTTTACTGCAGAATTGTGCTCCATAATCTAAGTGTTTATTTAAAATAAAAATTTCCAGTGCTTGTGGTTATGAAGGAAACCTTAGAAATGGGAACCAAATGTAACCAAAGCAATGTTGTCTTCCTGAGTGTGCCAACTGCCTGAAACAATACCTTGGAAAGGTGCAAACTGTCCCATACATCTTAATGAGATGCTGACTGTGAAACTTAAAGATGACCACACAAACATTCACTATAAACTAGCATAGCCCACAATTCCAAAGGGCTTCTCATGCCTTCTCTGCTGCCAAAAGATGCAAATGGCACTGTCAGGTGGCCAAAATCTCAAGCTTCCCTTCTCTGTTCCCCAACCTTCTGATATGAATTTATGCACTGTCAAGAAAAAACATCTGACACATCAAAACAAACTACACATCTGTATAACATGGAATTGGGGGTAAAATCCTGGCCCCACTGAATTCAGTGGGAGTTTTGCATATATTTCATATTTAATTCTTTTAAAATGTTAATTTTGAAATTTAAATGCAGCTATTGCAGAATTTCCAATCTGCCATAGCAGAGTGCTGCTGAATTTAAGCTGTGAGCTATACAGGGCCATGGCTAGGGAGTATGAATATCTTGGGCCTCAAGACATCCTCTGATCACTTCAAGGGTTGTAAGGAAATGTTTCCTACCATGTGCAGCATTGCATTAGGAGCATTAAGGCAGGAGGACTTGAGGACTGGGGTGGTTATCTTCTTCCTTTGAAGCTTTGGGTATTGGCCACTGGATACTGGACTTGAGGGCATGTTGCAAGTTCCGTCTGGTTACTCAGGCATTGGGGAGGCAGGTAGACAGAGGTATTGTTTAGCGTAGCTGGTAATTTTCTGACCTCAGACAGGGAGTAGATTGTTTAATTTTTGGCAAAGATGCCTACAGCCCTTGATGGGTGCTCTTTTGAATATATTGTATATCAAAATAAGTTGGTCTGTTCCAATCTTGGCAGATCCTATGAGATTGGGACTTTCAGGCTGGTTAGTTCTACTATAGCATTAGTAGTAAGTTTGAATTTTAAACTAATCTCTGTAACATGTTAATGTGGAAGTAATTCATAGATTCCAAGGCCAGAAGGAACCATTTTGATCATCTACTTTGTAGGTTACTTATCAGGAAAGTGCTTCTGAATAAGACAGAGAAGAAAAAGTGAAGGAAGGTCATGATACAAGCTGGAGGGGTTGTGACACATAGCGCAGTCCACTGGTTTTGTTAGGGCTGGTGTTACTGCAGCCCTGAAAGACTATTGTATAACTCAGACATAATCAGGGTAGGAGCTGCTGATGTGCGCTTATATGCGGCTCCTTGTTCCTATTCTGTCTCCTGTCAGATGAAGACGTTCAATGAAAGCTGCCTGATGGTTCGGAAACCAGCTCTAGAACTCCTTGGTTATCTGAAAAGCACCAACTTGGCCCACCCGGCTATCCGATATGTTATCTGTATCCTTTCTTCATTTGCCGTGCTCTAGAATGTGGGTTAAATAAGGGCAGCTGCGCTTCCTGCACACTGAGAGGGAGATGGGATTCTGACCTCATGTTGGGTGGCATGGGTCAGCCTCCCACCTTCCCCACCAATGCCTTTTCCTCACATAGTTAGATGGGAAAAAGAGGCTTTTCTGCACCCCCCAAAAAAACCATAGCCTGGAGACACTCTATCTGAGGTTTTCCTTGACAGTTTATGCTGGAGATGGGGAGAAGGGAACAGGAAAAACAATGACACTGTGCCATGCTATTCATTATTGTGCAAAACAGGACTGGCTGGTTTTACACATTCCAGATGGTAAGTACCCTGGTGATACCTCTGAATGCATAATGTTCTGTGCGCTGTAACTAACCTACTGGGAAGGCAAAGCAGCTAAAGACATTATAGAGTGGGAGATTTTGTTCATCATGGTTTTCCCATGATTGGGATACAAAAAGTTATTAAATTAAGAGCAAAACATAAAGAAGAAAACAGAGGCGTTGAATAGTGTTTTCCCCTGTGCACACACGCAGATCAGCCTCATGCTCTGTCACTACAAACTAGTCAATCTGGTATGGGTGCCCTGAGTTACGGATCCTGCTACATTTGGAGGCTGTTGATAAATCATGGTGCATGTTTACTGAGTGGCTATTTCCCCAAGGGTGGGGTATGCTCATTATATGGCATAGTGGCTTTCTGTGGTGAATAGAGAAGAATGAGGAAAAAGGACCAGAAAAAAAGCGTGCAGTTACCCTTAACTAAACAGGACAATTGTTTGTCTCGTTTTGTTTCTGCTTCACAGCTCACCTCTGGGTGAAGAATTGCAGGGAGCTTATGCAGTCCTCCTATAACAAAGAGCGGTTTGACCAGCCTCTGGAAGCATCTACCTGGCTTAAGAATTTCAAAACTTCAAATGACCACTTCTTAAAAGAGGTCAGTAAATTCTACTGAGTCCCTGGATTAGGAACCAGGGAAAACCTACAAGAACAGCTTCTCCTGGAAATTTCATGGGGATTGCTCCCTCACTTGGAATGTCTATCCAGTGGAATGGGGTCTACGGATCTGTTCATTTTTTTGAGAAGCATTTCCTGTGTTGGTAGTGAATAAGCATTCACATTGGATAACTTACTATTAATCACATATCAGAGTAGCAGCCGTGTTAGTCTGTATTCGCAAAAAGAAAAGGAGTACTTGTGGCACTGAATGCATCCGATGAAGTGAGCTGTAGCTCACGAAAGCTTATGCTCAAATAAATTTGTTAGTCTCTAAGGTACCACAAGTACTCCTTTTCTTTTTTCATTTATCACGTAGTTTATTTGGAGGTAGGTTTCAGTGGGGTTGGAAATGCATTAAAGATCCCTGTGTTTGCAAAGGGGTCCCACCACTGGGGGAAGTCTGAGATTTTGGTCATTATATCACTGAGGGATGCTGCACCAAGAAATGCCATTCTGTAGCTCTTTCCCAGTACCTCTGGAGCGGAGTGGGGGCTCCTACTGCCCAGGTTTGTTGAGGTGCCCCTGAAGTGGGAGCTTGGCAGTTCACACTCTCCATCTACGTTCAATTACCCTACCCCCTGCCCCAATTCTCCTTTTATTACAGATAAAAACACAACAGACATATATGTGGAGCAAACGGGAAAGCACTGAGAAGGGCAGACCACTGGGTGAAGTGGTAGAACAGGTGAGGGAATGACAATTGCCTATGGTATTGTTGGAACCTGTCAATAATATGAAAATGAGACATGATGCCCAGTGAAGGGAATGGGGAGAAGAACTATATTTAGTGCTTCTAAAGCATTGTGCAGACATTAGTCCTGGGAAGTTGGAAGGGTTGTTATCTCCACCTTGTAGATGGGAAGACCAAAGCATGGAACTAGACCTCTCAAGGAGGACACACAAACAGTCTGTGTCAGAGCTGGGATTAGAACTCATGAGTTGCTGACACCTATCCCTATGCTCAATCTATTTATTAGACCATGCTGCCCCTTAGGGAGGGGAGGACAGAGTCTTAGGTCTCTTCTGTCCCATCTTTTAGATCCTCATAGAGAAGTTGGTGCCAAGGCTTCCTGATTGCACATGGCCTGCATTCTCTCCCTTTGCTAATGTTGTATACCAATCTATTTGTAGGGTTTAACGCGAGTGAAGAATGCCAGTGATGCTGTGGGGGTTGTGCTGAAAGAGTTAAAGAAGCAGTGTCCTCTTGGTTCATTTAGACTTCTGGTGGCAGTGGATGGAATCAATGCTCTCTGGGGACGGACAACACTGAGGAAGAAAGACAAAAG
The DNA here is from genome assembly GCF_965152235.1 of Eretmochelys imbricata. Taxonomy (NCBI): domain Eukaryota; kingdom Metazoa; phylum Chordata; order Testudines; family Cheloniidae; genus Eretmochelys; species Eretmochelys imbricata. The sequence goes on along the minus strand of NC_135595.1, from coordinate 208,137 downwards.
TGCTGTAGGAAATTACCTTCCTTTCTTGTGGCTAACACAAATGGAGAAACCTAAGGGGAGGGTTTGGTTCCACCTTTGGATGATTGTTTCCGGGGCTATTAAGTTCTAGCAGTTATAAAGCTTCCTCTAACTCAGAGGATTCTGCAAACTGTAGCTCTCCAATGAGGATTCTGCAGTGCAGAATATGAAAGTGAATGACTTCACACAATAAAGAACAGGAGGGCATTCATTTTGCTCAACACCCTTGCCAATATACAGCTTTATTTTGTGTAGTTATTTTCATAAATCTGCTCCTCCAAAATTCTTGAGATTAAATACAATGACGATGTTAAATAATAGCAAAGGAAGAAGGCATTTACATGATATAAGCAAACAAGAGGCTTCCAAGCTGGATTTTGAAGGAATTGGAGAGTCACTGAGGCAGAAATATGCAAGGAGCATGGTTCAGGTGGAAGGTGCTGCAGAGGAAAATGTTCTCACACCTACACTGCTGAGAGTGTGAAGGCATGGTGGGGGGGGAACGGGGACCAATGCTAGGTGAGAAAATGTGAGGAGAGTCACATTCTATAAGGGTTCAAAAACAGGGAGGGCAATTTTGAATTGGATCCTGAAATGCAAAGGAACCCAGGTCAGTATGAGGAAGAAGGTGGGATGGGGGTAGTAGCCTCATTGATTTGGAGAGGCCTTATCAATGTTGATAAATGTAGAATAATGCACATTGGAAAAAATAATCCCAACTATAAATGCAAAATGATGGGTCTAAATTAGCTGCTCCCACTCAAGAAAAAGATCTTGGAGTTGTCATGGATCGCTCTCTGAAAACCTCTGTTCTGTGTGCAGTGGCAGTTAAAAAAACAAAAACAAAACTAACAAAAAGATAGGAACTATTAAGAAATAAAACAGAAAATATCCTAATGTCACTATATAAATCCATGGTATGCACACATCTTGAATACTGCAGGCAGTTCTGGTCGCCCCATCTCAAAAAAGATATATTTTAGAATTGGAAAAGGTACAAAGAACAACAAAAGTTATTAGGAATATGGATCAGCTTTGGTATGAGGAGAGATTAAAAATACCATGACTGTTCATTTTAGAAAAGAGATGAGTAAGGTGGGTGGCGATATGATGGAGATCTATAAAATTGTGAATGGTTTGGAGGAAGTGAATAGGGAAGTGTTGTTTACCTCTTCATGTAGCACAAGAATCGGGGTCACCCAATGAAATTAATAGGCAGCAGATTTAAAACAAACTTCTTAATAGAATGCACAGTCAACTTATGGAACTCATTCCCAGGGAATGTTGTGAAGGACAAAAGTATAACTGGGTTCAGAAAAGAATTAGAAAAGTTTGTGAAGGATAAGTCCATCAATGGCTATTAGCCAAGATGGTCAGGGATGCAACCCCATGCTCCAGATATCCCTAAACCTGTGACTAGCATGAAGCTGGGACTGGACAACTGGAGATGGATAACTTGATAATTGCCCTGTTCATTTCCTCTGAAGCATGTGGCATTGGCCACTGTCAGAAGACAGGATACTGGGCTAGATGAACCTTTGGTGTGATCCAGTATGACCGTTCTTACGTTAAGAATTTTAATAGTCCAGGTGAGAGGGGATTAGGGCCTGGGTGGGGTCTAGCACATGACTAGATCTGCTGACACAGGAGATGTGGAAGAAGAGACTGGTATCAAGGATGATGCCAGGCCTACAGAGAGGGAAAGCAAGTGGAAGTCCTGAGTTGAGAAGGGCTAAGAGTAACTAATAGTGGTAGACTGTTGAGACTTCAGAACTGCTCTTTGAGGTTCTTGATAGGTGGAATATTGTGCTCCGTTGTAACTTTTCCCATAGAAGGGTGACATAATTGCCTTAATCAAATTAATTCATGTTGTGTTTGCCATGTGGCTAATGAATTCAAATTTAGTAGTGCCTGTATGGCATGGAATGGATCAGCTTACCAGTATCCCATTCCCAGAAACTGATCTCATGGCAGATGGCTGCCTGTGGAAAAGCTTCTGCCTTCTTCTTGTGCATGCTTGTGTTTCGGACAGCCTCTAAAAATCTCAATGGCATCTCTGAAGGAAGCTCCAAATAGTTCTTTCACTGCAGTCACTGTTAAGCTGCTGTTGTGCTCTGGGGTTTTTTGCTTGTTTAAGCATCCAAAGGAACCTCATGGGTGGCAGAGGAGCTGGGAGACAGTGATTTCTCTAGCCAGCTATACCTGACCTTCTGTCATCATTAGGTTTCTCCAGAGGAACTGACGCTAGTCCACAATCTGAGGAAGATGGTGGTGAATGACTGGGTGAGTGCATTTGTGGGCTTGCTGGCAAGTCATTGCACAATGTTCAGAGCTAAATGCTGATGTCCAGAGCAGTGAGACCTTCTGAGGGGCTTCCTACTGGGAATTTACAGAGCTGTGTGACTTGGGGGAGTTACCTCTGTTTAGTAGTTTTACATTTATTCCATTTCTTCCTTTCATTGACAGATGTATTACAGGAAAAGCTTTTAAAGAGTGTGGTGGAGAGATGTTTCAATTGAAAGCTGTTTAAACAATCTTGACTGCATAACAGATGCCTCACTTTATCGAAGGGGTGGGCAAACTTTGTGCCCCTCGGGCCACATAGGGGAATAGAAATTGTATGGTGGGCCATGAATGCTCACAAAATAGGGGTTGGGGATGAGGAGTTTGGGGTGTAGGAGGGTGTTCTGGGCTGGGACCGAGGGGTTCGGAGGGCTGGAGGGAGATCAGGGCTGGGGCAGGGGTGCAGGAAGGGGTGCAGATTCTGGCTGGGGGTGTGGGCTCTGGGATGGGGCTGGGAATGAGAGGTTTGGGGTGCAGGAGGGTGCTCCAGGCTGGGATCGAGGGGCTTGGAGAGTGGGAGGGGGATCAGGACTGGGGCAGAGGATTGGGGCATGGGGAGAGGCTCAGGGGATGCGGGCTCTGAGAGGTGCTTACCTCAAGTGGCTACCAGAAGCAGTGGCATGTCCCTTCTCCAGCTCCTACACGGAGGCATAGCCAGGCGGCTCTGTACGCTCTGCCATCTGCAGGCACCGCCCCTGCAGCTCCCATTGGAGGGCGTAGGAGCCAGAGCAGGGCCATGCCGTGGCTTCTGGGAGCCGCGTGGTTTGGCCCTGACCCTGCAGCCCAGCAGGAGTGTTGGAGCAGGGCCGAGCTGCGTGGTGCAGCCCCAACCCAGCGCCCCGGCTGGAGCACCAGAGCGGGGCCGACCCATGTGGTGTGGCCCCAACCCAGCTCCCGGGCTGGAGCACTGGAGCCGGGCCGAGCCGCGTGGTCCAGCCCCCAACCCAGTGCCCTGGCCAGAGTGCTGGAATGGGGCTGAGCCGCATGGTGCAGCTCATGGGCTGGGCCGTAGTTTGCCCACCCTTGCTTTATCGCCTCCAGTTACCTTTTTCTTTTGTGCTGAATGTCTGCTCGTAGTGGCCAGGCCTGGAATGACTGGGAAACCATCATAGCCTCTTCTCAGATTCTGTACAGTGCCACTCAGTGAAAAAGCTATTTCAGTTCCAGCTTCTCCCAGTAGAGGTCCGAAACGATTGTCGGCCGTTGCTTTCACGGAGGGAGGGGTAGGTTGGTAGCAGATGGTGCTGCTGGCTGGGAGAGCAGCCTGAGGCAGAATGGCCCCCTCAAGGATTGAACTCACAACCCTGGGTTTAGCAGGCCAATGCTCAAACCACTGAGTAGTGTGGAGATCCTATAGTTACTTCACTCCCATCCTGAAGTCTCTGTAATCAGTGCTTCTGTCCCATTCAGCACTATCTCCTGGGAAGAGCTGCACAGGAAACAGTGCTTCTTCATTGCTCTCTGCACTGCATCCTGCTGGGACGAGAGTAGGTGGGTGCTCTTCACAGCCAGTACTTCTGTTCTGTTCCACACATTGCGTAGGAGAAGCTGGGATTGAAGGTAATTACAGGATCCAGAAGGAAAATGCAGGATATCATAGGAGACGGTTAATGATTCTAGACAGGTGAGGTGTATGTCCTATACCTAAGACTCCTTCTAATCCAGCTCTGTGTTTCAGAATGGAGGTGCCATTGTGACCACTCTTAGCCAGACGGGCTCTCTCTTCAAACCACGTTCTGCTTATTTGCCCCACGAGTTGCTGGGAAAGGTGAGTTATGGCCTCTGTCTTCCTCTGCATTGGTACATGTAAAGCAACAGAAATAAGAATACTGGTTTGGGACCTACTTCCCCAGTAGATATGATGAGCTGAATCATTCTTGCTCTGTTCAGTCATTCTTGCATGCTGTCCCTTATGCTTGGCTTAGACTCTCTATTACAGTGTGGCTACCAACTGCCATATCTCTCAAATTTTTCCTTACACTCTTTATCTAACTTTGTCATAGTCTCATTCTTCAGCTTGGCCTGTGTGTGAAAGGGATGGGGGGAACTTGCCTCCGAACATAGTGAAACAGGTTGTCCAGCCCAGTCTGCCCCAGTGCTCCTGCTTTTTGACTTCTCATTCTCACCTTTTTGCTCTTTCACTAGCCCCCTTTTGCACAAATAACCAGAGTATCTCAGAGTTCACTTATTCTCTGTGTTTTAATTGCTTTCCTGGGTTACACGAACCATAGAGCTATTCTTTTTCGAAGCAGTTCTACCTGAGCTTCCTCATGGCTAGGCTGTGCCTTATCCTTCCGCAGTTCAGACCATTCTGTCTGCCTCACAGTTTCACTTTTCCCTTCCAGGAGGGTTTCGACACACTGGACCCTTTCATTCCCATCCGGGTTTCCAACTATAGTCAGCGAGAGTTTGAGAGCTGTTATCAATATTACCTTGACCGCAAGTGGCTTCAACATGACAGAGGTGAGTTCCGCCCCCCTCCCATGCAAAGGAATGAAGACAGCTGTAGTATTTCAACTTCCATCTCCATCACAGAGAAAGATGAGCTCTGTGCCCTTCATACCATTATTCCAGCTGTTAGCTTTAAAAACAAGTTTCTTGGTTTGAGTTAAGTGCTAATAATAAAGCTACCTATTGTATTTAAAAAATCTAAGAATTTAAAGGAAAAGGGACAATCTAGATCTTACATTGCCCTCATAATAAACATACACATTATCACCAAGCATAAAGAAATGCACATTTCATCAAAGACAAACCTTCTCTTCCCAATGGATTTTTTTTAAAAGGTCATATTTAGATCCTGAAATGAAGGTAATCTTTTGTGGGTTATAATTAAATAGAAAATAGCATTGCCGTGTCTTGCAATTGTGACAGGGTCGGGCCAGATGGCTACAGGAGAGTAATAGGAGGCAGATATATTAGCCCCAGGCTAAGTAGGTCCCTTTTCCCTGCTGCCAAGGCGAGCAAATCCACCAAAAAGCGGAAGACCCACCAAGGTAGAGGAGGAACTTTGTCACAACTGGTGTAAGAAGTGGGATTTGGTGTACACAGCGTGGTGGAAGGAGGAGGGTGTTGGGGGCGGGGGGGAGGGTCTATTTTTATTTTTTTTCACCACAATGGAGGAGGTATTGCGGGCCAGCAATTTGCTACAGAAAATGACACGGGAGGATGATGTAGAGGCACACCTCCTGGCCTTTGAGAGGACAGCCCTGCGGGAGGCTTGGCCCCAAGAACAGTGGTCTGGCATCCTCGCTTCATTCCTGTGTGGGGAGGCCTAGAAGGCCTACTATGATTTGCCTGAAGAGGCTGCGGCAGACTACCCCAGCTGAAAGCAGAGATCCTGACCAGATCTGGGGTAACGACCGCAGTGCAGGCCCAGCAATATCATGAGTGGAGGTACCAGGAAAACAAAACTCTGCGCTCCCAATTATATGACCTCATCCATCTCGCACGAAAGTGGTTATGAACTGAGTCCCCGAGTCTGGAGGAGATGCTAGAGGTTCTTGGCATCAACCGATACCAGGACGTGTTTTCAACCAAACCAGGCTGGACCATCAAAGCATATCACCACATTATCACAGACCCTGGGGCAAAGGTCACTTTAAGGCCCTATTGGGTTCCAGCAGCAAAAAGGGAGGAGATCAAAGCAGAGGTAAAAACGATGTTGGAGCTGGGAGTCATTGAAGAGTCCCACAGTCAGTGGTCAAGCCTGATTGTGTTGATTCCCAAACCCGATGGCACCACTAGGTTTTGTAATGACTTTCGCTGGCTGAATGGGATATCCAAATTGTGCCTAGTTGTGAAATGGGCCATGGAAACACTACGTTATTACCTTCTGGGATGACGGTTTATCCTTGTGACCGACCATGCACCCCTCCAGTGGATGCAGCGAAATAAAGAGAAGAATGCAAGGGTGACCAGATAGTTCCTGACCCTACAACCTTTCCAATTCACCATACAACACCAGGCTGGAAGCCACCATGGCAATGCAGATGGCTTGTCTTGAGTACACTGCCTGATGTCCCAAGTTGCCCAACCCCATAGTGTTGGGGGGCGGGGGGAGGAATATGTGACTGGGTCGGGCTACAGGAGAGTAATAGAAGGCAGATATATTAGCCCCAGGCTAAGTAGGTCCCTTTTCCCTGGGTAAGGTAACAGGGAAGGTTCCAGAACAATCAGGAACCTTCTGGAGACAATTAAGACACACATGCTGATTAGAATACCTGCAGCCAATCAAGAAGCTACTAGAATCAATTAAGGCAGGCTAATCAGGGCACCTGGGTTTTAAAAAGGAGCTCATTTCAGTTTGTGGTGTGTGTGTGAGGAGCTGGGAGCAAGAGGCACTAGGAGCTGAGAGTAAGAACGTGGACTGTTGGAGGACTGAGATGTACAAGCATTATCAGACACCAGGAGGAAGGTCCTATGGTGAGGATGAAGGTGTTGGGAGGAGGCTGTGGGGAAGTAGCCCAGGGAGTTAGTTGTAGCTGTCGCACAGCTGTTCCAAGAGGCACTCTAGACAGCTGCATTCCACAGGGTCCTGGGCTGGAACCCGGAGTAGAGGGTGGGCCCGGGTTCCCCCCAAATCCTCCCAACTCCTGGTCAGACACAGGAGTCGTCGACCTGGACTGTGGGTTCAAGAAAAACAGTCAAGCTGAGGGCTGCCATCCTATGGGGATGTAGGATAACAAAGTAACACAGCTACACTAAACTTTAGAAAGGGAGACTGCACTAAAATGAGGAAACTAGACAAAAGGTCCTAAAGTCAAAAGCAAAGGAAGTGAAATTCTTAGATATGGCATGGATGCTACTTAAAACAATATAAGGCCTGAAATAAACCAGTGTGGCTCAATGACAAGGTTGAAAACTTAGAGAGACAAAGTGGGTGAGGTAAAATCTTTTATTGAACCACCTTCCCTCACCCACCTTGTGTCTCTAATATCCTGGGACCAACACCGCTACAACAAGGTTCAAAACTTGGAAATCTAACCCTAATGAAGCCAATAAACAGGAACATAAATTACAGTAGGCAGAATGTTGAACTACTCAGATACCTTCAGCATTCTAAATGAACAGTATCAACTCAAAAAAAAATTGGACTGGACACAATTCTGGGGTAGTTAATGAAGAGCTTGGCTAACTGCAGCTGTGCTCTAAAAAGCAAACTGTTACAATGCATAAGGAATAGGCTGGAGATTAATTCAGAAAATATGTTATAAGTCAATGGTTTGTCTCTTCTGGAATACTGTGAGCGGTACTAATCATCCCAACACAAAAAGGATACTGTAGAATTAGATGGTTTTGAAAGAAGGGTAATTAATTATATCAAGGGCCTGGAAAAACACAAGTGAGGCAGATTTAAAAGATGGGGATCACTTATCTTAGAATGGAGATAAATAAGGGGGAGAGGGAGTGTATTTTAATAAAAAATAGTCAAGAGTAGAGTGGGAGCTTCTGTTGTTTCATAACAGCAGCTATTCAGTAAAAGTGAAGGGTGACAAATTCAGAACTAGCTGTGGAATTCAAGAATTAGCAAGAGTCAAAGAGGGATTGAACACTGATAACTTTTGGATATTCTTGTTATGGTTAATATTGCCAAATTTTGGAAGGGATATAAAACCACCTGCTTCAGGTTTTAAGCCAATTGCTAACTATTAGGACTAAGTGGGAGTGATGGGGGCGACAAAGGCCTGTAACAGGTTGCTGACAGATCTAGATCAATTGGTAAACTAGGTGCAAACAAACTATGTGTTTGAGGATGGCTAAATGTAAGCATCTAGCAACCAAGAATGTACACTATACTTTCAGGATGGAGGACTCAATCTTAGAAAGCAGTGACTGAAAAAGATTTGGGCCTTGTAGTGGATAGTCAGCTGAACATGAGCTCACATTGTGATGCTGTGAGTAACAGGGCCATTACAGTCCTTGATTGCATAAAGAGGGGGAGTTGCTCTCAGGTGGGAGTAGCAATGTTATTTTACCTCTGTGTTTGGCACTAGTGGAACCACTGATGAACTATTGCATCCAGTTTTGCTGTCCACAATTCAACAAGGATGTTGATGAATTGGAGAGGATTCAGAGATGGGCCATGAGAACAATTAAAAGATTACAAAATGTGACTTATAATGATAGACTCTAGGTGCTCAATCTATTTGGTTATGAAAGAGAAGGTTAAGGGGTGACTTGATTAGTTTGTAAGTATCTACAAATATTTGTTAATGGACTCTTCAATCTTAGCAGAGAAAAGTATAACATGATCTAATGACTAGAAGTAAAAGCTAGGCAAATTCAAACCAGATATGAGGAGCAAATAGTGGATAGTGAGGATAATTTGAAACACTGTACCAACAATGGTTGGGGTGGAGCCTCCATAACTGACCATTTAAAAATGAAGATTGGATGTTTTTGAAAAAGAAATGCTCTAGGAATTCTTGTGGGGAAGTTGGATGGGGCTGTGTTATACAGGGCATCAATGATCACAGTGGTCCCTTCTTGCCTTTGAATCTATGATTTTTTAATAAAGCTTTCAAGGCCACTACATTGGAATGCTAACACAATTGAAGAACTTGATGATGTGGTGTTGACAGGGTTCCTTTTCTCTGTTTGTTTCAGCCAGAACAGAAGAAGGGAGAAAGGAACTGCTGTTTCTCAGCAACTCCAACCCCTGGCAGCTGGAACGGATCTCTGCTTATCTCTAACACTAAGGCATCTTTGCTGGCAGCCACTGCTGGCTTTTAATAAGATAACCAGCTCTTCTTCCTGCTCTATCATATGTCCCCTTGGCTGCTTCGCTACGCAGAAAGAACTGAGCTGTCTTTCCCAGCCCTGACAGGGAAAGACTTTGTGGAAAAGCTGGGTGAGGAGGAGAGCTCTGCACCAGCCGAGGAGGGGCTGCAGGGATAGAGGGGGAAAGAACAGGGCTGGGGCAGGGCTTCTGCAACTGACCCTGTCAGGGTTTCTCTAGGAGAAGCTGTGATGAGGCTGCACCAACCATAAATGGAGAGCGGTGTAGGTCTGTGCTGTCTGATGTTGAATGAGCAGGGGCCTTGCAGGCAGTCTCCAGCTGTTCGCTCTCCTGGCTACATGTTCTGTGGTACTGGCGGGTTGCGGCGGCCCTGGGGGGAGGAGATGTCTCAGGCCAGGTAGGGCTGGCGGAGGGTGTCACGGGGCTGGTGCTATAGGCGGCCTGGAGGGAGGAGATGTCTCAGGCCAGGTGGGGTGGGCGGGGGTGTCACGGGGCTGGCGCTATAGGCGGCCTGGAGGGAGGGAATGTCTCAGGCCAGGCGGGGCGGGCGGGGGTGTCACGGGGCTGGCGTTATAGGCGGCCTGGGGGGAGGAGATGTCTCAGGCTAGGCGGGGTGGGCAGGGGTGTCACGGGGCTGGCGCTATAGGCGGCCTGCAGGGAGGGAATGTCTCAGGCCAGGTGGGGTGGGCGGGAGTGTCGCGGGGCTGGAGCTATAGGCGGCCTGCAGGGAGGGAATGTCTCAGGCCAGGTGGGGTGGGCGGGAGTGTCGCGGGGCTGGAGCTATAGGCGGCCTGGAGGGAGGGAATGTCTCAGGCCAGGTGGGGTGGGCGGGAGTGTCGCGGGGCTGGAGCTATAGGCGGCCTGGAGGGAGGGAATGTCTCAGGCCAGGCGGGAGTGTCACGGGGCTGGCGCTATAGGTAGCCTGCAGGGAGGGAACGTTTCAGGCCGGGCCGGGGTGTCACGGGGCTGTCGCTATAGGCGGCCTGAGGAGAGGGGGCCAAGTGGGGTCCCTGCTCGCGCAGACGAAAACGAGGTCTCGCGAGCTGCCAGCCCGTCGGGCGGTGGAGTCTACGGCCGGGGCGGCCCAATCGCAACCGGCGCGAAGATTGACAGCCGGCGAAGTCGCACGTGACTGTGTTGCTAGGTTACATGACCCGGTCGCTGCTGCGCCGCTTCCAATCAGGAGATGGCCCGCCTACATTTTGCGGCATTAGTTGTGGATTGGTGAAACTCTCAAATGACAAGTACTTCAGCCAATGGGACCAAGTCAGTAGTCAAAGCCCCGCCTCCAGGCCGTCCCGGGGCTGGCGGTTGAAGTATGTTCGAGGCGGGCGGGACCCCGCGGGCGGCGGTGACGCTGCAGCTGGGCAGTTACGCGGGGTTCGTGGGCGCGCACTGGTGGAACCTGCAGGTGTGGAGCCTCCTGGTCCTGTCTCGAGCCGCCCCTGCGGCCCGGCCCCGGCCCGGCCTGTCTCGGCCCCCCCCACGGCCCGGGCCCGGCCTCGGCCTGTCTCGGCCCCCCCCCCCCACGGCCCGGCCCCGGCCCCCGCCCCGGCCTGCCTCGGACCCCCCGAGCCGCCTCCCCCGCCTTGACCGAGACCTTCCCCGGCGCGGGCCCGGCCCGCCTTGCCGGCATCCCGCTCCCCCGCCGCGCCCGCCGGCCGAATCCCCGCCAAACGCGCTCCCCGGCCTCGCGTTGCCTGCCCGGGCCATCTGATCTCGACGCCTGCTCGCCTGGCCCCTCCGGCCGGCGGGAGGCCGCTGTGCGGGGCGTGCCGGGGACTGGCAACTCCCTGGGGCCGGGGGGCGGCCCCCTGCTCGCACCGACCGTCTCTCTCCGCCGCAGGATGCTGCGTGGTGCCGTGACTCGGAGGCGGCGGGGCGCGAGATCTGCCCCGATGTGCTGTACCGCGCTGGGCGGACCCTCGGCCGGCCGGAGACCTACGCGCCGCGCCTCATCCTGATGGACTTGAAAGGTGGGCGGGGGGCTGTTCGCTGGCGGCGTGCGTGCGGCCCTCCTGCCAAGGGTCCGGGGAGCTGCCGGGCGAGGACTTCGCCCAGTGGGGCGGGCATCCCACCAGCTCGTGCGTGGCTGACTCTGCCCCGGCCCTGGATGTGGCGCTAGAAGCAGCGCTTCACCCCCTGCCTGTGCAGGCTCGTGATGCCTAGTCGGGCAAACCTCTTGGGGGCGGGGTTCATCTGGGCTGGAGAATACGGTGGGCTTTCTTACTGTCTTTAGCCCCAAGTACTGCAAACCCTGTGACCTGTTCTCTTGTGCAGGAAGCCTCAACTCTCTGAAAGAAGAGGGATGTTTATATGGGGACATGAAAAGAGACACCTCGGTAGCTTGGTGAGTGTTACCATTTGTTCTTTCATCCTCTTAGCTGGAGAGGTTACTCTGCTGCAACAGTGTGGGGTGGGGTGCAGGAGAGGTTTGGGTTGTGGGCTCTGGCCCAGCGACGTTTACCTGGAGCTGCTCCGAGGTGGCAGCGACGCACAGCAGGGTCAGGGCAGGAGCCTGCCCTGGCCCTGTGCCTTTCGGGGAGGCAGCTGGCACCATGTCCCTGCCACCCCGGGGGGGGGAGGGTGCAGAGGGCTCTGCATGCCTCTGGGTACGGCCCCTGAAGCTCCCATTGGCCGCGGTTCCCCGTTCCTCACCAATGGGAGCTTCAGGGGAGGTACCCATAGGCAAGAGCAGCACATGGAGCCCTCTGCTCCCTGTCCCCCAGGGGCTACTGGGACATGGCGCTGGCTGCTTCCTGGAGCAGAGTGGGGGTGGAAAATCCATGGCCCAGATCCAAAGCCCTGACGGGCCGTAGTTTGCTCACCCCTGTACTAGACTGTAAGCTCTTCGGGGGGGACTGTCTTGCTACATGTCCAGTGCGATCTTGCTCTCTGAGGCTCCTTGTGCTCCTGTAGTACAAATAATGAGGGGATTTATTTTTCAGGCCGGGTAGTCTGTCGACTCATCAAGAAGACCCTCCTGCAAAGAATCTTTTTCTACAAGACCTCAGCAAACTGGAGGTGAGAAGCCAGTGAGAAGCTACTCAAGGTGTAGATACTGAATGGGTTTGATTTGTATCCTAGAACCAGAGATGCTAAATTAACAGAGTTTTGGTCTTGACAACAAGCTTTGTTAGATATAGTTGCTTTTCTTGTTTGTAGGTTTTGGTGTCTAGACCAGAGGTGGGCAAACTACGGCCTGCGTGGCCCAGCCCTCGGCTCCTCCCTGCTGTTCCCCCTCCCCCACAGCCTCAATGCACCGCGCCACACTCTGGGCAACCAGGCAGCCCAGTTGCAGAGCCGCGGCCTGACCCGCTGCTCTGGGCAGTGCGGCTGTAGCGCCGCCAGCCACTGGTGCTCCAGGCAGTGTGGTAAGGGGGCGGGGGGAGTGGATAGAGGGCAGGGGAGTTTGGGGGTGTGGTCAGGGGTGTCGATAGGGGATGGGGCAGGAGTCGGGGGGGCAGTCAGAATGAGAGGAGGGGTTGGATGGGGCGGCAGGGGGTAGTCAGGGGAAAGGGAGCAGGGGGTGGTGGATGCGGCAGGAGTCGGGGGAGGGGCCATCAGGGAGCAGGGGGGTTGGATGGGGCAGGAGTCCTGGGGGAGCTGTCAGAGGGCAAGAAGCGGGGGGGTCAGATAGGAGGTGGGGGGCCAGGCCACACCTGGCTGTTTGGGGAGACACAGCCTCCCCTAACCAGCCCTCTGTACAATTTTGGAAACCCAATGTGGCCCTCAGACCAAAAAGTTGGCCCGCCTCTGGTCTAGACCTTTCTATTTCCTCTACACCATGTACACACTTCCCCAGATCCTGTTGATCTTCCTGCTTGCTTTTTTGTAAAAGAACATGTGGTTGGAATTATTTCCCCCTTAAACCTTCCTAAGGCCTTTCTGAACATAATACCAGCAGAGCAGCTGACTTCTCCATGTCTCCAGTGACAATGCTCAAGGGCAGAGAGACTGAGAAGCTGCAGTAAAGGCAAGACTATCAGAGGGAGGCCAGTACACACAAATGTAGATTCTGGATTTATTATTGGTGATGGGTATAGGAGGGAAAGCTGTTCTTGCACAAACTGTGAGAAAAGTATAACTGTAAGTGGACCAAAGGCAGCCATTAGCATTGCACCAACAGTGTTTTTTTTTTTAAAGAGGGTTCAAGAGTTGTGAAAGGGTCTTCTCTCTAATGTTCAGCTGTCTGTGCAAATCAAAGGTCTTCTGTTTTGATGTGAAAGAAATGGATGAAATGTTGTCCAAATAACACATCTCTGTAGCTTGTGTTCTACAAATTCAGGCTGAAGATCTACCATTAGTGTCCTTGATTAAGATTGCACTCCTCCCCTAGTGCCTTGCAGCATGCATCACAGTACTGCTGTTTGTGTGAACCACTTTGGGGTCGTTCAGGATAAAATCATTAGAGAAATAAATAAGACTTTATGAATGTACAGTGTACCATAGAAGCACAGATGTAGAACAATGTTCCCAGCCCCTTCCCACTATATTGCCCTGTTATCCATTTACAAGTGAGGCAATGCCATAATAAAACCTGTCTCCGGAGCTTTTTGTTGCAGGGAGGCATATCCTCTGATGGAGACTTCAGTCCCAGAGCTCTTCCTCTCAGTAAAGGTATGTAAGTCTTCGGTGCCTATATGTCTGTTCAGGTGAAAGATCACAGGAATGGAGAATTGTAAAGCGAGTGAAATGGGGAAGGGACTTCATTGCAGTCAATCATGAGCTTAGAGAACATAAGTATGTCCATTCTAGGTCAGACCAAAGGTCCATCTAGCCCAGTATCTTGTCTTCCGACAGCAGCCAATGCCAGGTGCTTAAGAGGGAATGAACAGAACAGGTAATCATCAAGTGAGCCATCCCTTGTTACCCACTCCCTGCTTCTGGCAAAACTAAGGCTAACCACCATTGATGGACTTATCCTCCATGAATTTATCTAGGTTTTTTTTTAACCCAGTTATAGTCTTGGCCTTCACAACAGCCTCTAGCAAAGAGTTCCATGGTTGACAGTGCGTTGTGAGTAGTAGTACTTCCTTTTGTTTGATTTTAAACCTGTTGCCTATTAATTTCATTTGGTGACCCCCCTAGTTCTTGTGTTATGAGGAGTAAATAACACTTTTTACTTTCTCCACACCTGTCATGATTTTATAGACCTCTATCATATCCCCCATTAATAGTCTCTCTTTCAAGCTGAAAAGTCCCAGTCTTATTAATCTCTCCTCCTATTTTAAGTCCAAATTCATCATACTCCCTCCTGTGGCTGCTTTCCTCCATTGATTGGTTTTGTATGCTGGTATTCAGCTCTAAAGCACTCTATTTAGCACAAAGTATAATTTTACGCACAGGTAATAGTTTTATTATAATGTTATCCTGTTGCTATGAATCTGTGACAGAGGCAGGGGTTTGGGATAATGCCATGGTGTGAAGGGCACAGGAAATAAGTGTGGGACTAGGTTACCAAGAGAATTGTGTGTAAAGTACTAGGGCCTTGGTTTAAAATCAAAAACACTTTAGCAGAGAGCCTTGTGATCCCATTGTCTGGGTTATTAGAAGCTAAGTGTTGGAAGGTGAACCTTTATCTGTAAATGTTCTTTTTGCAGATGTATCTCAGCTCCCTAAACAGCTGCATGTTTCCCAGAAGGGTCACCAGTTGGAAGGCAGCGTGCAGGTTTGGTCTGATTACCTCCGAGTGCATCTGCATCCCAGAAGCATCTTCATGATACATCAGTACAACTATGACGGGTATGTTTATTTTACTTCAAATGCAAACTGAGGCAAAGTGGTAGCTTCACAAAGGGGCATGGCTGCTGACTGCAATTTAGGGATCAGCCTAACTGGATACTTGCTAAAAGACACAAAAAGGGGGAGTGGAGTTAAATGCTCACCTTGTCCTTCTTTTAGGGAGTCCAGTCAACTTGAAGCCTTTGGACAAGGTGAAAGCCTCCTGCACAACTCCACTTACCTAGAGGAGCTGGAAGATAGATTGCACTTCTACGTGGAAGAGTGTGATTATCTGCAGGTACATGGGCTACATTTACCTGACCTGTTTAGGGAACTCTGCCAATTGAACTTTTGGTAGAAATTCAAACACTATTTGTCCCTTTTGGTGTAGGGTTTTCAGATTCTGTGCGACTTGAACAATGGATTTTCTGGAGTTGGAGCTAAGGTGACAGAACTGCTCCATGATGAGTATTCAGGGAGAGGAATCCTGACATGGGGACTGACTCCAGTCATTCATAATGTTGGGGTAAGTATGCAGTGGAAAAAGAGTGTGCCTGATCTCCTGAAATTAGTGCACACGTTCTGACTCAGGCTGCTTCCTATAAAACAGATATTGAGAAGGAAGAAGATAGAGCAAAAGAGTGTCTTAGTGCAGTGGGTACTGCAACAGTAGCTGCCCTTCTTTGTGCCTCACATAGCACTTTTACTTCCAAAGGAGCCTAAGGCCAGGGCAGATTAATTTGGGGGAATCATGTTTAATTGCCAAGCAGAGCTGTGTGGATTTTTTGGCATCTTTTGTCCGCAGGTGTCCTGGAAGGATTTTTACAGGCTGATGAACACAGTCCTGGGAATTGTCCATCTCTCCACTCACAGCTCACTCTTTTGCCCACTGTCACTCAATGGAAGTCTGGGACTCAAACCAGAAGCCCCTGTTACACTCCCATATGTACATTATGATGTGAGTATACACGGTCACTGACTGGGCACACAGACTGGAAGCTTTTGGGAACGTTTTCTGTCTGGAAAGGCCTGACCACACTAGTGTATATAGTCAGAACTTTGTGCCAGAAGGGCTAAATCCTTCCATGCTAAAAAATAAAGCTCATGTTCTATATAGGGGGAAGTTCTAAATAATAGTTTGTCTCTCCAGACCTGCCTAATCCTATCCCTAATTTTGAAGTTGATTATGTAACTCCATCTCTGTATATTTCCTCAATTTTAAACCTACAACCCCTTAGTTCTGGTCTGTCCAGTGGCCTTGGTGATCTATTTAATAACCCTTTGATTACTCACAGGCCTGAAGTATTTACCAGCTGTTTTCTGCTCACACATGAGCCTACATTCCAATTACCTTTGATGCCATTTACTGCACTCTCCATTTTAACTCTGGGTTATGGCCCTTTACATTAGTTGTAATAATTGCAGGTTCCTGAATTGTCTCACACACTTACCTTGTGTTGTAGGTAGAGCCCGCCTGGATACAAAATTTGTATACACAGCTGATCAAGTATGGTCTGTGGATATAAAGCAGATATCCACAGATTTGCAGGGCTCTAGTTACAGGACTAAGATGGATTCATTCACATGATTGAATTCAGTTTGCAGTCTCAACTCTTGTTTAACTGGTTCAGTCCAAGGCTGGAGGTAATGCATATGGGTGACTGTACAGGAAATCTAAATTGGTGCAGCATTGTAATTGCAGGCAGACACTGGCTCATTCCCTTCTGATTTAATCAGCTTTTTACAATGCTAGTTGAAGTGCAGAAAGCTCAAAACTTTGTAGATTTCAGGACTGGGTCTCAGTGACCTGAGCCCCTCAACTGGGAATGCACAGCAGAACATATGGGATGACCATAACACTATTCTGTCATTTGAAAAATTACTAATGAGATAATCAGCAATAGCAGTTTTTTTTATTAAGATTTCTACTGCATGAATGTCAAGTCACTCGGGCTTTAAACTGTAACAGTTTGTATCCTTAGGGCTGTTCTGCTCTGCCTTGGTCATTCCAAAGAGAAACTGCTTTTAGTTGGTTTAGTTAAGGAATGGAAGTGTCTGAAATTCAATCTTAAATGACCTTTTCCTCCTCTAACTTTGCTGTGGTTCAATTGTTCTTCTGTAGGCCTCTCTAAACTATCACAGCAGTGCAATCTTGGCAACAGCATTGGATACCCTCAGTGCTCCATACAGGCTCCATTCTTCCCAGTTCTCCATGGTACAGCTTGCAGATGCATTTAACAGCTCTGGGAGAAAGGTAGCGTTCTTCTAAAGGAAATCATTAGTGGCCACAGTGAAGCTGGAGGGGCTGAATAGTGTAAGGTAGAAGTAATATGCTGAATGTGTTACTGTAGCTATTCTGTTTCATGCATGTCTTCTGTTGAGCATTGTTCCCACAATTCTCACTGGCAGAATCTTTCCTCTTGCCTATAAATTGAGCCTCTGTGTATGTAGATGTTATATAACATGCTGCATTGTCTGCTGGTAGTTTTGGATACAGATCTCTTGCAGGAGTCCCCCTGATCTCCAGAAAAAGCTGAGATCAGATTATTACAGACATTTCTATTGGCCTGTTCTCTCTCAGGTTGTGGCTGCAGGGGCTGCTGTACCCTTTCCTATGGCATATGGTCAGTCTCTCCCAGATGCTTTGTGCAGCTACCAGCTTGCAGTGCCATGGACACCATTGTCTTCGTGTGGGGAGCGAAAGGACAGCTGCTGTTTTGCTCAGTCTGTTGTGCTGAGAGGAATTGGCAAAGAAAATCTTATCAGGTAAGAAACAGCTAGATCAAATACCTGTCTTTCAGAGCTGGCCCCTATCCATGGTGATCTCTGACAATAGGGGCTTCTTAAGGGAGGGACTCTGGCCTTTAAATTCTTACTGGTCCAAAAGAGCTGAAGCAAGTAACCTTTAGGATATGTGGAAGGCCTGCTTTGCTTGTCAGGTTATCACTTGAGAGGCTGGCATCAATAAGGAAGAATCTCTTGTTACTAAGAATTACAGGACCCTTGCATTGTTCTAGTACGTGTGGCTGGTTTTAGATCAGGGTAGAACCATTCCTGGCCCCCTGTGGCTCAGCCACACAGTTACCAGCATCTTAGTTCAGGCACTCCTACAATATGCATTTACTTGTTTTTCTTTGCAGTAATCTTCCTCCAGGGTCACAACCCAAGTCTGCCCTACATGTTTGTGAAACTGGGGAGGAGGTTCTAGGAAGCTACTTACGTGCTCGGTGCCCAGGGACATTCAGGTCGGTGATATGCTTGGGGGATGGGGTCCCTGATTGCTAATTATGAAATTTCTATAGTGAATTTTGGATAATTCTCCTTTTTCCTTGGCAGCACCTCATATTTGCTTCAGGGCCCATGTAAAGTGTTACCCCCATACCCCCAATTTTTCTCTGCTCTTCTAAACAAGCAAGGTTTCCTCCTGGACAAGCTTCCTAGGTGCTCAACAGGTAAGATGCTCTCTCATACCCCTGTATGTGAGGAAGGGGTTAACTTTTTTTAAAAAAAATAAGCTTGGGAACTTAGGGTGCCAGCTTTTGAATACCTCCCTCTAAAGCTAGCCATTTTCCAGCTGTTGGAGTAGGGCCAGTGCATGCCAATGGCACTGTCCTACAAGCGCTCTCAAGACCCCTTTCCCTGGTAGAACACTTATTTTAAAAGTAGAATGGGAAGGAAACATGGTGACATACTCTGAATGTGAGATGTTTCAGGGGAGATGTTTTTTCCACAGCAGTCGAAAGCATCCCTGTCCTAACAGCACTGCAGTCATCACCTGCTCTGTACAGTGCTCTCAACAGTTTATATAAGGAGCTGCATCGAGTGGATGTACAGCGCTGGGCTAGCTTCTTCTCTGCAGGCGTTGAACTTTATGATTTTCAGGAGGCCCTACATGAGCTAAGAACGCTGTCCCAATGCTATAAAACAAGCTCGGAGTTTGATGAATCTGAAGAGGAAGCAGACTCAGATTAACTCTGCCGCTTATCACTTTAGGAAGAAGATAAACTTTAAAAAAAAAAAATCAGTGTTGAACTAGGGCCCTGGCTTTTTAAAGAATAAAATGTTACTGCAAATTAAGTGACAGTTGTGCTGCATCTGTTACATAGAGAGGGTGGCTTTAGACCTCTGTAATTCAAGTACGAGACTTACCAGTTTACATCAGCATTGTCCATTATTTATCACAACAGAATTATGCTTTAGAATGAGACTGAACAATAAACATGGATCATTTCAGCTTATAGCCTTTCCAGATATAAAAAGGGGACAGTAATGAAATTTACAAAATTTGAGTGTGGGAAAGCATTTACTTCATCTAACAGGACACATCTTATGATACAGTAATTACAAGTTTTTTATTGCTGTATCTGCAATAAATCATGAGGATGTTCAATTTAAATCTTTGTTACACAGAGAGGCAAGGCCTTGCCCCAGTGGAATCTTTTTAAGTTTTAGTCATGCAGGTCACATTTGCGGAATGAAAAGCTGCCAGGGTAACATTATCCTATTGTTTATCAAACATTAGACCTGTGCTCCTGTAGAATGAATTTAGTTGGTTATACATGTAGCAAGATTATCCAAAAAATTAAGGTGCCATTTTAAGTTACAGTCCTGTGCAAATATTCCTGCCTCCACCAGAGCATCCTTCTAGCAGCAAACGGGCTAGTACCTACATTTGTGATGTACTAGTTAGTCCACCACCACAAAGGTGTTTAGTCATCCTGTTCTTCTTCAGAGAGGAGCAGATCCTTATCTGACAGCTGGTCAGTATTGCTGGTGCTTGTTGCGTCTTCCTCATCCTCAGAACTTCCATCATAGGATGTATGGAAGAGCCTCATCAATTCCCTGAAGCGGTGGGACACCTGATTATGGAGAGAGACTTGAGATTAAATGGCTCATGCACAGTGGGGCAGCTTGTAGGTCCCACCCATACATAGCACTAAGATTGGAAATTACTGTGAAAGCAGAAGTATTTAACACACTCCAGTCCCATCACAGGAGAAAGAAAAGTGGTACCCAGGAACCATTTTAAAAATACTGGACACAAAAGCAGTTAAGTTACAGAGTTGAGCTAATTATCTAGTGCAGGGGTCAGCAACCTTTTAGAAGTGGTATGCCAAGTCTTCATTTATTCACTTTAATTTAAGGTTTCGCATGCCAATAATACATTTTAACGTTTTTTAGAAGGTCTCTCTCTATAAATCTATATATTATATAACTAAACTGTTGTCATATGTAAACAAGGTTTTCAAAATGTTTAACAAGCTTCATTTAAAATTAAATTAAAATGCTGATCTTACGCTACCGGCCTGGGGTTCCATTCACCTAGGCCAGCACCGGGCTGAGCGGGGCCTGTGGCCGGCACCCCAGCAGCCAGAACCCCAGACCAGCAGTGGGCTGAGCAGGGCCGGTGGCCGGGACCCCAGACAAGCAGTGGGCTGAGCAGCTCAGCCTACTGCCAGTCTGGGGTTCCGTCCGCGGGCTCCTACCAGTCAGGGTCCCGGCCCTGTCCACATAAAGTAGGTACCTACCTTCTCCCTGGTTCTAGCCATTCTCTTCCTATCTCTGCACTGAGAACAGGCCTGGGAGTGAAGGGTCTGGCTAAGAGCTAGAATGAAGGAGGGGGCTCAGGGTTGGGGCAGGAAGTTTGGGTGTGGAGCGCTTACCTAGGCAGCTCCCATTTGGTGCGAGGGGTGCAGGTGGGAATGTGTGTGGGGTGTGGGTGTGCAGGAGCTCCCGTTTGGTGCGAGGGGTGGGGGTGAGGATGTGGGGGGTGTAAGAGTCAGGGCAGGGGGCTGGGTATGTGGGGGGTTGTGCCAGAGTCAGGGCTGGGGTTGTGGGGGGGTTCAGGGGTCAGGGCAGAGGGCTGGGGTCATGCGGGTGCTCCCAGCCCCCTGCATGGCAGGAGGCTGGAGGGGATATGCCAATTCCACCCCCTTTCTCCAAGGTCCCTGGAGCAGAGAGCATGCTTCAGCTCCACTTTCCCCTCTCCCCTCTGTAGCAAGGGCCATCAGCTAATCGGCCACAGGGAGGGAGAGGAGAAGGGGCAGGAACCCAGCACACTGGGGGAAGCTTGCCTGTCCTGCAAGGAGAGAGCGGTGGGCAGAGAAGAGCAGGCCGGGCAGGGCAGGATTTTTAATGGCACGCTGCTGTCTGCCGGGTTAGGCGGACAGCAGTGTGCCATTAAAAATTGGCATGCATGCCATAGGTTGCCGACCCCTGATCTAGTGTTAATAGCAAACAGTGTGAAACATCACAGAGCTTCCTCAAGGCAAAGCCTTTACAAAATCAACCTACAGAGGATTTAGGCACATTAGACATTCAAGAGTTTAGGCTAGTACATGATGGTGGGAAACACCACTGGGGTCACGATATCTCTGAACAGCTCACAACTCTGCTAATGCACCATCCTAAATTCCAAAACCTTGTGCAATCACAGTCCCAGCACTCTTCTGCACAGACTGATAAGCTATGCAGGTGGACTTTTTTTTTCCATTTTGTGGCACAAGGTATGCTTGGTACCCAGGCTAATGCAGTAACCATCTCTCAGTCCCTTAAGCCAGTGGTTTTCAAACTTTTTTTCTGGCTCCCCAGCTGAATAAAATTGTTGATGTCCGCAACCCAACAGAGCTGGGTTGAGGGGTTTGCAGTATGGGAGGGGGTCGGGGCTCTGGGGTGGGACCAGGGATGAGGGGTCTGGGGCAAGGGCTTACCTCCAGCAGCTCCCAGTCAGTGGTGCAGCTGGAGTGCAGAGGCAGGTTTCACACCTGTCCTGGAACTGTGGACCGCGCTGCACCCCAGAAGCGGCCACCAACAGATCCCGCTCCTAGGTGGAGGCACGCAAATACCTCTCGCCCGCAGGCACTGCCTCCCACCCCCCAGCTTCCCAGCCAATAGGAGTGCAGAGCCAATGCTGGGGGCAAGGCCAGTGCACAGAGCCTCGTGGCCACCCTGCCTAGGAATCGGACCTGCTGCTGCCCACTTCTGGGGCACCGCACAGTGTTGGAACAGGTAGGGACAAGCATGTCTTAGCCAGACAGTACCGCTGACAGGACTTTTAACAGCCTGGTCAGCGCTGCTGGCCTGGGTCGCAACCCACAGTTTGAAAGCCACTACCCTAAGCAGTGGTGCTCAAAATTTTGTATTAGTGACCCCTTTCACACATCAAGCCTCTGAGTGTGACTATTTTATATTTAATACTATTATAAATACTGGAGGCAAAGTGGGTTTTGGGGGTGGAGCGGACAGCTCAAACCCCTTCCCCACATAACCTCGTGACACCCCCCCACCCCCCAGTTTGCAAACCCCTTCTTAACAGCTTTCAAAATGATCTGCACCCCTCTCACATACAAGCACTTACCTCACTAGCAGTTTTATTGCCCAGTTCCTGTGAGATAGCACTGAAGGTTTCCAAGTGGGCTCCTCGCTCCTGGCAGGTGGTAAGAATGACACGATCGGCCTCCCTGTAAGCAATACATCACAGTTATGGACACAGCTTGGAGCAGGAGACTGACCCTACAGCCACCTCAAGTATGAAAAAAACCCACCAGTGCACTTCGGCCTGAGTCAGGGTGGGATGCACAAAGGGACTTAGGTTGTTACAATGCTGAGCATCACGGTGTCTAACTTTTAGGAGCCTAGAAAAAAAAGTCACAGGAACAACTCTGCAATCCCCAAAGCCCAAGTTAGCCACCTATGGTGGGCCTTAGACTGCACCTCACAAAGCCAGCACGATAGGCCAAGAGTCACCTAATCTAGCCACTGGGAAATACGAACCAGACCTCTTTCAGAGATAGGTACCCAAGTCTGGGCTGCACAGAAGGCATCTAGCTCTGCTAGTGAGTCATACAATGGAGAAAGATTGGTGCTTGGCTGCTTAAATTGCGTACATGATTTGAAACAAAAGAGCCAGTGTGTGGGGGGGAGGATGCGGGAGGAGAGGGGCAAGACTACCCTTGCAATCTTTAGCCTAGTGCATAAGGTACTCATCCAAAATGTAGGAGACACCCCCTCTCCCCCTCCTGAGGGAGAAGGGATTTGAGCAAGGATCTCTACCTCCCACAAGTGTGCTAGCCTCGGCCATGGAGTCACTCTTACATTCTCTAGCTTAGTTTAAGTATTCCATTGTTTAATTAGCATGGAACTTCAATAGGAGAGACCGAGGGAGTGCCACATCAGCATAGTCCATACCCTAGTTGTTAGGGTACTAAACTGAGAGGTGGCAGATCCCTGTTCATATTCCTTCTCTCCCTTAGGAGGGCAGGAGCCTTGAAATAAGGATCAATAACATTGTGGTCGAGTATCCTAGCCCCTAGGCTAAAGATTACAAGGGAGATCCTCCCCGCAGGGCTATACTGCATGAACTCACCAGAAAGGGTGGATCTGGTAGGCATGCTCAGAGGTGACCTACCAGATTGGGTCCCCTGCCTACAACTTGGGCAGCCACACACTTATCTTTCCTTGTTTATGAATCTCGGTGAGGCTTAGGTGGGACACAGGTGTGTCCAGATGCCTATCATAGGGCAGTAGTGTATATGCATATGCAGGAGACAGATGCCTAGCTGTCTAGAGTGAGGCTGTAGCACACATGGCCCAAGAAAAAAAAAGTTGGGCACTGAGTAAATTTAGGTGCAAGAGTTAGGCAACAGCCAAGCAGGAGTTTCGTGAATATAAGGTGTGCCTAAAACTAGGACTTCGGCATCTTCATGGCTCTCACCCTAAGTCTCTCTCTCTCTCTCTAGTGGCCAGCTTCACACAATGTGCTTAGCCTTTCTAGGGCAGGGGCATAGGCAGCGGGTCGCATAGGCAGGGGGAGGCGCTGCCTCCCCAAACAGCCAGGCATGACCCCACCGCCTGCTGTGATGCTCCCTGCATGCAGCTGTGGCTCCAGTAGTCCCCCAGGCTCTGAGTCCATCCCCCCAATAAGCCGGGGCTGGGGGCTAGCCTCCCTCAGCCAGAGGTTCACACGCTGCCCATGTGCAGGGGGGCTCCTAGAGAAAACCCACTTCTTTCCCAGCCCAAAGTATTGGACTTATTATTAGAACCTGCCTGAAACAAGGCAGTATGTTTAACAGCTGGGATGAAAAGTGTTATGCTGCTGCTCTGGGCTGCTCTAGTAAGAAACTAGACGGGAGAGCAAGAGGAAGATAGATGAGAAGACACAAGGAAAGACATCAGGAACAGGGGAGACAGCAAGATGGAAAAAAGGGAAACTATAGCAGCTGAGAGATAAGCCACTGCAGACACAGTAAAACAGGAACATAAAATATGATGCACGAGCACATACCTGGTCCAGAGAACAACTTTCTCCCCAGTAGAGCTGACTTTGCTATTCTTTGCACACACGGTGGCTTCCATGATTTTCTGCTGCTGCTCATCCTCCCTTTGTCCCATGTCGGAAGGAACTGCTCTACATTCCAGCTCTTCAAACTGTTGCTGCACCTTGAAGCAGCAGTTACTTTCATCTGACTTTAATCTGATCTGTGATTCCCGGCCAAAAGGAGAGACTCCACTGCAGCCAGTACCATCTGCTTCTGATAGTACATGGTCAATGGGGACCTGCAAGTGGACATGCTTTGGTGTCTTCAGCTTGAGTTTTCTAACTGCTCCCAACCAATTCCTCCTCACTTCAGTTTTTCCTTCCAGAGGGAAAGATAATCTCTCCATTTCTCTTCCTCCTGATTTTGAAGGAGCGTGTCCAGGTTTAACTGATGACTTGAACTGAAGGGCTATCTTCTGTTGTGAGCTCCTTCCAGGAAAGCGATCAGCTCCTGTGCAGCTTGTCCTTGTAGCTGAATCAGACCCTAAAACATGCTTGGCAAGGTCAAGGGAACCCTCTCCAGTCCCTCCATATCTCTGGTTTAATCTTGTCTCACTATCACTTCCTAGACCATAAGGGTTGCTTTCGTTCTGTTGAGGCAGCTTTATATTAAATCCAGAGTCAGTAATTCCAGTTTGACTTTCTTTTGCAGTGTCCACGACAGCAGTGACCCCAGCTTTTGCAGAGCACAGAGGGCTTCCCGTAGAGCTCAGTTCTAGGACCCTGCTATTAGGCAATGCTCCTTCAGAAGAGACACCTCTGCAGCAGATCAACTGTCCTTCTAGTTGAGATCCTGCCCAAGAAACCCCACAAGATTAGAAGGAGGAACTTCTGAAGGATGGAGATTTTTAGATTGGAGCACAAAGAGAAAGCAGAGAACATGGTTTTAACCTCTACTGTGTTTTGCACAGATCACTCCCCAGTGCAGTTTCCCTAATTATGTTACTGTGTAAGAGTGCTGGGTGCAGAGGTAAATCACAGCTAGCGAGACTCTGAACATCCTGTGCCTGTAAGAAGGTGTTGCACATGCTAGTATCCCAATGTGCACTAGGTGCTGCCTGCCCCTTAATACTTAAACATGGAAAACAAGATGGCATCTCCATATGTGCTAGGTACCATGGTACACAAACGTAGAATCTTCTCCAGCAAGTTGTAATCCAACTGCATTTATGGACAGGAGGGGTATGCCCCCTTAGTGTATTTACACTGCCAGTCATCCTGTGTATTTTGATCGCACAGGCAGGGACCAGGGGAGAGAAAAGAGAGAATAACTAAGTACTCTGGATAGATGGAACTGCATGGAAAAGTGTGCTGGCAAGGAGAGCTTACATAAATTAGTAATTTTGTGGAGCTGGCAGGAAGGCTCTCCAGTCCCATGGAGGGGAGAGTTCCACAAACAATCCATCAGAATAGTTTAGATTTGATGGGTGTTTTTTGTCCAGGTGGGCTAAGATGACTGACATGGGGGCAGGTATACTTTGTAGATTGGGTATTTAGGCCACCTAGAGCCAAAGTGAGGCACATGGAAGGAGCTGAATTAACAACTATTTCTAATCATCCTCATTTTAACCTCAATGAATCTGTATTTAGACGACACTCAAGACCCATCCCAATTTGTCTGCAAAATTTACACAGTGACAGCTGCCCATGCATATGACCTTCACAGACCTGAAGCCAGGGAGTCTGCTTTCCTAGACATGGTTTTTGTTCTGCTCTGGCCATTCTCCACTTCATCCCTGTACTCCAGAGACTCCTCTGCAGGCTCCTTACATGTCCCAAGCTCCTTCCCTTCAGGCTGAGGGCTTAACTCTCGTTGAGTCAGGCTGTTAGTGAGCTCTTGAGAATCTTTATTTTTATAGGGTTTGCTATCACACACCTGCAGATCAGAAGAACTTCACAGATTACAAACAGACTCTCAGTGTATCTGACCAACCTGTAGCACCACAGCTCGTGTAGAATCATAGAAACAATGGAGCTGAAAGGGCCCTCAAGAAGTCCAGCCCCCTGAGCTGAGGTAGGACAAAGTAAACTTAGACCATCCCTGACACATAGTCTTAAAAACCTACATGATGGGGTTCCACAGCCTCCCTTGGAAGCCTATTTCAGATCTTAACTCCCCTTATCAATAAAAGTTTTTCCTAACATCTAACCTAAATCTCCCTTGTTGCAGATTAAGCCAATTGCTTCTTGTCCTACCTTTAATGGACAGGAAGAACAACTGATTACCGTCCTCTTTACAATAGCCCTTAACATATTTGAAGACTGTTCTCAGGTCTCCAGTCTTCTTTTCTTAACACTAAACATGACCTGTTTTTTTTAACCTTTCCTCACAGGTCAAATTTTCTAAATTTTTTTTATCTTTTTTTGCTCTCATCTGGACTCTCTCCAATTTGTCCACATGCTAAGTGTGGTCCCAGAACTGGTCCCAGTATTGGCCTCCCCAATACTGAGTAGAATGGAACAATTACCTCCCATGTCTTGCATATGACACTCCTGTTAATATACCCCAGAATGATATTAGCAACTGCATCACATTGTTGATTCACAGTCACTTTGTGAGCCACTATAACCCTCAGATCCTTTTCAGCAGTACTACTGCCTCCCAGTTATTCCCCATTTTGTATCTGTGTTTGACTTTTGCTTCCTAAGAGTAGTACTTTGCACTAGTCTTTTTTTAATTTCATCTTGATTTCAGAATAGTTCTCCAATCTGTCAAGATCCTGTTGAAATCTAGTGTTCTCCTCCCAAGTACTTGCAACCTCTCCCAGCTTCATGTCATCTGCAAATTTGATAAGCATACTCTCCACTCCATTATCCAAGTCATTAATGAAAATATTAAATAGTACCAGACCGAGGACTGACCTCTGAGAGACCCTGATAGATACACTCTCCCAGTTTGACAGCAAGCCACTGACAACTACTCCTTGAGTACAGTGTTTCAACCAGTTGTGCACCTATTCTTAGAATAAATTCATTTAGACTGCATTTTCCTAGAACCCTCACTATCCCCCCGTCCAAACTCAGCCTTCAACTTGGTGGTTTATGTACTTTGTCTTTAGGAAACCAAACTTCTATATCCATGAGCAGATAAAGGTTCAGCTTACATAGTGTCTAAGCAAGCTTCCTCCACACAGAGTCTTACCTCTGTTCTGGAAGAGCACAAAAATCTCAATTATTTAACATGGCAAAGAAGGATAGTAAAAGGGAATGGAAGGTGTATGGGAAGAGAAAGGTTAGCACAGTTAGAGCTCATAAGAGGGAGGTGCTTATTTTGGTGGTTCCCCTTTGGATTTTTGTTTTAATTAGGACTGTCAAGTGATTAAAAAAATTAATTGCGATTAATCGCGCTGTTAAACAATAGAATACCATTTATTTCAATATTTTTGGATGTTTTCTACATTTTCAACTATATTGATTTTAATTACAACACAGAATACAAAGTGTGTATTCTCATTTTGTATTTATTTTTATTACAAATATTTGCACTGTAAAAAAAACAAGTGTTTTTCAATTCACCTAATACAAGTACTGTAGTGCAATCTCTATCATGAAAGTTGAACTTACAAATGTAGTATTATGTACATAAAAACCCTACATTCAAAAATAAAATAATGTAAAACTTTATAGCCTACAAGTCCATGCAGTCCTACTTCTTGTTCAGCCAATTTCTCAAACAAGTTTGTTTACATTTATGGGAGATAATGCTGCCTGCTTCTTAATTACAATGTCACCTGAAAGTGAGAACAGGCATTCACATTGCACTGTTGCAGCTTGCGTCACAAGGTATTTACATGCCAGATGCGCTAAAAATTCGTATGTCCCTTGATGCTTCAACCACCATTCCAGAGGACATGCGTCCATGCTGATGACAGCTATGCTCCATAATCCAAAGCAGTGCGGACTGATGCATGTTCATTTTCATCATCAGGAGTCAGATGCCACCAGCCGAAGGTTGATTTTCTTTTTTGGTGGTTTGGGTTCTGTAGTTTCTGCATCAGAGTGTTGCTCTTTTAAGAATTCTGAAAGCATGCTCCACACCTCATCCCTCTCAGATTTTGGAAGGCAATTCAGGTTCTTAAATCTTGGATTGAGTGCTGTAGCTATCTTTAGAAATTTCACATTGGTATCTTCTTTTCATTTTGTCAAATTTGCAGTGAAAGTGTTCTTAAAACGAACATGTGCTGGGTCATCATCCAAGACTGCTATAACATGAAATATATGGCAGAATGCGGGTAAAACAGAGCAGGAGACATACAATTCTCCCCCAAGGAGTTCAGTCACAAATTTAATTAACGCTTTTTTTTTTTTTTTTTTTTTTTTTAACAAGCATCATCAGCATGGAAGAATGTCCTCTGGAACGATGGCTGAAGCATGAAGAGGCATATGAATATTTAGCGCATCCGGCATGTAAAGATTTTGCAACGTCAGCTACAACAGTGCCATGCGAACGCCTGTTCTCACTTTCAGGTGACATTGTAATTAAGAAGTGGGCAGCATTATCTCCCGTAAATGTAAACAAACTTGTTTCTCTTAGCGATAGGCTGAACAAGAAGTAGGACTGAGTGGACATGTACACTCTAAAGTTTTACATTTTTTTTTGGTTTTGAGTGCAGTTATGCAACAAAAAAACCTACATTTGTAAGTTGCACGTTCGTGATAAAGAGATTGCACTACAGTACTTTATGAGGTGAATTGAAAAATACTATTTCTCCTGTTCATTTTTACAGTGAAAATATTTGTAATAAAAATATAAAGTGAGCACTGTACATTTTATATTCTGTGTTGTAACTGAATTAGATATACTTGAAAATGTAGAAAAACATGCAAAAATATTTAATAAATTTCAATTGGTATTCTATTGTTTAACAGTGTGATTAATCATGATTAATGTTTTTAATTGCGATTAATTTTTTTGTTAATCACATGAGTTAACTTTAATTAATCAACAGCCCTAGTTTTAATACATTACAGTCTGGAGACAGGAAGAACAAGCCTGGGTGGATTATCAGAACAGACACCAAACAATGGGATACTCAGTACAACTGTTCCTTTCCCACACCATCCCAGTGCTCAGCCCCTTCAACTGACCTTACAGCTGGAATGGCTGCAGGTCCTCCTCTTGCTCTTCTTTAATTTGGGGTCACTGCTCCCTTCATGGCAGGAGCACAAACATTCCTTCACCCCATCCACCCACTCCATCTCCTGGAAATAAACACACCAGCTGACATGGACTTTCCTGATCCACACAGAGCACTGCACAGATAACACATGCACACCAAACAGAAGCAGATCACAGGCTGGCCAGACCACAAAAAGAGCCAGAGCAGGGCCAGTCTGACAAACCCCAGGGAGAACTAAAGCAAGTAAATTGCCAACAGAGATCAAAGCAGGTGAAGTTTGGGCAGAAGCATTTTAATCCCTTTCATCCTGTTGTCTAACACTTTAGAGACTGGGACCATTTCTACACAGACACATTTGTCGTCCTAGACACGTATTTGCCTGGAGCATGGAAGAGGCCACATGCTGTGGGCTATTCAGATATCCCAGTCCCACCTTGTCATTGTTCTGGCCTCCAATCTCTTTCCTCTTTTTATTTTTCGAGGCTGTGTGCATCTTGGGGGTTTCCTCCTCCTCTTCTACATCTGGTAACGACACCTCTTCAAACCCATCAAACTAAAAGAAGCACAGAGGCTGTGTTACCAGCACAGCAAAGTGAGCTGTCAGTAGACTGAGCTTTCATACTCTCTCCTACAAAGAGAAAAGGAGTACTTGTGGCACCTTAGAGACTAACAAATTTATTTGAGCATGCTCTAAGGTGCCACAAGTACTCCTTTTCTTTTTGCAGATACAGACTAACACAGCTGCTACTCTGAAACCTCTCCTACAAAGGGCTTTCTTTGCATGAAGCCCCATTTCAGGACAGCGTGACAAGTTTACAATCTTGTCAAAAGTAACAAGTGCTGAAAGAATTTGAAATTTCCACCCCAACCATTCCCAGCCACCCACAATCCCAGATCTTTATCCCATTTCTTCCTTTCTGGGTCTGTAGCCTCCCTATTAAGCCTCTCAATCTGAGGGATCCAAGCCTCCCTACTTCTCTCTCCTAGTTTAGAGAAAGGGTCTCCACCTCATACTCTTTCTCCTCTGTCCAGTTGATCTCCTCAAAGTCTCCCATGCGGCTGGCTGATGGACGTAAATGATCAAAGAAGATGGAGAATTCATCCTGCAGGTGATCATGTCCTTTCAGCAGCTGCCACATCTGGGTCTTCAACTGTGGGAGAAAACTCTGGAGTAAGATAATGGTGGAACATGGCAACGACTTCAAGGTCTGTGCAACAAACAAGACCCTTTGCTAGAAACAAACACAAAAGCTCAGGCTCAGTGTTACCACTTGTACTATAGTTCATTTTTGGATCAGAGTACTTCCAGGAATCATCCTGCCACTGAAGAATCTCCCCAGAAATTCTAGGCAGAGGTTACTTGAGACAAACTAAAGCATCAACCTGCAAGGTGATAAAAGCAAGGTGGGAAAGAGAAGATACATAGGGGCCAATTAGCTGTACAATCTTATGGAGGTAATGATAGATCAGTTCTCTCTGATCTTACTCCAGCTGGGGGTATCTCTCAAGGCTGCAATCTGAAAGTCAGAGGGGAAAGCACGATGGGGTATCTACTTCTGCATTCTCAGGGCTGGCTGAGGGGGAGGGGAATACATAGAAGTTTGGTTACCTCTGCAATGTCCTGCGGGAGGCAGTCTGCGCAGCTTTGCAGCACTTTGATTATCTTTTGATGGTGGGTGGGATTTTCAGCAAAGCAGATTTCCAGCTGCCTGAGGAACTTCCGGCTTTTGTCAAATGCTTGCTGCTCTTCAAACTGACCAGAGAACAAGGAGGGCCTTTTCACTCCAGACACACCAATCTATATTTACAAGCATTTCTAATCCGCTTTGAGAAGCTAAGCAAAGTATATATGCTCCAGCCAAGAGTTTTATAACTCACTTAGGACTGCGGACTGCAGGGCTCAAACAGAAAACTGCAGTGATTTGAAATTGGTTTCAAATCTCTAAAGGCTTAAGAGATGCAGAGGAGAAGTTAAACTAGGCCATTTGTTTTCAGTAAACAGTTCAGATTTTTAAATCTACAGATATACCAAGTTACGGAAGGCTGTAGCTGTGCATCATGCTGCAGCATTCCTCAGCACTGTGGAAGATTTTATGGAAAAGTTAATTAAATAATTAGCACCTCCATCCAATTTATCCCTGGCTCTATACTTAATTCTTCCTCCATTCCTGCAAGGCTCACTACATTTGTCTTCTCAAACTCTCCTGTTTGCTTCTTCCCTTTTACTTACCAATCCACACTCCAGAGCTTGCTCAGGCAAAAGAAAGGCAGCAAAGTCTGTGAGCAGCTGCGGCCACTCCTGCAGCAGGGTCTGGAGAGTGGAATACAGATCCACAGCAGTTGGCTTGTGGGTGCTGGTCTCAAATTCATAGATAACACGAAGGAAGTCTTCATATTTCCCAGGCACATTCCGCAAAGCTTCGCGCACCTGCAAAGCACATCAGACAGTTATGAGACTTTCTCCCTGCTTATGAAAACTCAGGAGGAAAGAAAAGTTAATTCAATAGCTTCTTCAATACTCAGCACTTATACATTACTTCACATTTTCAAATTGCTGTACCAACAAACAAATTATTCTCTAGATTCAGGAGCATGGAATGATCACAAGAGACAGAACTAATCCCAAGTGGGTTACAAATTTTGGAAACACATCAGATCTGGATGGATTCTTCAGCTAAGTGGCTCAGGTGTTAATTCTGTTACAGAGGAAACATTTATCAGGAAATGATAACCGGAAATGCCAGAAATTTGATTATTTTTATTTTAATAGACATACAAGACTCACATTCTGTCTGAGGACAAAGCTCTAACGTCAGCCTATTCGTTCTTACCCTGTTCAGATAGGCCTGTGCAAATGCCAAATCCTTCTGTTCCCGGAGAGGGTCTCTCGCCAGAATCTCTTCATCATAAAGCAGCAGCAACTTGGAGGTGTCTTTGCTGGCACGAGTCCGTCCCCTCTTATTCCTGGCTCTGTGGGCGTTCCTGTTTTTCCCAGGCACTTTGGCATTCTCATCTGAAAGCACAGTCCCCATGCAAATTCCTCATTCCAGGGAAATGCAAAACCCATTGAGGTTGGTGCTGTGGACCATGCTGACTGCCAGGAAAGGGTTCCCTTCCTTTTATTCATCATTAGGCCCTGACCCCCAGGCATACTCCTGTCCTGCCAGAGCAAGGAGTGTGTTTGTGGATCATATAAGCTCCCCTTTATTTTGTGGGAGACCGCAGAAAATGAATGTAAAGAGAGAAGTGAACTTTGTATTATACATTTTACTGAGTATCCTCATCCCATTGAGTCAGCAGAACCGATTTCTTCTCTAGAGTGTGGAAACACTTGCCTCATTTTCATGGTCACTGAATCCCTTCCAAACTTACAGCTCAAACACACCCAGTTAGCAGAGACCATGAGATAAAGACCAGTCCAAGGCTTTGATGGGGAGACTGAATGAACAGAGTAAATCTGATCCATGTTACCAATATGCCTCACATTCTCATATTTTGGAGAGTTGGGGCACAGCAGAGCTCGTATCACAAGGGATGAAGAGTAGGAAAGATGCTTCAGTGGTGAGGGCACTAGCCTAGGATTTAGGAAAGACAGATTCAGTTTCCTGTGTGATCTTGGACAAGTCACTTAACCTCTCTGTGGCTCATTCCCCATCTGTAAAAGGGGAATAAGAACACTTCCATACTTCACAGGAGTGTCATGAGGATAACTACATTAAAGATTGTGAAGCACTGAGATCCTCTGATGAAAAGCTCTATATAAAATCTAGGTATTATTTATTATTATTATTCATGAGGGTCTAGGTCTCTGCCTCTTCCTGGGCCTGCTTCACAATCTGGGAACGCGCAGTCTGCTTTTGGAAAACAAATAAAAAAAAGCCAGAAGATCACAGATCTGCTGGATTTAGGATTATTTTCAGCATCACTAGCTTTATCTTCCTCCCCATTCCTAAACCCTGTGTTTCTGAGTCCTGCTTACTGACTTCACTTACACGTGGATTTTTTTAGTCTTGTTAGCAGGTTCTGCTGTGATCCTAACATATCTGGATTCTATTCTGAATCACACAGAACAAGCAGCTCCATTCTGACTTCAGAATCTTTATTATCAGTGATGTCTGATGAAGAAAGAATCCCAATGGTTTTTCAGTTCCCAGGTTGAGCCACCGGAAAACTCATCTTATGACCTGTACATTCAAACAATAACACATATAAAGGCCAGAAAGAGACCTTGGAACCCCACAATCTCATTTACACGGTCACTTTTCAGAGTATAACTGCACGGCAAGTGGATGGATAGGAAGGGACTGCAGAAGGGCCCAGGCATTGCGAGGGAACTGTTTTTATAGACTCTTGTTTTTCAAAGCCTCTTTTCCAAAATCAAGACAACACTGTTAAACCATGAGGAAATTACACACTTGTTGTTTTGCTGCAGCAAACCAGTTCTGTCTTCCCCATCCCCTCCGTGACAGTCTGTACCCCTATGTTCACCCCTTTTACAAGACTATGATAAATTTTGTACAAAGTATACCTGGTGAGGTACCGTTTGAAAACTCAAATTGCTGATCATTATTGTCCTGGTAAAATACATGTGGTAACATTGTATGTAAAGTTATAAAAATCTACTCTGTGACATTACTAATACATGTTCCAAGTTTAGAAAAGCAGCCACAAACCAGTTCCTCAGAGACAAAAGGCAAACTGATGCCTCAGCCAGGTGTCAACAAAATCAAATGGATCATCACCTGGTTAAGTGTTGACAACTTAGCTACTTTGTCACTAGATTTAGTGACTTCCTAGTGAA
Organism: Eretmochelys imbricata; assembly: GCF_965152235.1. Taxonomy (NCBI): domain Eukaryota; kingdom Metazoa; phylum Chordata; order Testudines; family Cheloniidae; genus Eretmochelys; species Eretmochelys imbricata. The sequence continues at coordinate 174,073 of NC_135595.1, read as the reverse complement.
GAAATAAGGGTCAAAGTAACCAGTGACAAATCTAGCAACTTTCACAGCTGATTACAGTGACATTCAGAGAAAAAAAGTCACCAACATACATGGTCAAAAAATCATTCACAAAGAGCTCAATAATGTTAATAAAATCCATTCCATGCTCTTACTACATTCTGTTGCATACCAAGTCAATCTCATTATGTCTCAATTGAGCATGTCCTCAGAAGGAATCACATTCCAGGGCTTCGATCACTAAAATCTGCAGGCAAGGAAAAGAAGTTGGTGGAGGCTAATTAAATACTTTAGTAAAGCCAGGTGCACTTTGGAGAGAGCAGCACATTAGCCAGGGCTTGTTTTTACCGAAATATGTTTTCTCACTGCTCCATAGTAGGATAAAAGGTGTAGCTAGCTTGATTTCGGCTCCTCTTTACTCCTTCCCCTGGGTTGGCCTAGGGTTAGCTGCCCAGCTGTTACATTTGATCCCACTACGGAGCAGCAAGAAAGAACACAACTGGATAAAAACAAACCCTGGCTAATGTGCTGCTCTCTCCAAAGTGCACCTGGCTTTAGCAAAGTATTTAATTAGCCTGCAGATTATAGTGATCTCAGCCCAAGAAGCCTTGGAATGAGATTCCTTCTGAGGACATGCTCAATTGAGACGTAATGAGATTGACTTGATATGCAACTGAATGTCGTAAGAAGAGCATAAAATGGGTTTTATTAACACTACTGAGCTGCTTGTGAATGATTCTGTAACTATACTCACCTGGGCACGTGCACACACACACACACACACACACTATATATAGAGAGAGAGAGAGAGAGAGATATTGTGACAAAGTTCCTCCTCTGCCTTGGTGGGTCCTGTGCTTATTGGCAGCTTTTCTCGCCTCAGAGGTTCACGGCAGCCCCCAGTTTGGCCACTTTCGTGGCTCAAATCTGCCGTTCACTCAGTTAGCCTCAACACTGGCCAGCATGGGGAAAGGAAGAAGAACAATCCCCACGGTCTCTGCTGATCCACCTAGTGGATCGGGGAACAGGCCAGCGACCTTCCCCTCTGGTGGAACCCACAGTCCAGTTCAACTCCTCCGGTATCAAGTAGGGAGTTGGGGGGATGGAGGGAACCCAGGCCTGCCCTCTACTCCAGGTTCCAGCCCAGGGCCCTGTGGATTGCAGTGTCTACAGTGGCTCTTGTAACAACTGTGTGACAGCTACAACTCCCTAGGCTACTTCCCCATGGCCTCCTCCCAACGCCATCGTTATTCTCACCACAGGACCTCCCTCCTAATGTCTGATAATGCTTGTACGTCTCACTCTCCCAGTAGTATGCCCTCTCACTCTCAGCTTCTTGCGCCTCTTGCTCCCAGCTCCTCACACGCACCACAAACTGAAGTGAGCTCCTTTTCAAACCCAGGTGCCCTGATTAGCCTGCCTTAATGGATTCTAGCAGCTTCTTATAGAATCATAGAATATCAGGGTTGGAAGGGACCTCAGGAGGTCATCTAGTCCAACCCCCTGCTCAAAAGCAGGACCCATCCCCAATTAAATCATCCCAGCCAGGGTTTTGTCAAGCCTGACCTTAAAAACTTCTAAGGAAGGAGATTCCACCACCTCCCTAGGCAAAGCATTCCAGTGTTTCACCACCCTCCTAGTGAAAAAGTTTTTCCTAATAGCCAACCTAAACCTCCCCCACTGCAACTTGAGACCATTACTCCTTGTCCTGTCCTCTTCCACCACTGAGAATAGTCTAGAACCATCCTCTCTGGAACTACCTCTCAGGTAGTTGAAAGCAGCTATCAAATCCCCCCTCATTCTTCTCTTCTGCAGACTAAACAATCCCAGTTCCCTCAGCCTCTCCTCATAAATCATGTGTTCCAGACCCCTAATCATTTTTGTTGCCCTTCGCTGGACTCTCTCCGATTTTCCACATCCTTCTTGTAATGTGGGGCCCAAAACTGGACACAGTACTCCAGATGAGGCCTCACCAATGTCGAATAGAGGGGGACGATCATGTCCCTCGATCTGCTCGCTATGCCCCTACTTATAATCCCAAAATGCCATTGGACTTCTTGGCAACAAGGGCACACTGCTGACTCATATCCATCTTCTCGTCCACTGTCACCCCTAGGTCCTTTTCCGCAGAACTGTTGCCTAGCCATTCGGTCCCTAGTCTGTAGCTGTGCATTGGGTTCTTCCGTCCTAAGTGCAGGACCCTGCACTTATCCTTATTGAACCTCATCAGATTTCTTTTGGCCCAATCCTCCAATTTGTCTAGGTTCCTCTGTATCCTATCCCTGCCCTCCAGTGTATCTACCACTCCTCCCAGTTTAGTATCATCCGCAAATTTGCTGAGAGTGCAATCCACACCATTCTCCAGATCATTTATGAAGATATTGAACAAAACCAGCCCCAGGACCGACCCCTGGGGCACTCCACTTGACACCGGCTGCCAACTAGACATGGAGCCATTGATCACTACCCGTTGATTGGCTGCAGGTGTTCTAATCAGCCTGTCTGCCTTAATTGTTTCCTTAAAAGTTCCTGACTGTTCTGGAACCTTCCCTGTTACCTTACCCAGGGAAAAGGGATCTACTTAACCTGGGGCTGATATATCTGCCTTCTATCACTCTCCTGTAGCCATCTTGCCCAACCCTGTCACAATGTACACACACACACACACTGACGGTTCCAATCACCACTGACTTTGTCTCCTGAACCCCAGATGGAGATGATTGTCAAAGAAAAGAAAAAAGCATAAGAATGGGGAACAGATCCCACAAGTTATTCCTCCCTTTCTTTCTACCCATGGCAGCCACAACATCTGAGGAACAAAAACAGCTTTGGACTGAGGGAAGGATGCTGTCTGAAAGAAATTCAGCCAGTAAAACTGTTGAAGCATGTGGTGAGAGAGACTTTTGCTTCAAATTCACTTAGCTTGTTAAGATAGGTGTTAGTTACATTTTACTTTTATTTTCTTATAGCCAATTCTGACTTTTTATGCCTCATTCTGTAGTATTACAAGTAAAGATAGTTATTTTAAGTTAATAAACTTGTTTATTGTTTTATCTAAACCAGTGTCCTTGAACTGAAGTATCTGGGAAACTCCATTTAAGATAAGAGGATTTGTGCATATCATTTTCTATTAATAAAATGACAGACTTTATATGAGCTTGTGTTGTCTAGTAGAGGGCTGTGCAGTACAAGATGCACAATTCTGGGGGAAAGTCTGACTAGGCATTTGCTTGGTGTTGCTCCACAACTCTAACTCAAGAGTGGCTGGCCATAGCACTCATACAATATAGCTAGGAGTAATTTACATGCTGGAGGCTGTGTATGAACAGACTAGGAATGGTTACTCTCACAGTGAAGCAGTGTAAAAGACACCTCAGGCTGGAGAATTGAGGGGACACAGCTATTCAACAGTCCAGACTGTACCCTGAGTAATGTCACACCTCCATATAGAGGACAATTAACTCACCTGGTGGCATTCTGTTGGTTTCCACCTCTGGGGCAACCTTTGTAAAAGTGAAGGCAGATTTGGGTTCCTCTGCTGCATCTTCAGCTATCTCATCTGTCATTTCATCTTCTTTTTGCAAACTCTCCATTCCGTCTCCTTCTCCCTCCTCCTCCTCTTCCTCTTCCGGCTCTGAGTTCTCTTCCTGGGAATTCTCTTCCTCAGAATCTCCCTCCTGGCTCAGACGCCTCTCCGTTGCAAGCCAAGTCAGTTTTTCCATTGTCTCCTTTAGATCAAAACACCCCAAAATCTCTAGCCCTTGTATGCAATTCAACTACTACCTCATTTAATTGTAATCTTAACTACTAACCCCAGGTATCAACTTAGTTCTTGCCCACTAATTATTAACATATTTAACAGTGAAAAGAAAAGGAGTACTTGTGGCACCTTAGAGACTAACCGATTTATTTGAGCATAAGCTTTCGTGAGCTACAGCTCACTTCATCGGATGCATAAAGTGGAAAATAGAGAGGATGTTTTTATACACACAGACCATGAAAAAATGGGTGTTTATCACTACAAAAGGTTTTCTCTCCCCCCACCCCACTCTCCTGCTGGTACTAGCTTATCTAAAGTGATCACTCTCCTTACAGTGTGTATGATAATCAAAGTGGGCCATTTCTAGCACAAATCCAGGGTTTAACAAGAACGTCTGAGGAACGGGGGGGGGCGGGGCGGAGATTTGATCTCTCTACGTAAAAGAATAAATAGACACAAATCAGAAAATCAGATGTCAAGAACTATCACATTCATAAAGCAGTCGGAGAACACTTCAATCTCTCTGGTCACGCGATTACAGACATGAAAGTTGCGATATTACAACAGAAAAACTTCAGAAACAGACTCCAACCAGAGACTGCTGAATTGGAATTAATTTGCAAATTGGATACAATTAACTTAGGCTTGAATAGAGACTGGGAGTGGTTGAGTCATCATAAAAAGTAACCTATTTCCCCTTGTTTATTCCTTCCCCCGCCCCGCCCCCCCGTTCCTCAGACGTTCTTGTTAAACCCTGGATTTGTGCTGGAAATGGCCCACCTTGATCATACACACTGTAAGGAGAGTGATCACTTTAGATAAGCTAGTACCAGCAGGAGAGTGGGGTGGGGGGAGAGAAAACCTTTTGTAGTGATAAACATCCTCATTTTTTTTCATGGTCTGTGTGTATAAAAACATCCTCACTATTTTCTACTTTATGCATCTGATGAAGTGAGCTGTAGCTCACGAAAGCTTATGCTCAAATAAATTGGTTAGTCTCTAAGGTGCCACAAGTACTCCTTTTCTTTTTGCAAATACAGACTAACACAGTTGTTACTCTGAAACAATATTTAACAGTGACATGCGATACTATCTAACCCAAGAACTGGAGCTGCCAGCCTCCACATGGCTGCTAAAATCAAAGTAATCTGACATTCATTTATAAGTGTGAAACTGTGCATTTATTTCTTTGGTAGGATTTTGTCTATTTATTATGCTTGTTTGAATTACTTTATCCTGAGGAACTAATTAAAAATAATTTCTGCAAGGTGCGCAGAACAAACAAGGAGCAAGCTCAGCTGAGGAAGCCCTTACAACTCCAGAAGAATTGAAACCTGGCCATTTGCAATTTATGCTCCTAACCTAGTCTGTAAGCTCCTCAGGACAGGAGTTGGTCCTTTAATTTGTCATGTGCCATGCACACTCTTGGCGCCATATAAATTCACAATGAGATGGTTCTTACAAAGTGTGGCTTTATCTCATTTGCAGAATTCATTATCTAGGCTACTATGTTTTTACCTGAAGTTCTGGCACAGAAAGCACGGACTCTTCTGATGCTGATGACATTTCTTCTTCATCCTCATCTTGAGTAAAATCATCGAAATCCTCCTCCTCTTCCTCTTCTTGTCCATCCTTCTCTCCCACTGCTTCAGGGCCAGCTGGTGTCCCTACAGACTGACCATCCACACTGCATGAGTCCTCTGGTTTCCCCAATGGGCTACTACACTCTGCATCAACATCTGTTGAGTGAGAGGCATTCTTGGAAGACTCATTGCTCATTTCCACCCCAGCTGTATCAATGTCTTCCAACTGCTGCTCATCCTGGGTGGGTGCCTCCACATCTCGTCCTTTCTCCTGTCCCTTCTCCTGATGGGACGTGCACTCTTTTTTAATTTCCTTCTGTTCACTCAGATGCTCAGATGTGACCTCCATGTCCAGCTCTTGCCCTAGATCCAGTATGAACTCCTCCTTTATTTCAGCATTCAAGTTTTTCTTCTCCTGTGTTGGGTTTGTTTCTTCAAGGGCATCACTGGGATCTTCAGGTTCAGTTTTCACTGTTTCTCCTAAATCCTCCAAGTGAGGTAAGAGGTCCATGGGTAATGGCTCCAAGGCCTTCTTCTCCACTGTCTCCACAACTATCCAACTATAGCACTCACTCTCTTTAACCTTCTCCTGGCTGTCATTGTCTGGAGTAGCAGGACCTGTGCTATGTTCCTTCTTGGGGGAGATGGCAGAACATGAAGAGTAAAGTTCTTGGGGTTCCACTTTAGGCTCAGCTATAGCGTAAGAATTTTCATCATTTACAGCAAGACAGGAAGTGACTGGATTCAACTGCTCTTTGTCTTCAGCCGTTGATGAAGCAGGAAGACCTACAGAGTTAGGAGAGGCTATCAAGGGAGGAATGGAAGAGGACACTAGAGGCTGGTTTAATGGGCATGGGAAGGTGGTGGGATTTACCAACAAAGTTGCAATTGGAATAGCCTGAGTGCCCCTGCCAACTGTTGTGTTTATGGGATGAATCATATTGCAGCCATTGCCAATACTAACCACTTTCACTGCAGCAGCAGGTACTGTAAAGATGACAGGGGCTGGATGGATCAAAGGGGCAGCCTTTATCAAAGGGGTGGATTTTGTTCCCTTTTTCTTTTGGTATCCCCTGCGGACACAAGGTTTGCGGATTTTTGATGCAGTCAACGTTGGCAGCATTTTTGTCTGAAAAGTCACAGGTGTTGAGGATACTAGTGCTGGTGGTACAGCAGCTGGAAGAGAAGTTCTGGAATCAGACTGTAAAGTAGAGAGCACGTTTTGAAATTCAAAGCAATCGCCACTTCCTACTGCTGACGGGATGTTCAAATGCTGCATTCCTGGCACAGTCTGCATAATTGTAGCTGGCTGGATTAACCGGGGAATCTGAACCACAACTTTGCTAGGAGGAGCTTCTGATTGGGGTAACTTTACAGCAGCTTTCTGAATATTAATAGTGTTGGCACTCTGCTGCAGACAAGGACTCGGTCGAATGAGTAGGGGCTTCAGGGCTGCAGACCCCTGCCGCCTCCAAGCTCTCCTGGAGAAACGGTTGGCAAGGGGCTTCAGTGTCAGCACTATTCCTTTGGGCATGAGCAGAGGGTATTTTTCATCACATTGTGATTCCAAAGTTTCTTTTTCTGTCCTCAAAAGAGCAGATTCTGCACTGGGTGAACCTGCTGCCTCCCCAGCATCTTCTGCTAATTGCTTCAGCTCCCTCTGAATGGAGGACAAACTTGCCTGCAGGAGACAAGAACTTCAGTTATTTAGGTCCCCTGACCCTTACCACCTTCAGGCAACACAGAAAACATTATTCCAGAGCAGGAGGCAGTGACTTATTTTGATTCACTTTGTGAATAAGTATTTTTTATTTACTGCTCACTGTTCACTAGTTTTACTTGAAAGTCTCCAACAAGGTTGTTATTTTGTTTGTAAACGCTGACAGAATGTGATGATCTGGAAGGAGCAATGTGATCACAAAGTTCATGACCCTGATGTGTCTCTTCCAAACTGGTTTGTAAAGACTCTCTTAGCAAGAGTCAAGTGTCATCAATTCCCCAATAGGATGGTCATGTGATGAAACCCTGAACTGGGTCTTGGGGGATCTGGGTCCAATTCTTGGCTCTGCTACATACTTCCAGTGTGACCTTGGCAAGTCAGTTAATTTCTTTGTGCTTCGGTTCATCCCTTACACACAAGGGGTTGTGAGGAAAAAATAATGGTTGAGAAGCATTTAGGTACTACAGGCATAAGGGCCCCGTAACAGGAGAGAACATCATTCAAATCCCATATCTGCACTTTATTCCCAGGGCAACAGGCCCACAATGAGAACGTCCGTCTTTCAATAGGACTGTTTGATGCAGCGAGGAAGATAACTGCTGCCTGTAAGGTGGTGGCCAGCCTGCCCTGACACACAAACTGCAACCAGCAGCACCAGCGTCACACAGCCAATATTCTAACCAGCTGAATTAAACAGTTCAAGCCAACAGCACTAAAAGGTTAATCAGCTCTAGGGATAAGATAGTGGAAGCATGATGCTTCTAAACAGCAGGCACTGTACCTTCAGCCAGAATGGCAAATGCTGTTCTTCCCTCTCCACAGGGGGTTTGCACTCAGAAGGCTGGATCTCCTCACAACACTTGAACAAAATGGGCAACTGCTTTGTTCTTTTATAATACTGAGGAGAGAGGGGGGGGGGGAGAGACCAAGGTCAGCAATCACCATCCTTGATTAGCCTAACTGCCAGTGATCGGAAACTTCTCTGGACAGTACACATTGGGAGTTCAAGTGATCCAGAATTACTCCTACAGTGATGGAGTGTTGCTCAAATGTGTAAATATTAAGAAATGGAAAGGAGGGCTGGACAAAATCTTATGTCCTTTTTGACTCATTTCTCTGGACAGATCATTGGTATAGCACATGTGCGCGCTCACTCTCTACTTCTGTACCGTATGCAAGTCTACTGGTAGGAAGCTCATTATTTCAGCATTATGTGAATTACAGTCGTATCAGGGTTCTCTGTAGTAGGTGCTGTGTTCTTGAAAGACAAGGCAGCAATCAGAGCAGTTGTAAAAGGTAAGTACAGAGGGTAGGGTCTCTGAAGAAGTCTTCATGCTTAGTGGAAGTGAGGTGTCATGGTCTATGAAGAAATGACAGTGCAGACCGAATGTAAACTCTTTGGGGAAGGAACTGTGACTTCTATTATGTATGGGCATCACCTCTCACACATGTAAAATACAAATACATACAAACTATAGATTGTCTCACTTACTCTGATGATATTGTCAGGGGCACGGTTCATATTGAGGTTCTTGATTCGCACTGTCAGTTGGTGCGCAGTCTTTGCTGGCAGGAGATACTTGCTGATCAAAGGTTTAGGAAACTCTGTCCCTTCAAAGTGTTTCAGACCCAAAGCTAATAAACTGAAAGGAAAAATAATTCTGCCAGACAATGATTCAAACCAAAAGAAACTGTAAATGCTCTCAGCTTGTCCTTCACATCTGTTAACATCCCTGGAGTGTCTCAATCTGGTCATCCACAACAACATGGAGAAGACAGAGTATGGAAATAAAACAGCTCAATCAACTGCTGAATGCTCAACATGGTTTAATCTAATGAAACAAATTGTTAACTACTCCAACACAGAACTTGACTGGAGACACATTAATAAATCAAGATGGGAAGTATGTTGGTTCAGGAACATCTCAACACACTCAGATTTGTCCCTCTGATCACCTTGGAGGTCAGTACACATACTGGCATGGAAAATCCACAGAAGACTAAATCTGTCTGGCCTACTGAGCTAATAGCAATTTTTCTACAGCTGGGAACAAAGGGCCAAAGTTGCCATCTGATGGCGCTGTTCCAGAATGTCCAGATGTCCCATCATTTGGCTACAGCACTCTACTTTTTCGCCCAGGGAAAGATGCCCCATTTATTTTACACCCTAACATTGAACACCTACTTGTCCTCTGCCTTTGTGAAGATAATCTTGTTCTGTGGGGCTTTTGCCTTCAGGGAGCAAATTGGTAACAGCTCTGGGTACATAAAGACTTTTCTCGTTGCCAGAATCCATGCCACTTGCTTTGGAAGACAGGGGAATTCATTTGCTGTGAAAAGAATCCACAGATCAGCACAAGCTGATGAACCTCACAAGTGTAGATGCTCAAATTCTGAAACTCACCATTACTTTATTGGAAAAGGTATGGTCCCCATAACTTCTGCTGTGAAAGCAGTACAGGCTGGGGTAATTTTTTCCACACAAACTTTTGGACTTTGGTTTAGAACACAAGAAACTAAAACTAAGAATTTATTCTGGCCCAGCAAAAGTTACTTTTCTTTTTGATTTCCCCACAGAATTATGTACACAATATCGGCTCTGTGGAAGGATGGAGCAGATCCATTTGACTCTAATCATTGAATGGCTCCATTTGACTCTAAACTGCCTATCATTTGGCTAAGAAAAAATCATGACAAAAATTTCCAAAACAGTCCATTCAGAATGCTTTTTAATTTTATAGTTTCATAGTTCAAGTCCCTAGTCTTGTTAGTAGAACCATCTCAACCAGAAGAAAATGTCTGATGTATCATTCAAACCACTGGAACAAATTTTTCCAATCTATTGTTACTTTCCTGATGGATTTCCAAAGCTTGAAACATCTGCAAACATATCATGCATTCCAGACTACCAAGCTAAGCAATCTTGTACAAATCCCTATGATGTGAGCTTACTGTGTCACATTTCCATGGCTTAAGTAGCAAAAGACAGGCAATAATACTGAGGTCATTGCTTAAAGACGTGTTAAAAACAATGCTGCAAAATAATGCTAAATTCCATTTCAAATCATAGCAAAAAATCTGGAATCCATCTCATCTGAGGGGAGGACCTCACCAAAAAGGCTATTACTACCCTACAAACCTGCCCCTTCAACTACATACCATTCTTCTTCACAGTTTTGCGAGGACTCCAATCATCTTTGACCTGGGCACGAAAGTCTTCAATGAGCTGCAACGCTCCCTTCAAGTTACATGGTTGGAACACTGTTTGAAACTTGGGATGGAACTGCTGACGAAGGAGCATGGAACTGTGAGCAAAGTTACTCAGCTCAGTCTGAGGAGTCAAATACAGAGGAGATAAAGGGACTTGCTTTCGGTGTAAATAAGAACTTATGTATCTAGAAGAAGTCATTCAGAAAGCAAACTTGCCAGATAGGAGGCAGAAAAAGTTTCAGTTATTATCAACCCTGCTTCTGAGAGATACCAAGCCATGGGACACAATTGATTACATTTATTCTGCTCTGAGCCTATAAAGCCTCAGCTCTGCTGTGAGTTATTACTCCCCCATTCCCATACAGAACCATTAACGATCACAAAGCATTCACAGAAATTGTTCTAAGAATGACCTTTTCAAGCTTTGTTTTTAATCCTTCAAAAAAAAAAATACAAAAAGCATGCCAACACAGACCACTGTGTTATTGCCATTACACGCAGTTACAAACTCATTCGGTAAGCAATTGATCAAGCATTAGTATGTAGAGGATACTATCATTTTAAACAAATGTTAAGGAAATCTCTCTCAGCTGAATGAAGTCAGATTTTGTTTTTTTTAAGCTTTGCAGGGCATTCCCACTAGCCACCCACCCTCACTGGAATTTTTTGTACTTCCCTCAGCAAATGCCCACACAGGCTTCAGACAAGTATAGCATAGGCATTAGCTGAACAAGCTTCTCTCACCCAAGGCTTGAATTCCAACCTGCAGCAGTCCTGCTAATCCCACCCTAGTCCTCTCTAGAGCAAGGACTGTCTGTAGTGTCAGACTGGATGGAGGTTTGTGTTAAAACTAACCAGAAAACAAAACTAATTTTTACCTAAACTAGCCCAACGTTAGTGCACCAGCCCACTGCACTAACTAGGCTCTCCTCCTATGACAGCAAACTGTCTCTCACACAGTGCTGAACCATTTAGCAACATAAAGGCAGCTGCAGCTACACAACAATGCCCCTCCTTCACTGCTCATTTTTGAAAATATAGACCAAGTCATCTTGATTAAAGACAATGGCAACCTTTATTTTTGTGACAGAATTATTGTATTTCTGACTAGCTAGATCCTTACCAGAAACATCCTCGTGGTGCTGGCCTCTGAACTCAGACTAGGGTTGGAGCTGGTGAGAAGGTGTATTTGAGTCAGGAGCTGGACATGCTGGAAGAACAGATTAGGCAGATGAAGCTTTTCCAATACACTAAGACACTATAATATCCAAAAATACTGGAAAATATTCTAAAGCACCAATAGGCAGAGCAGGTTATATCTCCTGGGTCTCAAAATGAGCGTTGGCTACAGACATACTTCAGCTAACAGAGAGCCTGAAAGAAATTTTAGTGCTGACATCTTAAGCAATTACCTTAAAAATACACAAGCACACACTAGTGACAACTACAGTTCAGAGACATTTCCACAGTAAGTGAAACCAGAAGTTAGAGACTTGATGCAGGAATCACTTGGGGAAAATCCTGCAGTTTGCATTTGCAGGAAATTATCCTAGATGATCATAATGGTCCCTTCTGGCCTAAACATTTATAAATCATTTAAACTAAAACATGGTGGTTGAGAATATAAATGCACAAAAGTCAGGAAATTCAACATTGGGGTTCCTAGAGCAATGTGAATGGGAACTCCTAGGAATTTTGTGCACAATATTTTGAAATTCTGCAAAATTCTGCATATTGTATTTGTCAAAATAACACAATATAATCATACCATTTTCAATTATTTTCGTAATTTATTTCAAAATACCTGTCAACAAGCATGTCTGTGACAATACAGACAACAAAAAAGATCCAGGAAATGTTTTTTGACAAATAGATTCCTTACTAGGCATATTGGCACATCTATACGGCTCCACCAAGCGAGAGGGACAGAGTCTCATATGCACGCCCAGCTCTGCCCCCGATCCAGGAATGGGGCAAGGAGGTTCAGCCCAGCAGGATCCAGGTGTGGGGTGAGAGGGTTCAGGTGAAGGTGGTTGGGGCTCAGCAAGGGGGGGAATGGGTGTGGGGGGATGGGACTCAGCACAGGGGTCATGGGGCTTGGTGGGGTGGTGGTCCAGGTGCAGCTGGTTGGGACTCAGTGGGGTGGGGCTTTGAGTGGGGGTGGCGATCTGGATGCAAGGGGTGGTGCAGACAGGAGGGGAAGCTCACTTCCCCTGCAGCTGGGGAGTGATGGGAGCAGGAAGTGGGGCTGGGTGTGAAGCTTCCTGCAGTCAGGAACAGCCCATGCAGGGGAAGAGGAAGCCCTGTTCTCCCCCCAGCCCAGCCAGGACTAGCAGCTGCAGCCCAGCACCTGGTAGGACCCACCAACCGGAGCACCCCCAGCCCTGCTTCCAGACACACCGCCATAGCAAGAGAGACAGAGACAGCCCAGCCCAACCCCCGAGAGAGTGATTTACATCTCCCTGGCTGCTCTCTTCACCCAAACCAGACATATGCCTCCCCCCTCGTGTGAATTAGTTTTTCTGCAAGGAAAGCATAAAATCTGCAGGGGAGATTAATTCTGCACTTGTGCAATTGCACAAAATTCCCCAAAGAGTAAATGGGGCTATAACACACACTTTTAGTGCTCTGCATTACTGCTTCATATACCTACGCAAATATTATCCCAACACTATAGAAATTCTGGATAAACATATTTACATGAGCCCAACTGGAGTTCCAGATCTTAGTTTACTGCTGAAAAATTAAAATGGTCACATACCACGCATGTGAAACCCATGCTTACACAGCATGGCTCTCTCAAACCTGTGTGCTTCCACCAATAGAAGGGGACAGTCTGCTACTGGGTTTGAACTAATATATCTGGCCATATTCTGCTTGCACCCGGGGGTGCTCAACCCACCTCTTCTCCTGGCCTTGCCCCGGCTCCACCCCTGCCCCGCCCCCATTCCAATCTCTTCCCCAAATACCCACCCAGGCCCCACCTCTTCCCCTGAGCCCACCATGTTCCCGCTCCTCCCCTCTCCCTCCCGGAGCTTGCTATGCTGGGAGGTAGGCAGAGGAGCGGGGACGCAGCACACTCAGAGGAGATGGTGGTGAGGTGGGGCAGGGAGAGGAGCTTGGCTGCTGGTGGGTGCAGAGCACCCACTAATTTTTCCCTGTGGATGCTCCAGCCCTGGAGCACCCACAGAGTTGGCGCCTAAGTATCTACTTCATCAAGAGGATCTTATGCTGATGACCCCATGCAGGGGTGCAGAGTCTCAAGGAAATGGTATGCAATTTTCAAGCAGAAAATGTGTCTCCCAGTCTGACAGCGAACCACAAAAAATCTGCTTTGACTATGGTCTTTCAACCAGTTGTGCACCCACTTTATAGTGAATGATTTCCAGCCAAAAGGATAATCTTTTCAGAAAGCTAGAAGGCCATAAAAATAGGGGTTTAGAATTAAATCATTGCTTCAACATAGTCATGACTGCTACAGCTCTCACATCTAGTTAAGGAAGATGGAATTCACCTCTTGGCAACCACTTCCCTTGGATGATTTTAATTCATTCCAGAAAGAGGTACCAGATTGTAGTGCACAGATCTGCTTCACTAATGTTGTGGTACCAGATTCCAGGGTACAAAACGTGTACCTTATTTCAATAGGGAACTTGCTTGAGTGCTTCCTGTAGCACTGATGGTGCCACCATACTATGCAGAGGCCTTTGTCCTGCAGTTGACAATGAAGATGTGATAAAATGGTATAGTATTTGTGTTTGATAATTAGTACATCTCTTACCTGCTGCATCTGCTGATGTAGCCTCCTTCTCTGCCCCATGTCCAAAACTAGGGTCTGAAGTGGCTTCTCAATTTGAGGTTTTGACCTCTCCATCTCCTGTGGCTGCTTGGTTGAAGATTTCTTTATTCTCAGCTGTTCAAGCTGTTCCTTCACTGTCCGGTGCTGTTCATTCAGTAAGTTGGCCAGAGGCTCTTCAAATCTGTTTCAGATCAAGCAGACAGTATTATGCCAAGTCCATGACTTACAAAGCTCTTAATGACCTTGTGAATCAAGTAGATTTTACTTAGTTTCTGGAAAGCACAATTAAATATTAAAATTACATTTCTATAGCAACTTTCATCTCATAGTACCCTAAGTATTTTATAAACCTGGTGTTTACAAAAATCCCTTCACCTACCCCAGCAATGCTGCGCCTCTGCTGGAGTGGGACACAGCACCTATTCATTCAACAGTCCAAAGCAAAAGTTAATTTCCTGTCCTAAACTGTTAAGGCAAATCCTGTGTCCCATTAAAGCTATGAGAATTTAGAGAATCAGAATAGAATTACCTGAGGTAAAGTTTGGGCACCACACCAGGATTAATAATCCAGTTCTTGAGCAAAGTGCCATGGAATCTTTAATGACCACAAGCAGTCAGGGCTTTAGTTTTACATCTGAATGCAGCATCTTCAGAAGCACTGTGCCACTCTAACACCATGTTGGGGTACTGGTAAGTTACAGACTCAGATAAAAGCATTCCCTACTCAATCACCTGTAACATTTTCCTGCATTTTTCTTGAAAGTAACTTACTCAGGTACTCAGATACCAGTGTAATGGTCATCGTATAAGAACCTAGATAAGACATAGCTAAAAAGAGATGATTCAATAACTAGACCAGACCCGACCCAAACTCATTTAGCTTGTGGGATTAAACAAAATCACAGCCCAAAGTATTATGGCTGCTGGCTATTACAATCATCAGTCCCAATGAGATCACTTGCAGCTCTCCAATGCTATGGACACACACTGTAAATATTAATGATGTGCCCCTGAGTTCTACTCAGCAGGCTATTTCATTACACGTTTGTTTCTGCTGCAGCAAGGAAGTAGTGTAAATATTCCTGTCATTGCAAACAGCTTTAAGTGTCAGCCTGCTTATAACAGAGCTCTATAGATAGCCCAATCAACACCCTCCCACCTCTGACCCAACTAGGATCAGCTCCACTTCCACAACAGACCCAGCATGTGTGCTCAAAGCTAGTCACAATCAAGTCCCCTCTAACACATTCACATTACAAGATATTAAAAGGAAGGAACCAATGGAACAAATAGGTGAAATTTTCCCACAAAATTACCTCCCTAAAGAAGTCCAGGAACCACACTATGTACAGATAGTACCAGGGAAGAAGACATCAATTAGGAGAAGGACTTACCCCACCAACATGAAATGGACACAACTAAAGTGTGTATGGAGAGATACAGACAAGGGAAGTAAGCATGAAATACCCTTCATGCTAAGATTGTAGCTGGTCAAAGATTTACGCACTCCCCTCCAGTACTGCTCATCTGGAGAGAATGGTGCAGACGCCCAGCAGTCATTTTAGCTCCCTTCCCAAACAGATACAGCCTAGTCTTGAGCTGAGCTGCCCCATAGACAAGGAGACTCTATTCAAACTGTAGTTCACATTCAGACCCCCAGTTACTGTTACCGTTTCAAAAGTAAGCCACTATTTCTCAAAATAAATATTAACTAAGAACAAGAGAAGGATCATGACATCTGAAGCCGATCAGCTCCAACTCATTGGCTAAAATTTAGCCCATGCTAGTAGTTATCAAAAAGGTGACATATGTTGCCCACAGCTGACAGTTGCTTCAGTCCCGTGCCCCTACACAGCTCTGCCAGTCCAACTCTTTCCTGACTAGCAGCATCCATCTGTTTAAGAAGTGATGTGCACTGGGAGATTTGCTAGGCAATGGCCAGTACAGTAGAACCTCAGAGTTACGAACTGACTAGTCAACCACACCCCTCATTTAGAGCCAGAAGTACACAATCAGGCAGCAGCAGAGACCAAAAAAGAAAAGCAATACAGTACAGTACTGTGTTAAATGTAAACCACTAAAAAACTAAAGGGAAAGTTTAAAAAATGATTTGATAAGGTAAGGAAACTGTTTCTGTGCTTAGTATCAGAGGGATGGCATGTTAGTCTGTATCCACAAAAACAATGAGGAGTCACCGGACCCCTCATTGTTTCTGCACTTGTTTCATTTAAATTAAGATGGTTAAAAGCAGCATTTTTATTCTACATAGTAAAGTTTCAATGCTGTAAAGTCAACGTTCAATTGTAAACTTCTGAAAGAACAGCCATAACGTTTTGTTCAGAGTTACGAACATTTCGGAGTTACGAACAACCTCCATTCCTGAGGGTTCATAACTCTGAAGTTCTACTGTACTTGAACAGCCCAGCTCCTCAACAGTGCCTTCATATTACCAAGAAAGCTGGAGGTAGTGAGCGAGCTCCTCCAGAGGAAGTTAAAAAAGCTGTCACCCTTCAGCTGTGTTGCTAGAATACAATCCAGGCCCTCAACGACCCCTCTTTTCTGAGGTCCACTGCCTTTCCTCCAATAAAAGCCTCTATTATGCTCTCCTTCAGGGCATTGCCTCCTTCTTCCTGGCCCCCTCACTGAGGAGCACTGTCTGTATTGGCTCCCACCACGATGCCTACAAATTGCAGCAAATACAGTGATGTATCAGGGAGTCACAGAGCAAAAGGGCCATGGACCCCATCGCCATCTGGATGGGATGTGTTTGGCTTCCATCTTCTTTCTGTTACATCTTATTTGACAGCTGGTTGCCCAGGCACCCTCTGTAGCTCTTATTGAGGCCAGACAGTCATACCTAAGCACCTGTGGTGTGTTAAAATTCGGCCGTGACTCTGCAACAGTGTCCTCATCCTCTGGGCCGTCATCCTCCATGTTGGAGAAACCCATCTCATCCTGGAACTGATAGGAAATAAAGCTCAGCAGTTGTCAGGTATATGAGGCTCTGTCTGAGGTTCAGGGAATTACTTTTCGTACCGAGGGGCTTTTGGCTCAGTATAAAATTAATCACAGTGGACCTATACTGATGCCATCAGCACAGACACACTCAGCACCCTTGGGTCTTCACTGTGGTAAATGCTTTCGCTTCCTGACAGTTGCACATATATGACAGGACCCCTAAAAGGGAGTTTATGCTGAGACATCCAGTAAAGTCCCCTCTCTTTGGCTTATGATGGCACCTTCAGAAACACGCTGTCAGTTCCAGGATAGAAAGACTCCCATATAATGTTAAAAGTCTCACTTAGACCTAGTGTATACTACCGAGTTAAGTCAACCTAAGGACATTTACATCAGCCTATCTCTGCAAGCGTCTACTCTAAAATGTAGCTCCCAACAATGTAATTCACCCACTACACTGACTTAACTCCACCTACGCAAAAGGTGTCGCGCTTAGGTTAATGTATTTAGGTCCATGCTGCGTCAGTGTAGACACTGCATTGCGTACATCAACTTTTGCTGCCTTTCAGAAGCCGTCCCACAATGCCCACACTGACAGTTAAATTGGTGTAAGCATTCCTAGTAAGGACGCATACCACTGACACAAGGAGTGCAGTGTGGACACGCAAAAACTATTTAATTACTGTGGTGGCTGTATGTCGATATAACTAAGGTCGACTTTAATTATATAAAAAGAAAAGGAGTACTTGTGGCACCTTAGAGACTAACCAATTTATTTGAGCATGAGCTTTCGTGAGCTCACGAAAGCTCATGCTCAAATAAATTGGTTAGTCTCTAAGGTGCCACAAGTACTCCTTTTCTTTTTGCGAATACAGACTAACACGGCTGTTACTCTGAAACCTTTAATTATATAGTATTGACTTGCCCTTACGGTCTCAAACAGCTCCTCCATCAGTTCATTTACTTCTTTCTCTGTAAGAGACAAGATAGGGTGCATGAAGAAACAGTGATCCAGTAAGAAAAATTTCAGCAATTTGCAGGATTTCCTTTTCAGAAGATGACAAACGCTTGCAAACCTTCCAACACAAGTGGGAAGAAAGAGGACCCTCTCATATACTCTTACATTTTCTCTTTGTGATGGGGATCAGCCCTGAAGCATCCAAGTACAGCCTGCTTCTCAGCCACTCCATCCTAATCCCCTGTGTATGCCAGAAGGGCTTCACCTCCTTGATCTGTGACTTAAGCAATCAACTCCCCACAACTGTGGTCACAAGGTTTTCATCCACATTCAGGATGCTATTTCTCCCCACATGCTCTCTATGTGCCTAATGATGCAGCTCTGACCCCACTTCACAGCTGAAGGCCTGAGCATAACAGTAAAGTCCTTCAGTGCAACCCTTTCTAACCTCCTTAACACCCACACCAGACCCACAGAGTATCTTGGCTAGAGTCTCATTTTGTCTACATCAGAACTCAAAATAAATAAGTCGCTGTACCTGATGGCAGTGAAATGGTAATGCTGCACCACTAACCAGATGCATTCGTGCATTTATGGGGAGTTATTACTATACAGAGGAGCTGGTGAAGTTAACAGCATGGGGGGTCGGTTCTATTTTTTTTTTTTTTAATTACATCTGCCTTGCAAAACCTTTGCAACAAACACTGAAGTTTTCAATTTGGATCAACAATTCTAACAGAAGCAGTACTGAAGGAGCTGAGCTTAGGTTATAACAGTACTTACTGGTGATTCTCACAGCACGATCATTCCTGAAGTCTTCTGTGTCTGGTTCATCCAGATCTTCCAGGAAGTTATACTCAGGGTCATCATCATCATCTGCCTCATCTAACAAAATAAACGTTTGAAACATATTTTTTTCATAATCAGACTGTAAGGGAGACCGTGCTAATGGCAACCTAGGGAGAAACACTGGGCTTACTGGCTATCCTGCCAGACAGAGGCAGGACGTGAGTTAGTGTTAGCAATTGAGCAAACTGGGACCCTGTTAAAACTATGATAGCAATAACAAAACTATCTTCCTTTCAATCTGCGCTTGTAGCACCCTCATTTCTTTCCTTAGTATTTTAACCATTCTTGTTTAGTAAGGAGAGTCATTTTCTACTGGCTGTAATTTGTATCATCTAAATTTGTGCAAAGTGAGTGTATAATGCCACTATTCTAATCGGTGTGTTTTACACCCACTGTGCACAGGTGTAAGTGCTGACACAAAAGGTAAGACAGAGAATCAACTGCTGAATTATTTTCTTGATTTTTTTAAGAGCATAAACCATGATAGTAAATACAACATGGTGCCCCTCACACATAAAAACACCACATTGATAAACAAACACAAGATGTGCCCTATACTGCGCTTTGCAAGTTAGACCCTATTACAACAAGAAACAGGCCCAACTGTATTTTCTGATCATAGACTATCAGGGTTGGAAGTCCCCTCAGGAGGTCATCTAGTCCAACCCTCTGCTGAAAGCAGGACCAACCCCAACTAAACCATCCCAGCCAGGGCTTTGTCAAGCCTGACCTTAAAAACTTCAAAGGGAGGAGATTCCAGTGTTTCACCACCCTCCTAGTGAAAAAGTTTTTCCTAATAGCCAACCTAAAACTCCCCCACTGCAACTTGAGACCATTACTCCTTGTCCTGTCCTCTTCTACCACTGAGAATAGTCTAGAACCAACCTCTCTGGAACCACCTCTCAGGTAGTTGAAAGCAGCTATCAAATCCCCCCTCATTCTTTTCTTCCGCAGACTAAACAATCCCAATTCCCTCAGCCTCTCCTCATAAGTCATGTGTTCCAGTCCCCTAATCATTTTTGTTGCCCTCCACTGGATGTTTTCCAATTTTTTCACATCCTTCTTGTAGTGTGGGGCCCAAAACTGGACACAGTACTCCAAATGAGGCCTCACCAATGTTGAATAGAGGGGAATGATCACATCCCTCGATCTGCTGGCAATGCCCCTACTTATACATCCCAAAATGCCATTGGACTTCTTGCCAACAAGGACACACTGTTGACTCATATCCAGCTTCTCGTCCACTGTCACCCCTAAGTCCTTTTCTGCAGAACTGCTGCCTAGCCATTCAGTCCCTAGTCTGTAGCGATGCATGGGATTCTTCCATCCTAAGTGCAGGACTCTGCACTTGTCCTTGTTGAACCTCATCAGATTTCTTTTGGCCCAATCCTCTAATTTGTCTAGGGCCCTCTGTATCCTATCCCTACTCTCCAGCATATCTACCTGTCCTCCCAGTTTAGTGTCGTCTGCAAACTTATTGAGAGTGCAATCTACGCCATCCTCCAGATCATTAATAAAGATATTGAACAAAACCGGCCCCAGGACCAACCCTTGGGCACTCCACTTGATACCAGCTGCCAACTAGACATGGAGCCATTGATCACTACCCATTGAGCCCGACAATCTAGCCAGTTTTCTATCCACCTTATAGTCCATTCATCCAGCCCATACTACTTTAACTTGCTGGCAAGAATACTGTGGGAGACAGTTCAAAAGCTTTGCTAAAGTCAAGGAACACCACGTTCACTGCTTTCCCCTCATCCACAGAGCCAGTTATCTCGTCATAGAAGGCAATTAGATTAGTCAGGCATGACTTTCCCTTGGTGAATCCATGCTGAGTGTTCCTGATCACTTTCCTCTCCTCTAAGTGCTTCAGAATTGATTCCTTGGGGACCTGCTCCATGATTTTTCCAGGGACTGAGGTGAGGCTGACTGGCCTGTAGTTCCCCGGATCCTCCTTCTTCCCTTTTTTAAAGATGAGCACTACATTAACCTTTTTCCAGTCGCCTGGGACTTCCCGCGATCACCATGAGTTTTCAAAGATAATGGCCAATGGCTCTGCAATCACATCCGCCAACTCCTTTAGCACTATCTGACAAACAAATCCAAGCTTCAGGTTCTCACTGCATAAGTCATTTTAAGATTTCCTCCTGTCCATCCTGGGGCTTTCCTCTTCCATTGAAGTCAATGGGAGTTACTCATATAATGTTGTGAAAATGACAAATGTCATTCTGCAATGTATTAACAAGAATGTCATATGCAAGGAACAAGAGGTAATTTTTTCACTCTACTCGGCAATGAGGCCTCAGCTGTAAAACTATGTCCAGTTTTGGGCCCCACACTTTAAGGAAGATGTGGACACACTGGAAAGAGTCCAGGAGAGCAACAAAAATGGTAAGATGTTTAGAAAACATGATCCATGAAGAAGGTATTTTCATGCTCCTTCTAAAAGAGATCAACGTATGTCCCCGTCAGTACCCAGCCCAGGCAAACTAATGATCCAACCAGCAGATCAAATTCAGTGATGCATCCTACTTTGAGCAGGGGGTTGGACTACATGACCTCCTGAGGTCCCTTCCAACCCTGCTATTCTATGATCCTGGGCATGTGCCACTTAAGTCATGTTATGCATATGCTAAGAAGAAGATTCCAGCAACGATTCCAGCCTCTGCTAACATTAGCCTGCTTCAGTAGCCCTTGTTAAATTCAGTTTGCAAACAAAACTAAAACCAAAGCAATTACATTAGTCCTTATGACAGGTTCAATATCTATTCACCTTTCTCAAATGGTCTGTTGAATGAAACATTCAACTGCATCAGGAAATTCCTCTTTTCTTGTAAGAGGTTCAAGATGTTATCTTAAAGCCTCAGCATTCCAGGGAGTTGTGCACTTTACACACAGACCTCAGACATGCTCTGTTTTCAGTCTTGGACTTGACTCACCAGGATACTCATATGATGCATGAGGATCAGAGGGTAAGTGATCTCGGAAGCATTACAGTGTTAAGGAAAAGTTAGCACATGTGACTCCATTTTGGTTTGGGGCCCACCATTGTTTAAATGCCAGCACATCATACACCAGGAGGAGTGATCCTGAGATACTGAATCCCTGTGAAAATCCTCCTCCTTGTCTCCAGCCTGCCTTGACTCCCAGTTTTTGTCAGTCTCTAACTCCCTGTCTCTTGGCCTTGATGTGAGGCCTCCCATCCTGATAATAAAGGTTCCTGATGCATGGCTTTAGGACCATGCTGTGTAATTAACATACTGGTATAGCATGAGGAATGCACCAAGCAGGGATAGGTGGTAGATAAGACAAGGGCTTGTTTATTGGCGAAGGTTTCCGATGCACGAAGGCAACATGCTTTGCTAAAAAGTATTTAACCTTTGTATAATCTGTATTCAGGGTCCCCTCCTTGCTAGCAGGGGGGCACCACGCTCGAGCGTAATAAACTTAGTGTCTTTTGGGAACTCTGCAGTTGTGGACTTTGTTTCTGTGCCTCAGCCTAGATTCGAACTGTGCGTGTCCTACCAGGTATAATTCGCAGCATTTGTGTGCGTGTCCTACCAGGTATAATTCGCAGCAGTTTTGGCGACCCAGATGGGACTCTAGGCTCGCCCCAATAAGCGAGACTACACTCCTCCTCTCGGACAGCTCCAGCCGGCACAGGGTGAGTTCACCTTTGAGAACTCCAAGGAGGGGGGAGTGTGAGCCGTTGCTTAAGCGATAAGGTGGCACATTTGGTGTCCTTTTGGTAGCCCATTATGGGTTCTGGGCAGAGTGTAAGTAAGGGGACCCCTTTGGCTGAAATTCTCGAGAATTGGGGGAATATTTCTGGTATCCATGGGTTAGGTTAAAAAAAAAAAAGCTGTAATCTTGTGCAAGGTTGAGTGGCCAGCACTAACAACTCAAACACCTTTTGACTAGCCACCAGATGGTTCCTTTGCTGGGGAAAAATTAACAGCGCTTAGGAAAAGGCTGGAAAGCAAAGCTCCAGCCCAGATGAATTATTGGTATGTATGGGAAAACTGGGCTTATGCGCATGCGAAAGGACGTCCTCTTTCCTCCTCCTTTTCTTATTCATCTCAGGGGTCTCCAGCCCCTCTGTGCTATGCCTGCTTCTGCTCCTCCTCCGACTTACCCTCGGCTTTCTGACTTATGCCTGTCACCTCCTTGCTTGCCAATTAGCCGTGCTTTCTGTCCAGGTGACAAGCCTCATGGGGGGAGGACTCAGGTAGCCCTTGTAAGTGAAAATATTTAAAAAAAGAGACCAGGAGGGCTGGGGGGCTAGTTAAGAAGCCCACCCTCCTTGTTAATTTGGTAGTGAAACAAAGCTGGTGCTCATGGAAGGGACAGTTCAGAGAAAAAAAACAGGATCGGGCCCAAGTGGGCAGGCAACAGATAGAGAGATTGGAAAACAGGTTGGAAACTTGAAGGTCATAATGAAAAAAGAGTAAATAATTACAGGAATGGAAAACGTAAATCCCGGAATAATACTTGAAATGGTAAAATCTAAGTTAATTGGGTGTCGTTTTGGGAAATAAGCAAGTGATTTAAGAAAGGAAAGTAAGAAGTTAACTCTTTAGTTGCTGGAAAGAATTAAGCAGTTGAACTTTGTGAAATACTGGAAAGAAAAAGAATTCTTGGTTTCTTTGCAGCCATTTTGGAAAAAATGGGCCCTTTTCCAAAGAAATGCAATTATACAGTGCTACTTAATTAATATCTTATTAGGCTCCAAGGGGCTACAATAGGTGGTGTCTTCCTTTTCAGGTCGCTGTGTGTTTGACAGCAGGAGTTAAAAGTAAAAGGCAATCAAAAGTCTGGTAAAGTTTATTGTGCCCTTTTTAAAGTAAGAATCTTTAACCTATGGATCCAAAAGCAAGCCGGAAAGCATTTGTTTTAATGTAAATTACCTAACTGATAAGGTAGAGGCCACTGAAACCTGGGCTGCCTATAAAACAAATACAAGAAAATATGGGTAATTCCTCTGTTTTGCCTGCAATTAACAAAGGTATTTGTATAAAAAGGAAATATTTTAAGCAACGACTGACTGCCCAAAAGGGGTAGATCTGTGGTTTTTTTTGTCTTTCAGAAAATCAGAGAAAATTGATGCCAGCTGAAAAGCAATTCAACATCTCATGAATTTACTGGCACAATAGGAACTCTGTTCTGTGTTCTATGTCCTGTCTTGTGGTGTTTGTCTTGTGGCCAGAATTGCTGTGTTTAATTTTTCATAGGACAGTTTAGTTTAAAACTAAATAGAAGGGTTAAATCAAAATGGAGATACTTGTTTTATTCAAGTTGGAATACAAAGTGTTTGGATAATATCAAAAAAATGTGATATACTAAAGTTTGATACATTTGCTTAAGTAAAAAAAAAAAAAAATTTCATTGGCCAGATCTTTTAATTGAAAAAATTGTTGTTAAAATTTGCACACCAACAGTCTTTGGAAGCAAGGACATGAAAGGTTAACCCACTCCCCATATTATACATGAGATCCTTCTGGCTACCTCACATTTCTAGCCAGAGGGCTGGGGAGGGAGGAAAGCTATTGGACACCAGTGGTTGTACCAAGTGGACTCCTCAAAAGTGGGTGTGCTTGTCCTGGCTTGTTGCTCCAAAGCTCTGTAATAAAGTCATTTTCCTAGAAGGGTGTATGTGGCATACATTAAACAATAAGACTAAAGTGCTATATAATGGGCAATGTACATGTGTTCCTTTTTAAACAAAGGTGTATGAGTAAAAAGTGAAAGTTTCCTTTGCAGGTTAATAAAAGCCAAGAAGGGGAAAATAAAACAAAACGGAGGACGAGCTAATTCAACACTGTAGCTGGCAGGCTCGGTCCAAAGACAAGACACTGGCCTGCCCAAGGACACTACTCACAGCTAGGATTTGGCTAACAGCCAAGAAAGAGGGGGGCTTGAATGTGCCCAAGCAGCTGTGAGATCTGCAACACACTGCCAGACATTAATGAAATGTGTTAGGTCTCTGTATTTACAGGTAAAAGAAGTCCTGCTTCAAGAATCCTGAGCAAACCCGCCATTTGTTAAAACCAGGTGACTGGGTTTACATAAAGGTCCACCAACAAAAGACTACTCTGGCCCCATGCTGAAAAGGCCCTTAATTAAGTCCTGCTAACTACCAACACTGCTGTGAAGTGCCAAGGACCGACTGCCTGGACCCATGCTTCTTACTGCAAAAAGACCCCTCCACCTCAAGATAACTTCACTTCGACTACTGATCAGCCTGTCCCTCCTTCTGGGTTTTTTTTCTTTCCTCCTTTTGGACAGCAGGAAAAAAAACAAGGTGAAGTAACCTCTCCCTTGTCCACTGACAAAGCTAACCTGCATTCAGTATTTGCTAAAGAAACCAAAGCACTACAGGGTGACATGCTAGTAACCTCTCCCCTGTATAATGCAAAACCATGACTGTTCCAAGAAAAAAGAAGAAACGCCTGCTCTGATAAAACCACCAAAATCCAAGGATTCCTGACTGCAAAAGACACTGAGAATTGGCCTTGATGGCAAAGACGGAGCATTGTACACTGGCAGGAAGTTGCGGGATGTATTCTTGGGAATGTGAAGTAAAGTGGTGGGATGGGTTTATTCCAGAGGCTGGAACCTGTGCTTGTAGGCAAGTATAAATACCAAAAACGCCTTACAGCCACAAACATTACTCCCACCATCTGCCACCACTCCTTTGCAGGTAAAGGTTCCTGGATCCATCATAGCTACGTTAAGTTGGCGCTGGGACCCCCACCTGACCCTGACAAGCCATTGGACGAGCCACTTCCCGAATGAACACCACGACCAACCCATGGACTAAGCTTTCCAGCTACTGGGACCTTCACAGCCCACCAGGACTTTTTGTGTTCCTGTTTATTGGACTTACATTGGGGGTAGTGTTTTTTGTATGGTTCAGGGGAGGATGTCGACATTGGTATAAATAGAGACTGGGAGTGGCTAAGTCATTATGCAAGGTAGCCTATTTCCTCTTGTTTTTTCCTTCCCCCCCCCCCCCCCCAGATGTTCTGGTTTAACTTGGATTTAAACTTGGAGAGTGGTCAGTTTGGACGAGCTATTACCAGCAGGAGAGTGAGTCTGTGTGTGTATGGGGGTGGGTTTCTGGAGGGGGGTGAGAGAGTGAGAGAACCTGGATTTGTGCAGGAAATGGCCTAACTTCATTATCATGCACATTGTGTAAAGAGTTGTCACCTTGGATGGGCTATCACCAGCAGGAGAGTGAATTTGTGTGGGGGGGTGGAGGGTGAGAAAACCTGGATTTGTGCTGGAAATGGCCTAACCTGACGATTACTTTAGATAAGCTATTACCAGCAGGACAGTGGGGTGGGAGGAGGTATTGTTTCACATTCTCTGTGTATATATAAAGTCTGCTGCAGTTTCCACAGTATGTATCTGATGAAGTGAGCTGTAGCTCACGAAAGCTCATGCTCAAATAAATTGGTTAGTCTCTAAGGTGCCACAAGTACTCCTTTTCTTTTTGACATTGGTATGGTTTGCCTAGGGGGTCCTCTCCCTATTCCCAAGTCCAGTACAAGGATGGGAGGGCAATAGCTTCTTGAATTTAACCCGTGCTATCAAACCGGGTGTAAATCGAATGCAGTGTTGGATTTGTATTCATACCCCCACATATTTAGGTCAGGGGGTCCCATTGGTAGGGGTACCTATCCCCCTTAATCGAACACTCCAAACTAAGCTATGGGCAAACACTACATTTAACTGGAATGTTACAATCCAAATATGGTCTATTGATATGGTGGCCCAGGGTAATTATGCTTTATGTGTGTCACGACGTAAGGGCATAGAAAATAGTTTTTGTAGGGAATTTTGTGGGGTGCAAGGACACCACCCAAATCAGCTCTGGTGCGGGAGGCCCCTCTACCTACTCCAGGACCCCGTGGCCAGTCCCCAAGGGGTCTGGCTGGTATTGGTTATGCAATCACACAGCCTATACGGTTCTCCCAGCAGGATGGTGTGGTACATGTACCTTAGGGGCTATAGTACCCGCCGTGACAGTACACCAGAACCTGACCTGGGGAGAGATCCGCAATCTAGTATGGAGGGACCGACGAAGTATTCCTTTAAACCCCCTTTCTCAATGGCCCAAAGGCTTTCGCTCCTTTGTGCGTTGGTTTCTGCCACGTTTGGGAGTAAGCGAGCTGGAAAAAGCTATAGTTAACATTTCAGCTGCTTTGGAACTAATGGCAAATGCTACTGCAGATGCTTTATCTGCCCTTCAAATTGAAGTCACCCAGCTATCCCAAACTACATTGCAAAACCGCCTAGCCCTGGATTATCTCCTTGCAAATCAGGGCGGGGTTTGTGCTCTGGTCAACTCAAGCTGTTGTGTATTTGTATTTCCACCATAGGGTGGAAACTGACATCCACATCTTCAAGCAACAGGCAGCCCTATTCCACCACATCAGCCTCGACACTACCAGCGCCGGATTCCAGGAGGTCTGGGACTGGCTCACCTCATGGCTACTGGATGTGGGGACTTGGGGACGGTGTTTTTTGTATTTACTTTTTTTTTTTCCCTACAGCACCCAGTATTCCCAGGAGGTCTCCCATCCAAGTACTAACCAGGCCCGACCCTGCTTAGCTTCCGAGATCAGACGAGATCGGGCGTGTTCAGGGTGGTAATTCATAACAACATAGCAATTTGTCACAGGTGAGACACTATGAAGCCAGCATAATCAAATAAAAGTCACACAAAAGAGAAGGGCAGCACTGACATTAAACCAACAGCTGACTTCATCCTGGTAGTTATGGAAACGGTCATGTGGAAAGTTTCAGCAATAGTGAAGGTTGAAATGTAAAATACTTCACTCCAGTTTCTGGGATCAGGTTATGTGAACAGCAGCTTCCAAGTTTCCCTTTAATTTCTATTATTAAAAATGTATATTATATATTTGTATTCAAATGATCAATCAGGATCAGAGACCCATTGTACTAAGCACTGTACAAACACACATTAAAGTCAATGTTCCTTCCCTGAAGAGTTTACAATCTAATGAGAAAGGTAGAACAAAGTGCAAGAAAGGAAGCCAGGTTTAGAAAAGAAGAAGAAATCTCCAAAATATCTGACACAACAGCATCCACTGTGTTAGTAGCCATTAAAAGATCTCTGTATAAGCAGACTCAGCCAGCCAAAACTTCTCATCTCTAGATCCATTACTAAAGCTCATATTACTGTAGTATCTAGGTGTTGATACAGGCAGTGTGTTGGAGCATGGGGAGGAATATAAAAAAAAACAATAAAAATAGCAGAGCTAGTTAAACAGGACACTGGAGTATTTATAGTGCAGTTGAAATGCACAACACCCTCATTATTAGTCATGGGCAGCAGTTAGCACACATGCTAGAACGCAAGTCAATGCATGTTTAGCCTTGAAGAGAGGACTGAGCCTAGAACCAATACAACATACATATGTGGAAGGTTAGCAAGGCTGTTGACATGCAGAACATATCCATGTTACTAACCAAGCTACCAGCTGTACACAAGACTGCCTGGTATAGACAGGAAGAGAAAACTTCAAGCTTCCCACAGAACTTTTAATCAAGGTCAGAGATGAAAATGCCACCAACACCACTAAATAACCGGGTGTTGCTGCATACCTTCGCTCTCCACATCATCATTCATAAGTCCCCCAAGCCACCTTTTCCAGTCTTCATCATCTGCAGTATTTGGGTCATACATGTCTGGTGTGATATCTGGGGCACGGAGCTCAGCCTCCAACTGACCAAGAGGAACATCCTTCAAGGGTCTCTTTGATCGGGTGCGGAAAGCAATGAGGCTATCATCCAGAGACTGAAACATGGAGAGAAAGCACAATGGAATCACAGCCGCCCCATTATTCTTCTAATTTCTTTGATGTCAGGCATTTCAGTGCAGCCAAAAAAAACAAACCTGACACCAAAAAAATCTGATTCTTGCCACAAAAAGATTCATGTTACTTTGTTGTTCCTTTCAAGTGTAACATTTAATTAATCTGTAGATATTACACTAACATCACTTAAAAATATCTTTTCAACCTGCACCTCATTCAAACCTATTGCCTTAAGAGCTTTCTCCCCCTTCAGTATTTTACTCTTTAGCAGTTGGGTTTACCCTGTCCATCCCCACTGCTAAGTTTTCATCACAACAGCTCCTTTCCAAGACAGGAGCCAGAGAGAACAACTTCTACTAGAGTCTGTATCATTGCAGCTCCATAGATTCACTGAAATACAATCATTAACTCACTACATCAGCCTCTTAGGTCTCTTGCTCCCAATTTTACAGTGTACTGCTTCCCTGCTGAGCCACAGGGTCATCTAAAGGGAGCAATTTACACTATCAGCTTAAATTTGGCAAGTGTTACATTTTGTAAAAACAAGATTTATAAAATACAACACCAAAAGAAACATTTCAAACAATGTATAAATTCCAAACACTTTAGAAAGAAACAATCTCCTGCAATGTTTTGAAACCTGAGCAATACAGCACAAAGAATACAAATGTGAAACTGACGGAATTGATTTTCATTTATCCAAGCTGAGAGAAATGCAGAGAGTAAACAAGGGCATAAATAAGGAAAATTAATTGATTTGTATAATTCTCTCACTTTTAAGAATCTTAAAGTGTTAGCAATGTGCTTGATTGCAAAATTATGAAGTTGACAGCATGTAGAGGGACTCAGCAAACAGGGTTTTAGACAGTACAGATCAAACAACCATCTTCCATCAACAATGCTGTTATACTTGCACCACAGTGTCACTTTGGAGCATCCCTAATCGCATTACCTGATAGGAATCCATGCACACTGGGCTGGAGGCCAGTTCCTCATCCACAGCATGCAGCTTCTCCATAAAAGTGCTATCCCTGCTTTGTTTCGGTTTAGGTGGTGGTGGAGGTCCCATGGGAACCACTTCAGCACTAATATGCCTAATAAGGGGTGTAGAAACCTTCTCCACCTAATCAAAAGAAGCCTTCATGTTAAAAATATTTTACTTAGGCCAGTCTCTCCAGGGCAGGGATTGTCTTTTTTCTGCTTGTATAATGCCTTACACAATCAGGTGCTACTGCAATACAAAATAAAACAGGCATCACAGGGGAAATGGACTCTCCAGATTCTGGTAGACTTGATTTTTAGCAAGCATAGTGGTGAGAATGTAACTATTCAGAGCTCTGCAGGAGAGGAGAAAATTTCAAAGATTTCAGTCTAATCAGTTCCCAAAATAATCAGCTCTAGAAGCATTTTAACTATATGAGATTAAATTAAATTGGTGATAGGAGACAATGGCAGGGAGAAAGGGAAGGAGAGAAAAATCAGTACATTCACTGTGTTGCCTCTGATCCCATACACTGTGCCACAGGTGAAGGGTTAATAATTTCTTCCGACAAGAAGAGATAAGCAGCACTATATCCTTCCTGTTTACTGCAAGGAGCATTATTAAAAACAGAAAAACTAGGCTATTTGGGGATTGGGGGGTTATGTTGAGGAGTTCCAGGAAGACCTAACTTCTAGAAAAAACAGGCTCAAGAATAAAGTTTTCACTCTTTAGAAGCCAGGGAAAGCCAGACAGACTCTTGCACATAGCACACAGCTTTCTCTGTTCTCATGATCACATATTCCCAACCTACAGTTGCATATGAGGGAATCAGAAAAAATGAAGCTGTTAAAATCATGTTCCTTGCTCATCTCTTGAACACATCATCCTCCATTTTTTTTAATCCGTCCGCTAACTCTCTTCTTTACACTGAATCAAATGTAAGCTTCTTCTCCTAATCTTCACAGCCCTTCCCAACTCTCTGACTTTCTACTTATCCATTATGTATCTCTTATTGCATCACCCACCCCCCCCATTCACATTCCTCCACCTGCAATACCATCTTTGGCAGTCTACAGACACTACAAACTTTTGGTACTTTTTTCCACACTACTCCTTATTCATGGAGACTCGCCCTGCACTGATGCATAAGGTTGCTAATCTCTCCCAGGCCCAATTCTGTCTCAACGCCTACAAGAAATCACCCAATGTTTAATGGCTCAGCTGAGGTGCAGTTGGAGGAGTAGCGTACAAATATGTAACTAGAAAATATATATAAAGTTGCGTATATTTTAACTGTCTCCCTCTCTCTGATTCTTTGTAAACTGCTATTCATACACTATAAGCTCTTTGGGCATGGGTTGCATCCACCTCTTTGTATAGCATCCATAACAATGGGACACAGTCAAATCAGCACCTGAGTACTACCATAATATAAATGTTAACAATCAACATTTATTATGGGTTTCTCACTGGTGACTTAGAATGAAAGACTGAAGCTATTTCAGAAAGATGTGAACTGTACCTCAGATAGGGTTGCTCCCTCTTCATCTGTCTCTATCATATCTGAAGATCGCCTTGTCCTAGACCGCTTTGCTCCCCGAGGAGAAGAGGCAGTGCTCTCAACATCACTTTCCAACAAGCTCTATAGAACAACAGAACAGCAAAACACAGTCAAGTAATTTTGCAATCACTAACATCTTTTTCATAAATGATCTGGAGAAAGGGGTAAACAGTGAGATGGCAAAGTTTGCAGATGATACTAAACTGCTCAAGATAGTTAAGACCAAAGCAGACTGAAGAACTTCAAAAAGATCTCACAAACTAAGTGACTGGGCAACAAAATGGCAAATGAAATTTAATGTGGATAAATATAAAGTAATGCACATTGGAAAAAATAACCCCAATTATACATACAATATGATGGGGGCTAATTTAGCTACAACAAATCAGGAGAAAGATCTTGGGAGTCATCGTGGATAGTTCTCTGAAGAAGTCCATGCAGTGTGCAGCAGCAGTCAAAAAAGCAAACAGGATGTTAAGAATCATTAAAAAAGGGATAGAGAATAAGACGGAGAATATCTTATTGCCCTTCTATAAATCCATGGTACGCCCACATCTTGAATACTGCATACAGCTGCGGTCCCCTCATCTCAAAAAAGATATACTGGCATTAGAAAAGGTTCAAAAAAGGGCAACTAAAATGATTAGGGGTTTGGAACGTGTCCCATATGAGGAGAGATTAAAGAGGCTAGGACTTTTCAGCTTGGAAAAGAGGAGACTAAGGGGGGATATGATAGAGGTATATAAAATCATGAGTGGTGTGGAGAAAGTGAAGAAGGAAAAGTTATTTACTTGTTCCCATAATAGAAGAACTAGGGGCCACCAAATGAAATTAATGGGTAGCAGATTTAAAACAAATAAAAGGAAGTTATTCTTCACTCAGCGCACAGTCAACCTGTGGAACTCCTTGCCTGAGGAGGTTGTGAAGGCTAGGACTATAACAGGGTTTAAAAGAGAACTGGATAAATTCATGCAGGTTAAGTCCATTAATGGCTATTAGCCAGGATGGGTAAGGAATGGTGTCCCTAGCCTCTGTTTGTCAGAGGGTGGAGATGGATGGCAGAAGAGAGATCACTTGATCATTACCTGTTAGGTTCACTCCCTCTGGGGCACCTGGCATTGGCCACTGACGGTAGACAGGATACTGGGCTGGATGGACCTTTGGTCTGACCCATTATGGCCGTTCTTATGTTCCAATATACCCTTTTATCAACTAATATCTCATTCCAGTGATTTTCTTTTAACATAATGAAGTTAAAGTCTCAGTGTACTATGAAGGAAAGAATGAACTAAAACCAGTAGGATAATCTTTCACGGTGGACACCAAGGGTAGACCTTTTTTCTGCTGTGGAAGAATCTCCCTTACACCTAATAGCCCACTGGTTAGAGCGCTCACCTGGAATGTGGGAGACCTGGTTCAAATCCCCACTCTGCCTGAGAGGAGTGGGGAATTGAATCTAGGTCTCCCACCTCCAAGATGAGGGCCCTAAACATGGATTTATGGGGTATTCAATCTCTCCTGTTGCAGCTTCTCCATTTTACATAAAATACTTAAACATTCATTGAAGCAGGGACATGAACCTTAGAAAAAGGTTGGAGGAGTGAGGTTCTGGAACAGCCTCCCAACAGGAGTTATTAGGGCACACACCTTTAGTTAGTTTTAAGAGATCTGGGTAAATGTACATGTGGGATTGTATGATGGGGCTGTTTGTGATGATGGCAGATAGGGCTCAGCACTCTTGAGGGTCCCTTCTGGTTTCTACCTATCTGATGTTCCTAAAAAGCTCATGCTTCAGGAGTGAAGCTGTTCACTTGCAAGAGTCAGAAAGGGATTCCAGAATATACTGGGGTGGGGGTTGGTTTGTTTGTCTTCTTCCTGTGAAGCATCAGAGATAGCCGCAGATAGGACATTGGACAGGGTGGGCCAGTGCTCTAAGGTGGTATTAAGAATTCTCTCTCAGATGTTTGCCAGGTTGGTTCTTGCTCACAGGATCTAACTGATTGCTATATGTGAGATCAGGACAAATTTTCACCCAGGTCAGACTGACAGGAACCTCAGGGTTTTTTTTGCCTTCCTTTACAGCATGGGGTGCGAGTCACTTGCCAGGATTACCTGGGTATATCTCACATAACCACAGGTGAGATTCAGTCCCTCCTATTCTCTGCCTGTGGGACATAACAGTTCAGTCTCCTAAGGGTTAGAATATCTGGATCCAATTTCTGTTGTGGGATTTAGTGTGCAGGTGCTGGGTGGTATTGGTTGTCTGTGATATACAGGAAGTCAGACTGAATGACCTGGTGGTCCCTTCCAGCCTTAAATTCTACGATTCTATTAACCCGACTCTCCTACATCCCAGGGCAGTGCCCTAACCACTGGGTTAGAGCGTAATGCTTGCTCTCTCTAGGGCCCAGTGAATATTTAAACATTTTCTGCAAACTAGAAAAGCTTCAACAGGAGAGACCCCTCCACAGAATAACTGATGCCCAAGTGATTAGGGCACTCACTCAAGACATGAAAAAGCTGGGTTCAAGTTGCAGATCCTCTCAGGCAGAATGGGGATTTGAACTGAGGTCTCCCACATCCTGGATGAGGGCTCTAACCACTGAGCTATTGGATTAAAAGGGCCGGGGGAGGGGAGGGGGGAGAGAAGAGTAGGAGAGAAACAACCTTCAACTCAGTTTTGTGCAGGACCTAATCGAGGAGGTGTGCTTTAAGGCAGCCTCTGAGAACACATACCAGATTGGACCCTATAGGCACCATAGGTGGAGGAACACCCAGTTTGAAGATTCTGCTAGGACCTAGGTATGAGCTAGGCATCAGGACTTAAGTGGCTGTGCGCATGCCTGCAGGCAGATTTTTAGGTACCTAGGGACTTTATCAGCAGCAACTCAGACACCTACACAATTAGAGAGCAGCTGAGCGGAGATTTTGAATATCTATATTTTGGATTTGGGTGCCTAAAGTGGTTGTTTGGCACTTAAATCCCTTTGTGGATATAATCAGAGGTGTTCAGCCATATTTACCTCTTCAGCAGTCTCATCCTCATCCTCATCCTCAGGCTGGTATTCCTCATCAGATGAATCATCTTCTTCAAGGGGAATGTCCACAAACTGAGGAGGCTGCAGTGAGACCAAGGGAAATAAGAACTTTACAGGTTTAAGCTAAAAGTTTTACGGTTTCAAATGTCCATACCTCAGGACATGTGTGGAGAAGCTCAGAGAAGGAGCCAAAATAAGGAGGATGGGGAACTGTATCCAAGTAAGGCTTGTGGAATGGGTGGATTCAGA
This sequence comes from Eretmochelys imbricata, assembly GCF_965152235.1. Classification (NCBI taxonomy): domain Eukaryota; kingdom Metazoa; phylum Chordata; order Testudines; family Cheloniidae; genus Eretmochelys; species Eretmochelys imbricata. The sequence continues at coordinate 139,561 of NC_135595.1, read as the reverse complement.
GGTGCAAGGACAGGCCCAATTTACAATATTAAAAAGCCACTGAATGAGCTCACAGCATCTCATATTGCACATACCTAGTCTATGAAACCACATGCTTCTAGCACTGATACACTCACTTGTTGCACCGTAACTAAAATTAGACTGTCAACTCTTTGGGGTAGGCAGTGCCCAGCCCTCAGTGGGGTCTCTGGGCAGTACCACAATACACATCATAAAACACTGAAGAGGAAAACAAGCTACAGGTCAGAGAAGGGACAGTCAGAGAGAAACATAAGGCCAAGATGTGAGCCCAAAGTGAATCAGATGAGTATATTCACTGAAGGTTTTTGCATAGGGATGCAAATCTGCTTGCAACAGACTCTGCAGACAGAGGAAACAGCACAGATTCACCTTTCAGTTGCTAACCTTGATCTCATTAGCCTTCTTAATTGGAGAAATATTCCATGCAGGGATTACCTAATGAAAATAAAACGATTATTAATAATCCGTGTAACATCAGATTTCATAGTGTTAAAACAAAGGACCATCTGTGTTTTGTGATCCTATTTCCCAAATTACCCAAGTAACATCAGACTTTAAAACATATGCTTTCAAAGCCGCTCAGATTTGTGCATCAGGCAACAACTCTCTCCTATATTAGATACTCTCAGTTCACTGTGTGCACTTTACCTACATAACTCTCTCCAACTTTGATCTGGTACATTTCTGTTAATCTCTAAGGAATCCCTATTTTCCTTATTTAAGATCACTACAAATACGGACACATGCATACACTTCACCTTGTAACATCTTTTAGGCTTATGAATAGTTCACAGAAAGCATCCTCAGTCTACAGTTCCTATTGCCTCTAGAGGCCAGAAAAGCATCTTCTGTCCTTTCCCAAACCAATGGGAAAACTAAAGCAAATGACATACTCACCACTCCTTTCTCCACAACTTCCTTCAGTTTAGAGCGAGTCATTTTTGGCTCCTAAAAGAGTTAAAAAGAAAGCACGCTCTTAAATATACATTTTTCACCAGTCTCTCTTTATGGAAAATTTCTTTGTTTCTTGTTGCTAACAACATCACCTCTCTGACATGGTGGGCATGATGGGCATGTGCGCTAAACCTTATACATGATGATTCTTTTTAGCAGTTAGGTTCCAACAGAGCAGTTAGTGTCTCAAGCTGTCTATACATATTGCAATACAAGTTCTCCCATGATCCTGCTGTTAGCCTATTCTCTCCCCACATCCGAACGTTAGCAAGATTCATCAGTCAGAGCAGCGTCTGAAGAAACGATGCATTTGGATAGATAGCAATGGGGCGGGGGGAAGGAGAGGGAGAAGCTTTTTACTCACAAACATGGGCATGTCTTCTGTCTCACTGATGGCTGCTTTCATCATGGCAACCACATGCTCATTTGTGATCACTTCCTGCAGGAACATAAAAATTGGCTTCAAGTCTCCTTTTTTATTTTTGTTGTGAAAGAGTCTGATCTCAGCTCAAAATAATCTTGGAAATGTGGTAGGAGGTGGAAAGAGGACAAGAAAATATTAAGTGCTCCTCTGATGATAAAGTACAGGCCATGCAATTACATGCAACGATTCTGCAGAATGAACCTATCAAACTTTCTCAATGCTATTAGGAGAGAACACAGCGCAGTCTATACACACATCAGTTTCATCAGCTCTGTTCTTCTCACATAATGTAAAATCCTGTAATTTGGTGGTTGTAAGAACATGAGAAAAAGCTACTGTGGGGCAGCACTGGAGAATTTGCATCTTAAAACATACATTCACACGAGTGAGACTGAGAATATGATATCTGTTCCACTGTACTCCTGCTCCAGGGCAAGTTTAATGCTACATTTCAGAGCACAATGATTACTAGAGAAGAGATACACAAAAAACAAAACTGAAAAACAAAGAGAGCTTATAGAAAGTAAAAGTTGAGGAGATAAGACTAGTTCAGAGACTCTGGCTCCTGAATCCAAATATTGTAACTAGATTGCCAGCATGGGGCGCTCTGGGAAGGAAATGACCCCATCAGCGCCAGGCTGTAGATGAAGGTAAACTTATTGCATTCTGACATTTACATAGTAATGACGTGAATATGCCTGAAACAGAAGCAGTGGCAGTCACTTGTCACTATAGAGGGAATGGACAAAGAACAAATTCCTGTGACCATCAGGCATGGAACATTATTAGAATGCAAAGAAAAAGCTTAAAATAAATAGCATAATTTATTATTTTGAAAACAGCATTGGTGTTCCCTAGGCTCAGTTCAGGGATGACTGGAATCTGACAAGTGCTTCACTACAGAATTAGCTGGCTCAAGTTTTGAACTAGGTCGCTAAGCAGATGTGGATTTTCTCTCCACTACAATTCATTCCCATGTGGAAATTGAATGATAGGATAAAAATATAAAAAAACAGGAGGGGGCCTTTGTCACTATGTACACTGCATTTCCATTAACAGTCCCACCAGAATTCCTGAAGTCCTTTACCAAGAAACCCAGTCCTCTCAGAAAATATGAGGTTTGTACATTTCCAGTCTGTGTCCTCTCATCCCATCTTAATAGCTTGTGCCTTTGTCCTGGGCTTCTCAGGTGTGGTACAACCAGTTGCAAAAGATCATGCTACAGGAAGTAACAGATTAACATCTGCGAGTGACAATGTAAGTGACCCAGTTCTGGATCAATTCCACCTATAACAATAGATAGCTCTCGTTTTACAGTCCATCACAGGAGACAGACTAGTCTGTGAATCATTACTATGTTTACCCCGTTTATAAAATCCTGCACAATCCTATAGGCTAACCTCAGCCTAGCCAGCACTTTGCCAGTAAGATACTCAGAGTCTATTCCTTTTCTTAGTACTGACATACATCTCCACTTCACCCCACTCACATGGAGGATATTTCGCACATTGACGACGGTCAAGTTGTGCTGTTTCGCTCCATCTTCTAAGGTGCGATCAAGCATGTCATCTAGTTTGATGTCACAAGCCAAGGACGCCTCCTCTTCTTGGCCTCTCTCTTCACGTTTACGTTTGGTTGCCTTCCTCCTCTTCTTCCTCCTCTCACTTTCATCTCCATCTTGCTCCTCTGCAGATTACCAACAAACAATTCAGTTTCAAAATACAAGACAACCTCCCACTCAGACAGTGGGACTCTTCAAAAGCTAGAATGCAGCAGACATTAACAGGTCTCATCTGCTTTCCACCTACTGATCATGAATAGGAACCATGAGTCACTAAAACACTGGTGTTTTGACCGGCTCCTATGCAGGTTATAACTAGTGCGGGGGGTCAGGAGGCGTCAAACTCACTCTTCGGGAGAAAGATGGATTCCATCTTAGTGACAGTATGTGGGCTGCAACATAAATTTATAACCACATACAACCCGCAATCCACAGCGGACTCAGGCAGACAAGAGTGAACTGATCCCTCACATCCACGAGAGCTAGGAACACATTTTTCAAATGGAAGACTAAGATATGGAAGAATCTGAACTAATCAGAGTCCACATATACATTAAGCTAGGTATTAGACATCTATGCTCTAGTGACTTTACAGAGCTGCCATACTAGCCACCTTCCCTCCTCCTGAAGGAGTTGCCATGAAGCAACCATGCAGTCAGGCTGCAAATCAGGAAAATCCTGGATCCCAATAGGACCAGTGGGTTAGAAAACTTATCAAGCCTAAGTGTATTGCTGACTCAGGAGAAGAGAAGAGCAGCATCCAAGCTCTTCTCTTAGGATGCCAGTGTTTGGGCAATAAGTGACAGACCACCACAGGGATCAACTCCAGTTTGTTTCAGAACATGCTCCTCACTGGGCCCCTGAGGCTTAGTCAGTTACTGAATTACAGTGCAGAAGTTTAATATATCATTCAAAATTGCTGAACCCAAAGGCTGGATTCCTACACCAGTTTTGTGCTTCCTTTCCAGAGAATTTCTAGTTGTACTGTGTCACCATGCGTTAAGGAAAAGTTAGCACATGTGACTCCATTTTGGTTTGGGGCCCACCATTGTTTAAATGCCAGCACATCATACACCAGGAGGAGTGATCCTGAGATACTGAATCCCTGTGAAAATCCTCCTCCTTGTCTCCAGCCTGCCTTGACTCCCAGTTTTTGTCAGTCTCTAACTCCCTGTCTCTTGGCCTTGATGTGAGGCCTCCCATCCTGATAATAAAGGTTACTGATGCATGGCTTTAGGACCATGCTGTGTAATTAACATACTGGTATAGCATGAGGAATGCACCAAGCAGGGATAGGTGGTAGATAAGACAAGGGTTCGTTTATTGGCTAAGGTTTCCAATGCACGAGGGCAACATCCTTTGCTAAAAAGTATGTAACCTTTGTATAATTTGTATTAGGGTCCCCCCCGGCTAGCAGGGGGGCACCACGCTCGAGTGTAATAAACTTAGTGTCTTTTGGGAACTCTGCAGTTATGGACTTTGTTTCTGTGCCTCAGCCTAGATTCGAACTGTGCGTGTCCCACAAGGTGTAATTCGCAGCATTGGTGTGCGTGTCCCACAAGGTGTAATTCGCAGCATTGGTGTGCGTGTCCCACAAGGTATAATTCGTAACACCATGTCACAGGTTCTCCTCCTGCATGACACTTACCCAGTGGAATAAACAGCCCAACGTCCTCAGTTTCCTCATCAGTCTGCTGCAGCTGCTCCCCAATTTTGGTGTTTTTTAGTGACTTGATCGTGGCAGGAGCTTTAATTGGCAGCAGCAAGGAACTTCTCACTTGGGCCACTTGTTTTGGCGAGTGGTTGTCAGCTGGATGGGGGTGTCTCTGCAAAATTACTTCTACCTCTGTATGCAATTTAGGAGATTTCCCTGCAAACAGTATATATTAGGGTCATTTTGTTCACAGAGATTCTCCCCAGTTAGCTTTTCCTCTTTTTCACAAACCTATGATCCAAATACAGTAGGGATTCCATAAACCCTACAACAATACAGGTCTCATGCATTCACTATTCAAAGCTTGTGAACTTCAGAAAAATGGATCACCTAGGCTTCTGATGCTGCCTCATCACTTCTACCAGTCATTCAAAAAAGCAGACACCATATAAGTTGAACAAGTAATAAGTGCTTTTGCTACCTCCTGGATTTCAATCACAAGCGTTCAGATATATTAGAAATCACAAAAACTCCTTTAAATACATAGGTCATATAAAGAAAAGGAGTACTTGTGGCACCTTAGAGACTAACAAACTTATAATAAATCATATAGTGTCAGGAAAAAATGGTGTGAACAAGCTGACAAATTAGCATTTTGCTTATATCATAGTTTCTTTATGCTTCCTATGATACACTGTGGTGCTAAGGTTTCTCCTGCCACTTGATGTCACAAAACCCAAGTGCTGTAATAAATCTGTATAAAGTTATAAACTTGCATTACAGCCTAGGGAGGGTATTGCTAGAGATTGTGGTGGCTTCCCATTACAAGCTCTAACAAGATGGACCTAATCTTTCATCTGTGTGAAAGAATGCTATTCTGAGAATGAAAATATAGGCTGACAATTTACGCACAGACCACCAATAGCATGAAATGTCTGAAAGGACGTTTGGTTACACTTTGATCAGTTTTTACACATATCTAGCCAAATCTTTAATCTTTAAAAGTAATGCAAGGATGATTACTTAGCTAGTAAGCAGTGTAGTTGTAGCCATGTCGGTCCCAGGATATTAGAGAGACAAGCTTGTCTCTCCACCAGCAGAAGTTTGTCCACTAAAAAATATTACCTCACCCACCTTGTCTCTCTATTTAGCTAATATTTAGACAGCACTTTCAAGATGCAGATATTTGTTTTAAGGACAAACTTAAACAATACAAAATATTTTACACTGTACATTACCTATGAAAATTACTGGTGCAAGATAGGTTTAGAGTAGCAGCCGTGTTAGTCTGTATCGCAAAAAGAACAGGAGTACTTGTGGCACCTTGGAGACTAACAAATTTATTAGAGCATAAGCTTTCGTGGGCTACAGCCCACTTCATCGGATGCATAGGATGGAACATATAGTAAGAAGAGGCAGATAGACAGATAGATACACACACACACACACAGAAGGTGGAAGTTGCCATACAAACTGTAAGAGGCTAATTAATTAGGATGAGCTATTATCAGCAGGAGAAAAAAAAAACTTTTGTAGTGATAATCAAGATGTCCCATTTAGGGAGTTGACAAGAAGGTGTGAGGATACTTAACATAGGGAAATAGATTCAATATGTGTAATAACTCAGCAGGTTATAGCCTCTTACAGTTTGTATGACAACTTCCACCTTCTCTCTCTGTGTGCGTGTGTGTCTCTTCTTACTATATGTTCCATTCTATGCATCCGATGAAGTGAGCTGTAGCTCACGAAAGCTTATGCTCAAATAAATTTGTTCGTCTCTAAGGTGCCACAAGTACTCCTTTTCTTTTTGCAGATACAGACTAACACGGCTGCTACTCTGAAACCTATCAGAATAAAGTAATGCTTGCTCTAGTCCAGTATCCTGTCTCCAACAATGGCAGATACCCATGTTTCAGAAGCAGATGCAAGAACTCCTGTAATGGAATAACCTGCCCAAACAAGAAGTTTCTTCCTAATCCCTCAGTAGACGGCTGGCTTATGCCTAAAGCACCACTGTTTATATCCCTTCTAAAAGAAACTGTTTATTGTACCGAATATAACTCTGGATGTTCTTATCCCCATAAACTCTGGACCGCAATAATATCTAATGTCAATGAGTTCCCTGGATTAAATGTTGTGTGAAACAGTTATTTCCTTTCATATTTTAAATGTGTTGTCCTTTCAATTTTATTAAATAATATCTTATTCTCTCTGACTTTCTAATTCTTTGTTTTTTTGGTCTTTCTTCTGAAGATTTTCTGCCTGGACAAAACAAGAAAGTGGCTCTAAGAGCTAAATTATAGTCTTCTTCCTGACAAACACCACCACTCCAAGAACTCACAAAGCATGTGGACCACCACACACCTGTAACAACAGCTTAAATTCAAGAGTTTATATTTCAGCAGGGCTGAAAATCAGACCCAACATTCTATGAAGCAGAGACCTAATCCCTTTTTGTTTATAAAATACCTCGTGTGCTTATGCTGCTGTGTAAATAATGACAGCAGCAAGCAAGCCATATCAAATTAATTTACCTTCTGCAGTGAATTCTTGATCCTTACCCTGCTCAAGAAATTCAGTTGCGGACGCAGTTTCTTTTGTGTTCTGTTGACCTTCACCACTGTCCTGACTGAGATCTGATCTATGCTTCACTGTGATTCTTTTCCCACTCCTCAGGAAATTGTCCACTGGTTCTTTCCAAGCCCTTTGGCTACATGCCTCGGAGGTCCCTTTTCCTGGGATTATGTTTCCCTGAAAGGCTCCACCATCAGTGGCTTCCAAAAAGGGCAAATCCTCATCCAGTGTGACAGTAGTGCTTGCAGAACATGCAGGCTGTGCACCAGGCTTGTCGGCAGCTGACACAGGCTGAGTATCTGTGATTTTGCTCACTAGCCAGTGCTTTGATACAGAGTCTCTGAGCTCCTCAGCGCGACTAGCATTAGAAGACTCCAGTTTAACAGACTCTGCATCTGAGAGGAGAGCTGCACCCTCCTTGTGATAGCTCAAGTCGACGGAAGGACTCTGGGGCTCCACAGCAACAGCTCTTCTCTTCTTGCAGGGCAACATCTTCAACGAGTGCGACATTCTGCTACCAATCCCCCAGCTCCACCCTAAAAGGACAAGAGCAATTTCTTACCACAGCAGAACCCACCCCTGGACACGAGACCGGGGCCCTCCCCCCTAGCTAAACCCACGACAACCCCTCCCGGACGGCCCGGCCTCAGCGGTCAGACCCAGGAGCCCGCCTGGCGGTGCGCCCGGTTTACAATAGCAGGAATCTGAGCGTCCCACAAGGCCACGAACCGGGAAGCCGTAAGCCCCACGCCGACCAGACTCTTCAGCTCCATCTCCCCGTCCCGCTTGCCGCCGCTTCCTCCAACGGGAAACGGAAATTACGTCCAGGCTCCCGTGTGGAGAGCAGCGCGCGCCGGCACCGCCATGTTTGTTTGGGAGCAAAGGAAAACGAGCCGCCATGGTTCCGGGCGGAAGGTAAGTAGGGCGCTGCCATGATTGTGCCGGGCATGGGGGCGGGGGCGAAAGTATGACCGCCAACTTTATGGGGGAGGGGGAGAAAAGGGGAGCCGCCACAAGTGCTACAGAGCGAGCTGGGGTCGCTGCCCTGGTTCTTGGGTACGTAGCTGAGACCCCCGCCATGTTAGTTTGGTGAAGAGACGGTGGGGCCCCGCCCCCTTCGTAGGGGGCAGAGCTGAGGAGCCGCCATGTTTGTTGTTTTCCGTCTCTCCGCCGCTATGGGAACGTCTCCTGCGGAGACTTAGTCCCTCTGCCCCACGCGTGCGTCGTGTATGAACAGAACAGGCCGGAATCCAGAGAGCCGGGAATCAGAGGCTGGAACATCTGCCTCGGGCAGGCCGTGTGCGTTACACCCAAGAGGCTTTTGGGAGCCTGCTCGGGTGCGGCTTGCAGGCGACGGTGAATTGGCCCTTACAGCCTCTGCGTCACCGAGCGACTGTCTTGCCCGAACTCACACAGCGGGAGCCTGGAGCGGAGCAGGCCTCTCCCAAAGCCCAGGCCAGTGCGCTGACCTAACCCTTCTTCACTTTGTCTTAAGTCCTCGATCTCTTGAGGTCTCTTTCGCATACACACACCCTCCACCCGCCCACTCTCTCTTTGGCTGTTAGATCGGATTCATTGCGTAGTAGGGTCATTGCCCTCAGTTTGCTGCAACTGGAATGATCCGGTTTGAGACATGTCCCCTTCCAGCTCCGCGAGAAAGATATACCCTTACAACACCCCGTGCAAGATAACACACAGGGAGGGATGCACCGCTTCCTTAGTCTAGCCCAGCCCAGTGCAGAAGCGCGCCCTGGATGCACAGACCACCACCCTAATGTGGGATAAACCAACTCCCTACCCCCTCCAGCCCTACTGCAGTATATAAACAGCGCCACCCCAGTGTGGGGTAGACCACCTCCCAAGCCCTGCGCCGGCTATACACCCAGTGTGGGATAACCTGTCTCCCTGCCCCGCTTGCCGGTGGAATACACTCCTCCACCTCGCAACCCTACTGCTGGATACGCCCGCCTGCTGCCAATGTGGGTACTGTAGGGTAAGCGAATCCACTGTCCGGTGGTGGCGTCGGCGTTTGGGCGGAGTTTCCTCTTCGGGTGACATTGGAGAGGGGTGGAGCCTAATCCCCAGATCGGTCTTTGTGGGCGGAGTCTGTGCTGCATCAGGGCCAGTCGGCAGCTTCTGCATCCCAGGCTCGGAGCATCCTCAGGGCGGAGGCCGGTACCGCGGGAGCCCAGCGAACAGGATCCCGCACCCCGACTGCATCCGTTCATCTGCACAATGGCTGAGATCGCCAGTGTCCGACCCGGTTTAGGTGAGTGGAGCTAGGTCACCGGGTCCTACCCAGTTCCTGTCGAGACCAGGCCGTGCCCAGCGCCTCCCCTCCCCCATCGAGACCGTGTCGTGCCGTGCCCTCCCAGCCCCATCGAGACTGTGCCGTGCCCAGTGACATGCCCGTGCATCCCAGCGGCCGTGCCCAGCGCCACCCCCCTGCCAATCGCGATTGGGCCGTGTCCACCACTTTCCTCATTCCGTATACCGGGCCATACCCAGCAATAGCACCCCTCTCAGCATGCCTAGGTCTTAACCTCCCCTCTAGAGCAACACGATCAGTGTCCACCTCCGGCAGTCTGGGTCGGTGCCAGGGACTCGCCCAGGCCGATGCGAGGGGCAAAGATGCTGCGAAACGCTCTGCCAGATACCGAGAATGTAGACTCCGCGTGTGGGAATAGGAAAACGGGGCGGGGGCGAGTCCCTGCTGCCCTCCCATCGGACGGGGTGCTGTGGGCAGAGTTCTTGTTACTCCCTGTCGGGGCGGGTTGCAGTGGTTAGGGGCCCCTTTGCTCCCCGTTTTGGGTGGGTAGAATGCAGTGAAGGGAGCTGTCTCCCTACGGCTGTGGTGGGGAGGAGTGGGTCAGGGTCTCTCTCCGCTTCGGGGCACAGCATCAGCACTGAGATAGGTAGCGAGGGAGGCTGGGACTGAAGCTGGCGCTGCCCTTCGGCCTGATCTCCATCCCCAGGAGTTGTGGAGGAGCAGGTGCGGGGAGCCTGAGCTGCAGCTGCAGCTGCAGCTATGGAGCCGCTGCTGCCTAATGGCTTCGAGCGGGATGACGTGATGTCTATTCCGGGCCAGGCAGCGCCCCGGCCTCTGGCTGGAGCCTTTGTTCACGATTCCCTGGGGGGAGAGACTGCTCCGAGGGGGCTGCCGCAGCAACACAGCTCCCGGTCCAGAAGCAGGTTCTAGCTCTTAGACGAAGCTGGATAGATGGAACATTTTTTCTGCACTATGTACCTGGATGCGGGCAGGGCGGTTCTGGGGGAATCTAAGCAGTGTCCCCAGAACTGAAGAGAGCGGCTCCCCATCTCATATACTCTCCTTCCTCACTCTGGAACAGCCAGGTTGCCAGTATCCCCAACCCCTCTGTTTCTTATCAGGCTGAAATACCTTCTGCTCAGATCAGTCTGTTAATTGTGTGGGTCTGGAGAGATGCTTTGAGGCTGTAGCCCTGGGAATGAGGGGCCCTGCTTTGGGGGCAGGGACACATTGTGTTTTAAGAAGCTGTTTAATTAATTTAGTGACAGGTTTCAGAGTAACAGCCGTGTTAGTCTGTATTTGCAAAAAGAAAAGGAGTACTTGTGGCACCTTAGAGACTAACCAATTTATTTGAGTATAAGCTTTCGTGCGCTACAGCTCAAGTGTAAAATAGGCTGAAATTGTGCCTACTCAGTAAAAAGAAAAGGAGTACTTGTGGCACCTTAGAGACTAACAAATTTATTTGAGCATAAGCTTTCGTGAGCTAAAGTTCACTTCATCGGATGCATGCAGTAGAAAACACAGTGGGGAGATTTTATATACAGAGAGAACATGAAACAATGGGTGTTACCATACACACTCTAAGAGAGTGATCAGGTAAGGTGAGCTATTACCAGCGGGGGGGGGATGGAGGGGGAACCTTTTGTAGTGATAATCAAGGTGGGCCATTTCCAGCAGTTGACAAGAACAGTTGGGGGGGGGGGGGGATAAACATGCAGAAGTAGTTTTACTTTGTGTAATGATACATCCACTCCCAGTAAAACCTCTCCAACGCATCATCAAGGATTTATAACCTATCCTGAAGGACGACCCATCACTCTCACAGATCTTGGGAGACAGGCCAGTCCTTGCTTACAGACAGCCCCCCAACCTGAAGCAAATACTCACCAGCAACCACACACCACACAACAAAAACACTAACCCAGGAACCTATCCTTGCAACAAAGCCCATTGCCAACTGTGTCCACATATCTATTCAGGGGACACCATCATAGGGCCTAATCACATCAGCCACACTATCAGAGGCTCGTTCACCTGCACATCTACCAATGTGATCTATGCCATCATGTGCCAGCAATGCCCCTCTGCCATGTACATTGGCCAAACTGGACAGTCTCTACGTAAAAGAATAAATGGACACATTTAACATTCAAAAACCAGTCGGAGAACACTTCAATCTCTTTGGTCACTTGATTACAGACCTAAAAGTGGCAATTCTTCAACAAAAAAACTTCAAAAACAGACTCCAATGAGAGACTGCTGAATTGGAATTAATTTGAAAACTGGACACAATTAACTTAGGCTTGAATAAAGACTGGGAGTGGATGGGTCATTACACAAAGTAAAACTATTTCCCCATGTTTATTTGCCTCCCCCCACACACTCTTCCTCACACGTTCTTGTCAACTGCTGGAAATGGCCCACCTTGATTATCACTACCAAAGATCGTCCCCCCCCACCTGCCCACGCTGGTAATAGCTTACCTTACCTGATCACTCTCGTTACAGTGTGTATGGTAACACCCATTGTTTCATGTTCTCTGTGTATTTAAAATCTTCCCACTGTATTTTCTACTGCATGCATCCGATGAAGTGAGCTTTAGCTCACAAAAGCTTATGCTCAAATAAATTTGTTAGTCTCTAAGGTGCCACAAGTACTCCTTTTCTTTTTGCGGATACAGACCAACACAGCTGCTACTCTGATGCCTACTCAGTGTTATTGCCTGGTGCACAATGTACCATATACTGGAGTCTGTGGCTGCATAATAGGATAGCTGTTGATCCCCTGGGTCACCAACAAAAATGTTCTCCTGACTTTCTTAATGAGCGACATTTTAAATAAAGGAAATTTTAGCAATTACTTTTAAGACCTCAGGACTTGCCTACAGAGCAAATGATGAGGGGAAAACAGCAGGTGAATATGTGGGTTTCTCAGGAATACAACCTGCTCCCCCTCTCTTTCCTCTAAATCTCAATCTTGCTTTTTAGGCCACTCTTCAATGAGGTCTCATGGTTAAAAAAATGGTTGCTGCATTTCCTTTTTATTCTCAGGTGTTATATAAAACGCTGACAGACACACACACACCATTTCTTATGGTAAGCACACAATGTATCTATTTATATTTACAACCTGTGCAAATCACTGTGGAATCTAGGTGCTGCATACTAGCAGTTTCACCACTGATAATTAGTACACTATTGCAGCTTCTTTAAGGACCCCCCACCCAATATTATTAAAATCAAAGAAAATTAAAAGTGACATATTCTGTCTTTTAATTATTTTAAATATTTACAGAGTGAAATTTCACTTTTATGGGGCCCTTATTTTAAATTAGTACTAGTATGGTGCTAACAGAGTACTGGGAGCTTTATAACAAGGATGAAGACAAAATCCCTGCCCCATACAACTTATTCACTAAAGATAATGTTTAATTCTTGCTGTATAAAGTTGCAAACTGTCTAATAATCACTATATGCAGTGTCATTGTAGCCGTGTGCGTCCCAGGTTATTGAAGACACAGTGGGTGAGGTAATATCTTTTATTGGACCAACTTCTTTTGGTGACAGAGACAAGCCCTTAAGCTTACACAGAGTTTTTCTTTAGGTCTGGGAAATTTACTCAAGAGTGTAGGGTGGAACAGATGCTAAACAATCTGTTTCACCTTATATTAGCTGTGATGCTCTGTAAGTTTCCCAGACCTGAAGAAAAGATCTGTGTAAGCTCAAAAGCTTGTCTCTCTCACCAACAGAAGTTGGTCCAATAAAAGATATTATTGTGATGGGTTCCCTGGGGTGCAGCCTGGGACTATGGGACCACTGTGCCCCCTAAACCTTCCAGCCTGGGCTGTCTCTCACAATGCTTTGCTAGTGACAAGCAGCAAACCCCTCCAGATGCTATTATTACTCAGCACAACCGCATGTGGAGCTCCACACCCAGCTATATTGCATGAATCCTCCCAGAGCCACTCATGAATCAGACCGGGAAAGGCACTAGCCAAATCCCCCCAGCTTCCAGCCTTGCACCTCAGGAATATACCGTCTTGTACTGCTCAAGACGAGCAATGCAGATTTATTAATTGGTTCACCACTTCATCAATGGAAAGTGGATATACACCAACCTTTGCAAACCTGAGCAGTTTTGCCACACACTTCATACAAACTCACTGGTAAAGATAAACAGTAAAATAAATTTATTGGCTACAAAAGATAGATTTTAAGTGATTATAAGTTATAAGCAAAAAGTCAGAGTTAGTTACCAAAAGAAAGAAAATATAAGCATGCAGTCTAAACTCTCAACCCTATTAGACTGGCCAACATCTACATTAAGCGGTTTTCTCACCCCATTGGATATTGCAGTTCATAGTACACAGATTTCACGCTTGAAACCTGGGCCAATCTCCTCTTGGAGAGGAGTCTTAAATCTTCTCAGTGTCCTTGTGGCTTGCAGCATAGGTGGGGGCAGGCGAAAGGCGAAGCATGGGTCCCCATGTCCTGTTTTATACTCTTAGTCCATGTGCTTGGAGAACACAAGGCCAGGCATATCTGGTGGGCATTGCTGAGTCCCCAGGCAAGGTTGAGCAGTTACCCTGGTGTGGCCCTATGCACGTGAGTCATTGCATTGTAGCTCCCTTGCTGGACAGTTGCTGGTGATGTCTGTTCAACAGCACCCATCCAGGTGTTGGTTACCTCCCTTGTCATTGTCACTGTAGGGCTAGTATCTGAGTGCCTCCCAAACCCACACCATATTTTAGTGAAAACTGTACAACACAATTCTTATAATTTCATATGATACACATATTTAGATAGAACAGTGTCTTTCAGCAGACCATAACCTTTCCCCTGATACCTTACAAGGCATGCTTTAATGTAATATCACAGTTATATACAGATGAGGAATATGGGGGTTACAGGACACTCCCCCAAGGTATAGAATGTCACATTTATCTCACTCATCATGTCTCTCTAACAGTCCTTATGGCACTCTTATAAAAAAGCCATCAAAGCTTGCTTCTGCAGATAGACCATTGTTAAATGGTTTGGTTCCCAGCAGTCTTTCTTGTGTTATGCATTATCAAAGTACAACATTCTGCATCGGGGACATCCAAATAATTGTTTGTGCCATTATTCAAAGGACTTGTCTACACACAAACTTGGACCAATTTAACTAAAGATGTTTTTAAATCAATTTAGTTTAACTGATGCAAAACCCTATATGGGCACTCTTAAAGCAGTTTAAAAATGGCGTGGATCAATTTAGGCTATATCAGTAAGGGCTCTACCTATGCCCTTAATAATGTACACAAAGGGGTTTGCATTGGTTTAACTAAATACATTTAAAATCCAACTTTTGGTTAAAGTGGTGTGTGTAAATATTGCCTAAACACTTCCACTAATACTAATTCTAGTTAGCTTTGTAATGGGTAATTTAGTTACAGTATTACAACCTTTCAGCCTTAGATAATGTCCTTGGCCTTCTACCATACAATTGTACACTTGTACAGACTGTCTCAAAGTGTTTGGTCCTTTTATTCATACAGCTCTGCACCTTTTCCTGAAACAATCACTCTTCCCACCTCTTCTATTTCTTACTTGCAGAGAACTTATAAACTAATCTAAAATAAATTGTGTAAGAAACATAGGATATTATTCAACATATGTAAGTGCCTCCTGGGAATGTATAAACTGTGAGAATTACAGAAAGTCCTGATTAAGAATAATTGACTGCTTAACAGAGTAGGCGTGTGCTAGTTAGTTTGAATGACCCAGATTCATAAAGATATGTGGGTGCCCAACTTCCACTGAAATCAATGGAAGTTAGGAGCCTAATTACCTTTGGGGATCTGGGTCAATCAATGTCCATGACTTTCATCTGGTTTTAAAAGCTAAGGTGGCCTGCCCTCAAGTAAGTACTCTGAGGAGGAAAAGCCGTTTGCACCATGCACCTCTGAGGCCTGAGTCTCCACTTTTACACCATTTGTATGCCTATGTAACGCCATTGAAATCAGTGGTGTCATACCAGCATAAAAGTAGTGTAGCAGAGTGGCACATCAGGCTCCTTTTGTGTGCCAGTGTTATCACCGAGAGAATAAATAGAATCTTATTTTTTATTATTTTGTATTATGGTTGCTCCTAATGGCCCCAACCAAGACTGGGGGCCATTATGTTAGGCTGTATACAAACCCATAAGAGGAATTCCCTGCCCCAAAGATGTTGAAGTTTAAACAGGAAGAAAGAGAGAGAGGAGGAGGAGGCTACAAGGAGAATGAACAATGAGATGGTTTGAAAATGTCATGTTCATTTCATGATCTTCTCGCCCCCAGTTTTGCTGGGGATTGTTGTTTTTGATTTATTTACTTATTTAGTAAGTGGTTCTCTCTTAGATGGGGATTCTCTGATCAGAAGGATGAAAGAAAGGAGTAGAGACACTGAAGAGAGGAATGTGAGAGTGATTGGGGAGGGAAGGAAAGAGCAAAGCACGAAGGACAATAAGAGTAAGAAAAAAGTGAAGAAATTGGTTGGGGGCAGTTGGAACCAACTTCTCATCAGCAGATGGGAAAGACGGTTTGGAATAAGCTTTGGCAGGAAATTCTACTGCTTCTGAATGCAGAGGTACCCAGTTAGTTTCTTGCAGGAGTGATTCATTAAAATTATAACTTTCATTTGGTGCTTACTCACTAGAGAACTGTGCTGTTGCAACTTACACCACTATAACTGCACCAGTGGTTAGTAGGGTGCCATGTGGTTTTGAGTGCACAAGTGCAGTGTATTTGCTGCTGCATTGTGAGAGACTTTCCAAGAGTTACTGGCACAGCTCCTAGAAGATCAACAGGACAGGTGCATTAATGAGATGTGGATCTTCTAAGGTCCACAGTGCCTGTGCTACCTTCCCCTGCACTTCCTAAAGTGCACAGTAGAGGAGTGTGATACTGTAAATCTCCTGCAGTTTTTCTCCTACTGATAATAGCGCACCTTAATTAATTGGTCTTGTTACAGTTGGTATGGCAACACCCATTTTTTCATGTTCTCTGTGTATATATATCTTCCTACTGTATTTTCCACTGCATGCATCCGATTAAGTGGTTTTAGCCCACGAAAGCTTACGCCCAAATATTTTTGTTAGTCTCTAAGGTGCCACAAGTACTCCTCGTTTTTTTTCTTGATACAGACTAACATGGCTACCACTCTGAAACCTTAGACTAGTTGTTCCCAAACTATGGTTCGTGAACCCCTGGGGTACCAGGCGCGGTGAGAGCCGGGGGAAGTCCTTTCCCCAACCTGAGCGACATGGGAAGCGGAGTGGGCTGGGGCTGCGTCGCTCTGCTTCCCGCCGCTGGTGAGTGCGGGGGGCGATCCTTTCTCCGTACTCACCGGTGGCGGGAAGCGGAGCACTGCGGCTGGGAGCGGGCTGTGACCAGGTTGCTCCGCTTCCCGCTGCTGCCGGTGAGTGCGGGTCGGTGGGGGAAGAGGTGGAATGGGGGCGGGCCGGGGGTAGAGCAGGGGGGAAGGGTAAGAGGCAGGGCAGAGGGAGTTGTCCAGGGCCCCACACACCCCTAGGGACGGCCCTGCGCCTTGCAGTGGGCACAGCCTGTGCGGGGCCGGCCGAGGGATAGGGCTGGTCGCAGGTCTGGTGCTGCCGCGTATGCAGCACACAGCTGCCTAGGACACCATGAAATTTGGGGCAATTTGGTGCCCCAAATTTCATAGTGCACTATGCTGCTGCATATGCCTAATGATGGCCCTGCAGCCAGAGCCGGCACCTCGCACCCCCTCCCGCACCCCAACCCCCTGCCCCAGGTCAAAACCCCCTCCTGCACCCAAACTTCCAGACCCTGCACCCCAATCCCCAGGCTGGAGCCCCCTCCTGTACCAAACTCCCTCCCAGAGCCCACACCCCTTACCCTCTCCTGCACCCCAACACTCTGCACCAGCCTGGCGCTCCTTCCTGCACCCAAACTCCCTCCCAGACCTCGCACCCCCTCCATTAATATAGTAGAAATGTGCAGGCCCGTGATGACTTACCAAAATTCATGGAGTGGTAAGCCCTGCAAAAATTATTGCCCACCCCTGCCTTAGACACATACCATGCAGATCAGGCCCTTTTAGTGCCATTTCCAATGCGTACTGGTACACCAACTTCTCCTTCCACTCCCAAAACCAGAGGGCTGGAGGGGCAGGAATAAATTTCTGCACATCTTAGGAAGCATGTAGGAATGATTCCTTTTTCTGTAGACCACTGCAGGTCACCAGTAGGGAAAAGGAGAAAGTACTCCTCCCTCTATTCACCTCCACATGCACCCAAGAAATTATCAGAATTTAAAATGGGATTGTATATTTGTATGGAAAATAAAAACATCCCGGGTCACAACTTCAAGTTTTTGAAAGGATATAAACTCTCATGTTTCAGGGCATAAGCTAACCTCTAATGCAGTGGTTTTCAAACTGCGGGTCGCGACCTAGTACTGGGTCATAGAATGTAAGGCACTGGGTCGCAGCGGCTCTGGTCAGCACTGCCGACAGGGCCGTTAAAAGTCCCGTCAGCGGTGCTGCCCGGCTAAGGCAGGCTAGTTCCTACCTGGTCCAACACTGCACTGTGCCCCAGAAGTGGCCAGCAGCAGGTCTGGCTCCTAGGCGGGGAGGCCACGGTGCTCCGCGCATTGCCCCCAGCCTGAGCACCAGCTCCCCACTGCCATTAGTTGGGAACCAATCAATAGAAGCTGGGGGAGAGGGCGGTACCTGCGGGTGAGAGCCTTGCAGAGCTGCTTGTGTACCTCCGCCTAGGAGCCAGACCTGCTGGTGGCTGCTTCTGGGGCGCAGTGTGGTCCGCAGTGCCAAGACAGACAGGAAGCCTGCCTTAGCACCCCCACTGCGCCGCTGCCCAGGAGCTGTCTGAGGTAAGCCCATGCCCCAACCCTGCGCCCCAATCCCTAGCCCTGAGCCCCACAAACACAGAGCTCCCTCCTGCACGCCAAACCCCTCATCCCTGGCCCCACCCCAGAGCCTACACCCCTAGCCCAGAGTCCTGACCCTCCCATGCCGCAATCCCAGCCCTGAGCCCCCCAAACCTGGAGCCTGCTCCTGCACCCCAAACCCCTCATCCCTGGCCCCACCCCAGGGCCTGCACCCCCAGCCCAGAGCCCTTACCCCCTCCTACTCCCCAAATCCCTCATCCCCGGCCCCACCCTGAAGCCTTCACTCCCGCACCCCAACTCTCGGCCCCAGCCCTGAGCCCCTCCCACACACCTCATCCCCAGCTCCGTTGGGTCGCTGTTATCAACAATTTTCTTCAACTGGGTCGCCAGAAAAAAAGTTTGAAAACCACTGCTCTAATTAATGAGGGTTAAGTAGCAGCCTTTCCTGTAGGCAGGCTCTTCTATAGCTGCCCCCTGAAGGGTTTCTTGGACCTTCTTCTGAAGCTATTGATACAGTCCACTGTTAGAGGCATAAACTGGACTAGATGGACCACTGTTCTGAGACAATCTGGCAATTCCTATGTACCTAATACACCAGTCTGTGCTCTCCCTTGTGTGGTCCTCTAGAGGCAGAATGGGACCTTATGCTCGAGGTTTGCAAGGGGCTCCTGTAAATTGCACTTTCTTTGTCAGGCAGTATAATTTTTATTTCTTTTGGCCAGAATGTGTTTATAGTTAAGGCAGAGGTTGTAGGGTGTAAAACTTTCAGAAACAAAAAAACAGTGTTTTCAGCTGAGTCTAATTCCTGTTCTCAGCCCAGATTTGGGGGGGGGGGGTGTATTTGAAATTTGCTGGTGGCTTTTTCTGCTGTTTTTGAGGATTATGCAGTATTTTGAGATCAGAACGAATAGGGACAGGGGTTACAGCATTTGTCGGCATCTTCTTTGCATTTGGCATGTAACTTGTAATATCTACAAAGGGTAACTGTAGTGATTTTATACAGATAATCTGTTAACGTTTATTTGTCTCTCTTCAAAGAGGATGAGAAGACTAGTAAAAAATCCTATGTTGGAAGCAGAATCCAGTTCATATGGAGGGAACAGGGAGTATTAGAAATAAAAACAACCAAAGACATGTCTACTGAATTGTAAATGTCATCTATGAGCACTGTATGCTCTAGTTATTCTAGTCACAGATCATGGGACCTGAGGCCAATTTATCATCACTTGGGTCAGTTACCTTTGGGAAGTTGTGTTTCAGTTGCAGTCCAGAAAGACAGTTTATTTTCTAACAATAAGGACAAAACCGTGAAGAGCTTACAGATATTGGTATCCTTAGAGAATTCAGGGTTTTCGCTCAGCTCACTAAATGTTAATCTGTTGCAGTTCAGCTAACTATCAAATGACACCCTCCTTCTTCTTAAGACCAAAGAGCATTTAAAAATGAGAAAATGAAAAATCCAAGATGTTCAATACCTTTCCCATTTACCACTTTCAAAGTTGCCTTGTTAAAAAATTGGGTCTAGCTGCTCTGGCTGGTGTAGAATGAAAGTCCGTACAAAAGGTTAGTTTTTTAAGACTGTGCTGCCCATCACTGACTAAGTTCGTAGTAATGCAGAGATCAGGCTGATTTCTGGTATTTAATTTTATTATGGAAGTAGTTTATGCAGGTCTCTCTGACGTGTTGTAGGCCAGGGAGGAAGAAAGATGGTATTGAAAGGCTTTCCTCTCATCATTCAGGTGAAGTATGATGGGGATTTGAGAAACAGCAAACCATGACTAACAATGCTGTGTGAATCTAAAACAGGTCAGATGATCTGTTCAGATAACTCCTCCCACCCCTCCAAAAATAGATGCAGTAGTTTCATTTCTCTCTAGCCCTTCTCTTCACAACCGCACAGAGATTTTCTTACCTTTGAAAACCCTCCCAGAAGTTAACTCTGCACTAGAAAAACAGCACTTGCTGCGATTGTAACATACCTTCTGTCCACACATAAGTATTTGCAACAATCCGCAAATAATGCCAGCACTATTCCAGTTGTACTTAATTGGAGTCAGGGTCCCACTTTTGTACCCTGCACTGAATCACTGCACCTTTTGACTTCATCTATGCTGGACAGTTTAGATGTAATTCTCCCTGTTAGAAGCTGTAATTTAGACAGGGCTAAAGTGTTTTTTTTACCACCATGTTGTCTGCCTCTGAGTGGGTTAGGACAACAAACTGGTAAAAATGCTTGAGCTCTGTCTACAGCTTTCACTATTGCTACCATGATTTGTGGTGAATTGTGGGGCATTGCCAGCAGATCGAGGGACGTGATCGTTCCCCTCTATTCAACACTGGTGAGGCCTCATCTGGAGTACTGTGTCCAGTTTTGGGCCCCACACTACAAGAAGGATGTGGAAAAATTGGAAAGAGTCCAGCGGAGGGCAACAGAAATGATTAGGGGACTGGAACACATGAGTTATGAGGAGAGGCTGAGGGAACTGGGGATGTTTAGTCTATGGAAGAGAAGAATGAGGGGGGATTTGATAACTGCTTTCAACTACCTGAAAGGGAGTTCCAAAGAAGATGGCTCTAGACTGTTCTCAGTGGTAGCAGATGACAGAACAAGGAGTAATGGTCTCAGGTTGCAGTGGGGGAGATTTAGGTTGGATATTAGGAAAAACTTTTTCACTAGGAGGGTGGTGAAACACTGGAATGCGTTACCTAGGGAGGTGGTGGAATCTCCTTCCTTAGAAGTTTTTAAGGTCTGGCTTGACAAAGCCCTGGCTGGGATGATTTAATTGGGGATTGGTCCTGCTTTGAGCAGGGGGTTGGACTAGATGACCTCCTGAGGTCCCCTCCAACCCTGATATTCTATGATTCTATGAATTATAGCTGTGAGGTTGTAATGGGCCCTCTTGCAGTTCCACAGTCCTCTTGCAACCTTTTTAGTGATCACACTGCTATGGCTGCTGTACCATCTTCTGAGCTACTGCAGCTTTTAGCGCTCAAATTAGGCATAGAGCACCTTGGCAAGCTAGCATTTTTTTAGGTGGCCATCTTGTGCTACAAAATGTCAACTTGCATAAAAGAAAGTCTCCAGCCCTTTTTCTTTGTAAAGAAAACCATCAACATGTGAACAGAGTATGAGCCTCTGCTGTGATAGCTGCCTTAGTTTACATGGGGCCTGAAATAAAAGATCAAATGTGAGCTACCCTGTTCATCTTAAAGGGTGTTAACTCAGATGCCTAATGGTTACAGTTTTAATGTCATTTAATGTCATAGGTTACATTTCACTAATGATCAAAGCATGTAAGAGGGAGGGAAAAAGCTACGAAGTCCAGCGATGTATCTGAACCCATGCTGAGGAGTCCAGCATTGTCTCCACAGAGCATGCAGGATCCGTTTTTTAATACCTGCACCAGGAGTTAGCAACCTTTGGCACGCAACCCATCAGGGTAATCTGGTGGCAGGCCGCGAGACATTTTGTTTACGTTGACTTTCCGCAGGCACGACCCCCCACAGCTCCCAGTGGCCGCGGTTTGCCATTCCTGGCCAATGGGAGCTGCAGGAAGTGGCGGGCCGTGCTGGAGCTGCAGGGGGACATACCTGCATATGGTCAACATAAAATGCCTTGCGGCCCACCACCGGATTACGCTGATGGGCTGCGTGCCGAAGGTTGCCGACCCCTGATCTACACTGAGTAGTGTCTCAGTTTAGACATCTCATATGGGTAGAGCTTGGAAGAAGAGTATCATTGCTTTCCCCCCGCTCAATTCTACCTGTAGAACCTCTCTTGTAATTTTATGCATACAAGCTTTCTGTTGCATAAGGTGGAAATACATATGACTGTGTTCTTGCCAGAAAAAATAAAAATAGTTTTTTGGAATACCTACTATTTTAGGCATTTTAAAAGGGTAAATGTATATGGTTAACATTTAAAATATATTTGATTCAGCACCTCTTCAACTGTGGACTGCTACTCTTACAACTCTTGTATAAGGGACCTATACAGTTCCTCCCTTTCCCCACTTTTGAGAAGATGGGAGCACTGGTACTCTCCCAAGAACCACCCACAACCCATTTCACTTTCCTGTGAAAGCAAAATTAGATTATGCAGATCTTCAGAATATAATCATCCATTTCCTGTTTTACCTGTTTTGATCATCAGTGAAATACTTATCTAAATTATTATGAACAAAGGTCATTCTCACTTCGGATCTTGTATTTCAGGCTGATTGCCGACTAGGACAAGGACAAGGGTCCTTGTCTACACTAACCATCTTACTGAAAAGCTTTCTATCATTGGTAACACTGGTGCAGCTCCACTAATGGGAGTCCAAGTGTAGACAAGGCACTGTCCGCAGCTCATATTTTTGCCAATATGTCATGTTTTAAACAGGTTTAGCTGACAAGCTGAAACACCCATGGCTGCTTGGAGCCTTGACTATCCCAATGTTCCCACTGGAGGAAGTGCCACAATAGGAAATTTTGAGAAAGAGTTGTTTGCAAACATTGCAGCTACACTGGAAACATAGAACATAATGCAAAACTTACATTATAGCAACTAGTGGCAATGATACAACTGGATTGGTGCTTATGTTAAGCCATTAATATAGAAAGGGCTCACCACTGTATCATGAAAACCTATTTTAACAGATTTTCAAGACGGTGGTTAAAAACTCCTGAGCTCTATCCTTGGTATCACTTACACTTTTATCACCAGTGCCATCTGTGGCAATGGCTGAAATATGGGTACTAACTTTCCTAGCATAGACAAAGTCTAAAGGGTAGAGACTTATTTGTAAAAAAACAAACAAACAACCTGGGCTGTCATAAGCTGTCAAAATTCAACTTCTTAATGCGGTGCGGTAGATCTCTAGGATCCCTGCCAGTTTGCCACAGAAAAACGTAGAATCTGCATTTTTAAAGAGAATCATTAGTTTTTACATTTTGTGAAAAATAAAAACATATACAATGGAACCCCAATTATCTGATTGAATTGGGAATGGGGACAGGTCAGATAATCAGGAGAATGGGCAGGGCTCGGGCTGTCAGCTTAAAAATTGTAAATATATCACTAGAACATTGTGTTCCACTGATATGTGTATATATTGTAGCTAGGGTAACTAAAGTTCAGCATTTCATTTTAACCGTGGAAAAACTTGGAATTTTATGGTTTTTTATTGAAGAATTTTGGTTTTTGTATCACAGAAAACTAGGATTCCTGGTGATAGGCAACGGTAATGTCTGCTACTGCAATAACTGGAGAGTTCAGACACTCTGAACAGCCAGGATGAACACACTGCACACAGGCCAGTCCTTGCCTACAGACAGCCCCGCAACCTGAAGCAAATACTCACCAACAACCACATACCACACAACAGAACCACTAACCCAGG
Source organism: Eretmochelys imbricata (assembly GCF_965152235.1). Taxonomy (NCBI): domain Eukaryota; kingdom Metazoa; phylum Chordata; order Testudines; family Cheloniidae; genus Eretmochelys; species Eretmochelys imbricata. The sequence continues at coordinate 115,812 of NC_135595.1, read as the reverse complement.
AACTTATCCTTGCAACAAAGCCCGTTGCCAATTGTGCCCACATATCTATTCAGGGGACACCATCACAGGGCCTAATAACATCAGCCACACTATCAGAGGCTCGTTCACCTGCACATCCACCAATGTGATATATGCCATCATGTGCCAGCAATGCCCCTCTGCCATGTACATTGGTCAAACTGGACAGTCTCTACGTAAAAGAATAAATGGACACAAATCAGATGTCAAGAATTATAACATTCATAAACCAGTCGGAGAACACTTCAATCTCTCTGGTCACGCAATCACAGACATGAAGGTCGCTATCTTAAAACAAAAAAACTTCAAATCCAGACTCCAGCGAGAAACTGCTGAATTGGAATTCATTTGCAAATTGGATACTATTAATTTAGGCTTAAATAGAGACTGAGAGTGGCTAAGTCATTATGCAAGGTAGCCTATTTCCTCTTGTTTTTTCCTACCCCCCCCCCCCCAGATGTTCTGGTTTAACTTGGATTTAAACTTGGAGAGTGGTCAGTTTGGATGAGCTATTACCAGCAGGAGAGTGAGTTTGTGTGTGTATGGGGGTGGGTTTTTGGAGGGGGGTGAGGGAGTGAGAGAACCTGGATTTGTGCAGGAAATGGCCTAACTTGATTATCATGCACATTGTGTAAAGAGTTGTCACTTTGGATGGGCTATCACCAGCAGGAGAGTGAATTTGTGTGGGGGGGTGGAGGGTGAGAAAACCTGGATTTGTGCTGGAAATGGCCTAACCTGGTGATCACTTTAGATAAGCTATTACCAGCAGGACAGTGGGGTGGGAGGAGGTATTGTTTCATATTCTCTGTGTATATATAAAGTCTGCTGCAGTTTCCACGGTATGCATCTGATGAAGTGAGCTGTAGCTCACGAAAGCTCATGCTCAAATAAATTGGTTAGTCTCTAAGGTGCCACAAGTACTCCTTTTCTTTTTGCGAATACAGACTAACACAGCTGTTACTCTGAAACACTGCACTATGACAAGTAACAAAGTTCAGCTGAACTGTTTACTTGTAATAATGCAAATCTAAAGTGCAGATGGAGCTAGTGTGTCTGCTGGTAGACTGCTGTTTTATAAAGACAAGATCTTGGGCTTCCCCATCAGTCAATCTCAGTGCATGCAGATCTTAATGCAGTAGAAAACCAGAGACCAAGACAACACAATTTCCCAAAATCATCAGATTTCAAGAGAATCTTCAAAGGCACAGGAACCACAGGGGGATATCATTAGTCTTTTCTTTTATACCTGTAACAAAAAATGTCTACTTTTTCACAACCCTAAATGTAAAATCAAATGTTATTAGTGCCACATCCCCGGCAAGCCCCTCTGCCTAAAGGCCAGCCTATATGTTACTTTCTCTCAGAAGACAATTAGTATTTTTTACCAGTGACAACACCGTTTTTCCAAGCAAACACATTTATTAGGGCAAAAACGTTACAGGGAAACCATAAAAAATAAGAGTTCCTATATGCATGCTAAAAGCTTACCAGAGGTCATCCATCAGTCTTATGAAGTTCTAGTAAGCCAAAGGCCCTCCAAACCTTCCGCAAGTGGGTCCTTTCTGTTTGCCAAATCAAAAGAAAGCCATGTAAACCGAAATGCTTTTTATACCGAAAGCCCTTTCTTTATCCAAATCTCTGGAAAAATCCAGTTTCAGTCAGTATATTCAAACACCCCAGGGGGTGGCATTTTTTTGGAATTGTTTACAATCTCCAGAGTAATCACCCCCTTATAATTACTCCCCTACTGTTTTTAGTTCCTGGAGGATCCATGGAAAGCCTCCACCATGGAGTAGAACACAATCATGCATAAACCATTAATATATTTCATACAGTGGACCCCAAAGATGCTGCATGGGATTGCAATATCTGTCACAATTAGAATCACACAGGCCTGTAGCTAGGAAAGCAAAAATAGGGAGGCAATAAATTGTGGGTCATCGCCCTCCTGGCAAATTTTAGATGAGCAAGTGCAATTTCCTGTATTTTAGAAGATTTAATTTCTTAGGAATTGCAAATAAACTGTCATTGACAAATTATATGGGATATCAGTCATTTATAAGATGCACTGTCTTTTTTTTTTTTAAACCTGAGACCTGTTCTGAGCAAAGATTGACAACTCAGTGTTTAAATCACCAGAAGCCACCTGGAGCCCTGTCTACACTAATGCTTTCACCACTGCTTCCATTGATGGAGCTGAACTGGTGGTAATGATGGTGTGATGCTTGGCTAAAAAAGGGTTAAACATCCTGCAAAATAAACAACTCAAATTCGACCCTTAAAGACATGTGGGTAGGTAATTGTTGTGTTTTTGTGTATTTGCATGTGTATGGGTAATGGTCAACAATGTAATCAACAGTCCCTGTCTATGCTGTATTCTGATAATTCAGAGCTCAAAAGAACACCCTAGCATTTAAATTAATTGTAAACACGGGATCTCTCTGTATTCATCTCTCTTTGAAATGCATAGCAAATCATCTGTGAACGGTGGAGGAACAAGGAAATTGCCTTATGTTAATTCTATATCTAAGTACTGGTGATGGACCTCCTGCAAAGATGGATCTCCCCGAGGAACTCCAACTTGTCAAAGAGGACATGAAATTGTATAAAAGATCCTTGGGTCCTGATCCTGTTCATCTCAGAGCTGCTTGAGGCTTCATACAGTGGAAACTTAGGCCATAAGGACTGCGATCCCAGTTCTAACTGGATCACCCTGAAATATAAACATTGGACTATAACCTATAGACTATTTCTGAAAGAACTCTTTGCAACTATAAAGCTCACCATCTCTACTATGAATCTGAATCTTAAGAATTGAACTCATGTCTGTATGTATATTGATCTTTTAACCATACTCTCTCTCTTTTGTTTTTTAATAAAATTTAGTTTAGTTAATAAGAATTGGCTGTAGCGTGTATTTGGGTAAGATCTGGAATATTCAATAACCTGGGAGGTAATGTGTCCAATCTTTTGGGATTGGTAGAACCTTTTCTTTTATATGATGAAATAAGATTTTTAGAAATCATCATATTTGACTTAGGTACCTGGATGGAGGCCTGAGGCTGGATCACTTTAAGGGAACTTTATTGTTTGGACTTCTGAGTAACCAGTAAGGTAATAAAGAAGCTGTTTTATGCTGGCTTGGTAAATCTGAGTATTGGAATATCCACCAGCTTTTTGGGGATTGTCTGCCCCATTCTTTGCAGTTCACCCTAATTGAGTGACCACAGCTGGCCCCCACTGGGACCCCAGCTACAGTGACTTAGTCATGCTAGGATACACATTACCACAGGTTAATTGGGTTTTTGGATCAGTTTTTGGACCACACGCTTGTCAAAAATTAATGTTGGCTATTGGAGAGTTTAAGGGTTAAAAATCAGTTACAGTGAGTGACCCTGATTAAGATCCTGACAGAAAAAGCCTGGAAGAATTGTGCTCACAGAGGGGGTTGTCTTTTAAGAAAAAAGCCCCAGAGCAGGAATTGAAAATCTGTTAATTGCTAGTGGTAAGGAAAAACAATGAGAAGTCCTTGTGGCACCTTAGAGACTAACACATTTATTTGGGCATAAGCTTTCGTGGGTAGAACCCACTTCATCGGATGCATGGAGTGAAAGTACAGGAGCAGGTATAAATACATGAAAGGATGGGGGGTTGCTTTACTAAGTGTGAGGTCAGTCTAACGAGTTAAATCAGTTAACAGCAGGATACCTTCAAAACTTCAAAAACAGACTCCAACGTGAAGCTGCAGAACTGGAATTAATTTGCAGACTGGATACCATCAGATTAGGCCTGAATAGAGACTGGGAGTGGTTGGGTCATTGCAAAACCTAAACTTAATTTCCCCAGTACTAGTTTCTCCCTACTGTTACTCACGCATTCTTATCAACTGTCTGTAATGGGCCACTCTCTTACCGCTTCAAAAATTATTTTTCCTCCCTTGATATCCTGCTGTTAATTGATTTAACTCATTAGACTGACCTCACACGTGGTAAAGCAACCCCCCATCCTTTCATGTATTTATACCTGCTCCTGTATTTTCACTCCATGCATCCGATGAAATGGGTTCTAGGCCATGAAAGCTTATGCCCAAATACATGTGATAGTCTCTAAGGTGCTACAAGGACTCCTTGTTGTTTTTGCTGATACAGACTAACACAGCTACCCCTCTGAAACCAGTGATAGCGAAAATGCTTGCAGTGAGAAACCAGTAGCAGTTTGAACAAAGAATGGCATATCTTCAGTTTCTGGAAAAGCAAAATATAACTGATATGGAAAGAGAACGCCTGTGTTTTGAACATGAACAGAGACTGGCATATATTCGATTACAGGAACTAGAAGCTAAGGCAAAAGTGGACAGACTTAAGCTCCAACTCAAGAGAATAAAGGAACAACAGGAACTGTATCATCCTGAAAAGCCAGCTTCTCTGAACAACAAAGATGGGGATAGAATCTATCCAGTTTGTAACAATGTTGGTATGTTTTTTGACTCTAAGCAGTTGTCTGTGTGTAACCAAATATACTCCAACACTGCCACCTTTTATGTAAATGCTTTTACTGTGATCTCAGGTGAAGGTAACCCCATTACTTGTGCAGAGAATGTAAAAGTCAATGGTAAAAGCTGTTTAGGGAAAGTTCCAGCTTCTAACATCACACTTGTTAAAGAAGATTACTTATAAGATCAGAGTGTGAATATTGTAATTCTCTATGAGTTTACTGTAAGTGCCTTTAGCCAAAATCCACCTTGAATGGAATGGTGTTAAATATGAAGTTAGAGCTGGTGTAAGGAAGTTATTGCCTAAGGATCTTTTTATTGGGGATGATATTAAAGCTTTGTTCAATCAGGTTGACATAAATCAGTCACAGGAAAGAAATAATCCTGAACCTGTGTCTATTAGGGGGCAAGGACTTGCTTATGGAGCGGTTCTCCAAATGCTTGTCTAAGGAAGATAGCTGTTTATCTATGCAAGGAGGCAGTGTATATGTGGAAGAAATTTCTGTGTCTGATATCTCAGAAGTAAATCTGCCATTAGATAAGGCTCAGGGAAATGTTTCTCTAGAGCAAATTAAAGTTGGTGATCAGGTTAAAGCCCTAACTGAGGAAGGAAAGGATACAGTCTTGGTAAGTGATGAATTGTTAGCAAGTGATTTGTTTAAAGCATCTCCGTGTAATGAGAAAAGGAGTACTTGTGGCACCTTAGAGACTAACCAATTTATTTGAGCATAAGCTTTCGTGAGCTACAGCTCACTTCATCGGATGTTTCCACAGTATGCATCCGATGAAGTGAGCTGTAGCTTACGAAAGCTTATGCTCAAATAAATTGGTTAGTCTCTAAGGTGCCACAAGTACTCCTTTTCTTTTTGCAAATGCAGACTAACAGGGCTGTTACTCTGAAACCTGTCAGTGTAATGAGACTCTTATCTATGGAGAATAGCAATTTATCTGTTGGGAGTGGCATTTTAAGGAAGCTGTCACACTGTCTGGGTGTATGTCTGAAATCAGCCATGGGTGCTGAAACAAAGAGAAAGATGAAGTGAGCTGTAGCTCACGAAAGCTTATGCTCAAATAAATTTGTTAGTCTCTAAGGTGCCACAAGTACTCCTTTTCTTTTTGTGGATACAGACTAACACGGCTGCTACTCTGAAACATATCTCCAATTTATTTGAGCATAAGCTTTCGTGAGCTACCGCTCACTTCATACTCTGAAACATATCTCCAGTTGTTTGTCTGTTTTGAATAGCAGCATGCCTGCTGAGAAACAGTGTCTCTCTAGTTCTCTGTCTGTAAAGCAGACAGAAGAAGCCTGTCACCTATGATGGTTGAAAATTTATTAGTTAACTCAGAGTTGATTCTGGATACAACAAAAGCCCAGGAAGGAAGTGGTCCTAAATTTCTGTCTGCTAGGGATAATGACATTATAACTAGGAAAGGAGTACTTGTGGCACCTTAGAGACTAACCAATTTATTTGCTTTCATGCTCAAATAAATTGGTTAGTCTCTAAGGTGCCACAAGTACTCCTTTTCTTTTTGCAAATACAGACTAACACGGCTGTTACTCTGAAACCTGTCATTATAACTAGGTTGCATCCAGTTAATGTCATAAGTAGCTCCCAGGGACCAAGCAATTCTGGTGCTTTTATTTTGCCTATTGCTAGTATGTTGCTGGGTAAAAATATGACAACCTTGTCTGACCAGGTTGATATAGCCAGGGCACAAGGAAAGCATGAAGGTGATTTAACTATGTTACCCACTGACAGTGGGGAAACTTTTAACAAGGAAGAGGATGTTTCTAATCTTTTGACTATGAAGTCTAGCAATTTACCTGAAAGGGGATTGTGTAAAAATCCTCCTGATGGGCCAGAGGTGATTCTGGATGTATGTGAAACTCAGAAGGAGGTTGGTGATTCGTCTGTTGTGCCAAAGTCAGTTCTGGACATAAATAAAGCTCAGAAAGAATCTGTTGCAGTGCATAATACTGCAGAAGGAAAGGAATTTCTGGGTGAAGTCTTTGAGGTCTGTGAAAAGGAATTGTTTCCATTGACTCTTAATGGGCCATTGTTGATAGTAAACAGTCTCTCTTCTGAGGAAAGTATGTTGGTGCCTAATGGCCAAAAGAAAAGGAGTACTTGTGGCACCTTAGAGACTAACCAATTTATTTGAGCATGAGCTTTCGTGAGCTACAGCTCACTTCATCGGAGTCTTTCAAATGAAAATGAATCCACTGAATTTGCTTTAGAAAAATCTAGTGTGAATAGCTTAAAGAAGGCTTCCTTAGCTAATTTTGAAAGTGAACAGTCTGTGTCTCAGGTTGAAGAAAGAGGCTAGATTCCTGGTTTTACACAGCAGAGCAGCCTCATGAATAGACCCATAGACACTTTTTGGATTTGTCATGTAATTTCTTAGTAAGCACTAGCTAGTGCATCTGATACCTTGTGGATGCAGAAATTGCTAGGTGAAAAGCAGAACTATAGTTCAGACATGATAGAAAATGGTTGTGTCTCTTTAAGGCATGATGCCCATACAAACTTCCTACCTGACAAGAAAAAAAAAGAAAAGCAAGCTAACTCTTAAAAAGCAAAATGCCCTTACAAACTTGCCTCCCTCATCTCTAAAATACTAAAACCTCAAGGAAGTGGTTAAACTGAAATCCTATGTTAAGAAAAATCCTAAAGTAAAGAAAAAGCTACGAAAGTTCAAAAGGGACATTGAACAAGCTAACCTAACAAATTATTTGTCTAAACAAAAGGCTTGGTATGACAAAAATTATTGTAAATGTACACATGATAGAACTGATGTTAATATTATTGCTAATAATTGTAACTAACATGTTGCTGATACCAAAAACTGTAAAAATTTACAATGTGCCTAATCTTTTGGAAAAACCCTTGAACATGTTAAGAGTGATACATAAGAACACACTTTATGTTAAAAGGCCTTGTGATACTGATATTTCACAGTGAATGCCTGTATCTGATCTGGAAACTGTACACAGGAGAAAAGACATTGTGGACCTAATGTGCTGTGCAAAAAAGGGAAACTGAGGTATAACACCTCACAGCCCTCATGGTTGAATGCCAGAGTATGTGCTCTTTGAAGAACATTAATGGCTATGTTAAGTCAATACATAGACTAAATCCTGGAATCACTAAAGTGTTTCACAAAGTACGGACTAAGGTTCTAACTTGGGCAAAAGCATGCATCAATAATTTGGCCTTACTAAGAATTCAATGTAAACATGGCACATATCAATGTTGGAAGGTCCTTAAAAGGTATCCAGGACCTTTAATTTCTCCCTTCCACACCAGACTCACATTGAGGGTGTGACGCATGGCTAGAAAGGGTTAAAGATCCTGCAAAATAAATGACTCAAATTCGACCCTTAAAGACATGTGGGGAGGTAATGGTTGTGGTTTTATGCATGTATATGGGTAATGGTCAACAATGTAATCAACAGTCCCTGTCTATGCTGTATTCTGATAATTCAGAACTCAAAAGAACATCCTAGCATTTAAATTAATTGTAAACATGGGATCTCTCTGTATTCATCTCTCTTTGAAATGCATAGCAAATGATCTGTGAACGGTGGAGGAACAAGGAAATTGCCTTATGTTAATTCTATATCTAAGTACTGGTGATGGACCTCCTGCAAAGATGGACCTCCCCGAGGAACTCCAACTTGTCAAAGAGGACATGAAATTGTATAAGAGATCCTTGGGTCCTGATCCTATTCATCTCAGAGCTGCTTGAGGCTTCATACAGTGGAAACTTAGGCCATAAGGACTGCGATCCCAGTTCTAACTGGATCACCCCGAAATATAAACGTTGGACTATAACCTATAGACTATTTCTGAAAGAACTCTTTGCAACTATAAAGCTCACCATCTCTACTATGAATCTGAATCTTAAGAATTGAACTCATGTCTGTATGTATATTGATCTTTTAACCATACTCTCTCTCTTTTGTTTTTTAATAAAATTTAGTTTAGTTAATAAGAATTGGCTGTAGCGTGTATTTGGGTAAAATCTGGAATATTCAATAACCTGGGAGGTAATGTGTCCAATCTTTTGGGATTGGTAGAACCTTTTCTTTTATATGATGAAATAAGATTTTCAGAAATCATCATATTTGACTTAGGTACCTGGATGGAGGCCTGAGGCTGGATCACTTTAAGGGAACTGTGTTGTTTGGACTTCTGAGTAACCAGTAAGGTAATAAAGAAGCTGTTTTATGCTGGCTTGGTAAATCTGAGTATTGGAATATCCACCAGCTTTTTGGGGATTGTCTGCCCCATTCTTTGCATTTTACCCTAACTGAGTGACCACAGCTGGCCCCCACTGGGACCCTGGTCACAGATGATAGGACTTTTTTCTTTGGGGCTGATAGGGAGACACCCCCTAGTGAAACACCCCCTTAGAAAGCTTTCCTCTCTCTCTGCAGCTGCCCGTCTGCCAAGATATGGAAGACAACAGGTAATGACACTGAGACAGGTGTGGAAGCAGAGAAGTTCAATGTTCATGAATGGGAGTGGTTAACAAAGAAATAAACTTTTGGATGAGACACACTTGTGGGCATTTCATATCACATGGCATTCTTCTCAAATGTAGGGATGTAAGTCCCAGTACCTGCTTAAAATCTATCTAAAATTATCCTTGCAGGTTGACTTTTATGATATTCTACAGTTCCTGCCTTACACTCTTGTCTAGTGTCAATATGCACGCTTACTAGCTACCACTTTCCACCCCAGAAACAGTAGCATTTAGTGGTCAATGAAGTGATTCCTCTATATGTACCCTGTGAGGCTCATAAAATTATATAGAATCCTTCAGGATGAGAATCCTCATGTAAATGGAAACAATTTTTGTAAATGTTTAATATATACAAATTACAGTTGTCAGTATCCAAAATCTATAGCCATGTCTGAGATTCAAGTATCTGAACAGGGTGGGAGGTTACAGTCCTTACAGTGAATCATTTTAGGGCCAAATATCTAATATTTAAAATTACTTAAGTGTGACAGAACTCTGGATTCTAAATAGTATAACTACTTATTACTCAATTGCTGATATTAAAATAGAAACAAGTACTATTTTTAAAGAAGCCATCAAGTGTGAGAGTGCCTCTTATGGCCCATGAAACGGTAGTTCCCTAGTAAACACTTTTACTAGAGCAGTGCTGACATTGATGATGATGGCATACAAAATTGATTTGAGAGAATAAGGAGCAATAAAAATTTGAAGATGTTATTAAGCAAAACCTAGGGCCTCTATAAGTGTGTGGAACTGAGTCCCACATGGAAAAGAACAATTTTAGGAAAATAATTTCAAGCTCCAAAGGCATTTCTGTCACCAAGATCATTGAGTAATAATGGACATATTCACTTGATAGGTTCGTTGGTTTTACGAGGTGTAGGGTGTATTTTCTTTAATTAGAATAACATGCTTTTTTAAGGGCTGTATGAACATAATAATCCTAAGGGCTATCTCATCCCTAATTGTTTTGTCTTCTTTACAGATGTGCCTCCAATTGTGGCAGGGCTTATTGGTGCCACGGTCCTTGTGGTGTCTGTCTCGGTAACAGTATTTGTGTGGACATGCTGCCACCAGCAAGCAGAAAAAAAGCACAAAACGCCCCCTTACAAATTCATTCACATGCTGAAAGGCATTAGTATCTATCCGGAAACCTTGAGTAACAAGAAGAAGATTATCCGGATCCGCAGAGACAAGAACGGCACTGTCAAGGAGACTGGAAGAGGAAACCTTTTGGTAGATGCTGCAGAAGCTGGTTTAGTGGGCTCCGAGAAGGCACCAAATGGGATGAATGCAGCCCCTTGTATCGACCAGCTCCCAATAAAAGTGGATTACGGAGATGAACTGAGTCCAGATCAAAGCATCACTCCAAGTGGGAGCAAAATCTCCTCCCCATCTTCCCCAGAAGAGGCTGTCCTGCTGGGAACACTGACTTTCTCAGTGGACTACAATTTCCCCAAAAAAGCATTGGTGGTGACCATTCAAGAGGCCCATGGGCTGCCAGTGATGGATGAGCACACTCAGGGCTCTGACCCCTACATCAAGATGACAATTCTTCCAGACAAAAGGCATCGAGTGAAGACTCGTGTGTTGCGCAAGACCCTGGACCCTATCTTTGATGAGACCTTTACCTTCTATGGGATCCCCTACAGCCAGCTGCAGGATTTGGTGCTTCACTTCCTGGTGTTGAGCTTTGATCGCTTCTCTCGAGATGATGTGATTGGAGAAGTCATGGTGCCCCTCTCTGGAGTGGATCCGAGCACTGGAAAGGTCCAGCTAACCCGAGAGATCATCAAAAGGAACATACAAGTAAGTGACTTCTCTCTCTGAGTTTGGAGAGACACTTCACGGGTTATGCTTGACCCTGTGTAAGCTGATCCCCAGTTAGGCTGAGTTTTCTTGGCAGAGGGGACTCAAAATGTCTAGGAACCAGGCATACAGCAAACCCTTATTCATGTGAGTAGTTCTTACTTGTACTAGTCCCACTGAAGTCACTGGGAGAAATTGTATCAGAAAGGCTTGCAGGATTGGATCCCAGGTTATTTATGTTCTGGGTTCTTGTCCAAAAGTCGCTATGTAAATGGTTCCAAAGTAAAATACCCACAGAAGTACTTGTCTCCTCTTATATTTAGTGCCTGATAATCACTTCATTTCATTAATGATAATCATTTCATTTAAACTCCATTGTTTCAAACAGCTAGGTGTCACTGCTGCAAAAGTTTCAGAGTAGCAGCCGTGTTAGTCTGTATGCGCAAAAAGAAAAGGAGTACTTTCTTTACTCGTGAGCTACAGCTCGAAAGCTTATGCTCAAATAAATTTGTTAGTCTCTAAGGTGCCACAAGTACTCCTTTTCTTTTTGCTGCAAAAGTGAATCACACCATGTCACTATAACCAAAACAGTAAAGTGTGGACCACATCAGCGAGGAGGGAATTTTTAACAGAGTCTGTAAATCAGGGTGAATAAAAATCAATGATTTAAAAAAAAAATCAGATTTTTTGGATTTAAATCGGACTTTTTTGATAAAATGCTTTTTGAGGAAAAAACCTATAGTTTTAATTAAAAGAAAAGGAGTACTTGTGGCACCTTAGAGAATAACCAATTTATTTGAACATAAGCTTTCGTGAGCTACAGCTCACTTCATCGGATGCATACTGTGGAAAGTGTAAAAGATCTTTTTATATACACACAAAGCATGAAAAAATACCTCCTCCCACCCCACTCTCCTGCTGGTAATAGCTTATCTAAAGTGATCACTCTCCTTACAATGTGTATGATAATCAAGTTGGGCCATTTCCAGCACAAATCCAGGTTTTCTCACCCCCCCCCCCCCCACACACACACACATAAACCCACTCTCCTGCTGGTGGGGGAGGGAGTGAGAAAACCTGGATTTGTGCTGGAAATGGCCCAACTTGATTATCTTACACATTGTAAGGAGAGGTTTCAGAGTAACAGCCGTGTTAGTCTGCATTCGCAAAAAGAAAAGGAGTACTTGTGGCACCTTAGAGACTAACTAGCTGTAGCTCACGAAAGCTTATGCTCAAATAAATTGGTTAGTCTCTAAGGTGCCACAAGTACTCCTTTTCTTATTGTAAGGAGAGTGATCACTTTAGATGAGCTATTACCAGCAGGAGAGTGGGGTGGGAGGAGGTATTTTTTCATGCTTTGTGTGTATATAAAAAGATCTTCTACACTTTCCACAGTATGCATCCGATGAAGTGAGCTGTAGCTCACGAAAGCTTATGCTCAAATAAATTGGTTAGTCTCTAAGGTGCCACAAGTACTCCTTTTCTTTTTGCGAATACAGACTAACACAGCTGTTACTCTGAAACCTAGTTTTAATTAAGATACATTATAGCTCAAAGATATCTCATCATGGAATAGGGATTATAAATTATAATTCTATAGTATGAGACAATATATTCATGTAATGTTTAAGAAAAGTTTTGTAAATGAGTTCCAATAGTTCATGGATTAGGGACCCGATTTTATGGGGTTCCACAGGCTTCTGTATAGATTATTTAGGTTAACCTTTCTATCTACCCAATGAGACTCAGTGCTCAGTTTAGAAGATACCATCAGAGATGCTTAGTTTTGCAGTTCTCAAACTGTGGATTTATGTCTCCAGAGGTAACATGCTTGTTAACAGCAAAATTTTTTTTAAATAAATAAATAATATAGAGAGGTGAGAAATAACAGACCTTAACTCTATTGTCCCTCTGCAACTTTGTGTACACAGAGTTAATCCCTTACCTCTCTCTAAAAGTGCAAAGTTTCAGAAAATTCAATGAATAGAAGATTGTTGGGGGTGGAATAGATCTGGACCAGGAGAAGAAGTCTGGAGATAAATGTGAGAAGTGTGGGACATATGCTTGTTTTGTTAAAATATTATATGTTTGCTGTTGAAGAAAAAAATCCAGAATACTTAACACTGTTGTTTTAGTTAAATAAAACAGTTTAAATGTCTCTCTGGTGATGTTCTCCTCCTAATACAGCATGGCAAGAAAATCCTCCAAATATTAATGATTAACCTTTTGAATTGGAGGTAGTTCACCTCCCAATGACTTCATAAATATCTGCTTCAATTACTTTTGGTAATTGAAATAACCAATCATTCATTTTCTGATATAGCTGTAAAACTAATCTGAAAAGTTTTCAAAATAAATCCCTGTTTAAAAATGTATAGTGTATACCTTTTAAAAATGAAACCTACACTTATCTCTGAGTTGTGAAGAATATGTATTCAGGTTATAACAACCAACAAGAATGCACTTCTATGTGGAAAATCATGATTAAATCGAGTCTTCCTGACTAGTGATTTAAATCATGCTTTAAATCAATTTGATTTAAATCAAATCCACCCTGCTATAAAGGCTGGTTGACTCTTGTAATTTGCTGCTGTGTATATATGTCTCTTTTCTAATTATGGGTTAATGTTTTATTTTCCGTTTTTATTTAGTACCTGTCATGCAAAATTAGAAATAACGCATACTTGGATAAAGAAAGTTTAATGCACGTTGATTTGTTTTCTTGTACATTTCTAAATTGAAAGTAGTTTAGTATTGATTTCTTTTTATCTTTAACTCATTGGGGCCTGAATGCACAAAAGGAGTTTAGGCATGATGATGCTCAGTGTCACCATGCCTAACTTTTTGGCACCTAGAAAATCACTGCAATTAACAACTGAGTTAGGTGCCTGAGTTCCTATTTAATGAATCGGGAGAGCTAGGCACCTTAGACTGCAATTCACAAAAGCCAGCACATTAGGCAGACAGACATGGAAGTTAGCCAGTGGGAGATGCTGATGAGAAAGGTGTGCGCTAAGCCCCATCCTGTCTCAGATATAGGCAGACCTGCAGATATGTACCTATCTCTGCTTGGGATTCTCAGCTGCAAACCCTCTCTTGGCAGTAGGTGCCTAGCTGTTAGGTGGGGAGGATAGAAAGAAGACTTCCCTGATAACTTTTATTCCAGTGGTTAGGGTACTCCCCTGGAATGTAGGAGACCCCTGCTTCAAGTACCCCCTCTGCCTGAGAGGGAGAACCACATCTCATACGAGATGCTATGTGCTGCAGTGCCATCAATAAGCTACTACTCTCTTTTCTTTGCGCCATGCACTCAGTGCTATTTCTCTATCCTGTTGTCTGGCTGAACAAAGATCCAGAATGAAAACTAACCACTTATTAGCAAGAGAAAGTATTTGAGAGGCTGGCAGAAGCTGTGACCTCACTCCAGTTGAGGGTGGTTTGTCCTCCAATTCTCAAGATTGTTTACACGTCTGAAATCTTATTAAATTCATTTCAGCAGTGTCCCTATATATGTCTTTTTAATGTTCTGCTGGCCAAGAGATTAATTCCTTTCAGAAGCAGACATGGTCATCCACCTCACTATTGGCTTCAGGCTAGATTACTGAACACACTACTTGGGGCTATCCCTAAGGACTACCCAGAAACTTGCACTAGTGCAGAATATAGCAGATCGCCGCGCTCTGTATTGTCTGCCATTTTACTTCTCAATGCAACACGTTGCCTTGGGCTTTAAAACCTTAAACAGTTTAGGTCTTAAAACCAGCCACCATATCAGATACCTTTTCCTCCTTTATCCTGCCATGGCAGCTGTGATTAATGAAGATGTTTGAATCTTCCTCTGCAAATCTGAAACTGCAGGGCTAGAATTTTCAGCTGTGCCTAGTATCCACTGTGGGATGGAAAGAGGCTATTCTAAAGTATACTTGCTGGCTATAGCCCCATTAGTCTGTTATGGCATCTCTGAGTAGCCAGAGTGCCATGGTATTCTTACCTTGTTCCCTCCAGTACAGTCATACCACTGCAGCACTAGCATAGGAAGAACTAGCTGGCAACTCCCCCTACTAGAGGGAGTTGCTGCACCTTCCTGGCCTCTGTGTGTTGCCAGAGCGACACAGAGGTCTCAGATAATGCAACAGAATTTGGTCCACAGGAGAGCACTGCATTTAGTATTGGACCCTGTAGTCTGGAATTTAATTCTGACAGACAGTGGTGGCACTAGGTATAAGGAGACTAAGCAATTGCTTAGGGTCCAGCAGTTCAAGGGGGCCCCAAAATACTATTCTTATATTTAATGTGGACTTGTATGTGTTGGGTAGGTATATTCTTTGATTTGTGGAAATAATACAATTAGTATTGTCAAGAGATGGGTGAGGGGCAAGGGGGCTCCAAAATATTTGTGCTTAGGGCCCCCAGTGGGCTAGCCCTGCCTCTGCTGCCAGAACAGTTAGACCCTGTGTCTTGCTGCCTTTAGGGTATTAGGCAGTTTGCATCAGTTTGGCAGATTGTCTCCTGACTGTGAGGTGGACTTCCCACTGAGAATTAGTGTCATGGATGGCTCTCTCTTGGATCAAGTCTCCTTTAAGAAACTGGTTAAGTATCGTATTCTATTCCTTAAATTATGTAAATTGTTCCTAGATACTACAGTAATGGGCACCTTGGAATTGTGTGCAATAAATAAGTGTGGAGAATTAAAGGATGAAACTAGGACAAGACATAATGTCAGCAGACTGCAGTCCCAAATCTTCCTCAAAGGCTTTGGTGGAAAACAGCCAGTTACACCCTCTTACTGCTAATAAAGTGTTATCTATTAAGCTGTGATCTATGTTTATGAATGATGTATGGAGTGAGAGCATCACATGAATCAAAATTCAGTCTATCCAGTGTATTACTTGAAATTTTCTGTGCATGACTTTTAAAAAAAACTCCTTAGAAGCATTGCAAAACTAAATGCAATTTTCAGACAGCAGAAACTGCTGAATAGTTTTGAGTATGAGATGGTTTTCCCCTCTGTAATTTATGAGTTGAAATGTAAATGTGCAAATTCCAGCATTTTGGTTTACTCCTCATAGGCTCTGCAAGCAAACCCAATGGGGCTATTTAGAAGTATAATGAGGAGACAGTACTTGCATTCCAATTCTGATTTTTCCTTTAGTGGTTGATCTATTTTTGTTACTCAGCTCTAGTTTCAATTGGATATGGGATTCTCTTCTTAATTTCCTGCTCTAAAATGTGGTAAATTTTTGCGGTTCTCTATTAAAGAGCTATTGTGTCTCATCCTAGACGTAGCTGCATTTTTATTTGTAAGGTTAAATTCTTCTTCTGTGTGCAGCCTGTAAACAAACAAACAAGCAAAAATTATAAAGGATCTCTTAGCATGAAAGATTTTAAACTCTAAAACAACCCCTCCCACATCATTTCATTTTAACATTATTGCTCCCTACCACTAAATTTTCTTCCATGCTTGGAATTCATTTGCAAATTGGATACTATTAATTTAGGCTTAAATAGAGACTGGGAGTGGCTAAGTCATTATGCAAGGTAGCCTATTTCCTCTTGTTTTTTCCTCCCCCCCCCCCAGATGTTCTGGTTTAACTTGGATTTAAACTTGGAGAGTGGTCAGTTTGGACGAGCTATTACCAGCAGGAGAGTGAGTCTGTGTGTGTATGGGGGTGGGTTTTTGGAGGGGGGTGAGGGAGTGAGAGAACCTGGATTTGTGCAGGAAATGGCCTAACTTCATTATCATGCACATTGTGTAAAGAGTTGTCACCTTGGATGGGCTATCACCAGCAGGAGAGTGAATTTGTGTGGGGGGGTGGAGGGTGAGAAAACCTGGATTTGTGCTGGAAATGGCCTAACCTGACGATTACTTTAGATAAGCTATTACCAGCAGGACAGTGGGGTGGGAGGAGGTATTGTTTCATATTCTCTGTGTATATATATAGTCTGCTGCAGTTTCCACGGTATGTATCTGATGAAGTGAGCTGTAGCTCACGAAAGCTCATGCTCAAATAAATTGGTTAGTCTCTAAGGTGCCACAAGTACTCCTTTTCTTTTTGCGAATACAGACTAACACGGCTGTTACTCTGAAACCTTCCATGCTTTGTTGTTGCTCACGACCACTCCACTCTTTTCCTGTTCATCCAAGTTGTTGCTGTCTGCTATTCCCATCTCCCTGTCCAGTCTTGTTAGTTTCCTCACAAACTCTTCTCCAGGACAGAGATAATGTCTTATGATAGAAATGACCCATTTGAATGTAATTAAAATGTATTGTCTCTGAACATATTGGATTCATTTAATCAGGGGAAATTAATTGTTAATAAAAGTATAAAGCACACATGATAATCACTGTGACTTCATCACAAGGCTAGCCACAACATTTTTGGAAGAGAAGTACCTTTTGTATGTAGCTCATTGGTAACCACTGCAACCTTACAGAATCCTGCTGGAACAGAACTGGAGTGCTATTATTCAGATCGGAAACTCAGGATTCTAAAACCTAAGGCATTCTGGAGTGAGTACAACGGAATGTCCAAACATTGATCTGAGAACATTTTCGTACTGTAGTATAGCAAGTTATTTGATTGGATTCTCCCAATGATATTCCTTTTAAATTCACTGACTTCTAACTTAGAGAAGCTTAAGGCAGTTTCTGCCCTCATATTTGGGATTGGGTTCATCTCTCCCAACTTGTCAGACAGAGGAACTTTAAGGTTTTATATAGTTGGTTTGTATTTTCTTTTTGTAATTAATTAACGTCAACCAGAAATGACTGATCAGGATCCCTGTATGTATCCACAGAACCTAAGTTATTTAGATACCAACATGAGAGTCACTTCTAAGCATCACTAATAAGAAATTCAGTCTAAATAAAAAAAAATTATAGCCCCCATTATAACCTTTATCAAGGATACACATTATGTAACATTACTAATAACCAAAGAACACTTTCAGTGAGAGCTGTGCATTCCTGAAGAGATACACAATCCTACAGACATCAAAAAAGTTCATACTGAAGATAACTCTTCTAGAACAAATATATGAAAGTCTGGAGTATGACATTTTGAAAATCCAAGAAGCTATTATATAGCTACAAGACAGTAAAGCTGTAGTTCCTAATGGAATTCCCATTAACTGATATACGAATTTTTCTAATGCTGTCACCCAATTTACACAAAATGTACTGTTACTTCAAGCTAACAAAAAGCCTAACAAACT
This sequence comes from Eretmochelys imbricata, assembly GCF_965152235.1. Taxonomy (NCBI): domain Eukaryota; kingdom Metazoa; phylum Chordata; order Testudines; family Cheloniidae; genus Eretmochelys; species Eretmochelys imbricata. Next base: position 97,745 of record NC_135595.1, on the reverse strand, counting down.
CTTACTGAGGCTACAATTAGCTTTCCTAAAAGAGATTAAAATCTGGCATTTACTGGCCCATTTCCCTCCTTAATGTCGTTTGCAAAACCTTAGAAAGAACTTTACCAACAGCTTGGCTCCCTGCTGCCTACAATTAGGTACACAGATCAATCTATTTTTTGGTATCAGCAGGTAGCTGGCAACAATGTAAGGTGACTTTTGAATATTATGACAAAAAAAATGCACTCATTCTAAGCCTTGACTCAGAAAAGGCATTTGACAGTTTCCTCTGGGATTTTCTTTTTTATTTGCAACCTTAGAGGCCTTCAATCTGGGGTCTTACTTTGTTACATGGATCAATATGTTTTATCAAAAGCCAACAGCAGCAGTACTGATGCGTCGTCTGAGCTCTTGAAAGCTGAAGGAGTAATCAGATGTGGCTAACTTTTATCTCACTTATTATATTCATTGGTCTTAAAACTCCTTCCCGTCACCTTTTGGACTATTAGAAGAGTGAAAATTGGCAGCCACAGCCACAACATTTTACTCTTTGCTGAGAATCTACTGATATATTTACTCCTTCCCTACAATTCTGTGCCTCAGGTACCTTTACTTTTGGAAAGAAAAGGAGTACTTGTGGCACCTTAGAGACTAACCAATTTATCTGAGCATAAGCTTTCGTGAGCTAGAGCTCACTTCATCGGATGCATACTGTGGAAACTGCAGAAGACATTATATACACAGAGACCATGAAACAATACCTCCTTCCACCCCTCACTTCATCGGATGCATACTGTGGAAACTGCAGAAGACATTATATACACAGAGACCATGAAACAATACCTCCTCCCACCCCACTCTGGGTGGGAGGAGGTATTGTTTCATGGTCTCTGTGTATATAATGTCTTCTGCAGTTTCCACAGTATGCATCCGATGAAGTGAGCTGTAGCTCACGAAAGCTTATGCTCAAATAAATTGGTTAGTCTCTAAGGTGCCACAAGTACTCCTTTTCTTTTTGCGAATACAAACTAACACGGCTGTTACTCTGAAACTTTTGGAAAGCTAATTGGTCTTAAAATTAAATAAATTTGAACCCTTATGTACAAAGATGCTACCAAAAATTTTTAAATTATAGTGGAAGCCTCCCTATTTAAATACCTAGCAGTAATAATGCCAACAAATCTGAATAATAATATTTAAAGGAAATATTTCACCACTTGGTCACCAACCAGACAGACCTGACAAAGCAGCAGGATCTCATATTTTCATGATGGGGCTGTGTTTGCTGGCACCGTATCTTAGTTGGATATCAGTAAAAGATAGCATCAGTTTCACACTCACGAATTGTAAATCCATTTTCACTGAGAGTGCAAAAGCTTAGGCTAACTTTGTGGGTATCTAAAGCAAAATCCATTTCTAACACTTGGAAGCCTGCATTATTTTAAGCTTGTTAAGCTTACTATTTTCAAAGACAACATAGCACGTGTTATTCAACACAGTTCACTTATCCAGACTCTCTCAGCCTTGAGGCGTGGACTGGGAGTAAAATTTTCAAAAGTGCTCAATGACTTAGGAGTCTCAGGACCCTAAGTCTCATTGAAGGTCAGTAAGCCTTAGCTCCTAAGTGAATGCTGAAAATGGTACTTACGTGCTTTTGCAAACTTTAGTCTGGATCAGTAGTTCTGCAGCACAAGGACTGTCCCCAGCATCCAACTATAGTTGGATCATAAAAGCACCCCCATACTGGGACAAGCACTCCAAATCTACTAAAGGTCAAGATTTTAAAATGATAGAAGAGAAGTACTGTAGTGCTCCAGAAGTGAATGTGTAACATGGAACTCTGTATTTAAAGTTAATTATTCCATGGCTATTAAACATTCCTACCTGATGCTTATATTCTGCATATCCTTCACATTAGTATTTATATTACAATGGTATCTGACGCCTTCAGCTAAGATCAGGGCCCCATTGTGTTAGTCCCTGTGAAAGCACATAGTAAGAGACAGTCCCTGCCCCAAGGAATTAATCTGAATAGATAAAATAAAGGGATTATCATCATCATCTCCATTGTACAGATGAGGGAGAGAGGCACATAAAGATAGGTTACAGTGGCCAAGGTCATAACAAAAGCCTGTGGCTAAATTGGGAATTAAACTCAGGGTGTAACATGTAATTACTAAGCAACAATTATATTGCGGAATGTATATTTATAGTTTTCTTCCCAGAGGTGTTTACATTGTTTTGTATGGCAAAAACTATTAAAATTGTACAAATAAAAAAATGTTGATCTATGGCAAAAGGCATTATTATAATCTGGCACCATTATTAGGCAGCTTTCTAACTGGTATTTGGGAAGTAGGAATTACAACTGATAATATAAAATCTCATTCTGTTGGGATTCAGAAATTCCTCCAACTGCTTTTGGGGGACACATTAGCTCTGAGCTGAAATATGGTAAAAGCAAGTTTTCAAAATTGTAGGATGTTGTAGGCTTGCTAGAGTATACAGGGTCAGAACATGGGGTAAATGGAAATTTTAAATGAAGTAGATATCATTATTTCTTCATATAATTGTTAATGTTTTTGTTTGTTAATTGTTAATGCTGATTTTGGTGAATAGATGTGGTTAAAAGGGTGGCATAATCCCCAAGAAAAACTGACTTTTCTTCTGAATCAAATAGTTGACCCATTACTCAGGGCTTTGGTGCTAGATTTCACATTTTGCAGTTATAGTGCATTGTATCATAACTGTACATAGTACTGTACAGAACCAACATCTTCTGGGTTGTTATAACCCCTGCTTCGAGTACTGCCTCTGGAATAAAACTGTACAGTGTTGTTGTATCTGTGTTGGTCCCAGAATATTACAGAGACAAGGTGGATCTTTTATTGGGCCAACTTCTGTTGGTGAGAGACACAAGTTTTTGAGCATACACAGTTCATCAGGTCTAGGAAACACTATAACGCACTAACAAGCCGCCCCCCCCAATGACTAGAGGGCTATTAACAGGCCATTTCACCTTGAATGGTCCCTTGAAATGTGTTTTAACTATTTATGCTAAACCGTCTATTCCACCTTGTATTTAACTGAGACACAAAGAAGAGCTCTGTGTAAGCTCAAAAGCTTGTCTCACCAACAGAAGTTTGTCCAATAAAAAATATTACCTCACCCACCTTGTGTGTCTGGTATAAAACTAACACATAACAGTAGTTTCAACTCTTGGGATTGCTGTATCTGTGAAATTCCTGCAGGCAGTGTTCCTGCCTCTCTCTTTCTACAGTACCTCCTGGTAAGGAAGGCTGGCACCGATGTAACTGTAAATACTGAGTTCACGTCCCCCCAATTCTAGCTGAACATCAGTACTTTCAAGATAAGGAGAAAGCTTTCCCAACAGGAGCCTCATAGTCCCTAAGCTGGTCATTGTTTTCTTTTCACAAGCCAACCTCTGAGGCAGTGATCCTCATTTTTTCCATTGTGAGACACCCCCTGGGAATCTCTCTCCCATCTAGCAATATGGGAAGGGTACTGTGGTCATGACCTCCTGGCACCTACCTGTTTATTACTTCCCAGGTCTTCCCAGTTGTATCTGCTTCTTTTCCACAGAAATGCATTAGCAGAGGAGAGCTGCAAGTCTCACTGTCTTACCAGCCTGTTGCGCAGAGAATGACTGTTGTGGTGCTGAAAGCTAGACATTTACCGAAAATGGATATCACTGGCCTCTCAGGTAGAAGCTATTTTCTCCAGCCTATTAATAGTTTACTGCACTCCACCTGATGCATAGTTTGTTCTTCCCTGTAAACACAAAGGGAATGCTGTGAAATGGAGTGTTAATTTAGACTGTAGTTACTGATCAGTTGTTTATTGGTTAACTCATCAACTAGATCTGAAGTGTTTGTTCTTCCATTTAATGCCTTGAAGTCAGTGCAACAATAAAAATTTACCCCACACAGGCACTATAGAGAACAACTTTTAACATGGCATGCTGTGAGTGTGTCAGTACAAAGGAGGACTGCTTTATTTTCATCCTAGTGTGTGTCACACTTCTACTTGCAGTATGAACAAAAAACAAACTGCTTGCTGGGGACGAAAATACAAGACAGAGGGTTGGGGTGGGGGTCCTAGATGGAGGTGCACAAAAGGCAGAAGTGCTTAATAAATATTTCTGTTTGGTATTTGGAAAGAAGCAGGATGATGTTTTCATACTGCATGAGGGTTAACTTTTTTTTTTTTCCAGTCCAAGGAGGATTGGAGACCGCCTCTACTAGGGATAAACATTTTTAAGTTAGCAGGCCTTGATAATTTGCACCCAGGGTCCTAAAAGAGTTGAGTGAGGAGATCTCTGGCCTGTTGGTGGTAATTTTTAATAAATCTTGAAATACTGAAGAATCTAGAAGACGGTGTGAGTGCTAAAATCGTGCCAGTATTAAAAGAGGGCAAGTGGGATGATGCTAGGTAATTAGAGGCTGGTTAGTCCGATATCAATTCCAGGCAAAATTATGGAAAAGCTAATAAAGGATTCAGTAAATAAAGAATTAAAGTATGGGAATATAATTATTGCCAGTCAACATGGTTTTATGGAAAATACATCTTTTCAAACAAATATCCCATTCTTTGATTAGATAAGTTTAGCAGAGAAAGGTAACTGTAGATATAATACATTTAGACTTTTGTAAGCGTGATGGTTCTCGGGGTGCCTAGAGCTATGAATTACCTTGTTTCCCCATGCCACCAGCATGAGGGAATTATGCTTGTTCTTAACTGGGTGTCAGTCTCCTAACACTGCTAGCCTGTTAGCTACTCAAGCACTCTTCTCAGTGCTATGACAGCCCTTACTTTGCCTTGCAGTTTAACACTATGTCCACCTCAGTCCCCAAGTCCCTTTGAAGCATTCCCCTGTGATATCTAGCCCCTGACACTAGCTACTCACAGAACTACCAGGTCTGCTATTCCCAAAGGAACAGACCATACCAGCTTGTAAAATTCCACTTTGGGATCAGCACTTTGCTTAACATCACAGCACTTAGCTAGCTATACGTATAGTGAAAACAAGAGTAAGTTTAGTATCAAAGATTCAAGTGATAGTGAGTAAGAATATTGGAAACAAATGGTTGCATATAAAAGAAGATCATAATATACTTTCTAGAGACTAAACTTAATTACCAGGTTAACCTCCTGTCTAAAGAAGTTTCTCTCACCTAGAATCCTCTTAAGCAATTTAAACCAACGTTGGCTGAGATCCTATTTTTATTAATGAAACTGTGCTGTTTGTTTACTTCTGAGGTCAAGGATGAAGGAATGTCTTCTTTGCTTCCTAGTTATACCCCCAATGTTCATGGTCTTAGCTCATAGCCAGAATAATGACACGACTTCCGTTTTGATTTCACAACTCTTTACAAGTTAATAGACATCCATTGTGTCAGTTTACAATGCGTAATTTACATCCTGACAGAGGAAAACATCTTTTTCACCTTTGCTGGTGACTAATACTTTGAGATACAAACTTTAAAAACATATTTTTCAGTATATATGCATGATGCTTTACATAGTATCTGTATACTCAGTGTTTTTGTAGTAATGTGGGCCCCAGGATATGAGACACACGGGGTACGAGAGGTAATCTTTTATTGGCCCAACTTCTTAACTTAAAAAAATCACCGCACCCACATTGTCTCTATAGTGCCTGTACATACTGTGACAGGGTCAGGCCAGATGGCTACAGGAGAGTAATAGAAGGCAGATGTATTAGCCCCAGGCTAAGTAGGTCCCTTTTCCCTGGGTAAGGTAACAGGGAAGGTTCCAGAACAATCAGGAACCTTCTGGAGACAATTAAGACAGGCTGATTAGAACACCTGCAGCCAATCAAGAAGCTGCTAGAATCAATTAAGGCAGGCTAATCAGGGCACCTGATTTTTAAAACCTGGGTTTTAAAAAGGAGCTCACTTCAGTTTGTGGTGTGCGTGTGAGGAGCTGGGAGCAAGAGGCACTAGGAGCTGAGTGAGAAAGTGGACTGTTGGAGGACTGAGGTGTACAAGCATTATCAGACACCAGAAGGAAGGTCCTATGGTGAGGATAAAGAAGGTGTTGGGAGGAGGCCATGGGGAAGTAGCCCAGGGAGTTGTAGCTGTCGCACAGCTGTTCCAGGAGGCACTCTAGACAGCTGCATTCCACAGGGCCCTGGGCTGGAACCCAGAGTAGAGGGTGGGCATGGGTTCCCCCCAAATCCTCCCAACTCCTGGTCAGACACAGGAGGAGTTGACTTGGACCGTGGGTTCAGAAAAACAGCCAAGCTGAGGGCTGCCGTGAAGCTCCAAGGCAAGCAAATCCGCCAGTAAGCACAAGACCCACCAAGGTAGAGCAGGAACTTTGTCACAATAGGTTTCAGAACAATATTAATACCAGAATGACACTGGCTTTCATTTGAGACCTCACATTACATTTTTTGGTGAACTAGAATGTAAACACCAACCTCATGAAATTTCTATAATTGCTTCCCAGTTGGCTTAAGAGGGCCGTGGTCACAGAAAGGTACTTGACTTACTACTGCATGACATTCTAATTAAAAAAATAGCACTATACACATCAAAGCACATTAAAGGGCTTACCAACTGGCCTACAGCTCTCAAAAAGTAGTTGTAAATGAGGAATCAGCAAAATGGGGTATTCCTAGTGTAGTTCTGCATCCATCTGTTCTAAGCTCAACACTAATAATTATTTTAAATATTTGAATAAAAATTACTGTTGATAAAAATCTATAGATACTGAAGACCTATGTTAATGTGGACACGGTAGTTAGAACAATCTGGATTGCTTGATCAGCTGTGTGATGGGTTGGGTCACAGAAACACCCTTGGGACTGCCACCTGATGTGCTGAGACTACCTCTGAGCCCGTTTTCCCTGCCAGCTTGGGACTGCAGTACCCTGTTGTAACAATGCTGCCCGTGGGAGCCAGCTGAGGTCACTCAATCAGGGTGAACTGCAAAAAAACGGGGCAGACAAACCCCAAACGTTGGTGGATATTCCAGAATTTAGATTTACCAAGCCAGCCCAAAACAGCCTCTGTATTACCTCACTGGTTACTCAGAAGGCCGAACAATGCAGTTCCCTTAAACTACCCAGCCGCAGGCCTCCATCCAGACACACATGTCAAACATATGATGAATTATTCTGAAAAATCTTATTTCATCATACAAAAGGTTCTCCCAATCCCAAAGGATCAGCCACACACCCAGGTCAAACAACAACTTAGATCTTACCCAAAATACATGCTTATAGCCAATTCTTATTAACTAAACTAAGATTTATTAAAGAAAAGAGAGAGAGAGAGAGAGAGTTGGTTGAAAGATCAATATACATATAGACTTGAGTTCAATTTCTTGAGGTCCAGATACATAGCAGAGATGGTGAGTTTGTAGTTGCCAAAAGTTCTTTTAGAAATAGTCCATAAGTTATAGACCAATGTCCATATTCAGGGTGGCTCCAGTCAGTGATTGAGGATTTCAGTTCTTATGGCTTAGGGTTTCCCCTTCTTGAAACCCAAAGCAGATCTGAGATGAAGAAGGATCGTGTCCCAGGGTTTTTATACATTTCCAGCAGCCTCTTGGCCTGAGAAAACAATAGGCTCAACTTTCCGTCTCCCAAATATCATGGCAATTAGCATAGGGTAATTTATCCATTGAACAGTTCAGATACAGGTTACCACAACCTTCAGAGAGACATATAGACAATAATACTATTTTACTTAAGTGTCTTCCTAAATATTAATACTCCTTTTTTGATCTCTGAATCAAAGCTATAGACAAGAATTGTTTGCTTACATCACAAGACCTGAGCAAAACTCTACCCTTCTATCTCTAACCATGCAGGCTTGCATTTCAAAGTTCTGTTTATTTACATATCGTCCTAACCAGTCTTTAAAGTTCAGCCATGGGTCAGGTCAGTCTGTGAGTTAACTCTCCAGTCCGCCATGGAGACTGCCAGTAACACAAGGAAGATGAGCATTTTTTTCCTCTCAAAAGAATAAAACAGTTTTTGATTGGGAGGAGATTGGGAAGCAGAAAGTTAGAACAAAACCTTTTTTTTGCTTCTTTACCCAGTATAAAGGCGGCCTGAAAGGGCACAAACTTCCTTTTCTTTTTATGTATATTTTTGCTCCCTGTATAGATCTCTTAAAGTTTTTCATTTGGGGAATTATTCATCGCTTTGGTTCTTCACCTGTAAGGGAACCAGGGATTTAAACAAACTTTCTCAGATATTTATGGGACAATAAACTTTTATTTCTGATCAGAGTCTCTAATTTCCACGGTCATGGTTTGGATTTTAATGGAAGTGGTATAAGTGGGAGGGCAGCCAAGGTGTAGGGAGCTATGGGGCACTGTGATGTCTAACCTTTAATTCATTCTTGACCTCTTAGACGTACTATTCCAAAGAGTATTATTAGGCTGTGTTATTGGTTTGCTTTTCTCTTTTCTCTGGCAGACCCCTATGTTAAGGTGAACGTTTATTATGGGAGAAAACGCATAGCAAAAAAGAAGACCCATGTGAAGAAGTGCACTTTGAATCCCATCTTCAATGAATCCTTCATTTATGATATCCCTGTGGATCTCCTTCCTGACATCAGCATTGAATTTCTAGTCATCGACTTCGACCGCACCACAAAAAATGAGGTGGTAGGTCGGCTGATTTTGGGAGCACACAGCATCACCACTGGTGGCGTGGAACACTGGCGAGAGGTGTGCGAGAACCCCAGAAAGCAGATTGCCAAATGGCACAGCCTGAGCGAATACTAGCAGAGGCTGCTGCAGCAGCGACTGCTGGCTCATAGAACAGACTTAAACCTTGTTTTAGTCATAGAACTAAACTTTCGTAAGATGCAGCTGATTGGTTCTCAAGTGATGTGATTTTGCAGGGCACTAAAATTCTTAAAAAGCATTAAATTTAAAAATACCACAACTATATGTAAGTGTAATCACGCTATTGCATGCCTAATACAAACTAAAATTAGTGTAACTTACCAATATCAAGTTGCAGATTTTAATATTATCTGTTACTATGGAAGTTGTGTTTGTGCCGAACTGTCTTTGCTGGTATTCACCACAACTGCCCTCTCTTTATTAGGCTTCTCCCAAAGTTTCTGAATTCTGCTGTTTAACCTCTAGTTTCTTGTTAGTTCATCTGCCTATAGATTCTTGCTGTTCAGTCCTTTGATTTGGAAGCATTAACTGCATTTTCATATATAAAAGTTTAGAATTCAGCAATAGTGCAAAGACGTACAAGGAAGAAGAGCTCTCTCCTTTTAAGAAAAATGCCTTGTAACCTGGTATTGGAATATTTCCCTTTGTGATGTATTTGCTATAGAGCTATAAAGTCATGCTTGAAGGTATAAACATCTAAAATTGAAATATTAGCAACCTGATCACTTTGCTTTTGCCATATGGGACTTGGTTCAGGATAAATATTTGGTGCATCCCGAATTCCCACAGAGCACAAACTGTATTTTATTCAAATCTGTATATGAATAAAGGGTCCATACAGAACATTATAAACTAAATGTGTAAGATTCATTTTAGGGCGACTGAGGCTAATTCTCTAAAAGGATTTTGAATTCTACCTAAGCATCATCTTTTTCTAGACTGACAGTGACATATCTGAAATTAGACAGGAAACTTTATGCTGGAGAAAGGCTTTTAATGAATATAATCAAATAATTAATGATATAGCCTCCTCCACATTTGACTTGAGATTATATTAAATGTACTTCTTTACGATTTGTTTCTATAATAGCCAGTATTCAAAGCATTAGACTTAATTTACATTGAGAAAAATAAAAAAACCTGTCTTCTCAAAACATGAATTAAACTCTCAAATGAAAGTACAAAGCATTCTGAACTATCTTTACGTTTTTGGCTTCCAAGAATTAGAATTTGCTTACTGTCATCTTTGGAATTTAAAAACTTTAGTGGATAACTGTGACTTGTAGCACTTTGTAGAACATTTGCCTGAATAGTCAGCAACTTCTTTGTACAGAAGGACATGGACCCAAGTTCTGTAAAGGTAAACAAAGGGTGGAAGCAGTTGCACTAGATCTCACTGTAAAAACACTGGTCTAAACTTTTGTACAAGATATCTTGATAAAGTAATCTGATTTGGCTTCCTATAAACAAGTCAATTTTTAATTTTAAACATTATTGGCAAGCTGATCATAAACAATTATAACAAGAGACCTAGTAAACAGCTCCTCTGCAGGGATCTGAGTTTATTTTTAAACACTACACATTAAAAACAAAGAAGAATTGAGTGGGCAGAAAGGCACACAGAAGAGTGCAAGTTTTCAGTATTCATTTTGTTGCTTCCATGCAGCCACTGTTCTGTGCCCTGTGGAATGTAAATAATGTATCATAAGTAAATTTTTAAAAATTCATTTATCTGTTTACAGTACTTGAGACCACTGAATTTTAGAGCCCTGTTGGAAAAGCATGATCCTCACAATGTTCTTACTATTGAAAGTAGAATAACTGAGCATGTCTTAGCCTCCAGTTTCCTCTCAAGCCATAACATAGAGCAACGGCTGCTCGGTTGGCAAACAACCTAAGTTTTACCACCCATTAATCTCTCAGCAGCACTTTCTGACAAGCTGTCTTTGGAAAGTTGAATCTTTCCACTGTCAGCTTTTGTTGCTTGTAGGAACTCCCTTAAAGAGAAAGAAAGTTTCAGTTTAGCTGTGGCTGTTAATGGGTCCAGGACTAACAGTGATGTTGAGACTGAAGTCCTCTCAATATTTCTAAGACTTGCAGTGAAGTAAATACAGTGCGGGCTTCTCCATATGATTTATCAGGACATCTCAATCTTGATTCCTGCTTGAGGTTACAGTAGATTTTGATCTTTGTCTTAATTCCTTTGTAGCTCTTACTCTATTAGTGGTACTCAGCCATGAACAGGAGAACAGATTTTCATCTGGAAGCTGGTGTAGATCTATTTGAATCTGAGTTTTTACACTGAGCAATCTGATTGTTAAAGGTTAGGATCTATCACTATTCCTTCCACATTCTTCCCCCACTATAAAAATGATTACTTGTGTACATTCCATTCAAAAGTAACTAAGAGGTTCCCTTTTTGTCTTCAATGTGAAAAGTATACTTAAGCCTAGATCATCTCCTTATTCCTATTCCTTAGTTGAAAAAGGAAAGACTAACATCTTGTCAAGGAAAAGTGCTCAGGGTAATTAAACTTAGGCTTATTGGACAGATGTGAATAGCTCCATTACTCCTCAAGAATAATGGAAAACTGAAGATGTGCAGATAATTTTTCTTTGGTGTAAAATTGACAGTTACTGACAGCTGCCTCACGGTGGCATCTCCCAGATGTGTTTTTTCTTTATCTTGTGTCTTCTGTTGTAAAATTAACTTGGACAGTTACAACTTTGTGGTAAAAAAAGTTGAAAAGCGAAAAAAACTAACTTGAAATGTGTGAAACTGCATAATACTGTATGCTAATCTACAATATGTAATGCTATCTTGTATGTTGAATTTGTTAACGCACGTTGAGTGTGCGAATAAAGATTGATTCACTTTAAATAGCTTCTGACTGTGGACCGTTTGTAGAAATCAGAAGAATATAAATGTATTTAAAACATAACTACACCAACTACTTTTAAGAATTAATTTCTAAAATTTGTGTTCCTGCCATAAGCTGTTGTTTTATAGGAAGCAGCAGCTCATGTACAAGAAAAACATCAAAGTAATAGCTGAGCAACATCAAATGCAGAAACCAAATTAATGAAATCTACTTGTCCCTTCACTGCATATGACTATCACCATCACCACCACCACAGCCCAGTGTTTGGACAAGATCAGCTCATGGATGAACAAAAGCTGTTCGGAGTGGAACCCAAGCAAGACAGAGATGATGCTACTAAGCAGAGAAAAACCACTCGTGAGAGTTTGCAGTCCTGATGCAGGCTCCTTTTGTTGACAGTGCACAGCCGCTATTAATTAGTTCAGTCTGTCTTTTAGGAGTGTTCCTAGAATACTAGCCCTGACACTAAGCTCTTACATACTTGCATCTAAGAGCTGGTCGCTTTGAACCAGGAGGAGGTCAGCGTGTACCAGAGAATTTTTTAGTGCATGGTAGCAGTGTCCACACGAACAGTTTGTGCATGTCATGCTAGTTCATTTTAGATTTACTTCCCAGTTTGCCACCCACTAACTATTCGTCTAGATGAGCCCTAAGCCTAACACTTTCTACCATTTCTGGTTGGCGAGGAGATGTTGGTCAGTCCTGAAAGACAGTGATCTGGCCACAGTTATACACTCCTTCATCAGCTCCCTTCTGGACTACAGTAATACAATATATCTGGGCATGAAGCCTTCAGCCCTTAGGAAATGCCAAATACAACACAACACTTTAACGCGTCTCCCCAGCAACATAGGCTACTGTGAGCACATTAAATCTGTCCTCTGCTTGTTTCACGGGCTTCCCACAGACTATCAATTTAAGTTCAAGGTCTCAATCCTCATCTTCAAGACACTCAATGGCCTCAGTCCAGAATATATAAAAAATTGCCTAAAGTCCAGGATGAGCACCATGGTCAACAATTCAGCTCCTCAAGCACAATGAATTTTCTACCATATGGGGAAAGTTTGTCTATGTTGGAGACAGCTTTCTTAAGGGACTGCCACAGAAACTAAGGACCATCACAAATCTCACTACTGTCCGCTTCAAGTGCAAAGTGCACTTATTTGATCATGACTTCACTAATATAAACACATAGCAGCATGTATATTTAAAAAAACCTTACTAGAACAAAACACTACATTACACACAAAATTTCCCCCCTGGGGGAAGGATGACAATGTATGACGCACGTGATAAATGTTACTCACGTCACTACTGGAAGATGCGGAGATACCACAGACTCCTAAAAGTGCAGGTGAAATTTTTAAGTTAATGGTGGAATTCAGTCCAATTTGGCACCTGATGCATGAATTAAATTTCAAAGAAGCTACCACAATTACCTATGAATCTGACAGTTCTATATACACATATCAAAATAAATATCTTGCAACAGGGATCTTAGTTATCGAAACAACTAAATTTTCCACTAGTTATTGGTGTTCTCTGCACTTTGGTTCTGAGGTTCAGTGTCTAATCAGTGTCAACTGCCTGTCATTATCTCAATAACTGTGCAATATGTGTAATGATTGGCTAATAATGACTGTCTGCCAAAGTATAAATGTTTGAATAATAACTAGTTATTTTCCACCAACTCTACTGTAAACATTAAAATCTTTTCACATATCTCTTCTTGGCTTCCTTACGTAGTGCTCACACTACCTGCCATTAACAAATATTCCACCTCAGTGTTTATCCCCTTCAGCTGAAGTAGAAACAATCCAAAGTTTACATAAGATAAAAAACAAAGAAAATGGGTTTGACAAACTGTGAAAAGGGAAACAGTTTTAAAAAACAAAGAAGTTCAACTATCACTCATTTCCCTCCTTTCTTTGGGTCTGGCTCTTGATCCCACTCAAGCAGATAGAAATTTTGTCACTGTCTTCAATGGGAGCACAATTCAGCCTTTCTGCCCCCACACTTCCACCCCAGGTAACTCTTACACATCAACAAGTTTCTTATCAGCACAAAAAGAAAAGGAGTACTTGTGGCACCTTAGAGACTAACCAATTTATTTGAGCATGAGCTGTAGCTCACGAAAGCTCATGCTCAAATAAATTGGTTAGTCTCTAAGGTGCCACAAGTACTCCTTTTCTTTTTGCGAATACAGACTAACACGGCTGTTACTCTGAAACTTATCAGCACAGTAACTCATTTATGTTTATTTCTTCATTACAAACTCCACGTCAGGAATCTCTTGCAATTGTGTCTTGTGGAAAATATAGGCTTTGACGACAGCCAAAAAAAAATTAAACTCCGAAGTCTGATTTAAGGAGCGTCCCAGAGAGGACCAGGCAGTGGTTCCTCTTTCTGATCTCAGGGAATACAGTACAATAACACCAGGAATAGTTTCTTGTTCATGTAATAGAATAAAATAGAGAAAAATAAAAAAAGCTGGTAAAGTCAGACTTTACCTGAACCTTCTGTAAAGTTTTATGGCATAAGGGATGAGGTAGCTTCTGGGTCTTTGTGAGATTACGGGATAAACTCTATTTCTCCTTGAGTAAATCTAATAATCTTAAACCCAAGTCATTTGCCTGTCATATGTCTTAAACAGCCTTTCTAGAATTTTTATTCTGTACTGGTAGGCTTTGATTTTTCACTATTATCAAGATTGCTTTCAGATTTTTTTTTTTTTTTTTTTTTTGCTGCTTATCAAAAATAAGTCAGATGTAAAGATTATTAGCCATTCATCTTTAATAAGGCCATCTAGTGGTTTAGCTCCTACAATGCAAATCAAGTTACAAGGCTTCCTGTCATGTGCTTTTATTGTGCAGTCTCACTTTGAAAGACATTACCTAATTCTATTTACCTTGGCTGGGCTGTGGACATTTCAATATCACTTCTTTGTTGTGACAAAGGGATAGAATGTGTCTGTCAGCAAGAGACACCCATAATTATTTTTTCAGGGACTATCTTTGCTAGGTTTCAGAGTAACAGCCGTGTTAGTCTGTATTCGCAAAAAGAAAAGGAGTACTTGTGGCACCTTAGAGACTAACCAATTTATTTGAGCATGAGCTTTCGTGAGCTATAGCTCACTTCATCGGATGCATACCATGGAAACTGCAGCAGATATTATATACACACAGAGATCATGAAACAATACCTCCTCCCACCCTACTGTCCTGCTGGTAATAGCTTATCTAAAGTGATCATCAAGTTGGGCCATTTCCAGCACAAATCCAGGTTTTCTCACCCTCCACCCCCCTACACACAAACTCACTCTCAGCTAGCCTTATACAAGTGAAAGGCAACTGGCTGGAGAAAGGGAAATGAGAAGGGGAGGCATGGGACTTGACAACTCAACTACCTTTAGAAAAGGAAGAAAACAAGTATCAGGAAGTTGCCGAAGGCCCAAAGGACTCAGTGACCCATCTTCCAGACAATGTTTTGCTTAATTCTTCTAATCCTGAAATTGTACTAAGATTGCTACTTTAATTTGTCAGGCATTTCAGCAATTTTTTTTTTTAATACTCTACAGTACAATGGTTCTAACTCCTAAAACTTCTATCACAACATAAAAAGAAAAGGAGTACTTGTGGCACCTTAGAGACTAACAAATTTATTTGAGCATAAGCTTTCGTGAGCTACACAGCTCACTTCACGAAAGCTTATGCTCAAATAAATTTGTTAGTCTCTAAGGTGCCACAAGTACTCCTTTTCTTTTTGCGAATACAGACTAACACGGCTGCTACTCTGAAACCTATCACAACATAGACATCCTGCTGTATGCGATACTACTATAACTGACTTTGAAAAGTCACAAACTGGCACACTGATAATCATCATTAACAACTATGTCAGCAGAAGCTTTACGTTTATTCATAGCAATGATAATGTTATGTTACGTTACATCACCGTTTCCTGTAACATATTAAAAAAAAAAAAAGGTGACAAGCCTGAAGCAGCACCCCAAAGTATCTGAAAAGATTTTTCCAGTACATTTGAAGTATGAGGCAGACAAAGGAATTAGCATAACTAGATATATACATTGAATAAAAAACTCCCCAGGAAAAGACAGAGAGGTAGCAAGAGGTGCACTGTACTTTTTATTTTTTTGTAATCAGTTAAAAAGTAGCTTATCTTAATGCAAGATCCAATATACTGCTGAAGTTGATCAGGGGTAGACATAGGAAAAGGAGGAAAATTTTTATTAGAATAGTTTCCTACCTTGATAAAACCTAAATTATGTAATATAGCTTCAATGTATAACTAGCGACAACTTCCTAAAAAAATGGCTACTCACTTCTCGTAACTGTTGTTCTTTGAGATGTGCTGCTCATATCCATTCCAATTAGGCATGCGCATGCCATGTGCACAGTCATTGGAAATTTCTTCCCCTAGCAGCACTCATCGGGTCGGCTCTGGAGCACTCTGGAGTGGCGCCTTCATGGCACTCAATATATGATCCTGCCGAGCTGGTGCCTCCTCAGTTCCTTCTTGCCTGTCACTCCGACAGAGGGGAAGGCATGCGGGTTTGGAATGGATATGAGCAACACATCTCGAAGAACAGTTACAAGAGGTGAGTAACCATTTTTTCTTCTTTGAGTGATTGCTCATATCGATTCCAATTAGGTGACTCCCAAGCCTTACCTAGGTGGTGGGGTCAGAGCTAAGGAAACGCTGATTGTAGCACTGCTCTGCCAAAAGTCGCGTCACCTCTGGTGTGCCGGACGATGGAGTACTGAGAGATAAAGGTATGCACTGAGGACCCAGTTGCTGCCCTGCAGATTTCTTGTGTCAGGACCTGGGCCAGGAACGCTGCTGACAAGTCCTGGACCCTTGTGGAGTGTGCCGTAAGAGCCAGGGTCACTACTTTGGCCCGCTCGTAGCATGTGCGGATGCATAACGTGATCCAGGAGGATATTCTTTGAGATGAGACCGGGAGTCCTTTAATCTGGTCTGCCACCGCTATGAACAACTGGTTCAACTTTCTAAACAGCTTAGTGCACTCAATGTAGAAAGCTAATGCTCGTTAAACAACGAGGGAGTGCAGCCTCTGCTCCCGGTTACTGGCATGAGGCTTAGCTTAGGGTAAAAGAAAATGTCCTGGCTGGCGTGGAAGTACGACACCACCTTGGGGAGAAAGGCCAGGTGCAGCCTGTGCTGCACCATATCCTTGTGGAAAACTGCGTAAGGTGGGTCAACCATGCAAGGTGAAAGCCTTTAGCACAGACACCTTCCTCACAGAAGTAATGGTGACCAGGAAAGCTACCTTCCAGTACAGATACAGGAGGGAGCAAGTTGCCAGTGGTTCGAATGGGGGCCCCAGGAGTCTGGAGAGGACCAGGTTAAGGTCCTGATCTGGGGATATAGGCGGTCCAGACCTTTGAGGAAGTGACCAACCATAAGGTTGGTGAAGATAGATTGACCAGATGCTCCTGGGTGGAAGGCCGAGATAGCAGTGAGGCGTACCCTTATGGAGGACGCCTCCAGGCCTTGTTGTTTCAGGTGCAGAAGGTACTCCAAGCTGAGAGGTACAAGGGCCTAGATGGGGGGTGTACGATGCCGGTCACACCAGCATGAGAATCTCTTCCACTTTGCCAGATATGTGGCTCTAGTGGAGGGCTTCCTGCTGCTGAGGAGGACCTCCCTTACATGTTCTGAGCACAGAAGTTCCATGGGGTTCAGCCACGAAACCTCCGAGCTGTGAGGCGGAGGGACCACAGGTCGGGGTGATGAAGGCGACCATGGTCCTGAGTGAATAAGTAGGGGACAAGAGGTAACATGATTGGTGCCTCCACCAACAGCTCCAGCATCATAGTGTACCAGTGTTGTCGGGGCCACACTGGAGCTATCAGAATTACCTTTGCTCCCTCCCTGCGGACATTGAGCAGGACCTTCTGCACGAGAGGGAACGGGGGACAGGCGTAGAGCAGGCAACCTCTCCAGGATAGCAGGAATGCATCCATGAGTGAGCCTCGGCTGTGACCCTGGAAGGAGCAGAATCTTGGGCACTTCCTGTTGCGTCGGGTGGCAAACAGGTCAACCTGGGGAAACCCCTACTTTTAGAAAATGAGATGCCTGACATCTGGCCAGATGGACCATTTGTGTGTGCGGAAGGACCTGCTGAGGTGGTCCGCCAGTGCATTCTGAACTCCTGGTAGAAAGGATGCTTCCAGGTGAATGGAGTGGGCTATGCAGAACTCCCACAGTCGGAGGGCCTCCTGGCATAGGGGAGAGGAACAGGCTCCCCCATTTGTTGATGTAAAACATGGTGGTGGTGGTGTCCATTAGAACTGCTACGCACTGGCTTTATATTCGGGCCTGAAAGGCCTGGCAGGCTAGGTGCACCGCCCTCACCTCTCTGATGTTGATATGTAGGGAGAGCTCATCCTGCAACCACAGGCCCTGTGTCTGGAGGTCTCCCAGATGCGCACCCCATTCCAGAGCCGATGTGTGCATAACCAGGGACAAGGAAGGTTGAGGGTTGTGGAAGGCAATTCCTTCGCACACTGCTTGAGGGTTGATCCACCAGTGGAGGGACATGAGGACCTGCCCTGGCTCCATGATCACTGAATTCAAGCTCTCACGCCCGGGGCAGTAGGGCAAGGCGAGGCAGGCCTGCAACGGTCTGAGCCACAGCCTGGCGGGCCGGATCACGTAAATCCAAGCAGCCACGTGGCTGAAGAGACTCAGGAACCAGCAAAAAATTGCTGGAGGCTTTGAATTATGTCCGTGATGGCTCAGAATTGGGTATCCAGCAGAAGGGCTCACACCTGAACTGAGTCTAACACCGCCCCAATGAATTCTATTCTTTGGGTTGGTTCCAAGGTTGACTTTCCCAAGTTGAGGAGACCCAGCTGCTCGAACGTATACCTGACCAAACGGATTTGGGACTGCACCTGCGCAGCCAGTTGTCGAGGTAGGGGTGTACCTGCATCCGCTGTCAACAGAGGAAAATAGCCATGACCAACAGGCACTTGGTGAACACTTGGAGAGCTGTTGAGAGGCCAAACGGTAGGACAGTGAAGTTGTAATGCTTGTGGTTGACCACGAAGCGTAGGACGCGCCGGTGTGCAGGACAAATCGCTCTATGGAAGTCACTGTCCTTCAGGTCAAGGGCGGCATACCAGTCTCCCAGATCCAGGGAGGGGATAATGGTGCCCAGGAAGGCCATGCGGAACTTCAACTTTACCATGAATTTGTTGAGTCTGCATAGATCTAGAATGGGTCTGAGATTCCCCCCCTTGGCCTTGGGGATTAGGAAGTATCAGGAATAGAATCCCTTGCCCCTTAGCTCCTGAGGAACTGTCACGCACTCACAGGTGATGCCCACTCTTGGCCCCATGCGGTCCATTGGGAGAACCCCCTTCAGTGACACAGCCCTTCTCGGGAGTCCACTCTCTCTCGGGAGTTAAGCCCGTCCACCTCCTGGAGCCACACTGCTCTGAGCCTTAGCACAGCTGTTTCTCACCGTGGACCCCCTCAGGGAGTCCACTTGCTCTGGACCCCAGGGGCCTCCACTCCCAGAGGGAATAATGCAACCCTGTTCTCTAGACTGGAGTGACACTCAGCCAGCGTAAAACAGGAGGCTTTATTGAGCATTTGAACACAGCATAGGAAACTCTCAGGGCCCTCAGGCCTTGCCTCCCTCAGCATAGCACATCCAAGTCTCCCCAGCATCCAGGTGGGCTCTGCCTGCTCTCTCTCCCCAGCCTAGAGCCCCCTTGCTTCCCAGCTGGACATCTGATATCACTGGCCCCAAGCTCCGCCTCTGTCCATTGTTTTCTCTCCAGGTAAACAGGGTCACCTGGGCCTCCTCTCCCCTCTTCTGTCCTCTGGCTCCCTCTGGCCAGAACCAGCTGGTTAGGTCACCGGGGTCCTCTCTTCACAGCCCATTGTCCTCCCACTGGCCAGAATCGGCTGTGAGTCCTGAGCTGGGCCTCTGGGTCACCAGGTCGCCTGTTGCTGGGGTATCCATTCTCCAGGCCATTGCCTGGGGTCCCAAGTTCCCTCGCCGGTCCTCTGTAAACTCCCTCTCCCATCACCTTGTTAAACCAGTAACACCCAGGGAAACTGAGTCTCACCCCCTCTGCATGCAAACCATTGGAAAACAAGGAAAAAAAAACAAGAAATCCCCCACTTCGTCACAGGAACCTCCTCCACCGCTTCCATCGCAAGAAGTGCTTGCTCCTCTCCTGGATAAGGAGTTGCTCATGAAAGGGGTCCCTGAACAGGGACGGGAAAGGGGGATGGGGGAGAGGGTATGAGCAGAACTGGAAAGAATATCACAGTTCCATCATTTGGAGGACCCAGCGGTCTGAAGTTATCTGGGACCAAGCAAAACAGAAGTGGGACAGACGATTAAAAAAATAAAAAGACAGGGAAGGATCCAGAATCAAGGCTGGTGCACCATCCTCAGGCACCCCTTCAAAAAGGCCTGCTTGGAACCCGATGATGGTTTGGTTGAGCCCTGGCCCGGAAGGGCGGTTGGAAGGCTTCCTTCTGCCGTTCCTGCCCCATCTGCTGTAAAAATCCTGCCTTGGCCAAGGAGGTAGGAGTGCTGCTGTTGGGGCTTGAAACGTTTGCGTTGGGTTACCAGAGTGTGCATACCCAAAGATTTCATAGTAGCCCTTGAGTCTTTTAGGCTATGCAGCCAAGAGTCAGCCTGCCCCATCAAAAGGCAGCTCCTGCATCATCTGTTGAACCTCAGGCAGAAGGCCCGAGAACTGCAACTATGAACTACGCTCATGATTATGCCGGAGGACAAGGTGCATGCCGCCAAGTCCACAGCATCCAATGAGGCCTGTAAAGAGGTCCATGCCACCGCCTTGCCCTCCTCCACTATTCCTCCAAACTCCTCCCTGGACTCTGTTGGCACCAGCTCCTTGAACTTGAGTATCAAGTTCCAGGAGTTGAAGTTATACCGTGGTGCTCAGAATTGCCTGCTGATAGGCAATCCTGAGTTGCAGCCCACCCCCGTCGAGTACAACTTATGCTCAAACAAATCCAGGGGCTTGGCGTCCTTGGACTTAGGGGCTGGGGCATGTTGCTTCTGCCTCTCCTTCTCATTCACTGCTGCAACCACCAATGAGCAAGGCTGTGGGTGCGTAAAGAGGTATTCGTACCTCTTTGATGAAACGAAGTATTTCCTCTCAACGCCCTTGGCGGTGGGAAGGATGGAGGCTGGGGTCTGCCAGATGGTCTTGGCAGTGGCGTGTATGGTCTTGATGAGGGGCAGAGCCACCCTCAAAGGATCTTCTGGGGCCAAAATGTCAACTACCAGGTCCTCCGTCTCCACCCCTCCTCAGCCTGCAGACCCATGTTGCGAGCCACTCTGCGAAAGAGGTTCTGGTGGGCGTGGCTGCCTATGGTGGCGGGGGGGCATCCCAGAGACAGAAGTGCCTGCAACTGCCTTGTCTGGGGAGCAGGACGAGGAGGCTAATGGGGGAACAGGGCCTCCTGTCCCTCCTGCTCGTCAGGAACCTCTCATCCTGTCTCGCTGGCTGGACCAAGTAGACCAGGGTCCTGCTCAGGAACCAGGGTTGGAGTTGGTTCTGTGGGGGGGGGGGGCGAGGGCACGGCACCTCCTTGGCACCCCTAGGGGTGGGGCAACTGGCGGAAGCCTCCAGCACCCATGGTTCAGAGGTGGGCGATCGGAAGCCTTTAGACTGGGCACCCTGCCCCTGGTGGTATGCCCATAAGGTCCAAAATGGCCACTGTGCTAGTCCCTGCCACTGCGCAGGCCACAGCCCTGCCACCACCTCAGAGCATCCACGGCCTGACCAGCGTTGGCCCCGCTCTGAGTATCTAGATCCCGCCTCCGAGTCTGAAGACCAGGATCGGGACCACAAAGGCCAGGGCGGTGCCAAGCGGAGCTGATCCGGTGAGTGGCGCCATGCTGGGGAGCAGTGTCTTGATGTCAGAGAGCGGTGCTGCAAAGCGATGCCGCAACCTGGAGCTGTGCGGGGTCACTGAGAGACGCCGGGACCAGTGCCGGGAGCGAGACCTGCTGTGTGATGGGGATAGATGCATGGATCGGTGCTGCGAGCTGGAGTGTTGGCGTGACCTGGAGCAATGCCGGGACTCCATCAGCAGTGCTGAGGGCCGGAGCATCACTGGTTTGCCTCAAGACAGCGCCACTCCACATGGTACCGGAGGCTTGGCACGAAGGGTGAGTGACCTTGGCACTGTCATGGCGATGTGGTCCCTCGCGGCCTCAAAAGATGTCTGGGGTGGATGGCAGTTCCACCTCCTTGATTACCTGGGCTGGGGAGTCCAGTGGCACTGGACTCGATGGTGCCCCTTGCGGGGCCAAAGTTGACAGTGCCATCTCCGCAGACTCCGGCACTGCGTACTCCTCACGAGGACGCACCCCATTGGCCGGCTCTAGAGGGGTGGACTTGGGACAGAGAGCTGCTCCTCCCTTGCTTCCAGTGCCACTTCTCTGCCCGGGAGTGGGAGCGGTGCTGAGTTGATCTCGCCGGTTTTGGTGCAGGGGAGCGGCGGTGCTGCAGGTCTCTGCCAGAGTTCTTCTGTGGTGCCACTTCCACCACTGTCGCTGGGGCGCTACACACTGATGAACTCAGCACGGGGTTTGCCACACTGGCGGAGGCTGAGGTCTAAGTGCTGCCTCCATAACGAGCTGCTTGAGGCAAAAGTCTCACTCCTTTTTGGTTCTGGGGTGAAACCCCTTACAAATCCTGCACCATTTGGCTTGGTGAGCCTCCCCCAGATGCTTTAGACAAGAGTTGTGGTGGTCGCCCATTGGCATGGGCTTACTGCAGGACTTGAACGCCTTGGACTTGGGCATGTAAGCCCTCCCAAGAAAAAGCGATCGGGATAGAGGGTAACCCCCCCAGCCCAACTGCTAACTACTAATACTAACTAACAACTAAAACTAACTAATACGCCTAGAGAACAACAAACAAAGCTAGGGAAACATGGAGCACATGCTGAGCAAGACACCACTGTTCCAACGACCATCAATGGTGGTAAGAAGGGACCGAGGTGGCGCCATTGGCAGCGTCATATATTGAGTGCCATGAAGGCACCACTCCAGGGGGCTCCACAGCCAACCCGACGGGTGCTGCTAGGGGAAAAAATTTCCAACGACTGTGCACATGGTGCAAGCACACCTAATTGGAATCGATATGAGCAAACACTCGAAGAATGATATTTTCTTATTCGCACCAAGATCAAACAGAGCCTCTAGAATACAATCATCACAAATACTACTGCTTAGTTCTCACATAGGACAAAATATGTTTGATACTTATTAGGGCTGTCAAGCAATTAAAAAAATTAATTGAGATTAATCGTGCTATTAAATAATAATAGAATACCATTTATATAAATATTTTTGGATGTTTTCCACATTTTCAAATATATTTATTTCAATTACAACACAGAACACAAAGTGTACAGTGCTCACTTTATATTTATAATAAAAAATAAATTTGTATTGTAAATAATAAAAAATAGTATTTTTCAATTCACCTAATATAAGTACTTGAAATAACAGTTGAGGCTAGCTGATCAAGCAGCTGTTCTATCTCGGGGCCTCTCCTTCTGCCCCTCCACCCCCATGAACATGATACAGTTCTGTGGTGACCTAGAATCCTATTTTCGACGTCTCCGACTCAAGGAATATTTCCAAAATACCTCTGAACAACATACTAATCCACAGAGGTCTCCCTACCAACACTACAGAAAGAAGGATTCTAGGTGGACCCCTCCTGAAGGTCGAAACAGCAGACTGGACTTCTACATAGAGTGCTTCCGCCGACGTGCACGGGCTGAAATTGTGGAAAAGCAGCATCACTTGCCCCATAACCTCAGCCATGCGGAACGCAATGCCATCCACAGCCTCAGAAACAACTCTGACATCATAATCAAAAAGGCTGACAAAGGAGGTGCTGTTGTCATCATGAATAGGTCGGAATATGAACAAGAGGCTGCTCGGCAGCTCTCCAACACGAGTTTCTACAAGCCATTACCCTATGATCCCACTGAGAGTTACCAAAAGCAACTACAGCATATGCTCAAGAAACTTCCTGAAAAAGCACAAGATCAAATCCGCACAGACACACCCCTGGAACCCCGACCTGGGATATTCTATCTACTACCCAAGATCCATAAACCTGGAACTCCTGGGCGCCCCATCATTTCAGGCATTGGCACCCTGACAGCAGGATTGTCTGGCTATGTAGACTCCCTCCTCAGGCCCTACGCTACCAGCACTCCCAGCTACCTTCGAGACACCACTGACTTCCTGAGGAAACTTCAATCCATCGGTGATCTTCCTGATAACACCATCCTGGCCACTATGGATGTAGAAGCCCTCTACACCAACATTCCACACAAAGATGGACTACAAGCCGTCAGGAACACTATCCCCGATAATGTCACGGCTAACCTGGTGGCTGAACTTTGTGACTTTGTCCTTACCCATAACTATTTCACATTTGGGGACAATGTATACCTTCAGATCAGCGGCACTGCTATGGGTACCCGCATGGCCCCACAGTATGCCAACATTTTTATGGCTGATTTAGAACAACGCTTCCTCAGCTCTCGTCCCCTAAAGCCCCTACTCTACTTGCGCTATATTGATGACATCTTCATCATCTGGACCCATGGAAAAGAAGCCCTTGAGGAATTCCACCATGATTTCAACAATTTCCATCCCACCATCAACCTCAGCCTGGTCCAGTCCACACAAGAGATCCACTTCCTGGACACTACAGTGCTAATAAACAATGGTCACATAAACACCACCCTATACCGGAAACCTACTGACCCCTATTCCTACCTGCATGCCTCCAGCTTTCACCCTGACCACACCACACGATCCATCGTCTACAGCCAAGCTCTGCGATACAACCGCATTTGCTCCAACCCCTCAGACAGAGACAAACACCTACAAGATCTCTGTCAAGCTTTCTTACAACTACAATACCCACCTGCGGAAGTAAAGAAACAGATTGATAGAGCCAGAAGAGTTCCCAGAAGTTACCTACTACAGGACAGGCCTAACAAAGAAAATAACAGAACGCCACTAGCCGTCACCTTCAGCCCCCAACTAAAACCCCTCCAACGCATTATTAAGGATCTACAACCTATCCTAAAGGATGACCCAACACTCTCACAAATCTTGGGAGACAGGCCAGTCCTTGCCTACAGACAGCCCCGCAACCTGAAGCAAATACTCACCAACAACCACATACCACACAACAGAACCACTAACCCAGGAACTTATCCTTGCAACAAAGCCCGTTGCCAATTGTGCCCACATATCTATTCAGGGGACACCATCACAGGGCCTAATAACATCAGCCACACTATCAGAGGCTCATTCACCTGCACATCCACCAATGTGATTTATGCCATCATGTGCCAGCAATGCCCCTCTGCCATGTACATTGGTCAAACTGGACAGTCTCTACGTAAAAGAATAAATGGACACAAATCAGATGTCAAGAATTATAACATTCATAAACCAGTCGGAGAACACTTCAATCTCTCTGGTCACGCAATCACAGACATGAAGGTCGCTATCTTAAAACAAAAAAACTTCAAATCCAGACTCCAGCGAGAAACTGCTGAATTGGAATTCATTTGCAAATTGGATACTATTAATTTAGGCTTAAATAGAGACTGGGAGTGGCTAAGTCATTATGCAAGGTAGCCTATTTCCTCTTGTTTTTTCCTACCCCCCCCCCCCCAGATGTTCTGGTTTAACTTGGATTTAAACTTGGAGAGTGGTCAGTTTGGACGAGCTATTACCAGCAGGAGAGTGAGTCTGTGTGTGTATGGGGGTGGGTTTTTGGAGGGGGGTGAGGGAGTGAGAGAACCTGGATTTGTGCAGGAAATGGCCTAACTTCATTATCATGCACATTGTGTAAAGAGTTGTCACTTTGGATGGGCTATCACCAGCAGGAGAGTGAATTTGTGTGGGGGGGTGGAGGGTGAGAAAACCTGGATTTGTGCTGGAAATGGCCTAACCTGACGATTACTTTAGATAAGCTATTACCAACAGGACAGTGGGGTGGGAGGAGGTATTGTTTCATATTCTCTGTGTATATATAAAGTCTGCTGCAGTTTCCACGGTATGTATCTGATGAAGTGAGCTGTAGCTCACGAAAGCTCATGCTCAAATAAATTGGTTAGTCTCTAAGGTGCCACAAGTACTCCTTTTCTTTTTGCGAATACAGACTAACACGGCTGTTACTCTGAAACCTGCTTTCAGTATATGGCCCACAAATCTGGATTTTACTCCTCTAGCTGGTCTTAAGACCAGGTTTGTTGCCCACTAATGCTCACTACAGCACCTCTCAAACATTTGCATGAAAGACAGGAAGCAAGATGGAGTTAGCAGGAGACAGACTGTTTCCTTAGCCAAGAATACTGTCCAGTTTCCTTTTGCCCTGATAAGAGGCCAATTGTTTCGTGCTTTCATTGACATGGAAGTGCACATTTTATGCATCTCAAGGCAAGCATTGCTTTAATAGAGAGGTATTTAAATACACATCAATAAACTCAAAATTAAGGATTAACTCAGCTACCTGAAGTCTGACAACTTAAAAAATTACAGTATTTTATTCCTCTAGCAGGGAAAGTTCATGCTCTACTAGTGCCTCAGCACAATGATGGCTCTGCTTCCCTGCAGAAAACAATTCCTTTTCATCTTGGTCTCCCCACCAGAGGCATCCCGCCTTTTCCTTCTGATTCTCACTTTCACAGCAGATTTTAAACTCAAAGGGAGCTGGGCACAGCACATGGGGAGGGGTCAGAATTTGCTGTTTTCAACTGTCCCACCTTATGTCATCGGCCAACAAGAAGTCTCTGGCATACAGTTACATCTGTCCACCTCCATGCCAAGGATATTAATCAGTCTGAAGGTGTCCACTTAGCTTGTTTTTAAAGAGAATTACTACACGAACGTGAACTTTGGAATTTCTTGACTTCTGCCTTGAACAGCTCAGTCTTAAAGTTATGTTTTAATGGGGGCGGTTAATATACTGTTTGATAATTATAAATATGTTTTGTGAATATTGGGATCAAATTTGCTATTTTCCATTTCTCTGGTCCTGCTCCAGTTCTCATTGTAAGGTCTCTGAGGCAGGAACCATCTCTTTCTACATGTCTGTACAGCACCTACAACAATGGGGTTCTACAGAAATATTAAAAAAACCTGACTCCTTTCAAAAAAGAATTGCTAGCAGTTCCATACAGCAGTATCCTTAAGGTCATGGAAAGAACATGTGCAAATATTTGATTTCTATATACCCCGTTTAAAAAAAAAAAAAAAAGAAAGCCTGCATATTTACTAGGTCTTCATTACATCATGGTTATCCAAAAACTTTTTCTTTATTAAAGAGGTTTGGAGAGTGTTTTAAGGTCATGTCTAACCTCTAGCCAGAAGTGTTGGATATAGATGTTCCTTGTGATTGACTAGCAGCTGACAATAATGAAGTTGGCAAGGGTCATCTTCCTCCTTGCTACCTGGACGTCTAACATAATGAATACCAGTGAAAATGAAGTAGGAACAGAAGAGGCTAAAATAGGGAAAGAACAAGTTAAAAATTACTTAGACAAATTAGATGTCTTCAAGTCACCAGGGCCTGATGAAATGCATCCTAGAATACTCAAGGAGCTGACTGAGGAGATATCTGAGACATTAGTGATTATCTTTGAAAAGTCATGGAAGACAGGAGAGATTCCAAAGACTGGAAAAGGGCAAATATACTGCCAATCTGTAAAAAGGGAAATAAGGACAACTGAGGGAATTACAGCGCAGTCAGCTTAACTTCTGTACTCGGAAAGATAATAGAGCAAATAATTAAGCAATCTATTTGCAAACATCTAGAAGATAATAAGGTGATAAGTAACAGTCAGCATGGGTTTGTCAAAAACAAATCATGTCAAACCAACCTGATAGCTTTCTTTGACAGGGTAACAAGCCTTGTGGATATTGGGGGGGGGGAGAGGGGGGGCGTGCGCGGGCGAGGGAGCAGTAGACGTGGTATATCTTTGACCTTAATAAAGCTTTAGATACGGTCTCGCATGACCTACTCATAAACAAACTAGGGAAACACAACCTAGATGGAGGTACTATAAGGTGGGTGCAAAACTGGTTAGAAAACCATTCCCGGAGAGGAAAGGAGTACTTGTGGCACCTTAGAGACTAAGGAATTTATTTGAGCATAAGCTTTCGTGAGCTACTGCTCTGTAACTCACGAAAGCTTATGCTCAAATAAATTGGTTAGTCTCTAAGGTGCCACAAGTACTCCTTTTCTTTTTGCGAATACAGACTAACACGGCTGTTACTCCGTTCCCAGAGAGTAATTCTCAGTGGTTCACAGTCATGCTGGAAGGACATAATGAATGGGATCCCGCAGGGATCAGTTCTGGGTCCGGTTCTGTTCAATATCTTAATCAATGATTTATATAATGGCACAGAGAGAACACTTATAAAGTTTGCGGACGATACCAAGCTGGGAGGGCCAGTAGCATAGCTAGTGAGGGAGCAGGGCAGCATCCGCTCCCCCACCAAGCAGAAGTGGTGCCCTTTTCATTCTTTGGTGCCTTTTAAATTTTTACTCACCCGGCGGCGCTCCAGGTCTTGGACAGTGGGTCAGGCGGCACTCCGGGTCTTCAACAGCACTTCGGCGTCGGGCCCTTCACTCGCTCCGGTCTTCAGCGGCATTATGGTGGCTGGGGGGGCTTCAGTGCCGCCGAAGACAGGAGCAAGTGAAGGACCCGACACCGAAGCACTGCCTGACCTGCCGCCCAAGACCCGGAGCGCTGCTGGGTGAGTACTAGCAGGTGGCGCCCTTTTTTTTAAAATCTCCGCTCCCCCTGTTTTCTCCACCTGGCTACGCCACTGGGGAGGGCTTGCAAATGCTTTGGAGGATAGGATTAAAATTCAAAATGATCTGGACAAACTGGAGAAATGGTCTGAAGTAAATATGGTGAAATTCAATAAGGACAAATGCAAAGTACTCCATTTAGGAAGGAACAATCAGTTGCACACATACAAAATGGGAAATGAGTACCTAGAAAGGAGTACTGCAGAAAAGGATCTGGGGGTTATAGTGAACCACAAGCTAAATATGAGTCAACAGTTGCAGAAAAAAAGCGAACATCATTCTGGGATGTATTAGCAAAAGTGTTGTAAGCAAGATACGAGAAGTAATTGTTCCGCTCTACTCTGTGCTGCTTAGGCCTCAACTGGAGTACTGTGTCCAGTTCTGGGTGCCACCTTTCAGGAAGGATGTGGACAAATTGGAGAGTTCAGAGAAGAGCAACAAAAATGATTAAAGGTCTAGAAAACATGACCTATTAGGGAATATAGAAAAAATTGGGTTTGTTTAGTCTGGAAAAGACAAGACTGATGGGGAAAATGATAACAGTTTTCAAGTATGCAGAAGGCTGTTACAAGGAGGAGGGAGAAAAACTGTTTTTTGTAACCTCTGAGGATAGGACAAGAAGCAATGGGCTTAAATTGCAGCAAGGGAGGTTTAGGTTGCACATTAGGAAAAACTTCCTGTCAGGGTGATTAAGCATTGGAATAAATTGCCTACGTAGATTGTGGAATCTCCATCATTGGAGATTTTTAAGAGCAGGTTAGACAAATACCTGTCAGGGATGGTCTAGATAATAGTTACTCCTGTCGTGAGTGCAGGGGACTGGACTAGATGACCTTTCAAGATCCCTTCCACTCCTCTGACTCTATGTTTACAACAGATCCAAGTTTGGGAACAATGTCACCAGAAAGTGAAAACCGGCATTTGCTTGGCACTTTTGTAGCTGGCATTGCAAGGTATTTACATCCCAGATATCCTAAACATTCGTAGGCCCATTCATGCTTTGGCCACCATTCCAGAGGACATGCTTCCACGCTGATGACGCTTGTTTAAAAAAACAATGCGTTAATTAAATTTGTGACTTAACTCCTTGGGGGAGAATTGTATGTCCCCTGTTCTGTTTTACCCACATTCTGCCATATATTTCATGTTACAGCAGTCTCTGATGACGACCCAGCATACACATTGTTCATTTTAAGAACACTTTCACTGCAGATTTGACAAAATGCAAAGAAGCTAGCAATGTGAGATTTCTAAAGATAGCTACAATACTCGGCCCAAAGTTTAAGAATCTGAATTCCAAAATTTGAGAGGGACAACGTGTGGAACATGCTTTCAGAAGTCTTAAAAGAGTAACACTCTGATGCGGAAACCACAGAACCCAAACCACCAAAAAAGAAAATCAACCTTCTGCTGCTGGCATCTGACTCAGATAACGAAAATGAGCATTGTTGGATCGCACTGCTTTGGACTGTTATCAAGCAGAACCCGTCATCCGCATGGATGCATGTCCCCTGGAATAGTGGTTGAAGCATGAAGGGACATATGACTCTTGAGTGCATCTGATGCAGCTGGTGGTGGAATACCATATCCAGTTCTGGCGTCCACAATTCAAGAATGATAAATTGATATATTGAAGAGGGTTCAGAGAAGAGCCACAAGAATGATAAGATTAGAAAAATGTGCCTTTTAGTGATGGGTTCAAGGTGCTCAATCTATTTAGCTTAACAAAGAGAAGGATAAGACGTGACTTGATTACAGTCTAAGTACTTATATGGGGAACAAATATTTAATAATGGACTCCTTAAACAGAGAAACATATAACATGAACCAAGAGCTGGAATTTGAAACTAGACAAATTCAGAGTGGAAATCAGGCACAATTTTTTAACTATGAAAGTAATTAACCATTGGTACAATCTACCAAGGTCTGTGGTGGATTCTCCATCACTGACAATTTTTAAATCAAGATTAAATGTTTTTCTAAAAGATCTGCTTTTGCAATTATGTTGGGCAAGTTCAATGGCCTGTGTTATACAAGAGGTCAGACTAGATCATCACAATGGGCCCTTCTGGCCTTAGAATCTATATATAATTGGTTAGTTCAGTAGGTAGTTGAGCAGCGCTGCGCTCTTCCTCGCTGATGTTAACCTCTCAGATAGCAGAATCCAAAAGTAATGCTTTTTGCCATCTCTGGCTGGCTAGGAGACCAACCCTGGCAGATGATGAACTGAACTGGCCCCAGTTATACATGTCTTTGTCATCTTCCATCAGGTTTACAGCAATGCAATATACCTGGGCATGAAGCCATGTGCCCTCAGGAAACTCCAACTAATTCAGAACGTGACAGTTCATCTTTTCAGAAAGATGAAAAGACTGTTACTTACCTCTCATAACCATTGTTCTTCAAGATGTGTTGTTCATGTCCATTCCAATTAGGTGTACACACGTCACATGCACGGACGTCGGAAATTTTCTCCCTTAGCAGCCCCCATTAGGAGGGCTGGGGAGCCCCCAAGAGTGGCGCCCTTATGGCCGTGTATATAGTAGCCTGCCAGCCCAACCCCTCTTTGGTTCCTTCTTGCCATTGACTCCAAAAGAGGGGAAGGGGGCGTGGGTATTGTAATGGATGTGAACAACACATCTAGAAGAACAACAATTACGAGAGGTAAAGTAACCGTCTTTTCTTCTTCGAGTGCTTGTTCACATCCATTCCAATTAGGTGACTTCTGAGCTGACCATCAGTGGTGGGTAGGAGTCAGGGAATGATTGATTGGAGGACAGCTCTGCCAACCGCTGCATCATCTTTGGACTGTTGGTCGATGGCATAGTGGGCTGTAAATGTATGCACTAAAGACCAGGTAGCCGCCTTGCAGATCTCATGGATGGGTACCTGTGCCAGAAAGGTGGTCTTGCGCTCTCATCAAATGGGCTGGGATTCCTGAGGCTGGGACCTTGGCCAGCTCATAGCACGTGGGAATACAGTCTGTGATCCATGATGATATGTGCTGCGTGGAAACCGGAAGGCCCTTCATTCTATCGGCTGTGGCCACGAACAGTTGGGTTGATTTGCGCAAAGGCCTCATGTGCTGTATGTAGAACTCTCAGGCTTTTCGAACATCTAGGGTGTGTAAGCTGTGGTGCTGTG
This sequence comes from Eretmochelys imbricata, assembly GCF_965152235.1. NCBI lineage: Eukaryota > Metazoa > Chordata > Testudines > Cheloniidae > Eretmochelys > Eretmochelys imbricata. The sequence goes on along the minus strand of NC_135595.1, from coordinate 66,137 downwards.
GGCTCATCTGGGGCTTCAAAAAGAACACCAGCAGGCAAACATCCTGCCCCATATGGAATTGGGAGACCACCTTGGGGAGGAATTTAGGGTGCAGTCTAAGTTGTACCTTGTCCTTATGAAACACCATATAACGGGGTTCAGAGGTGAGACTCCTCAGTTCAGACACCCTCCTTGCCCAGGTAATGGCCACCAAGAACGCTACCTTCCATGAAAGGTAAAGGAGGAAACAAGTTGCTAGGCGCTCGAAAGGTGGGCTCATAAGTTTGGAGAGAACCAGGTTCAGATTCCAGGTAGATATGGGTGGATGAGAGTAAGGGTACACCCTCTCCAGCCCCTTGAGGAAGCGCACCACCATGGGATTTGAGAACACCAAGTGCCCAGATTCCCCTGGATGGAAAGCTAAGATAGCCACCAGGTGTGCTCTGATGGAAGAAAATGCCAGGCCTTGTTGCTTGAGGTGCAGCAGGTCATCCAGAATACCCGGGACAGAAACCTGTAGTGGTAGAAGACGTTTGGGTTCGCACCAGCAGGAGAACCTTTTCCACTTGGCCAGGTAAGTTGCCCTGGTGGAAGGTTTCCTACTACCAAGGAGAAGCTGTCTCACTGGCTGAGAGCACTGGCTCTCCATGGGATTTAGCCACGGAGCTTCCAAGTCATGAGGTGCAGAGACTGCAGGTTCGGGTGGAGAAGGTGCCAGTGGTCCTGCATGAACAAGTCAGGGTACAGGGGCAGGGCTATCGGGGCCTCTACAGACAGGTCTAGGAGTGTCATGTACCAATGCTGCCGCAGCCACAACAGGGCAATCATGATTACCATTACCCTCTCCCTGCGAATCTTGAGCAGGACCCACTGGATCAGCAGGATTAGAGGAAGGCATACTTCAGCCCCTTGTCCCTCAGTATTAAGAATGTGTCGGACATCAAGCCCAGGCTGTGGTTTTGAAATGAGCAGAACCAAGGGCAGCATCTGTTGTCCTTGGTGGTGAAGAGACTGACTTGGGGATAACCCCACCTTTGGAAAACTGACTGCAGGACATCTGATCGGACAGACCACTCGTGAGCCTGGAAGGACCTGCTGAGGTGATCTGCCAGCTCGTTCTTTACCCCGGGAAGGCAGGATGCTTGGATGGACTGGGCTATACAGAAGTCCCATAGGAGAAGAGCCTTGCAGCAGAGGGGTGAGGAGCAAGCTCCGCCCTGTTTGTTTTTTGTAAAACATGGCGGTGGTGTTGTGTGTCAGGACTGTCACGCTGTGACCTTGCAAAGTGGCATGAAAGATTTGACAGGCCAGACGAACCGCTCTGAACTACTTCAGGTTGATATGGAGGGGTATCTCGCCCTGGGACCACAGACCTTGTGTCCTCAGATCCCCTAAGTGTGCACCCCAGCCCAGGTCTGAAGTGTCTGTTACTTGCATCAGAGAAGGTTGGGGCATGTTGAAGGGGACTCCTCCACAGACTACTGATCAGTCCAGCCACCAATGCAGGGACTCTTGGACTTGCCTGGGTACCGTTACTATCAGGTCCAGGCTGTCTCAGGACAGGTAATAATGTGCTGTGAGCCATGCTTGTATGGGCCTGAGCCTCAACCTGGCATGCTTGACCACACACATACAGGCTGCCATATGTCCTTTTAGCTTCAGGCAAATCCTGACGGTTGTGGTGGGGTACTGTAGCATTGTCCTGACAATTTGCTCTATGGCCTGAAATCTGGGAGGCTCGTTTTCGCCTGTACTGAGTCCAGGACCGCCCCTATGAACTCTATCCTTTATGTCGGTATGAATGACTACTTATTTATGTTGAGGAGGAGCCCCAGTCTGTGAAAGAAGAAAAGGAGTACTTGTGGCACCTTACAGACTAACCAATTTATTTGAGCATAAGCTTTCGTGAGCTACAGCTCACTTCATCGGATGCATGCTGTGGAAAAAGTGTAGAAGATCTTATTATATACACACAAAAAGCATGAAAAAATACCTCCTCCCACCCCACTCTCCTGCTGGTAATAGCTTATCTAAAGTGATCACTCTCCTTACAATGTGTATGATAATCAAGGTGGGCCATTTCCAGCACAAATCCAGGGTTTAACAAGAACGTCGGGGGGGGGGTAGGAAAAAACAAGGGGAAATAGGCTACTTTGCATAATGACTAAGCTACTCCAAGTCTCTATTCAAGCCTAAGTTAATTGTATCCAATTTGCAAATGAATTCCAATTCAGCAGTTTCTCGCTGGAGTCTGGATTTGAAGTTTTTTTGTTGTAAAATAGCGACTTTCATGTCTGTAATCGCGTGACCAAAGAGATTGAAGTGTTCTCCGACTGGTTTATGAATGTTATAATTCTTGACATCTGATTTGTGTCCATTTACTCTTTTACGTAGAGACTGTCCAGTTTGGCCAATGTACATGGCAGAGGGGCATTGCTGGCACATGATGGCATAAATCACATTGGTGGATGTGCAGGTGAACGAGCCTCTGATAGTGTGCCTGATGTTATTAGGCCCTGTGATGGTGTCCCCTGAATAGATATGTGGGCACAGTTGGCAACGGGCTTTGTTGCAAGGATAGGTTCCTGGGTTAGTGGTTCTGTTGTGTGGTATGTGGTTGCTGGTGAGTATTTGCTTCAGGTTGGGGGGCTGTCTGTAGGCAAGGACTGGCCTGTCTCCCAAGATTTGTGAGAGTGTTGGGCCATCCTTCAGGATAGGTTGTAGATCCTTAATAATGTGTTGGAGGGGTTTTAGTTGGGGGCTGAAGGTGACGGCTAGTGGCGTTCTGTTATTTTTTTTGTTAGGCCTGTCCTGTAGTAGGTGACTTCTGGGAAGTCTTCTGGCTCTATCAATCTGTTTCTTCACTTCCGCAGGTGGGTACTGTAGTTGTAAGAATGCTTGATAGAGATCTTGTAGGTGTTTGTCTCTGTCTGAGGGAGTGGAGCAAATGCGGTTGTATCGCAGAGCTTGGCTGTAGATGATGGATCGTGTGGACTGATAGAGCCAGAAGAGTGGCTACGCAGGTGGTGTCGGAGAGAAGGCTTTGGATTCTTTGACCATGGGATGGTGTTCCATGAAGGAGGAGTGCTAGGCAGAAACGGGCTCCACCTTACGAAGAGAGGGAAGAGCATCTTTGCGAGCAGGCTGGCTAACCTAGTGAGGAGGGGCTTTAAACTAGGTTCACCAGGGGAAGGAGACCAAAGCCCTGAGGTAAGTGGGAAAGCGGGATACCAGGAGGAAGCATAGGCAGGAATGTCTGTGAGGGGAGGGCTCCTGCCTCATACTGAGAATGAGGGGCGATCAGCAGGTTATCTCAAGTGCTTATATACGAATGCACAAAGCCTTGGAAACAAGCAGGGAGAACTGGAGGTCCTGGTGATGTCAAGGAATTATGACATGATTGGAATAACAGAGACTTGGTGGGGTAACTCACATGACTGGAGTACTGTCATGGATGGTTATAAACTGTTCAGGAAGGACAGGCAGGGCAGAAAAGGTTGGGGAGTAGCACTGTATGTAAGGGAGTAGTATGACTGCTCAGAGCTCCGGTACGAAACTGCAGAAAAACCTGAGTGTCTCTGGATTAAGTTTAAAAGTGTGAGCAACAAGAGTGATGTAGTGGTGGGAGTCTGCTATAGACCACCAGACCAGGGGGATGAGGTGGATGAGGCTTTCTTCCGGCAGCTCGCAGAAGCTACTAGATCGCATGCCCTGGTTCTCATGGGTGACTTTAATTTTCCTGATATCTGCTGGGAGAGCAATATAGCAGTGCATAGACAATCCAGGAAGTTTTTGGAAAGCGTAGGGGACAATTTCCTGGTGCAAGTGCTAGAGGAGCCAACTGGGGGGGAGCTTTTCTTGACCTGCTGCTCACAAACTGGGAAGAATTAGTAGGGGAAGCAAAAGTGGATGGGAATCTGGGAGGCAGTGACCATGAGTTGGTTGAGTTCAGGATCCTGACACAGGGAAGAAAGGTAAGCAGCAGGATACGGACCCTGGACTTCAGGAAAGCAGACTTCGACTCCCTCAGGGAACGGATGGGTAGGATCCCCTGGGGGACTAACATGAACGGGAAAGGAGTCCAGGAGAGCTGGCTGTATTTCAAGGAATCCCTGTTGAGGTTACAGGGACAAACCATCCCGATGTGTCGAAAGAATAGTAAATATGGCAGGCGACCAGCTTGGCTTAACGGTGAAATCCTAGTGGATCTTAAACATAAAAAAGAAGCTTACAAGAAGTAGAAGGTTGGACATATGACCAGGGAAGAGTATAAAAATATTGCTCGGGCATGTAGGAATGAAATCAGGAGGGCCAAATCGCACCTGGAGCTGCAGCTAGCGAGAGATGTTAAGAGTAACAAGAAGGGTTTCTTCACGTATGTTGGCAACAAGAAGAAAGCCAAGGAAAGTGTGGGCCCCTTAATGAATGAGGGAGGCAACCTAGTGACAGAGGATGTGGAAAAAGCTATTGTACTCAATGCTTTTTTTGCCTCTGTCTTCACTAACAAGGTCAGCTCCCAGACTGCTGCGCTGGGCAACACAACATGGGGAATAGATGGCCAGCCCTCTGTGGAGAAAGAGGTGGTTAGGGACTATTTAGAAAAGCTGGACGTGCACAAGTCCATGGGGCCGGATGAGTTGCATCCGAGAGTGCTAAAGGAACTGGCGGTTGTGATTGCAGAGCCATTGGCCATTATCTTTGAAAACTCGTGGCGAACGGGGGAAGTCCCAGATGACTGGAAAAAGGCTAATGTAGTGCCAATCTTTAAAAAAGGGAAGGAGGAGGATCCTGGGAACTACAGGCCAGTCAGCCTCACTTCAGTCCCCAGAAAAATCATGGAGCAGGTCCTCAAAGAATCAATCCTGAAGCACTTACATGAGAGGAAAATGATCAGGAACAGTCAGCATGGATTCACCAAGGAAAGGTCATGCCTGACTAATCTAATCGCCTTCTATGATGAGATTACTGGTTCTGTGGATGAAGGGAAAGCAGTGGATGTATTGTTTCTTGACTTTAGCAAAGCTTTTGACACGGTCTCCCACAGTATTCTTGTCAGCAAGTTAAAGAAGTACGGGCTGGATGAATGCACTATAAGGTGGGTAGAAAGTTGGCTAGATTGTCAGGCTCAACGGGTAGTGATCAATGGCTCCATGTCTAGTTGGCAGCCGGTGTCAAGTGGAGTGCCCCAGGGTTGGTCCTGGGGCCGGTTTTGTTCAATATCTTCATAAATGATCTGGAGGATGGTGTGGATTGCACTCTCAGCAAATTTGCGGATGATACTAAACTGGGAGGAGTGGTAGATACGCTGGAGGGCAGGGATAGGATACAGAGGGACCTAGACAAATTGGAGGATTGGGCCAAAAGAAATCTGATGAGGTTCAATAAGGATAAGTGCAGGGTCCTGCACTTAGGACGGAAGAACCCAATGCACAGCTACAGACTAGGGACCGAATGGCCAGGCAACAGTTCTGCGGAAAAGGACCTAGGGGTGACAGTGGACGAGAAGCTGGATATGAGTCAACAGTGTGCCCTTGTTGCCAAGAAGACCAATGGCATTTTGGGATGTATAAGTAGGGGCATAGCGAGCAGATCGAGGGACGTGATCATCCCCCTCTATTCGACATTGGTGAGGCCTCATCTGGAGTACTGTGTCCAGTTTTGGGCCCCACACTACAAGAAGGATGTGGATAACTTGGAAAGAGTCCAGCAAAGGGCAACAAAAATGATTAGGGGTCTGGAACACATGACTTATGAGGAGAGGCTGAGGGAACTGGGATTGTTTAGTCTGCAGAAGAGAAGAATGAGGGGGGATTTGATAGCTGCTTTCAACTACCTGAGAGGTGGTTCCAGAGAGGATGGTTCTAGACTATTCTCAGTGGTAGAAGAGGACAGGACAAGGAGTAATGGTCTCAAGTTGTAGTGGGGGAGGTTTAGGTTGGCTATTAGGAAAAACTTTTTCACTAGGAGGGTGGTGAAACACTGGAATGCATTGCCTAGGGAGGTGATGGAATCTCCTTCCTTAGAAGCTTTTAAGGTCAGGCTTGACAAAGCCCTGGCTGGGATGATTTAATTGGGGATTGGTCCTGCTTTTGAGCAGGGAGTTGGACTAGATGACCTCCTGAGGTCCCTTCCAACCCTGATATTCTATGATTCTATGCCATCATGTGCCAGCAATGCCCCTCTGCCATGTACATTGGCCAAACTGGACAGTCTCTACATAAAAGAGTAAATGGACACAAATCAGACGTAAAGAATTATAACATTCATAAACTAGTCGGAGAACACTTCAATCTCTCTGGTCACGCGATTACAGACATGAAAGTCGCTATTTTACAACAAAAAAACTTCAAATCCAGACTCCAGCGAGAAACTGCTGAATTGGAATTCATTTGCAAATTGGATACAATTAACTTAGGCTTGAATAGAGACTAGGAGTGGCTTAGTCATTATGCAAGGTAGCCTACCTCCCCCCCCCCCCGCCCCAGATGTTCTTGTTAAACCCTGGATTTGTGCTGGAAATGGCCCACCTTGATTATCATACACAATGTAAGGAGAGTGATCACTTTAGATAAGCTATTACCAGCAGGAGAGTGGGGTGGGAGGAGGTATTTTTTCATGCTTTTTGTGTGTATATAATAAGATCTTCTACACTTTCCACAGCATGCATCCGATGAAGTGAGCTATAGCTCACGAAAGCTTATGCTCAAATAAATTAGTTAGTCTCTAAGGTGCCACAAGTACTCCTTTTCTTTCTGCGAATACAGACTAACACAGCTGTTACTCTGAAGTCTGTGAAAGGTGTCCCTGACAAGTGTCACATAGGACTGTACCCGATCTTTGGATTGTCCTGTCAGAAGCCAGTCGTCGAGGTATGGGTACACTCGAATGTGTCTTTTGTGCATAAAGGCTACTACAACCGCCATGCACTTGGTGAACACGTGGGAAGGCCTGGACAGGCCGAACTGGAGTACCGTGAACCAGTAGTACTTTTAGTGTATTACAAACCAGAGGAAGCATTTGTGTGCCGGATGGATGGCAACATGGAAATAGGCATCCTTCATGTCGAGGGCAGCGTACCAATCTCCTGGATCCAGAGACAGGATGATAGTGCTTAGGGAGACCATGCGGAACTGGAGCTTGACCATAAATTTGTTGAGTCTGCAAAGGTCTAGCATGGGTCAGAGACTCCCCTTTGCCTTGAGGATTAGGAAGTAACAGGAGTTGTACCCGTTTCCCCTTAGCTCCTGGGGAGCCTCCTCCACTGCCCCTATATCGAGGAGTGAATGGACCTCCTGCATGAGGAGTTGCTCATGAGAGGGGTCCTTGAAGAGGAGTGGGAGCGAGGGAAGGAGGAGAACTGGAGGGAGTATCCCACCTGTACCATGCGTAGGACCCAGTGGTCCGAAGTTATACGGGACCATGCATGGTAGAAGTGGGATAGCCAGTTTAAAAAACGGGGGATGGATCTTGGAACTGGGTTGGTAGACTCTCCTTGTGTGTGCCTTCAAAACCCTTGCTTGGGCTTATTCTGGCCTTGGTTAGGTGTGTTATTGGACAGCCTACGCCTGTTATTTCTGCCTCGCCTGCGATACAGGTCTTGTCTGGGGTGAGGTTGATACTGCCTCTGCTGCGGAGGCTGCGGCCTGAAGGGCTTCCTCTGGGTTGCTCGTGTATGCATCCCCAGTGATTTCACTGTGGCCCTGGAATCCTTAAGGCTGTGCAGTCTGGAGTCAGTTTGCTTGGAAAAGAGGCCTGAGCCCTTGAAGGGGAGGTCTTGCAGTGTGTTTTGGACCTCGGGAGGGAGGTCAGATGCCTGCAGCCACCCTGAACGCCTCATAACCACTCCTGAGGCTATCATTCTGACTGCAGAGTCAGCCGAATCGAGGGAGGCTTGCAGCGATGTTTTGGCTACAGCTTTCCCTTCCTGGATTAGCGCAGCGAACTCTGGGTGTAAGTCCTGCAGCAGGCAATCCTTAAACTTGGACATAGCGTTCCAAGAGTTGAAACTGTTAAGGATCGCCTGTTGGTTGGCTGTGCAAAGTTGGAGGCCTCCTGATGAGTATACCTTCCTACTGAAGAGGTCTAAGCATTTGGCCTCTTTGGCTTTCAGAGCCCAGGCTTATTGATCCTGGCGTTCCTTCTCGTTTACAGCTGAAACGACCAGGGAGCAGGGCGGGAAAACAAGAACTTGTAGTCCTTGGATGGGGCAAAAAATTTCCTTTCCACCCCCCTGGCCATCGGTGTAATCGAGGCCGGGGTTTGCCAGATAGTCTTGTAGTTGCTCTGGATGGTCTTAATCAGAGGTAGTGCGACTCTGGAGGGATCTTCTGGAGCCAGGATGTCAACCATGGGATCCTCCGGCTCGACAGTCTCTTACATCTGAAGGCCCATGTTGAGGGCAATTCGGCGGAGAAGCTCTTGGTGGGCCCTATGGTCAAGCAGTGTTGGTCCTGAAACTGATGTACCTGCCACTACTTCATCTGGGGCTGGTTGCCATCGTCCTGGCCTTCCTGTAATTCCTCATAGCCTTGGGAGGTGTCGGGGCCTGAGATGATAACTGCCTCCTGAGACGTAGTCTGCTTTGGCAACAGACCTGTCACTGTAGGCTGCTCCAGGGGATGCGAGGGTGGCCGAGAGAGCATGGCCTCTCTTGTCCTCGAGGTGTGCCTATATGGAAACCTTGAGTGGCGTCTCGTTGAGTGCCCGGATCTAGAAGCTCTAGAAAGGGTGCCGTTGGTGGTGGTAGGCCTATGGGGTCCAGAATGGCCATTGCCCCAGAAGAGGCCACTGCGGCCGCCACACTGTGTGGGACTCTTTGCTGGTCATGGTCTGGTGCCTGCTGTAGCTAGAGCGACTGGAATCGGCTTCGGAGACAGAGGAGGCCAAAGGAGAGGACCAAGGTGGTGCCGATCCTTGGGCGGCTGTGGGGTGCCATGAGGTACGGGTCAGGGACTGGTACTGAGATGACTGGGACCGCGAACGGTGCCAGCTATCCCGAGACCTGGATCGGTCTCGCACATGTGGTGCCAGGGAAGTGGTTGGCACTGAGTCCCAGTGCCGAGCAACCGATGGCGTCATGGAATGGCATTGAGTCCTCGATGAGGGTGCCGTAACCTCGTATTGGGTCATGGGTGCCAGGAAGTGGTGCTGTGCCGAGCTCGAACGGGAGCGGTGTCATGAGCGGTGCCGGATTGGTGACCTTGAGCGGCGCATCATTGCTGGTTTTCCTTTGAACAGCACCCGCCTTGGCGATGCCAGAGGCTTCTCCCTGCAAGGGAGGGGATTTGGCGTTGACAGTTCTAAGAGATCTTTTGCTGACTCAAATGTGTCAGGCATGGAGGGGGGTTCTAAGACCTCCTCAAGACACTCATCAGCGCTGGAGTCGCTGGGCACTGGACTCAACAGGGCCTGCGGCGCCAGAGTCAACAGTGCCAGCCCCTGGAGGGGACCCAAGTCCTGTCTCTGAGTGCTAGGGGCCTCTCTGGGCGTCTTGGTTGCTCTTTGAGGGGAGCGTCTTCTTTCCCCCTTATCGTGCTTGTCAGTGTCAGAGAGGTCGAGCAGTGCCAGGGCTGGTCAGCCCGTCTCGCTTCCAGCGATTTATGATGCCTGGGCAGTGCTGAGTCGTGCACCAATGCTGCGGCACTTCTCACCGAGGAGCTCAGGCCTGGTACCGGGCGGTCTGGGGCCGCTGGTTGCAACGCGGCCTCCATGAGCAGCTGCTTAAGACAAAAGTCTCTTTCTTTCTTTCTTTGTGTGTGACTTGAAAGCCTAGAAAATTTTGCAGCGCTCAGCCTGATGCACTTCCCCAAGACAACGAAGGCAGGAGTCGTGGGGGTCGCTGTTGGGCATAGGCTTGAGACAGGTGGCGCAAGCTTTAAACCTCTGGGCTTGCGGCATCCCCCACAGCCCAAGACTGGTGCTGGAACTAACTCTCAGACGCCTGTAACTAAAAACTGTATCTAACTAAGTTGTAAAACTATCTAAGAACAACTCTAACTAGAAAGACTAAATTGATAAGGGATCACTCGCAAGTGAGAGAGCATATTCCAACGCTGTCACGGACGATAAGAAGGAACTGAAAGAGGGTTGGGCCAGAAGGGTACTGTATACACCATCATAAGGGCACCACTCTAGGGGGCTCCCCTGCCATCCCAACGGGGGCTGCTAAGGTAAAAAGTTTCTGACGTCCGTGCACATGACGCACGCACACTTAACTGGAATGGACGTGAACAAGCACTCAAAGAAGAACTACTGCAAGCACACCAAATCTAGCCTCTGCTCTCTACATTGGCTTTCTATATAGAATACTGAGTCAAGTTCAAGGTCTCTATCCTTGTCTTCAAGGTGTACAATTGCCACGGCCCAGGATATCTAGATCACCTAAAGCTTTGGGATAAGGACTATAGTTAACAACTCTGCTGCTTCAGCACAGTAGAATTTTCTACCACACGAGTAAAAAATGTCTATGCAGGAGATAGGGTACTTTCTCAGAAGGTGCTCAAATTGCTGAACAAATTCCCACCAGATCGAAGAACTATTACAAACTTTACTATCTTCTTCTGCCTGTGCAAAGTACACTACATTTACTTTGCTTTCTTTAATATGAACACATTTATATATTTATTTTAAAACTCCAAACAGTACACTGCACACAACAGTGTATTAGAGAAAGCGAACCACATGACAGATATGTGCCATGTAGCTTAATGCGCTACTGGCACTCATACTATCATGTTAAGATTGGTAGAAGAACTTCTATAGAATAAAATAGGAAGACAAATGCTTGTTACATAAATCCCTCATGCTACTTTAACCATGGAACACTGGCGTCTGCCTAACTGAAGGGCTGAGGACTTGAGAGCTCATATGGATCAGACGGGTGCAGATAGAACCAGCCCAGATTATCAACACAAAAAAGGTGATTATAGTTTCCTTTCATCTATCATAAAACAAAAAAATTCAGATTAAATAATAAACCTTGTAAACTGGTGGAGGACGATGTTTTTAAAAAGTTAAAAGAGTCATACAATAGCTTCAATTAAAAAAAAAAAAATTAACCTGCCTTTTTTAAAAGGGTATCAAAACAGTTGCCCCATTGTTAGCTAGTAAAAACTAAGAAAACTATACAATGGGAAATACAGGATTAAGTTCTCCTGTATGATATCAAGTTTTCCAGACAAAGTTTAGCTGCTTACCCTTCTAAACACCATTATCTTCCCAATCCTAAAAGTCAAAACATGGCAACTCAAAGACTCTTATATAGTACATACCAGTCTGAACTATTATATTAATGAAAATTCTCTCACAATCTTAAGTAGGTGGTAGCATCAAACTCTTCTTATGGTACTTCTTATCCTTGCATCTTTTAAATGGTTATTTAGTTTTACAGCTCACCTTCTAAGCCTCCAGCTAGTAAGCTAAATCCACCAGAAGTTATGAGCATACTACAAACTTTCTGTTTATTTCTGAGCCCCCAGCCGCAATATTTTCTATTGACAGTCTTAGGCACCTAGGATTAAAACATAAAATACGAACATTTATATTAAAAATTCTGTATTGTGTCAAAATGAAAATCATTTCTTTGTGTACAAATGTATACATGACAAAAATAAAACAATCTTCTTGAATAACATTGTGTAAAAAAGTGCTTGCTATTCAGATTTATTAATTCCACAAGCAACAGGCTCAAATGGAATCACTAAACATTGAATTTGTTAAAGGGCTAATTTAAGGCACAGAAATCCCACCATTTATCAGAAGGCAAAAATAGGATTAGCCCCATTAGCTTTCATCGCTGCTCACAGGTTATGTCTTGTTAATGGCTGCAAGTTTTGAACATAGTAGTAGCTGAGTAGAAGTTCAAGTCAAGTTTCTATCCTTGAAAAGAAGTATGAATTAAAATGCTGTTTAACTTTTAGAGAAATCTGGTTTTGTCTCATCTTTTAATTAGAAACAGCCTTTTTGTGTGTGTGCACTATTTCTATATTTTTTCACGGATGTTTTCTGTTGTGTGGCTTACCCAGGATTTTTATCTCATGGTTATAGACAGTACTTACTCCAATACCTAATAACTATTAGGGCCTTAATTTCTAAATCAGTAGCTATGGTAAAGATATGCAACATTGCTCATGAAGTTAATTTTACCAAACTCTTTCATCTTACACTGCAACAAACAAGTAAAATACATTCTAAATGTTCTAGATTATTTTCAGCTACTTTTTCCATGTAATGGATTGTGGCACAGCACAGCACAGCACAACACAGGTGGATTTGCAATGGAACTTTATAAGAAAGAACCCATAAACTGATTTATACAACTTTGTTGTGCAGGTGCACAGTTTTAAAAAAGTATAAAAACAAAAACAAACAAAAACCCAGAAAATTCTATATCAGTTTCTCCAATTTCCTACACAAAAAATCAAACTTAAAAAGCTTTCATTTCCTATGATGCTGTTCGCAAAGGAACAGGAAAAGCTAAGCAGTTTCGTGAAGGAAAGCATGAGGGCTCACCCATTTGCCCTATTTGTTGCTTTCATTGGATCCCTTATACACAAATCTTAACATCTCTGCATTCCAACTCTGAACGTACAATGATCATGTATGCCAAACTAAGGCTGAGAATACAGATCTGACACCAACCCAGTATGGCCAACTTAACTGACAAAACCAATCATAGAATACAGTTGTGATACTATATTTGTGGACAAGGAAGCACTTTCGTTTTAAATTCCAGTTTTTAGTATTTGATTTTTTGAGAAATTATGTTTAGCCTAAATTTTCTCTTGCCATTTCTGAGTTACCTATGTGAATTAAGTTACTTAAAAAAAAAAAATCAATCTTTCATGCTATTTTTATACTTGAATAAACTCTAGATTAAAAATCTTCATAACTGACATATATATAGTCGTTCATGAGGAACATTTAATTTGCACCATTTAAAAAAATGTGCTTGACAAAACACCAGCTTCCTAACCAGCGTAAGTGATCACTGGGCACAAATAGCTATATATACCCACTTGAGTTTGTGTATATGTAGGGATATCCATGTATATCATTCTCAGGACCTTTTCCCCCTCATCTCCCCACCTACCTGCAATGGAAGAGTCTCACCAGGTTTGGAGTTATTTCTGCTAAGTCCCATTGCCAGTAATCTCTGATTTTACACTCTCTCTCTACAACACAGTGCAGTGTCGGGTACAGAGCCTCAAAGCATAAAAAAAAATCTGTAATGAAACTGTGTTTGAGACTTCAATCTAACAATATTGGCTTCTTTAAGAAAAGAATGTAAAATTTTATGCAAATACATAAGCTAATGCAACATTACAGATAAGATTTTAAGCATGCAAGCCAGGAAAGTCAAAGCTCTAGTTTCCTAGAGCCCCTGCAACTTTATCACATTGCACATACTATCCTATGGCAGTACAAGAACACACTATATACATTAAGAAAATGCTACATACTCATGAAATATTCTCAAGTTATGGCTGCCTTGGGAATCATAATTTTAATTTTCCTGACTTGTTTAAAATCTAAACTATACTGTTGCATTACACTGGTTTCTTATAATTACTTTTAGATAAACATGCACATGGAGTCAATCATTACTCGTTTGTTGGAAAAATGCACAATCAGAACAAAAAGCAATTTCAACATGAGTTCTTCTCACTGACATATGCATGCAGTTTGTTCCATTAGTCTGCTACATGTGCTTCACAAACATAACACTGATCTTGACAAGCCTTCTCATACATTGTGAATTACTTTTTCAGAAAGCAGCAAACTTTGTTGTGCAATCCTCCAGGGGAAGGGGGGGAAAAAAAAAAAAAAAAGACTTAACTAAGTTAGGCTCTAAGTAAAAGTTCAAAGACATTCTACATGGTTCAGTTTTCATTTTGCTGAGATCCCTTAAGACAAACATTCAAAAGTGCAGGAACATAGGTAACAGCATTTTCAACCAACTACGTCAATGACATTTGCAGGATCCAAGTCAGAAAGTGACAGTAAACAAAAGTAAAACCCACTGCTGTGTCATAGACCAAATGTTCTGAAATTGGGGAAAGATTACTTTAAACAACAATGTAAATCGCAGCCCCCTCAAAACTCCCAATAGTTAGATTTCCTTTTAAAATAGTCAAAAAAATAGAGAAAAAAGCATGATGCTCAAAATGTAGGTCACTGGACTGCTCTGATTACATATTCCAGTTCACAGTTTGACAGATACACCACACAGTGCGCGCCCCCCTATTTCAGGTCACTGAATCTTTCTTCTTTCGGAACGGTGACTTTAGTCTTTTCCACACGCTGCTTTTGGGTTTGGATTTTTTTTCCAGGGCCATTACTGCTTCCTTCTCTTTCCTACGGATTTCTCGCACGAGAGCATGAAATACATCATCGATATAATAGCGGAACGCGGCTGAAGTTTCAAAAAAAGGGCAGCTGAATTCTCGTGCTAAAGCTGAGCCTTCTTCTTTGGAGACCTTCAACGAAGTACATATTTGTCAACAAAGCAAAACTGTTCATTCCTTCCCCCTTTCTGCTCCCTTTGCCTGTTCCTCTCAGTCTTAACCCTGTGCATTCTTTCACATTACCTGCTCCTTTGGAACATCCCCTTTCCATGCATCTCTCTGAAATCTCTCCCTAAAATCCACTTTTCTCTAAACTTTTGTTTACTCCTAGTCATTCACCTGATCTTTTAAACATTTGTACTGCATCCTATATCCATAAGACATCCAGCTCCTTGAGGTATGGACTGGGTCATAATCTGCATTTGTAAATAATGTGTACACCTTTGGCACTATATAAGTAATAAACAGAATAGGGATTTAATAGCACTATATGCAAACAAATTATTAATCTTTCAAAACCTGAAAAATTAATAAAAACAAACGAGAACAATTGTTGAGGTGGAATGACAAGACATGTATTAGGTCACAATTAATCCATTTCCCTGTCAGCATAAGAGTGTTCTTCTACTGCAGGTTTTATAGCCTTTTGTCCAAAATTATGGCACTTCAATCACGTTCCTGTGGCAACTATTCCACTGTCTAAAACATTTTAGTCGGGATGATTTTACAGATATTGAGACTAATTTTTTTCCATTCATAATTTTATCTCATTTCATATTTAAACACCCTTTTATCAAATAATTAACCTCCCTTGTTGGTGTTAAACCTGCAATTATCTGAAGGCAACATGCAACCTCCCCAAGTTGTCAATAGGAAAGTTATACACTGGATAGAACGCGGGGTTTGGGATCCATTGCCATGACTGCGCTACATGCGAAGCCGCGCTACAGCGACGCACCCTCTAGCGAGGGTCCACTGTATTTCTTCACATCAGTCACCATCTGCGATTTTTGGTGGTTTTCTCTGAACGCCATCCAATTTGTCCATCTTTCGTCCCAGAACGGAGCACAACATTTCAGAATGTGGGCTCACTCGAGCCATATGAAGGGACTGTTGATTCCCTGTCCTGTGATATGACTCCTCAGCATATAGATCCAACTATGTCCATGGCATTTTGCTCTCATATCACATTGGAAACTCAATTCCCTGTGCAACCACTACCTGTGGTCTATTTCAGGGTTACTATTTGCCAGATTTTTTCCCCTCACAGTGAATCTGTATTTTGGATTATTCTTCCCCAAATGTTCTAGCTAACACTTTCCCAAGTTGAATCTTATTTTATTTTCTGCCCTTTCTAAATCACCTTTTATTATTTCTCTTTTCTCAATGTACTCACAACCCTTCCTAATGTATTACTATTTGCAAAGTTTGTTCAAGTGCTGTTTAATGCCCTGTGCAGATGCACTCTCCTTTCAGGATAAGAGAAATGAAGAACATAACGGGAGTTGAGGGTTAGAAATTCTAGTGGCAAACACCCAGGTTTTCAAAGCTGAAAACTGATGAGTTTGAGATTATGTCATGTCTATTAACTTTACTTTTGATATTACTATTCTATAATAAAACTACATGCATTTTAGAGATCCTGCATTCTGTGCTTACCACCATTGCATCACATCCCTCTTTCAACATTATTAATACAAATATTACATTTATTTTAACCATTAAACCAAGAGCAAAAAACGTAATTCAAGAAAAAGGAATAAGCAAATACACTTAGAATAAACCATAACATTATGTTTTAAGTAGGGCAGTTAACTCATGCGATTAACTCAAAAAAATTAATCGTAGTTTTAATTGCACTGTTAAACAATACTAATTGAAATTGATTAAATATGTTGGATGTTTTTCTACATTTTCATATATAGTATTCTGTGTTTTAACTGAAATCAAAGCGTATATTTATTACAAATATTTGCACGGTAAAAATGATAAACAAAAGATACAGTATTTTTCAATTCACCTCATGGAGTACTGTAGTGCAATCTCTTTATTGTGAAAGTGCAACTTACAAATGTAGAATGTTTTTGTTACATAACTGCAGTCAAAAACAAAAAATGTAAAACTTCGGAGTCTACAAGTCCACTCAGTTCTAGTTCTTGTGCAGCCAATCGCTAAGACAAACAAGTTTGTTTACATTTACAGGAGATAATGCTGCCCTCTTCTTATTTACTTCACCAGAAAGTGAGAACACACATTCACATTGCACTTTTGAAGCCAACACTGCAAGGTATTTACATGCCAGATATGCTAAACATTCGTATGCCTCTTCATGCTTCAGCCACCATTCCAGAAGACATGCTTCCATGTTGATGACGCTCGTTAAAAAAATAATGTGTTAATTAAATTTGTGACTTAACTCTTTGGGGGAGAATTGTATGTCCCCGGCTCTGTTTTACCTGAATTCTGCCATATATTTCATGTTATAGCAGTCTAGGATGATGACCCAGCACTTTGATCATTTCAAGAACACTTTCACTGCATATCTGACAAAACGCAAAGAAGGTACCAATGTGAGATTTCTAAAGATAGCTACAGCACTCAACCCAAGGTTTAAGAATCTGAAGTGCCTTACAAAAGGCTGAGAGGGATGAGGTGTGGAGCATGCTTTCAGAAGTCTTAAAAGAGCAACACTCCAATGTAGAAACTACAGAACCTGAACCACCAAAAAAGAAAATCAACTTTCTGCTGGTGGCAACTGATTCAGATAATGAAAATAAACATGCATCCGTCCGCACTGCTTTGGACTGTTATCAAGCAGAACCTGTCATCAGCATGGATGCATGTCCCCTGGAATAGTGGCTGAAGCATGAAGGGACATATGAATCTTTAGCGCATCTGGCACGTAAATATCTTGTGAGGCCAGCTTCAACAGTGCCATAAGAACGCCTGTTCTCACTAGTGGTGACACTGTAAACAAGAAGCGGGCAGAATTATCTCCTGCAAATGTAAACAAACTTGCTTGTCTGAGCAACTGGCTGAACAAGAAGTAGGACTTAACGGACTTGCAGGCTCTAAAATTTTACACTGTTTTATTTTTGAATGCAGTTTTTTGTATATAATTCTATATTTGTAAGTTCTACTTTCATGATAAAGAGATTGCACTACAATACTTGTATTAGGTGTATTGATAAATGCTATTTTTTGTTTTTTTACAGTGCAAATACATGTAATAAAAAATAAATATAAAGTGAGCACTGTGCACTTTGTATTCTGTGTTGTAACTGAAATGAATATATTTGAAAATGTTGAAAATATCCAAAAGTATTAAAATAAATGGTATTCTAGTATTGTTTAACAGCGTGATTAATATTTTTAATCGCTTGACAGGCAGCCCTAGTTTTAACATATATACCTCCTGAACTCCTTTGCGTAGTTTACCTGTCGTAGCAGCGTCAGATCAGATTTGTTCCCCACAAGAACCACAGGAGTGTCATCAGTGCGCCGAACACGGTAGATGAGCTGTTTGAACTCACGCACTTCATGAAAACTGCGGCGGTCCGTGATTGAATAACAGATGATAAATCCCTCACCTGCCCTCATGTACTGGTCCCGCATGGCTGTAAACTCTGCCTAGAAAGAAAGTTATATTTCAATTCTTGTACAAGCTCAGCAGCTATTGATCATCTAGTCACTGGCAGCCCTCTTTCCATTCTAACAACAGCTATATGCCACTCAACATACTGGTTTGCTTATGCCACACAAAGCTCACGAAAGCTCATGCTCAAATAAATTGGTTAGTCTCTAAGGTGCCACAAGTACTCCATTTCTTTTTGGAAAAAACTGGAGATTTTATGGATTCTCCCTATGTGAAATATTACTTAAACACCTGAAATACACAACTAAAAGTGCAACATGTAGCAGTCACAGTTAAAAGAACGTTATGAACATTTGTTTTCTTCCTATTTTTAACACATCAAACAAAATATTGTGAAAATTTGGGACCAATATACGAAGCAAATGAAAGGCATGAGTTTCTGTTGCTTCAGGGAATGGGTAAGAATGCTGGCAGCTCTTAGTTTTTATATATTATGCATAAAAAAAGAACAATGGAAAAATGGGGAAACAATAAAGCAGGGTACAAAACAAATACAATATGTTGGGGAAATGGGATAATTCCGAAGACAAAACTAGAACAAAGAAAAGACAGAGACAGACAATACATTTTTAAAGGATCTCTGTGAATATGCCTGGCCATTAGTTCCATCCTATTCATATTTTTATTGCTCACATACCTGTCCTGCTGTGTCCAAAATGTCCAAATTTGCAGGTTCATCATCAATCCGTATTCGTATTTTATAAGCATCTTCTGTGGATTTAGAAGAAGAGGGATGGGGGTAACAGAAGTTCAGTAAAATTGCAGTACCTATCTCATGCATACAACGAAATACTACTACTGAGCATTTGATATAAAGCAACAGAAAATACGTTATAAAATCAATTGTAATAATGTAAGAATTCAGTTTTGTGTACCTTAATAAAGACATATACTCTCTCAGACTAATGGGCCTTTCTCAACTGAGGCGAACAGGCAGACAAGTAAAATAATCCTAATGGCAGCCACCAATAGCACTGCCAATTTCCTAAAACAGGATAAATTACTAAGAGTATGTCAACACAACAAGCACAACTATGCCACTGTAGTGTAGACACTGACTACGGCAACGGAAGGGGTGTTTCTGTCACCATTGTAAAATCACCCCCTTGTGAGGCAGTAGCTAATTTGATGAAATAATTCTTCCGTCAACCTAACTGCGTCTACAATGGAGGTTAAGTCATCCTAAATATGTTGCATAGGGCATGAAATTTTTCACAGTCCTGTGAGACATAGCTTGGCTGACCCGAGTTTCAGGTGTAGACCATGCCTTAGAAAGAAACCGATCTTTCCCTCCAAATTAAACTAACCCAACTAAAAAAAAGTCATCAAAAGGTGCTCAGATGTTACCGTCATGGGCACGCTATAAGAACCTGAATAGAAAAGCAAGTTCTCCTTTCCGTTAGATCAGATTCTCCTATCATGACTAATGGGCTGAGTGAAAACTCCAAAAGATGTAGCCTGAATAAAACAGTCAGATCTCAAAACTAACAACAACACTTTATTTGGAGACAAAGATTGCAGAAGTTCCTGATCCATGGCTAAGGCTCCTACGTGCCACAGTAATGCAAATAAAAAATAACAGTGATATCCTACAGGATTTTGAAAAATCATGGTGCCATGGGTGGTGGGTATCAAAGGCTGTGCCTCCCCAAACAGCCTTGCATGGCCCTGGCCATGCTCCACCCCCAGGCCCTTTCCTGCTTCCCGTTCCTAGGCTGTGCGCTGTGGGGGACTCTTCCCCCCCTGGTGGCCAGAGTCCCAGGCTGCGGAACTAATGGGGGCCGGCCTGCACTCCGGGGCTGGGGGAGGGAAGCTGAGCCACCTTCCAGGCACGCCATGGCTGAGCCACACCACCTGCTCACCAGCCCAACACTTTGGGGCTGGGGTGGGGCATGCCACCAGCTCACTGCCCAGCGCTCTGGGGCTGGTGGCGCTCAGGCTGGGGAGGGGGGAAGAGGGGAGCTGCCTGCCATGCCAGGATGGGGGGGAAACAGGACTCTGGGCTCCGGCGGGAGGGGCAGGACCTCGGGCAGAAGGGATGGTCCAGGACGGGGACTAGCCTCCCTGAGCCTGGGGTTCACCTGTCGCCCATGCATGGTGCTTTGTAGATACTGGTTTGGAATATTTTCTTTGCTGAGGCAAGTTCTCTCAGCACAGAAGTTAGTGTTGCCTTGAGAGGGGCGGGGTAAAAAGTAGTGGGACAGAGAGAAACCTTCTTGAAAACAAGTAACTGGTCAGACTAGAGAAGGGGTGGGCAAACTTTTTGGCCCGAGGGCCACATCTGGATGGGGAAATTGTATGCAGGGCCATGAATGTAGGGCTGGGGCAGGGGGTTGAGGTGCAGGAGGGGGTGAGGACTGCAGGAAGGGGCTCAAGGCAGGGGGTTGGGGTGCAGCCTCCGGCCCAGTGCCTCTCACCTCGAGCAGCTCCAGGGTGGCAGCAGGGCTAAGGCAAGCTGTGGAAGTGGCGAGCTCCTGGAAGTGGCCAGCATGTCCTGCAGTTGCTCCGCCGCATACTGCCCTCACATACTAGTACTACCCCTGAAGCTCCCATTGGACACTGTTCCCCGTTCCCGGCCAATGGGAGCTGCGGAGGGCAGTGCTTGGAGGCAAGGGCAGTGCATGAAGCCCTCTGCCCCCCCATTCCCCAGGGGCCACAGGTACATGGTGCTGGCCGCTTCTGTGAGCGGTGTGGGGCCAGGGCAGGCAGGGAGTCTGCCTTAGTCCTGCTGCGCCACGGGGCTGGCAATCCTGTGGGCTGGACCGAAAGCCCTGACAGGCTGGATCCAGCCCATGGGCCGAACTTTGCCCTCCCCTGGACTAGAGCCACCTCTGCATGGTGGGATCCAGGGAGGAGTGCCACCTCTACCCCGATTCACCTCAGCAGGCCACCCAGCCTGTTGAGGAGGAGGGAACCTACAAATTGTAACTCAAAGGTGGGGGGCTTACATCAAAAAGTTTGAAAACAGCTTAGGGTGCAGGGAGGGGGTAGCTAGGGGCTGTGTGCAGGCAGGGGGGTAGCTCAGGGAGAAGGGTACTAGGGGCTATGTGTGGGCAGGGGGTAGCTCAGGGTGCAGGGAGGGAGGTATTAGGGGCTGTGTGCTGGGAGGGCTCCCCTGCGGCCCCTGTTCCCGGAGGGGTCTGCCAGCCATGGAGCCGGGTCTCCTCACTCAGGCCGCTCTTACCGGGTGCCTCTGCGGGAGCAAAGGGGGCTGGCAGCTGAGGAGCAGCTTCAACCTGAGGCACCAGCAGGAGATGAGAGAACGCTGCTGCTGCCTGCTCCATGGCACCAGCCAGAGCAGCAGCTGCCCCGCACTGCCTGGCTCTGGCTTCCTGCCGCTGACCTGGCCAGGCAACGGGGAGAGGAAATGGGGGGTGGGCGGGGGAAGGTGTGGAACTGCCCCCCGGACTGCCCTGCTCTTGCAATGCCCTCCAGGTTCCCAACTCGGCTCAGGGCTTCTACCCCACAGGGAGCACCCATGCTTGGGGCTCCAGGATTCAACCCTGCAGCCTCCTGGCTTCAGCCCCACGGGGGGGCGCTGAGAATTGGGGCTTCAGCTCCACGTCTCCCAGCTTCAGTCCCGTGGGGCCATTAGGGCTCGGGCTCCACGGACTCCCTGAAAGGGCTCATGGACCCCCACTTGAGAATTGCTGTTTTAAATGACTAAAATTCAAGAATGTATGCCTCTAGAGTCACCTACTAAAGAAAAGTTAAGGTTGCTTGCTCTTCTAGTTCTCCTGGTTTGTATGTGGAAGGGTAAATCTGTTGATTCATAATTTCGACAAAAGACGTGTGAAAATCAAATGGAACACACAAGAGATAATTTAGCTGAACAGAAGCATTTTGGGTAGTTACTCTCTTCCTTCTTTTAATCTGCCGCACATTTATAAAAAGTAGCAATAACAAAAGGACACAAAGGCAATAATGTACGACTGAAACTATCACACTGCACAGCAAAAATGGTATGACAGAAGAGTTGATGGCCATCAAGAGGTCTCATTTTTGTTATTAGTCTGTTAATTGTGACTGGTAGTTAACTTATCTTAGTCTTTTAACTTTTTCTGCAAGTATTTAATAATACCTAGCTCTTATATAGCACTTTTCACCAGAAGATCTCAAAATACTTACAGGGAGATAAAGTATCACCACCTCCATTTTACAGATGGAGAAATTGATTCATAGATTCCAAAGCCAGAAGGGACCATTGTGATCATCTTTCTGGTCTGACCTCCTGAACAACATAGGCCATAGAAATTCCACAAAATAATTCTTAGAGTACATCTTTTAAAAAAAGCTTCCAATCTTGATTTTAAAAATGATCAGTGATGGAGAATCCACCATGAACCTTATAAATTGCTCCAAAAACGTACACCTCATTTCCAGCATGAATTTGTCTAGGTTCAACTTCCAACCATTGGATTGTTTTATACATTTATCTGCTAGATTGAAGAACCTATTATTAATTATTTGTTCTTCACGCAGAAAACAAATGGATTAATCAGGTTATCCCTTAAGATTCTCTTTATTAAGCTAAATTGACCTACTTATATTGATTTATCACTATAATCCAGGTTTCTAATTCCCATGAATCTCATTGCTCTTCCATGAACTCTCTCCAATTTTTCAACATTCTCCTTGAATTGTGGAAGCCAGGTTGGGATACAGTATTCCAGCAGCGACACCAGTGCCAAATACAAGTTAAATAACTTCTTTACTTGTACTCAAGTTTCCACTCTTTATGCACTGCAGGATTACATTAGCCCTTTTGGCCAAAGCATTGAACTGAAAGCTCATGTTCATCAGCTGATTATCCAGAATGACACCCAAATCTTTTCTAGAGTCACTGCTACTCAAGATAGAGTCTCCCATTCTGAGAGTGTGACCTACAATATTTGTCCCCTAGATTACCTATATACATTTAGCTGTATTAAAACACATGGTATGCTTGTGCCCAGTTTACGAAGTGATCCAGATCACTCTGTATTAGTGTCCTCTTCATTGTTTACCACTCACCCAATTTGTATCATGAGCCAACTTTATCAGTGATTATTTTGTTTTCTTCCAGGTCGCTGCTAAAAATGCTAAATAGCACAGGGCCAAGAACAGATCCCTGCAGAAGCCTACTAGAAACACACGTGCTCAGTCAGGATTCCCCATTTACAATTACATTTTCAGACCTAACAGTTTGCCAGCTTTTAATCCATTCAGTGTGTGCCATGTTAACTTTGTACTGATCTATTTTTTTTTTAAATAAAAATGTTGAGAGGCATGAGCTTAAACTATTACCTTTATCAACCAATCTTGTAATCTCATCAAAAAAGATACCAAGTTAGTTGGACAGGATCTATTTTCCATAAGCTCATGTTGACTGGCATTCATTATAGACTATTTAAACTCCCATACCATCTGTTCCATTACCTTGCCCAGGATTGATGTCAGACTGATTAACCTATAATTATGCATATCATCCCATTTAAATACTGGCACAACATTAGCTTTCTTGCAGACTTCTGGAACTTCCCTACTGTTATACAATTTAATTAAAATCAACATGAATGGTCCAGCGAGCTCCTCAGAGAGCTCTTTTAAAATTCTTGGATGAAAGTTATCCAGACTTGCTGATTTTAAAATGTCTAACTTGATAGTACCTGCTGTTTACTCCTGGTGGAATTCTGCACCACTGCGCAATGCAGAATTTGTGCAGAAATTAACGCTGTATGCGCAGAATTTTCTGTAAATAACTTTAAAGATGTGGCCATTAGTCCTGTTCCTAGCACAGCCCACAATCCTCTTTGCAGACTTTGGACTCGTAATAGCTAGACAAGTTGTTACTAACATGATTATGAATGCTTTCCTTGCAGCCGAGTTTCTGGTTTTCTTTAGAGTATAAAGTTCATGGTAAATGATTCCACAAAAGCTACTTTTTAACTTGCAAAACAGAGACAGATGTTGTAGAGGTTTTTCTTACCAATGGTAGGATCATGGTCCTCTGGGAACCGGTGGCTGATGAACTGCATGGTCATAGCTGAAAATTAACATTGGATAACTACAATTACACAGGTGATTTCCAGTCGTCCTGACTAACCTCACAGGTGTAGGTGGGGACATGATAACGGACAAAATATTTAGAATTACTGATTACACAGAAACATTTAAATTATACAACTGGCATACTATTTTGGCATTCGCTAAAAATTGGAGCACTTCATAAGGAAAATGCACATTTTGTTCACCCTAAATCGCAAAGGTGATATGGTAAAATGTACTTATCTGTAAGACTACGTTTTAGTCACGGGTATTTTTAGTAAAAGTCACGGCCCGTGACCTGTCCATGACTTGTATTATATAGCCCTGACAAAATCTTGGATGCTCGGGGGCGGGGTACCACCCAGGGACGCTGTGGTTGCTCGGGGTGGGGGAGGGGAGAAGGCTGAGGGGTGCCCTGGGTGCTTGGGGGAGGGTACCCCTGCTGGTGCTGGGGGGTAGGGCGGGTGAGGCTGGCAGGCTCCCTACCTGACTCTGAGCAGCTCCCGGGAAGCGGTGACATGTCCTTTGGCTCCTAGGCGGAAGCGCGGCCAGGGAGCTCCATGTGCTGCCTCCATCCTGAGCGCTGGCTCCACAGCTCCCATTCGCTGGAAACCATGGGCAATGAGAGCTGTGGGGGCAGTGCCTGCGGGCAGAGGCAGCATGCAGAGCCACCTGGCCACACCTCCGCCTAGGAGCCATGCGAGGGACATATCACTGCTTCCGGGGAGCCACCCGAGGTAAATGCCTCCCGTGCCCCAACTCCCTGCCCCAGCCCTGAGCACCCTTCCACACCCAAACTCCTGCTTGGGCGTGGGGGCGGTGGACCAAGACTGCCCCAGGTGCAGCCGATGCTGCTGGCTCAGGGATTGGGCCGGAATCCATGACAGACTCACAGCCTTACTTATCAGTATGTAACTGAACAATATTCTCACCTATTACCTATCATTTTCATGTATAGGGCGACCAGCTTAAAATGGTTTACTAAATTAAACAATGTCTTATAGATACAACATATTAGAACTCTGCAGTGTTTACGATCCTTACTCCTCAAATATTAACTCTCAAATTTAACAGAAACTGCTGTATTGCAGTTTAATCAATCCTAATCAAGGATTTTCACAGATATACTTTCAATTATTGAGAATACAAAGGTAGGAGCTGGGGAAAAATATATTTTTAAAAATCTCAAACCAACCCTTATGTCTCTACAACGAAGCAAAGCTGTAGCTCACGAAAACTTATGCTCTAATAAATTTGTTAGTCTCTAAGGTGCCACAAGTACTCCTTTTCTTTTTACGGATACAGACTAATACGGCTGCTACTCTGAAACCTGACGCCTGAAGAAGAGCTCTGTGTCACTCAAAAGCTTGTCTCTCACCAACAGAAAGATACTACCTCACCCAGCTTGTCCCCCTCACAGTGGGTACCTCCACAGTATAGCAGCAAGCAAACCCATTCTTCACCATGGGAGCCACCGCTCTCAGCAGTGACTGAGATTAAAGCCTAACGCTCTGCCCCATTACAGACCTTGACCCAGCGCCCGCAACGGTGCCAGACAGAGGTCCCCACCTCGACCGGCCCTCAGGGCTCAGAGACATCCCGCAGGACAGCCTCTTCCCCCGACTCCTGAGCCAAAGGGCGCCACACCCCAGCAGGCCCAAGACACCCACCGCTCTTGCCCACGCCTCCAGCTCCCAGCATCACTAATTTATACTCGCGGGATTGTCCTAAGGCGCCACCGCCCTGGCGGGCTCCAGAGTCCATCTCCCCCGGCGCCAGGGAAAGCGCCGCCGCCTGCAAGGAGAAAAGAGTGTGTGTCAAAAACCGGCCGGGAAGGGGTGGAGCGGGCCGGAGCCACGGGGTCTCCACAGGCTCTCTCCGCCCCGTCCCGCGCCAATCCGAGACGGGCTACATCTCCCCCATCCCAAAACTCGCAAGCGCGGGCGCCCGAACTCACCGCGTCAGGGACGCCGGGCTTTTCCGCGTTGCATCCTGCAGCCCTCACTAACAGGGCAGGACCCCCCCGGCCCAGGACCGGCGCACCACCGTTTCGGCCCCTTCTCAGAGCAAACCAAAATGGCTGCGGCAGCAACTTTGCTGCCATAGGCCCAGCGAGCGCTTCATGCCCCGCCCGCGTATAGGCCCGCCCCTTCCGTGCATGGAGTGCATCGGGAGCAAGGGCAGCGCTGCGCCTAAAGGTGGGAGAGGGACTGTCCCTGACTCCTTCGCTCCCGGGCCTTTGTCTTTTGAGCAAATTGCTTACCTTCCTCGATTCTTCTCAAACATCATCTCCTAGTGAAAAGCAGCCTTTTGTGTACAACTTTAATAGGTGGCCAGGCTGATCAGCGGGGTGATCTTATGCAGCTGAAACTCACTTCCTTTCCCCAAAAAGAAAAGGAGTACTTGTGGCACCTTAGAGGCTAACCAATTTATTTGAAGCTCATGCTCAAATAAATTGGTTAGTCTCTAAGGTGCCACAAGTACTCCTTTTCTTTTTGCGAATACAGACTAACACGGCTGTTACTCTGATTCCTTTCCCCAGCCACCCCACAACATCTAAGCATTTAATTTTAAAAGTAAATTTACTCTGCCAGTTTCTGGCTTTTGTACATTTATTTTTGCTAACAATGTAAAAAAGACTATCTGGTAGTTTCTACCTACCTCGCTATAATTAGCGAACAAACAAACATGGGTATGGTGAGATTTCAAAACACTGGAAAACTATTAGACCTAGAGTCTGGCCCTCTTGACTTTGATTTCAGTGGAACTACTCACCCTCTTAAAGTTAAGCATGTGCATAAATGTTTGCTGGAGTGGGGTTTATTAAAAGTAATTTATGGGAATTGGTGTCAAGGTTCCCTCCCCACGCTGAACTCTAGGGTACAGATGTGGGGACCCGCATGAAAGACCCCATATGCTTATTTCTAGGAGCTTAGGTTAAAAACTTCCCCAAGGTACAAATCCTTGTCCTAGGATGGGTACTAGCTGCCCCCACCAAGTGAG
The DNA here is from genome assembly GCF_965152235.1 of Eretmochelys imbricata. Lineage (NCBI taxonomy): Eukaryota > Metazoa > Chordata > Testudines > Cheloniidae > Eretmochelys > Eretmochelys imbricata. The sequence continues at coordinate 39,128 of NC_135595.1, read as the reverse complement.
TTAGACAAAGATTCAGGAAAAGGACCACTTGGCATTCCTGTTTCCCTAAAATATCCCTCCTTCACCCCCTTTCCTGGGGAGGCTTGAGAATAATCTACCAAATAGGTAAACCAGGTGAGCACAGACCAGACCCTTGCTTTTTAGGATACTAAAAACCAATCAGATTCTTAAAAAAACAGAACTTCATTATAAAGAAAAAAGATGAAGAAACACCTCTGTAAAATCAGGATGGAAGGTAATTTTACAGGGTAATAAGATTCAAAACACAGAGGATCCCCCTCTTGGCAAAACTTTAAAGTTACAAAAAACAGGGATAAACCTTCCTCTTAGCACAGGGAAAATTCACAAGCTAAAACAAAAAGATACTCTAATGCATTTCCTTGCTATTACTTACTATTTCTGTAAATTAGATGTATTATTCAGTAGGATCTAGATTACTTGCTTGGCCTCTCTGTCTCAGAGAGAACACACACAAAGAGACAAAGCAAAAATGTTCCCCCCACAGATTTGAAAGTATCTTCTCTCCTTATTGGTCTTTTTGCTCAGGTGCCAACCAGGTTATCTGAGCTTCTTAACCCTTTACAGGTAAAGGAGGGATTTTATGCTACCTTTAGCTGTATGTTTATGACACTGTAATCTAGCTCCTACTGAATGATACATCTAATTTACAGAAATAGTAATTATCATTCAGTAGGAGCTAGATTACAGTGTCATAAACATACAGCTAACTTACAGAAAGGTTTTTGCTTTGTCTCTTTGTGTGTGTTCTCTCTGAGACAAAGAGAGAGGCCAAGCAAGTATATTTTATATATATATATATATATATATATAAAATTCTGATGCTACAGAATTTTTTAATTATATATATATATATATATATATATATATATATATATATAAAATCAAACCCAATAATAAAAGTCCTGCCAAACCAAAGCACTACACTGCATACACAATTCTGCCCTTTACAGAGGATATGACAGAAGTTAGTCACCTTGCTTAATGCACTACCAAAGGGGGTTCAGATATTGCAGTGTTGAGGGTAGCAAAAGAACCTAAATAGAACAGAATAAAAAAAATAGAAGTTTTTGATCATAGACCAAATTTAAGTGGAGAATTTCCTTTAAATTTGTTTCTAGATTGCCTGCTACTACAAATGAGCAAAACTAAATGGTTCAACTGATTTAAAAATATCCATTTTCTGATACTATTTTAAAAGGTGCTATGTATGTCCCATTGTTTTTCTGCTCCTTTGCACTGACAATGCACAAAGTTCTGTCAAATGGAAAAAAATAAGCTACTGCTAATGTCCAGTTATGGTAGTCTTAGCTACCTGTAACAATAAAAAGGTACAATATTTTCAGACAGAAGAGTGATTTTCAAGTTGTGTCCCATTAAAAACGGTTAATAAGGTTTTAAAACCTTTTTAAAAGCTTTTCTTAGTGAGTAAGACTATTTCACCGAAGTCTGTGTCTGTTAAAACACCAAGTTAAGGGCTAGACAGAGGTGGTCACCATTCCAGCCCCAGGTGCATGTGCTGTACCCAAGAAAGTTATCTGACAGAGCTGAAGAAAAAAGATGGAAGCAAAAGGAATATTTGTACATTTATTTATAAGGAAATTATGTTTCTATAATTATTTACAACATGTAGGAAACCAGAGAATAAGTTTATACAAAGCCAGCCAGCCTGCAAGGTAGTCAAAATGTGTAAAAGTTACACTTATTACAATACTTCAAACTATTACTCATGTTTCAAATGCAGACCCGCACCTCCATTTACATTGTGTCCCACCACACATTAGTGGATTCACACATCAATGTTAACAATACAAAAGAGTAATCTTTTGGCAACAGCTTGCCATGATAAGAAAGGCCCCTTTGCAGTTCCAGTCACTGTAAACAATCCACAATTTATTCAGAGGTTTCGCTTCTGTGCTTCAGTGTAATAGCAGTGCTTGCAATCAGGTCTTTGGAGATACACAAACCAGGATGCTATATTACTTTGTTAAACAGTCATAAAGCAAAACTGGTGGAATCAGACAGAAATTAACAGACTGACACCTACATGACAAGTAGTATCACCTGGACCAGCTGAAGAAGGTTAGAGTGTACATACCACTGATATACCAAGTATGTCGAAGTATTAGTAGCAAGCCAAATCCATCCAAAATAGAAAATGGGGAAAACCTATATTCCCCCCCCAACCCCAAGAAATTTGCCTAGAACCAAAAGTTATTTTGAGTTACTGAAATTGCATTTTGGAATTAAGCAGGGTAAGGGGGGTAAGAAACACACATGGGAGCAGCTTAAAATAAATAAAATTAGCAATTTAAGGAAACATGATCTTAAAAATTAATCGTGTAATGCATAGATTTTCCTTTCTCCAGTGAAAGTCCAAACATTGAGGACATCTGTTGTCACCACTGACCAACACAAGTTGACAAAAGGAAAATTACTTAAAATAAACACACAAAATCTGTATTTAAGTCAGCCTGGCTGTCTGTCTCCATTTCTCAAGCTATCCAGGGCAAGTGGAAAATGCAGGGGGAGCGACATACCTCCCTGTTCTTGTTCTGTGAGCACATTCCCTCACTGTATAAAAAGTCCGTGCTGCACTGAGTTTGTGATTTCAAATAACTTTTCATAGATGACAAATTCACTGCAGAAATATGGATTGTAAAAATATAATAGAACCCCTTTCAAAAGGGAATAGTGCACCTTTAGCAGCTTCTGCAAAGGTAAGAACAATGTACATTTGCAAAGTTCGTTTTGTAATATACATGCATTATTGCTAGAGGAAAAAAAGGTGTAACTGAGGGTACAAAAACTGTTCTGTAGCTTCTATGGTGCCATCCAAAATGGCATCTGTTGTTTAGCTCGCTGTTGTGAGGAAGGATACTGGTATCCCAAACTCCATGCCTGTGAAAAAGTACTTGCATTTTTATGGCCACCATGTTCCTCTTCTTCATCTGATGAATCTCCAGTATAAGACACCAATCCAAACCCCTTTTCAGCTGTTTTCATCTTCTTAGCTGGATGATCTAGAGGGAAAAAAAACATTCCCCCCCGCCCCCCCGAGAAGGAAGAAAAAGATAAAAATACCCCAAACAAGTTAATAAATAAAAAAAAGACGTTAATTATAAATTGTTAGTTGGACGCCATTTTGAGGTCACAGGGTCAGTGGTCACCCAAGGTCGGATGTCACACGAGACAGCACCAGCAACAGCACATGTGATCCATCAGAACCATGTAAGAGAGCAGAGAAAGAAAAAAGAAACACAAAAGAAAGGTAAAGTTAGCAAATGAGTTTAAGTGACAGCAATTTCACCGTTAAGAGATAAATATGTAAAGAAAAGTCCAAATTTAATCATAAGAAGTCTAATACAATGGCAAACTCTGGCATCAATATTGGGGAAAAACTGAGGTTAAACTAATATACCGTGTCTGCAGCTCTTGGATACAAGGAAATGTGCAACTTTCAGGGCACTTACAAGAACAAGGATTTAAAATGTTCTCTCAAGTAGCGAATATTTGATGCTACAGAATCCTATGAAAAGATGGAATCCACTAAGGATTTCTGTTAGTTGTGGACCACTTTGGGAGAATGTCTACTAGACACATGGCTTACGTTAGTGATTGTCTTAATATACAGAGCTATACAATTTGAGCCTGATGGGAATGTAAAACTATATGATATACCAGTGTTACAGAGCAATTTCTTATCAGCTGTGCCTAGGCGGATTATCAAAATTAAAAAAAACAAAAACAAAAAAGAGGCCTTCCTCTTTTTCAAATTAGGAGTTACACATATCACAGTTCCCAAGGTTTTTCTATCACTCACTTAAATATTTACCTTAGCTCTCAGAAACTAGGTATCTCATGTAAGAAATGCATGGTTTAAAGCCAGTGGAACATGCCCATCTTCTCACTTAGAATTGCAATCCCAAGGACAGCCCAGAATTGACTGGGCATTTCAGTATTTGCCAAAGTCAGCATTATATCAGTACCTTGCAAGTCAAGCTTGCTTTTGCATATGAATTTGTTTTGTCCATTGTGCTCACCGTGGTTGCCCAATAAGGACCCCGAACCATTTCTTTCTTCGGATTCGGTTTTCATTCCGGTCACTGGAAAAGCTGGTGGAGGCATCAACTGCCTGTTTTAATAAAAGTATTATTTCATTAAATTAAATAATTTAGTAATGTTTAAAATAATTATTGACCTATTTGATTAATTTAATTATTCAATAATTAAGCAATATAAAGTATTGGGTTAGGAGGGATTTAAAGGGGGGGAGGGGTGTGTAAAATTATACAACATGGGATTGGAGTGAATTCTAACATCTTGCTAAAGATCTACCAGAAACAGATTAATATTATCTTATGATTTTAAAGGAAAGATCCTGCTTGCATGATGTTTTCCCCATCAAGCACAACAACAAACTAGGTAGATGGGCCATCTCACGGATAGCTCACCATGATTAAATTTCCAGATAACTTGACAATCTGATCCCTTATATTTCAAAATACCTAAGAAAGTTATTCACTTAGTTCTAAAGAAGATTTGAGAGTTTTTAAAACTTTACCAATATCCCAGATGTATTTTTTCATGTCCTCAAATAAGATCTAGAACATTATTTCTCAACCTCTCTGAACTGGCAATTCCTCATTTGAAGTAGAAAAAAAATATTGCAACAACTTCACATTTAGTAAACATCTCCGTGAGAAGCAAACATAATTTGTGAGTGTTTCAAAATGTTCACAGAGAATACTTAACCTTGAAGGTAAGGGTGTGCAGGGAGTGGGAACCAAGATCATCTTTAGATAAGAAAATTTTCAGTGCCTCACAACCCTTCTGATTGGCTTTTGTGACCCCTGTGTGGGTCACAGCCCAAATTTGAGAAACACTGATTTAGAAGTTCAACTTTTCTTTAGGATTAACAAATATGACTGTAATCCTTTCGTACTTTAGTTAAACACAACATTTACCTGTCCCTCTCTCTCTCCTTTCCTGAGGAACTTGCTGGCTTCGATCCCGCCCCATCGATTTCACTCTGACTGGAGAAGCCTGTACCTAAATTAGTCATATGAATGGGTCCATGCTATGAGCAGAAAAACACATGGCATTAGCAAATCTACAACTATGTTATAAGCTACAGCTCCTTAATGAAAATGTCAGGAAGACCAACCTTTCGGAGTATATTGCAAACTACAGACTGGATTTAATATTTCTAATTTTCTGGGTCTAATATTTTTGTGATTGCCCTATACATAAGGGATCAGGAAATATCTACTGCTCTCTAGTGTAGTTATTCCAAATGCTTTTCCCTACTGTATCCTGAACAAGGTAACTTATGTATATAAACATCTATGAATTGTCACAAAGAATTTTGTATTGCATCTGTAATCAGTGTCTAAAGCCCAAATTTTTAAAGTTATTCAGACTCTTAAGTGCTTTAATCCCTTTTGAAAATTAAATTTAGGCTCCCAAACCAGTTATATGTTGCAACGCTGAGCACTGCAATACCTAAACAATCTCGGCCCAAGTGCTGAGGTAGAAGAGACCTTACACATCATCTAACCCATCTTCCCCACAATGCTCGATTGTACTACCATTAAGCAGCCAGACAACTATCTACTTCCTTCATAGGCTAAAACAGAATGCTACTTGAAACACCAATTTTCACGTCACATACATTTGTGGGTGCAAACATGTCTGCCATTTGAGATTCTGATCCTGAGTAATTTTTTAAGTGTTTTCTGCCAAAATAGCCTTTTTAAATGCAAGTTTGGTTAAATTTTACCAGGGGCAATTTGGACTCAGGAAAATACTTCAGGAATGAGAAGACACTTTTCCATGGTGGAAACTTCCCTTACACATGGAAGTGTCTGAGGAAAAGTTGTAAATTATTTTTTATTAAATTAAATATGGCTGTTTGTATGGAGTAAGATTTTTATCTCATAACTTTATGCCTCATGCTATCTCAAACAATCCTCCTAACTACTAAAACTTCTAGAAATCTGAATAGAAGATTCTGGAAGCAATCAATACACTTTGTCTCACAACAAAAGCAACAATTGTTTTTCATTATGGAAGACTGTGAAAAGGAAAGATTTAATTTTTGTCTGAAAGAAATGGGAGGCACTAGATGCAAATGGTGCATCTATTCCAAAGAACAGAAGTGTGAAGTCTGATCTTCATCACTCATGATTAAATTTTAAATTCTATTTAATAATTCACTAGCATCTCCTAAAGTGACAGTCATGAAACAACTCAAACTATATTAAGAATGATCAATTTACAGCCAAGTCTCTTCGTAGGGAAGGGAATTGGAGGCAGGTACTAAAATTGCTTATTTTATTCCACCTGGTATCCCAGGAGTCCTGACTCTCTCTCATCTGGTAGCTCCTCAGTGAAGCGCCTCTTTTGGCCCTGAGGCTGTGGTTGGACTTGTGGCGGTGTAGCAGTCGGCAAGGTTGTTTTTACTGGGGCCGCAGGAAGAAAAGGCCCACTCAGCGGACTCTAGTGACCACAAAAATTAAAAATATAGCATGTAAGAATCTGATATTACACTAACAAAGATAACGGTTTAAACTAATTAAAGTTTACACAAAGGAATAAAATACCTTCAGTACTTTCTCCTCATAAGTACTAAAAAGGCAAATAATTTAAAAATTGTATTTAGTTTAAAGGCCCACTAAGTAGCAAAGTTGTGGAATGCTATCTTAAAGTGATAGCTATTCAAACCTACTCTACCAGTGCAACTGTAGTGCAGTTTATGAAAATGCCTGTGGTAATTAAAATTATTTCCAACATGAACACAAATAATGGGAATTCAAGAAATTTCTGCCTGACTAATGGATACATGCTATGAATGGAGTTGTCATCTCTTAGGTGATTGTAGCAGTACATGACTCAAAGAGACCCAGCAAAATAGCAGAAGTATTTTATACAAGCATATCCTGAAGAAGAAAGTCATCTTGAGTCTTAGAGCTACTATAAAGATTTCTCTATTAGAGGCAGAAACTTGTTAGCCAAGAACTTTAGGCCAAGTTACGCATCTCTTTCTCTACCTGGCCGGTGCTAGCTGGAGGTTGTACTTGTGAAATTGGGTACTGTGTGGGCACAGGTGGTACTCCTGTGGGTAATGTTGTCAACACTCCAGGTGCCAGTGGCACTGCAGGTGGTACTATGCCTGGTACTCCATAAGGTGGTTGAACTGGCTGCTGAGGAGGAGGAACAACAGGGTAACCAGACTGGTAGCCATTGGATGGATAGTATGATGGCTGAGGAGGTATGCTATTTATAGCAGCAGGTTGTGTGAAACCTGGTGAGGAGAAAAAAAATAAAAATAATTACTTCTAAATCAGCTGCAGAATCTAAAAAAATGTAATTGACGAGGAAAGGTAAAGAAGGTGGGCTGTTGTTCACTGAAGATAAATGAGGGAAAAGACTTTCAAAATTGACAGGGAAAAATAAGACTGTTGCCCAATACCATCTGACTGGAATATATGTAAGTGTAAATATTGCTCATAGAAACAATTTAACTTGCAAACTTCAAAGATATTAACACATACCTGCTAAAGGTACTGCAGTGGTTATTTGATTGACAAATCGGGAGTATTCAGCATGAACCTTCAAAGGACATTAATAGATTAGCAAAAAAATGTATACCATGAACCATGTCAGACTAGCTCTTAGTGAGGCAAAGAATATTTCTTACTACATATTTATCCAGCAACTAGCACAATGTGGCCCTGACTCTGGGTTCTACCAAGAGCACAGTAATGATAATGAACCAAGCAATAAAAGGAAAAGGACAAAACTAAGTCACAGGTATGGCATGGAAGCATGACAGATTTTTACCAGAAATGTACTGCTGGAGTCACTAAAGGTTAAATATTTTTATCCTTAGAAGGGATGCAGAACGCCTCTGGCGGGGGGTGGGGAGTAAACTTCTCCGCAGAACTCCTCCTGTTCCTGGACTGCAGCAGGGAAGAGTGAGAGAGCTCTTCTCCCCCGCGGCTGCAACGGGGAGAGAGAACTCCATCAGCCCTGGGGCTGTGGCGGGGAGAGCGCAGGGCTAGAGAAGTTCCACTCTCCCCACCGCAGCCCAGGAGCAGAAGGAGTTCTGCTCTCCCAGGGCTGATGTGGGGAGAGGGGAGCTCTCTCGCTCTCCCTGCCGCAGCCCAGGAGCAAAAAGAGTTCTGTATCCCCCACTGATTACTGGGAGGGCCCATATCGCTGCTTCCCCATCTTGCACACACCCCCTGCTCAAAGCCAGTTGTTTCCTTGAAACATACCACCACCAGCATGTCAAAGCTTATGAAAAGTTTTGCCGAGAGCATAATAAAAGCAGTTACAACACTGAGGCATAGCAGAGCTAAAAGGGACCCTGAAATCTCATATTTATGGGAATAAGCCACCATTAAAAGTCACTTACAGTTTGTAATAGATTCTCACACAGCTTTTTGGCAGCTGCCAGACCTTCTGGTTTTGGATGACTGAAAAAACAAGAGTCAGAAACTTGAAAAAAAGTGCATTAGTGGTCTTGCTCTTTTATGACTGAATTTTATGACTAGGCTTGGGTGCTTCTTCCTCTTTACTTCCTCCATTGTGTAGCGCAGTTCCAGGCCTTTTCCCTCTCCCTTCATATAGGTGATCAACTGCTTGTCTGCTCAACAGCACATCTAGACCTCTGAACTTTCATTTAGAAAATAAATGTGCCCCCACTTCCTCTTACAATGAAAGTTCAAAGAGGCTCAGCTGCTGCAGGAAGTACTACAGAGGTCAGTGACCTGATTGAAAGAAGAACATTGCGTTTTCCTTTTAAATACTACCACTTGTAAGACACTATCAGTCAACATTAAAAGGAAAATTCTACATTCTTCCTGTAGTCCATCTTCTGCTCTCAGTAACAATTTGACGGTGCTTAGAGTATACAGACGTAGTGTTTTATGAAACATTTAAACGGGGGCATAACATCTCTTTCTAAACAAATCCAACTAGAACTACACGGTACTGTGTTCTTGTGCAAAGCAGTAAGTTAAGATTAAACTGCATGCAATTTTACCTCTTAAGAAAAGCAGTTGCTACATTAGACAGTGTTTCATTCAAGCTTACTCAGCTGTCAGATGAAGATATTTCTATGCTTTCAGCATAACCTGAAATTACATTCCGAATGACTAGATCGCATGGCTTCTTAAAATTACCCATACCTTATGTAGATGTACATAGGTTCAAAGGCTTCTCTGCCTGAAGCTGGCTCTATGCAGCCTGAGCCCTTCCCACGTAGGAAGACCTTGGCACCAGTCTCAATTTGAATGTGTTGTAAGTAGGAGCAGCCAGGCCCTTCCACCTTTTCCTTCACATTAAATGTAGGTACAGCATGTTCCAGACCAACAAATAATTTGTCCTGAACGTAATGCATCTGCAAACATAAAACAGTAGACAGCTAATCATTCCATGTATAAAGTTTACAACTCATTTCAAAGGATAACTATTTGACTTTTGTAGGAGGAAGTTTAAATGTTGGATGGTACAGTCAGTCCTCTGCTCTTCTGTAAGTAGGACTGCTCTCTCCGTCCCCTTCCTCTAGGAGGATGGTATCAGCAGAGCCCCACTTTACAGACTCCACCTTGTTAATCCTCCAGTTACCACAGCGAATAAGAGTTTAAAAAGACAAATTTACAAATGGATAAATCTTACAATATGAGCATAAAATACTACAAGAATCACAGGTATGCATTACATACCCCTGATTGGAATGGAGGCTTCTGGCCAACAGCGGAAGACAGTTGGGCAATGGGAGCAGGCTGGTGATAAACGGTAACTGTAGCTCCATTGAAAGTTGGACTGGAACCAGTGGCAGCTTTCACTACTCCATTAGTAATTATTTCTTTAATTCGGTTTACAGCTCCTGTTGGGTATAACATAATACCACTTTAATTTCAGGAAAAGCATCCTACCAAATGACTAGATCTTCGGGTTCTTCATACTTTAAATCCTTTCCTTTGATTGGACTACCCAAGCCAGAAACCTGCTCTTGCTGCAAACAATATCTGCATTACTGGCTTGCCTGATGTTAACGCCTTGATATTACATACACAGGAGATCAGCCATGTCTTTTCTATTTCCAGAGTGCCAGTGCCAATCCTTACACCAAGTAAGTGCTATATTCCCAAACCAGGGGCTGTTTGAAACTGGAGCATTCTAATAAAACTTTTCAGAATCCAAACAAGTATGCACAGGTTGCAAAAACAAAAAAACTACCCCAAACAACCCAATGTTGGAAAGTCTTCCAGGAGCACTAAACTGCTTCCCCAGATCTGTTTCATTCTCACCTCTTCAGCAGAGTTCGAACCCTTAAAGTGACACGGTGCTAAACAAAATACAGCCCTGGCATTCCAGTTAGTTTACACAGAAACAAATACTCTACATTTATACTATTATTATACACATGCTAACTTCGGAGTGCTAAAAGAACACGTGGACAAGATACCTGAACAAAAGCAAACTAAGGCAACTGATACAGTCTACTCATTCCCTGTACTGCAATTCTACTCCTGGGCCACTTAATTTGCCACATCCTAACATTATTTGTTATATTAAATATTATTTAAATCATGTTGCCACTACTCTACATACATTTAGACTACTGAAAACTAAGTCATCTTGAGGATTTTACTGATTTTATGTAATCCTTAGCAGAAGAGAATCACTCTTACTGGTATCTGATGAAGTGAGCTGTAGCTCACGAAAGCTCATGCTCAAATAAATTGGTTAGTCTCTAAGGTGCCACAAGTACTCCTTTTCTTTTTACTCTTACTGATACTATTACTAGAGAGATGTTTGCCTTTATTTCCATAATAAATGTTAAGGGTTTTTATTTTTTGCTAGCAATTTTTCTCCAGATGAAACTTGGGGAGTGACTTCACCCAGGAGAGAACAATTTTCTTAATTTTCATTATCTAAAAGATCAGAGTTTTAAAAAAACGCAGGTGTTTTTAGTGCTGTTTTCTCATCATGAACACAAGTACCTTTCACAGGGAGCTTAAGATCACATTGTTCCAGAGATTCAAACAAATCATTATTTCTCCATTAAGTTAATCATTCCCAACTGACTTTAGTCAGTTATTAATTTAACACTTAAACAAGTAAAATTATACATGCTCTCAGGGATCATCACCATCATCTGTGAGAAACAAAACAGGAAGCATACCACCCATTGATTAGAAATCCTAAAACGAGTTAAAAAAAAGTTCCACAGCAACACTTTCCAGTCTCTAATATGAAGAGTCCATGGGCCTGGCCTCATCCTTAACACTACCCATTACACCACAGTGAAAGTCTCTTACTTGTGAGTTCTCAACCTTTACGATTTTTTTAACTAGTTTCCTATTTTTCAATCTAGGTTTTGTTTTTCAAAATAGGCTAAAATAAAAGACTTGTTTATATTGGGGAGCCACGTGAACATTACATTCTGGTAAAAACATTAGAACTTAATAACTCTGGTTCCAGCTCATTTGTGCATCCTAGATTTTGCAAACTGAATTTTGCTATCAGTATGCTTGGAGACAGAATACTAGTTCAGAATTTCAAAGTGAGCAAAATCAAAATGCTTGAAATTAAAATGTAAAAATACTGAAAGCTCATGTTAAAGGAGTCTATGGTTCCAGATGCAAAAAAAAGCCCACCATACCTCATGTCAGGGTTCCTTCCCCACTCTGATCTCTAGGGTACAGATGTGGGGACCTGCATGAAAGACTCCCTAAACTTATTCTTACCAGCTTAGGTTAAAAACTTCCCCAAGGTACAAACTTTGCCTTGTCCTTGAACCGTATGCTGCCACGACCAAGCATTTTAAACAAAGAACAGGGAAAGAGCCCAGTTGGAGACGTCTTCCCCCAAAATATCCCCCCAAGCTCTACACCCCCTTTCCTGGGGAAGGCTTGATAAGAATCTTCACCAATTTGTACAGGTGAACACAGACCCAAACCCTTGGATCTTAAGAACAATGAAAAATCAATCAGGTTCTTAAAAGAAGAATTTTAATTAAAGAAAAGGTAAAAGAATCACCTCTGTAAAATCAGGATGGTAAATACCTTACAGGGTAATCAGATTCAAAACAGAGAATCCCTCTAGGCAAAACCTTAAGTTACAAAAAGACACAAAAACAGGAATATACATTCCATCCAGCACAGCTTATTTTACCAGCCATTAAACAAGAGGAAATCTAATGCATTTCTAGCTAGCTTACTTACTAACTTAACAGGAGTTGTAAGGCTGCATTCCTGATCTGTTCCCAGCAAAAGCATCACACAGACAGTCAGTCAGACCCCTTTGTTTCCCCCCCACCTCCAGATTTGAAAGTATCTTCTCCCCTCATTGGTCATTTTGGGTCAGGTGCTAGCAAGGTTACCTTAGCTTCTTAACCCTTTACAGGAGAAAGGGTTTTGCCTCTGGCCAGGAGGGATTTTATAGCAGTGTATACAGAGAGGTGGTTACCCTTCCCTTTATATTTATGACACCTCATTTACAAATATAGATAAAAACGATGTACAGAATCACAATGTAAATGCAAGCCACACTATCTCTATATTAGTCATTAATGCAACAGCATAGAACAAATAAATATGGTTGATATGGAGCCAGATATTGCCCAGGTACAGTCCAACGAACAGAGGAGCAAAGGTCGCTTTACCCCATCTTTGCAACCGCTGAATTCAGGCCTGGTCCAGGGACTGGCATGGCCCACAACTGCTGTTCTAACCTACAGCTGTTACCCCCACAGCTACCTATGGAGCTGCTCCACAGCCCAAAATATCCTAACCACAAAGTGATCCAGCAATATTCCAACGTTCCATTATAATGGGGCCTGCAAAGGAGAACAGGATGTGGTGACCTATGCTGGCCCTGTGCCAAGAGAATTCCCAACATGGGGACCCAACAGATGTTCTGGCCAGAACTGGGGTCCTTGTGTCAGACTGCAAGTGGTAATAAGATGTGTTTTTTCTCCCCAGTTGGGTGATCTATATTAGCAATTATTTAAAAATATTTGTATGTAGAAATTACATAACTGAAATCTGCATACATTGATAAATCTGTACATTACAGGAAAGGTTTCACACTGGTTTATCAGGATTAGGGTGGGCATATGAGGACTGCAAGTAGTGTAAAGGAGGGAAACAGGGAGGGCGAACTGACAAGAAGAGCAGATGTGAAGTTGAACAACTTTATTTATTCCTTTGCTTTTTTTAAAATTTGTGTTGGTGGGCTATGCAATCTAGCCTCTGTAATTCAAAACTCACCTTTTGTAACAACACCACCGAGGGCTCGTCTACACTGGGAGTTTACATTGGCATAGCTCTGTGTCTCAGGGGTGTGAAAAATCCACACCTCAGAGATGTAGCTATGCTGACCTAACCGCCGGTGTAGACAGTGCTAGGTTCATGGAAAAATTCTTCCATCAACCTAGCAACTGCCTCTCAGGGAGGTGGATTACCTTCACCAATGGGAGAACCCCTCCTGTCAGCATAGACAGCATCTACACTGAAGTACTATAGTGGCGCAGTTGCAGTATGGAAGCTGTGCCGCTGCAGCGGTTTAAATGTAGGCACGTATCCTTAGATTTGAATATACATGACCAGAGAGAGGGCCTCTCCACTTATGCCCCACCATGCCAGTTCTTGCTGTGTCTCACCTGCGGACAGATGGCAGATTATTCCTTTTTATAGTGGGGCTGCACCTGAGCTCAACAAGTCACACCTTGTGGTCCATCAAAGCCTTAGTTTGATGACTTGTAGGATGCAATGGAAAATGCTTCTGTCTTTTCAACCAACAAGGGATTTACCATTAGTGCATGAACTGTTACCTTCTCCCAGATAATTTACAGCTCATAATAAAAATATATATCAAATTAATAAAAAAACCACAATAATACAGGACACAACATTATGTATTACTTACTGTCAACTAGCTCTCGTGTCTGCCCCTGGACATGGAGATACAAAGGCCGATCCCTATTAAAAGAACACCAAAACATTCTATGAAAGCACTGACATCACCATCCAGTAATGAATTCATCCCAATTCCATTACAGTTTTGATAATGCTACATACTTTTCGTTCATAAATATAACAACAATCCCTGCTGAATTCTGAGAGAAATGGCAGCAAAGCAGAGATCAGCAGCCTGAGAAAGTGTAAATAAAAGTAACTGAGTATTTCTTAACTATGTATTTTTCATTGAATTTCGATGACCCCTTGATAGGCAAAGGGATACAATCTACATTAAAAAATTCAGAAGTTCCTTGTTTGAATGAATGAAGACTCCCTAGATTAATAAAACCAGGAACTTGAAAATTATAATTAATTTTAATCATTTACATTGCATTTACTCTTTGGATTTCACTTATCTGGTTCAATTGCCCAAGCTTTGTCAGTTTCACTTTGTGGTTTGCATATTAACATGCTGCCATCTCCCAGACTTTTATTATGACAGGTCTACCAGTCCAAGAGATGGCAAGCTCCACACCAGTGTGCTCCTCACTAGGAGTGACATCTTGGCTCTACTGAAGCCAATGGCAAAACTCCCATTGACTTGGGGCCAGGATTTCACTCTTAACAGCATGCAAGCCATAATCCAGAGTTCCATAAGGAAGAGCATAACATCTCCCACACACATGCTATTTAATAGTGCAGCAAAATATTAAATATGCATTTATAGATCTCAAAAGTGAAACTCCACCCTGGTCACATTCATGAAGGCACCTATCCTTGAGCTGGTTATGTAAAGAAAAGGTACCTCGAAATTTACATCATGCTGCAATTTCATCAACAGCATTATGATAAACTACTAATTTAAAAAGAACAGGAGTACTTGTGGCACCTTAGAGACTAACAAATTTATCTGAGCATAAGCTTACATGGGCTACAGCCCACTTTATCAGATACATAGAATGGAACATATAGTAAGAAGATATTTATATATACAGAGAACATGAAAAGGTGGAAGTACCCATACCAACTGTAAGAGGCTAATTAATTAAGAGGAGCTATTATCAGCAGGGGGGAAAAAAACTTTTGAAGTGATAATCAAGATGGCCCATTTCGGACAGTTGACACGAAGGTGTGAGGATACTTAACATGATGAAATAGATTCAATTAGTGTAATAACCGAGCCATTCCCAGTCTCTGTTCAAACCTAAGTTAATGGTATCTAGCCTGCACACGAATTCAAGTTCAGCAGCTTCTCACCGGAGTCTGTCCCTGAAGCTTTTCCGTTGCAAAATTAATCACTCAGTGACAGACTTAAAGGTGGCAGAGAGGCTGAAGTGCTCTCCCACTGGTCTTTGAATGTTATGATTCCCGATGTCAGATCTGTGTCCGTCTATTCTTTTGCATAGAGACTGTCCGCCCCGGCCAATGCACATGGCAGAGGGGCATTGCTGGCACAATGGCATATATCACATTGGTAGATGTGCAGGTGAACGAGCCCCTGATGGCGTGGCTGATGTGATTAGGTCCTATGATGGTGTCACTTGAATAGACATGTGGACAGAGTTGGCACTGGGCCGCGCTGCAAGGATAGGTTCCTGGGCCACTGTTTTTGTTGTATGGTGTGTGGTTGCTGGTGAGTATTTGCTTCAGGTTGGGGGGCTGTCTGGAAGCGAGGACTGGTCTGTCTCCCAAGATCTGTGAGAGTAAGGGATCATCTTTCAGGATAGGTTGTAGATCTTTGATGATGTGCTGGAGGGGTTTTAGTTGGGGGCTGAAGGTGACGGCTAGTGGCGTTCTGTTATTCTCTTTGTTGGGCCTGTCCTGTAGTAGGTGACTTCTGGAATATGAACAAGAGGCTGCCTGGCAGCTCTCTAACTCCACATTCTACAGGCAATTATCCTCTGATCCCACTGAAGATTACCAAAAGAAACTACACCATCTGCTCCAGAAACTCCCTGAAAAAGCACAGGAACAGATCTGTACAGACACATGCCTAGTACCCCGACCAGGGGTATTTTGTTTGCTACCCAAGATCCATAAACCTGGAAATCCTGGAAGCCCCATCTCAGGCATTAGAACCCTAACAGCAGGATTGTCTGGCTATGTGGACTGTCTCCTCACGCCCTATGCTACCAGCACTCCCAGCTATCTTAAAGACACCACTGACCTTCCTGAGGAAACTACAATCCATCAGTGATCTTCCAGAAAACACCATCCTGGCCACTACAGATGTAGAAGCCCTCTACACCAACATTCCACACAAAGATGGACTACAAGCCATCAGGAACAGTATCCCCGATAATGCCACGGCAAATCTGGTGCCTGAACTTTGTGATTTTGTCTTCACCCACAACTATTTCACATTTGGGGACAATATATACCTTCAAGTCAGCAACACTGCTATGGGTACCCACTTGGCCCCACAGTATGACAACATTTTTATGACGGACTTAGAACAACTCTTCCTTAGCTCTCGTCCCTTAACACCCCATCTCTACTTGCGCTACATTGATGACATCTTCATCATCTGGACCCATGGAAAAGAAGCCCTTGAGGAATTCCACCATGATTTCAACAATTTCCATCCCACCATCAACCTCAGCCTAGACCAGTCCACACAAGTCCATTCCCTAGACACTACTGTGCTAATAAGCGATGGTCACATAACAGTCAGTAGGTTTCCGGTATAGGGTGGTGGTTATTACTTACCTACATGCCTCCAGCTTCCATCCAGGACACACAACACGATCCATTGTCTACAGCCAAGCTCTAAGATACAACCACATTTGCTCCAATCCCTCAGACAGAGACAAACACCTACAAGATCTCTAACTACAATACCCACCTGCTGAAGTGAAGAAACAGACTGACAGAGCCAGAAGAGTACCCAGAAGTCACCTACTACAGGACAGGCCCAACAAAGAAAATAACAGAACGCTACTAGCAGTCACTTTCAGCCTCCAACTAAAACCCCTCCAGCACATCATCAAAGATCTACAACCTATCCTGAAAGATGATCCCTCACTCACAGATCTAGGGAGACAGACCAGTCCTCGCTTCCAGACAGCCCCCCAACCTGAAGCAAATACTCACCAGCAACCACACCCCATACAACAAAAACACTGTGCTTATGCTCAAATAAATTTGTTAGTCTAAGGTGCCACAAGTACTCCTGTTCTTTTTTCTAATACAGACTAACACAGCTGCTACTCTGAAACCTACTAATTTAAAGCTTCACTTGAATCTCAAAGCAAGAATTCCTAGTCTCAATGTAAATAAATTATTCTTGAAATGCTCATAATACTACACACTGAAATACTTGACAATAGAGATAAACCTTCACATGTACTAAAGTTCCCGGGAGTAACTGAAAGCAGTTTTGATTTCATATTAGTTCGACTATTACCATAGTTATTTAGTATTTGCACTGCTGTAGCGATTAAGAGCCCTAGTCATGGGCCAGAATCCCACAGTGCTAGGTGCTGTACAAACACAGCTAGACATGCAATCAGTATTTCAGCCTGATGATAATTAGCCTATTAAAAGCCTCCATAATAACCACAATACCAACTTACTCTGCTACATAACAGAGAATCTTTGAGGGTAACTATATATATATATATATATATATATATATATATATATATCCACATAAGTATCCAACCATGATGCCAAATAATTTAAAGAACTACAAACCCAGGTGCTAATTTTGCTTTCTCCTCCACAGTCATGAACCTCCCTCGAGTAGAGACAGCTGCTCCACTCAGACGACTTATCTGTAGACATTAAAAAAAAAAAAATCAGTTATGAGTAAAGCCCTGCTTGAATTGCAGGATGATTGTAAAATAATTGCTGCTGGGTTGAGGACAAGACATGGAAAATAGCGGAAAAGTAATCACAGACCTTTATTAATTTGGCCAGAGAAGACCTACTTGTTTAAGAAAAATTTGCTGGAACAATATAAACACTCAAGTATTATGTTACACCTGCTAATTTATTTTTTTGGAAAACCAGACATTTTGCTGCAACTATATTACTGTCATTAATGCACGGAGCTGAAAGCATGAGTCGCAGATGCCTGGGGCTACCAGCGGGAGCCCCGGGTGGCTGACAAAATTGGGGTGGAAGCCTAATATTGCAGGATCCACAATGTTGCAGCCTTAGTTATGAAACAAGTGGAAACTGAAATAGGGACCAGATAGTCAGTGAAAATTAAACTGATTAAATAAAGATATGGAAACACTTTAGTATGAAGAGAGATTGTAAAGACCAGGACTGTTGATTTTAAAGACATTACCTGATAGAGAGATGATAAATACTATACAAAAGTTACATTGGGCACTTCAGTTTACCTTTAATTATACAAGACAACATTAAATTATGTTGAAAAAGAACATATTTAAAGCTGAAAAAAGGAATTTTGTTTGTTTGTGGTACAAAATTACAAGGGTTTCTTTCCCTTTTTTTTTCTTTTTTTTTAAAAAGGGGACTACAAATCCTCTGGGTTCAAGATACAAGCGAACCTCTAACTAATGGGCATCAGCAAGACACCTCTTTCAGGGGCAATTTATTTCACTTTGTTTCTTACATCTTCATTTGAAGCTTCGGATATTGGCCACAGTCAGAAGTCCAGAATAGATGGACCAGTGTTCTGATCCAGTATAGCAATTCCTATATTTCTACAAAGACTGAACAGAGGTCTAACTAACAAGGTCAGCTAACAAGGTCACTAACAAGGTCAGCTCCCAGACTGCTACGCTGGGCATCACAAAATGGGGAAGAGATGGCCAGCCCTCTGTGGAGATAGAGGTGGTTAGGGACTATTTAGAAAAGCTGGACGTGCACAAGTCCATGGGGCCGGACGAGTTGCATCCGAGAGTGCTGAAGGAATTGGCGGCTGTGATTGCAGAGCCATTGGCCATTATCTTTGAAAACTCGTGGCGAACCGGGGAAGTCCCGGATGACTGGAAAAAGGCTAATGTAGTGCCAATCTTTAAAAAAGGGAAGAAGGAGGATCCTGGGAACTACAGGCCAGTCAGCCTCACCTCAGTCCCTGGAAAAATCATGGAGCAGGTCCTCAAAGAATCAATCTTGAAGTACTTGCATGAGAGGAAAGTGATCAGGAACAGCCAGCATGGATTCACCAAGGGAAGGTCATGCCTGACTAATCTAATCGCCTTTTATCATGAGATTACTGGTTCTGTGGATGAAGGGAAAGCAGTGGATGTATTGTTTCTTGACTTTAGCAAAGCTTTTGACACGGTCTCCCACAGTATTCTTGTCAGCAAGTTAAGGAAGTATGGGCTGGATGAATGCACTATAGGGTGGGTAGAAAGCTGGCTAGATTGTCGGGCTCAACGGGTAGTGATCAATGGCTCCATGTCTAGTTGGCAGCCGGTGTCAAGTGGAGTGCCCCAGGGGTCGGTCCTGGGGCCGGTTTTGTTCAATATCTTCATAAATGATCTGGAGGATGGTGTGGATTGCACTCTCAGCAAATTTGCGGACGATACTAAACTGGGAGGAGTGGTAGATACGCTGGAGGGGAGGGATAGGATACAGAAGGACCTAGACAAATTGGAGGATTGGGCCAAAAGAAATCTGATGAGGTTCAATAAGGATAAGTGCAGGGTCCTGCACTTAGGACGGAAGAATCCAATGCACCGCTACAGACTAGGGACCGAATGGCTAGGCAGCAGTTCTGCGGAAAAGGACCTAGGGGTGACAGTGGACGAGAAGCTGGATATGAGTCAGCAGTGTGCCCTTGTTGCCAAGAAGGCCAATGGCATTTTGGGATGTATACGTAGGGGCATAGCGAGCAGATCGAGGGACGTGATCGTCCCCCTCTATTCGACATTGGTGAGGCCTCATCTGGAGTACTGTGTCCAGTTTTGGGCCCCACACTACAAGAAGGATGTGGATAAATTGGAGAGAGTCCAGCGAAGGGCAACAAAAATGATTAGGGGTCTAGAACACATGACTTATGAGGAGAGGCTGAGGGAGCTGGGATTGTTTAGCCTGCAGAAGAGAAGAATGAGGGGGGATTTGATAGCTGCTTTCAACTACCTGAAAGGGGGTTCCAAAGAGGATGGCTCTAGACTGTTCTCAATGGTAGCAGATGACAGAACGAGGAGTAATGGCCTCAAGTTGCAGTGGGGGAGGTTTAGATTGGATATTAGGAAAAACTTTTTCACTAAGAGGGTGGTGAAACACTGGAATGCGTTGCCTAGGGAGGTGGTGGAATCTCCTTCCTTGGAAGTTTTTAAGGTCAGGCTTGACAAAGCCCTGGCTGGGATGATTTAACTGGGAATTGGTCCTGCTTCGAGCAGGGGGTTGGACTAGATGACCTTCAGGGGTCCCTTCCAACCCTGATATTCTATGATTCTATGATTAGAGGTGTTGCCTTTATAGGCAAGAGAAGGAAAAACCTGATGAAGTGAGCAGTAGCTCACGAAAGCTTATGCTCAAATCAATTTGTTAGTCTCTAAGGTGCCACAAGTACTCCTTTTCTTTTTAGGAAAATCAATGCATTTAAAAATGTTCCAGCTATGTGAGTAATCAAAGTCATACTCAAGATAAATAAGACCATCTGGAACAGAAGGTACTTCTATTTTAACATCATAAGCAAGACTGATTTTTATTAGTCCCTAGAAGATAAGAGTTCTAATCTAGTTGTTCACCTCTAACAACATGGATTCCCTCAAACTGGAACATTAAAACTAACACATTGGAAAGCTGAATGTTGCTCCAATCACAGGTGCTACCATGTCTCAGCATGAGGTCTCTATGTAAATTATTTTGAATATTTTTACAAGCAGTCACATATTTCACTATTCTGTCGCATAGTTTCAAACTCAGAATCTAGTCACTCTGGCCAATAAGTTACAATGTGGCTTATGGACCCCTGCCATCTCCCTACCCACAACCCAAACACTTTTTCTAGGAATCTTCCCTCAATCGACGAACATTAATCCTTTTAAACTTTAAAAACAGTTGAAAGCCAAAGAATTAGATACAGCTTTTTTACACACCTCGTCCTGAGTTTGTCCTCTTGTCAACAGGTTTCTGCACGTGAGGGGCACATCATTGATTTCCACTTCTGCTACTACAAGGTCATCTTTACTTTTGCTTGTAGCCGAACTTTTCCCTGGGGCCTGTAGCTTCAACAGACCATTACAAAACTTTGATACACAGCAATACTCAGTTGCACTATACAACAAGACAACTTGACCAGAATGGTCCTTTAAGACAAATAACAATGTTGTCTTTTTGTATCTCCTTTCACGCTCTGAACTCATTTGCTTTACAATAAAAAATTATTAGTTATATCTAGTATTCATTACTTACCTAGCTCTTCACATCTTCAAACATCCTGTATAAATACCAACTGATTAATCATTTTCAACACTTCTCTGAGATGGGTATTACTGTTTCCATTTTACAGACAGAGAACCTGAGAAAGGAAGAGCTTTGTGGCTAAGGAACTGGATTCCTGTGAGACTTTGGACAAGACAATTTCTATTTGCCTCAACTCCCCGTATGTAAAATGGGGAAAATACTTTCTTTCACACTTAGTGTAAACTGTAAACTCTTCCAAGATGGGACTGTCCTTACTATGTGTTGGTACAGTGCATAATAAAATGGGGCCCTGTTCTCAGGTATAGTTTCTAGAGGCTATAATAAGACAAATAATCATGATAACAAAGGCACAAAGAGGTATAGCTGGAGGAGGTTACAATCACTTTGGAGGACAGGATTAGAAATCAAAATTATCTTGATAAATTGGAGAACTGATATGAAATTAACTAGATGAAATTCAATAATGACAAGTGCAATGTCCTAGACTTAGGATAGAAAAATTAAATGCACAAATAGAAAATGGGGAAGAACTGGCTAGGCAGAAAAGGATTTGGGGTTATAATGTATTACAAATTAACTATAAGCCAATAATCTGATACTGATATAGTTGTGGGATGTATTAACAGGAGTGTTATACGTAGGTCACAGGTAACTGTTACGCTCTGCTTGGCACTGGTGAGCACCCAGTTTTGGGCACCACACCTTCAGACAATATGGACAAACTAGAGGGAATCCAGAGGAAAGCAACAAAAATGATGAAAGGTTTAGAAAAAACAATTTACGAGGAAAGATTAAAAATACTGTGTATGTTCTGTCTTGAGAAACAACAATCAAGGGGGGAACCTAATAGTGAAATACATGGTACCATTGGTCTTTATGGAAACCAAGTAAATTAGGAAACATTAGAAGTTACAATACACTTAACAATACTCAAAAACATCCAGAGAGTGGACACACTTCATGCTCCTTCCATGGTGATTTTGAAGACTGCTTCAAATCAATATACCTTCTCATGTTTCTTTCCAGGAGATGCAAGCAACACCCTACTGAGGCCAAAAACTTCAGATCCTCATGTTGGAGCCCGTATCATGAAACAATAGAGAATGAGGTTCTGTGATTGTTTCATAGGAGGTTAAACTCATCAACCAATTTCACCAGTTAGCAAAATTCTGAAGATTCCTGGGAGAAAGGAGATCTTAGAGAAATGTTTACTACATAAGCCCATATAACAAATTTTCAAAGAAAGTTTTAGATAAACCTTCCATCATTTCAATATTTTTACTCGGTGAATAAGGACTCTGACAAAATAAGGACTAACATTTTTAATGCAACTTCACGGCACTGGCTCTGTTAGATTACGAAAACTTGCTGGAATTGATGGTTCTTTCTACCATCAGCAGGTACTGGAAATTACAGCGTAAAATGTACCATAAATATCCACAGTTTTTAAAGAAACGTTTATTAACATTACATGTCAACTGGCTAGAACAGGGGGCTAGGAGGCAGGAACACCTGAGTTCCAAATCTGGCTCTACCACTGACTAGGGGGTTCCTTTACACTACAGCTGGAGGTATAATTTCCAGTTCCGGTAGACACGTCTCCTAGCTTTGACTGAGCTAGCATGATAAAAACAACAGTATAGTTGTGGCAGTGCACTCATGGCACGGGCTTAGAGTCTCAGACGGAATTAATACTCAGAGAGCTAGACAGTGCTGCTGCCCATACTGCCTCAGCTACACCAACATTTTTAGCATGCTATCTTTATCAAAGCTTGTTAGGATATGCAAGGGTTAAGTAAAGAGCTGGGTAACCGCTAGCATGGTATTAGAGAGGAAGGCATGGGCAGGCACTCTCTTCGTTTGATAAATAAAGTGCTACCCCTCTCCCTTCCCTTCCCCTTGTTAAGGATTAATAAGCATTACAGCTGCATAAGGAATGTGGGGATCTAAAAGATATTCTTTGCGTAAAGCAGTATTATCTCCCCCTCCCTTCCTTCCCCAGCAACATAAACAAGTTTGGGGTCTGTCAAGGTTCCTTCCCAACTCTGAACTCTAGGGTACAGATGTGGGGACTTGCATGAAAACCTCCTAAGCTTATTTTTACCAGCTTAAGTTAAAACTTCCCCAAGGTACAAACTATTTTCCTTTTTCCCTTGGATTTTATTGCTGCCACCACCAAACATCTAACAGATATATAACTGGGAAAGAGCCCGCTTGGAAACGTCTTTCCCCTCAAAATCCTCCCCAAACCCTATACCCCCTTTCCTGGGGAAGGCTTGATAAAAATCCTCACCAATTTGCATAAGTGAACACAGACCCAAACCCTTGGATCTTAAGAACAATGAAAAAAGCAATCAGGTTCTTAAAAGAAGAATTTTAATAGAAGAAAAAGTAAAAGAATCACCTCTGTAAAATCAGGATGGTAAATACCTTACAGGGTAATTAGATTCAAAACATAGAGAATCTCTCTAGCCAAAACCTTAAAATACAAAAAAGACACAAAAACAGGAATCTACATTCAATTCAGCACAGCTTATTTTCTCAGCCATTTAAAGAAAACAGAATCTACCACATACCTAGCTAGATTATTTAATAAGTTCTAAGACTCCATTCCTTTTCTGTCCCCGGCAAAAGCATCACACAGACAGATTCTCCCTCCCTCCAGCTTTTGAAAGTACCTTGTCTCCTCATTGGTCATTTTGGTCAGGTGCCAGCAAGGTTATCATAGCTTCTTAACCCTTTATAGGTGAAAGGTTTTTTCCTCTGGCCAGGAGCGATTTTAAAGGTGTTTACCCTTCCCTTCATATTTATGATAGGGTCATGGCCCCTTCCTCCCGCCCCTGTGAACTGCTGATTAAGGGAAAATGTGGCTATAATTACTGCAAAAAATGTATCTTCAAGGTAAAAATTATTTGTAGAATATGCTTATGCTGTAAACAGTAATAGGGGTGGGGATAATTATATCCAGTATATAGCTATTAATAGTCATTGTATGGGCATTCATATTACTCAATAAGGGTTTTGGGGGTGTTGCAGTAAACATAGATATTTACATATTAACTTAAAATTTAAAAAAAGTGTGCTGTAACTAATTAAGTGCTTACTCGACAATTGGGTTGAGGGGAACAAGCACCGCAATAAAGAAGCGCATCTACTCAATCCCCCAATGGGTCAGCCTGCTCAATCTTCTATCAAAGCTGGTGTGTGTATGTCTACCTTAACTGGAAATTACACCTTCAGATGTAGCATATGGGTACCCTATGTGAATTTTTAAGCAAGTTACTTATGTTATGTATGCTTTTGCATCTGTACGGAAAACTTCTTGTGAGGATTCCTTAATTAAGGCCCCGAACATGCCACTAAACACATGGCTAACTTTAAACATGTGAGCAGTGTGGGCTCAAAAAGGCTACTTGTTAAAGCTTAAAGTTAAATATGTCTTTTTATAGGATTGAAGAATTAATATGCATAAAGTATTTTGAAGAAGCTCTAAGTTCAAAATATTACTAAATCAAGTTAAACTTTTTTTTCTTGAGGAGAGTTGTAGAACTGATCTCTCAATAACTGAAGCATCTCAGTTTCTAAAGTCTTCTGAATACAAAGCGGGGTCTTTCTATTGAAATTTGTATCATCCAAGTCCCAACATGGAGCTTCCTGTTCAATTATTAAATTTCCATTATGTTTAAATCATTTTATTTTTTTTAAATCTTATACTCTTTTTAGAAAATTGACAAAATAGCTGAAATCTTTCACAGTTCACTGGACTGTGCCTTTGGCCTTAAACCCTAGACACTAGATATCTTGGTAGCAAAGTATATTCACGCATTATAGCAGACATAAAGAGAGGTGGACACAACCCCCTACCCTGCCACTCACTTTGTCTGTAGTGTTCGCTGTTGGTTTCAGTTTTCCTTTAGCCATGAGCATCGCATTGATTTTCGCTGCCACAGCAGCAGCTGCATCCAGAGCTCCTGAGGGGGCCGCAGAGCTTTCGGAACCCTGCACACCGGAGACGCCATCTCCGCTGCTCTGGAAGGGGCGGCCAGGCAGTGGGGCCGAACCAGGAATAATGAAAAGAGCAGGAGACGGACCGGGCTGGTCCCACTTACTGCGGCGCCTGGAAAACAAAACACGCTCAGCTTCATCTCAGCTCCGACACCCCCCCCCCCCCACCGAAGTCTCCAACCATCTACCCCCTCCCCCAAACTGCAGGGACCGTTCTCGGCCCGGACCCCCCCCCCCCCGTGGAAATGCTGACTCCAAACCCCCACCCACCAACCAGACTCTCAAGTCCCAGCTCACCCGCCAGCGGCCCCAGAATCTCGCTGCCCTGTGCTCCCCGCTGACATGGCTCCGACCCGGCTCAGCCACCTCCGCTCCAAACCCTTCGTCATTTCCGCCAGCCCAGAGCCGACTGACGCAATTTCCGACCGTTGTCATAGTGACCGCACAGTTCCAACGACTTCCGGTGTCCGGTTCACAGGAATCCTGTCCGTGGCGGTGTGATGGCAAGTTCTGGTCACTGTTCCTAGTGGAAAGAAAAGGAGTACTTGTGGCACCTTAGAGACTAACCAATTTATTTGAGCATGAGCTTTCGTGAGCTACAGCTCACTTCATCAGATGCATACCGTGGAAACTGCAGCAGACTTTATATATACACAGAGAATATGAAACAATACCTCCTCCCACCCCACTGTCCTGCTGGTAATAGCTTATCTAAAGTAATCATCAGGTTAGGCCATTTCCAGCACAAATCCAGGTTTTCTCACCCTCCACCCCCCCCACACAAATTCACTCTCCTGCTGGTGATAGCCCATCCAAAGTGACAACCCTTTACACAATGTGCATGATAATCAAGTTAGGCCATTTCCTGCACAAATCCAGGTTCTCTCACTCCCTCACCCCCCCCCAAAAAAACCGACCCCCATACACACACAGACTCACTCTCCTGCTGGTAATAGCTCATCCAAACTGACCACTCTCCAAGTTTAAAACCAAGTTAAACCAGAACATTATGGCTGATTTAGAACAACGCTTCCTCAGCTCTCGTCCCCTAAAGCCCCTACTCTACTTGCGCTATATTGATGACATCTTCATCATCTGGACCCATGGAAAAGAAGCCCTTGAAGAATTCCACCATGATTTCAACAATTTCCATCCCACCACCAACCTCAGCCTGGTCCAGTCCACACAAGAGATCCACTTCCTGGACACTACAGTGCTAATAACCAATGGTCACATAAACACCACCCTATACCGGAAACCTACTGACCGCTATTCCTACCTGCATGCCTCCAGCTTTCACCCTGACCACAACCACACGATCCATCGTCTACAGTCAAGCTCTGCGATACAACCGCATTTGCTCCAACCCCTCAGACAGAGACAAACACCTACAAGATCTCTGTCAAGCTTTCTTACAACTACAATACCCACCTGCGGAAGTAAAGAAACAGATTGATAGAGCCAGAAGAGTTCCCAGAAGTTACCTACTACAGGACAGGCCTAACAAAGAAAATAACAGAACTCCACTAGCCGTCACCTTCAGCCCGCAACTAAAACCCCTCCAACGCATTATTAAGGATCTACAACCTATCCTAAAGGATGACCCAACACTCTCACAAATCTTGGGAGACAGGCAGTCCTTGCCTACAGACAGCCCTGCAACCTGAAGCAAATACTCACCAACAACCACATACCACACAACAGAACCACTAACCCAGGAACTTATCCTTGCAACAAAGCCCGTTGCCAATTGTGCCCACATATCTATTCAGGGGACACCATCACAGGGCCTAATAACATCAGCCACACTATCAGAGGCTCGTTCACCTGCACATCCACCAATGTGATTTATGCCATCATGTGCCAGCAATGCCCCTCTGCCATGTACATTGATCAAACTGGACAGTCTCTACGTAAAAGAATAAATGGACACAATCAGATGTCAAGAATTATAACATTCATAAACCAGTCGGAGAACACTTCAATCTCTCTGGTCATGCAATCACAGACATGAAGGTCGCTATCTTAAAACAAAGAAACTTCAAATCCAGACTCCAGCGAGAAACTGCTGAATTGGAATTCATTTGCAAATTGGATACTATTAATTTAGGCTTAAATAGAGACTGGGAGTGGCTAAGTCATTATGCAAGGTAGCCTATTTCCTCTTGTTTTTCTCTACCCCCCCCCCAGATGTTCTGGTTTAACTTGGTTTTAAACTTGGAGAGTGGTCAGTTTGGATGAGCTATTACCAGCAGGAGAGTGAGTCTGTGTGTGTATGGGGGTGGGTTTTTGGAGGGGGGTGAGGGAGTGAGAGAACCTGGATTTGTGCAGGAAATGGCCTAACTTGATTATCATGCACATTGTGTAAGAGTTGTCACTTTGGATGGGCTATCACCAGCAGGAGAGTGAATTTGTGTGGGGGGGTGGAGGGTGAGAAAACCTGGATTTGTGCTGGAAATAGCCTAACCTGATGCTCACTTTAGATAAGCTATTACCAGCAGGACAGTGGGGTGGGAGGGGGTATTGTTTCATATTCTCTGTGTATATATAAAGTCTGCTGCAGTTTCCACGGTATGCATCTGATGAAGTGAGCTGTAGCTCACGAAAGCTCATGCTCAAATAAATTGGTTAGTCTCTAAGGTGCCACAAGTCCTCCTTTTCTTTTTGCGAATACAGACTAACACGGCTGTTACTCTGAAACCTGTTCCTAGTGGGATGTTCTTGATTGGCTTAGCGATCCGGTCCTGTAGTGTTCCTGTTATATTATTTGGCTTACCAAGGCACTGTCGGTCACTGTTCACGGCAAGACTAGGACGTGCAGGGCAGCAATGGGTTTAAAATATCAAAGTTGCATCTCTG
This sequence comes from Eretmochelys imbricata, assembly GCF_965152235.1. Taxonomy (NCBI): domain Eukaryota; kingdom Metazoa; phylum Chordata; order Testudines; family Cheloniidae; genus Eretmochelys; species Eretmochelys imbricata. Next base: position 10,911 of record NC_135595.1, on the reverse strand, counting down.
TTTCCGAAGATTGAGGCGGATCGTGGCTCGTTCTCTGCAGAGCTGTGGGAGAGAGCCCAGGGTGGGGCTAACAGTGCTGCGGGACGAGATCGAGGGCGCTATAGCACAGCTCTGGGCGGAAAGGGTATGCTGCATGTTTCTGAAGGTTAAGTTGCTGCAGAGCGGCAGGAGGTGGTGAGTTATTGCCCTAAGCCTCCCATGCTGAGCCTGTTCTTCTCGTCAGCCTACTTTCTGCCTTTAATCAATGGCTGCTCGTTAGAGTAGCCTGTGGCAAGAAGTGGTAACACCAGGGATGCGGCCCCCAGAAGGCAAACCCAGCACTCAGGAGGCAAACCCAGCCCCCCAAAGGCGATCCCAGCCCTCTGAAGGCAATCACAGATCCTTGAAGGCAAACATGGCTGTCAGAAGATAATCCCAGTCCCCAGAAGGCAATACTTCAAAGGCATTCATGGCCCCCAGGTGGCAAACATGACACCCAGAAACCTATCATGGCCTCCCCTAAGCCTATCACAGTCCCCCCCGAGAAGGCAATCACGGCCCCCAGAAGTCAAACAAAGCTCTCAGAATGCAATCACTGATCCAGAAGGCTCACACAGCCCCTAGAACTCAAACACAGCCCCCAGAAGGCGATCACAACCCCTATAACCTAATCATGGCCCCCACAAGGCAATCACGGCCCCCACAAGGCAAACAGCCCCCAGAAAGAAAAGGAGTACTTGTGGCACCTTAGAGACTAACAAATTTATTTGAGCATAAGCTTTTGTGAGCTACAGCTCACTTCATCGGGTGCATTCAGTGGAAAATACATTGTGGAGATTTATATACACAGAGAACATGAAACAATGGGTGTTACCATACACACTGTAAGGAGAGTGATCGCTTAAGATGAGCTAATACCAGCAGGAGAGCCGGGGTGGGGGGGGAGAAAACCTTTTGTAGGGATACTAAACTATCTAAACTACTACATGCCACAAGGGCCACAACAGTGGTTCCCTTAACCCACCCAGCAATATTGTTAATCGATCCAACTATACTCTTAGCCCAGCAGAAGAATCTGTCCTGTCTCGGGGCCTCTCCTTCCGCCCCTCCACCCCCACGAACATGATACAGTTCTGTGGTGACCTAGAATCCTATTTTCGACGTCTCCGACTCAAGGAATATTTCCAACACACCTCTGAACAACATACTAATCACAGAGACCTTCCTACCAACACTACAAAAAGAAGGATTCTGGGTGGACTCCTCCTGAAGGTCGAAACAACAGACTGGACTTCTACATAGAATGCTTCCGCCAACATGCACGGGCTGAAATTGTGGAAAAAAGCAGCATCACATGCCCCATAACCTCAGCCGTGCAGAACACAATGCCATCCACAGCCTCAGGAACAACTCTGACATCATAATCAAAAAGGCTGACAAAGGAGGTGCTGTCGTCATCGTGAATAGGTCGGAATATAACAAGAGGCTGCTAGGCAGCTCTCCAACACCATAAACCTGGAAATCCTGACGCCCCATCATCTTGGGCATTGGCACCCTGACAGCAGGACTGTCTGGCTATCCTCAGCACTCCCAGCTATCTTCGAGACACCACTGACTTCCTGAGGAAACTACAGTCCATCGGTGATCTTCCTGAAAACACCATCCTGGCCGCTATGGATGTAGAAGCCTTACACCAACATTCCACACAAAGATGGACTACAAGCCGTCAGGAACAGTATTCCCGATAATGTCACGGCAAACCTGGTGGCTGAACTTTGTGACTTTGTCCTCACCCATAACTATTTCACATTTGGGGACAATATATACCTTCAAGTCAGCAACACTGCTATGGTTACCCCCATGGCCCCACAGTATGCCAACATTTTTATGGCTGACTTAGAACAACGCTTCCTCAGCTCTCGTCCCCTAATGCCCCTACTCTACTTGCACTGCATTGATGACATCTTCATCATCTGGACCCATGGAAAAGAAGCCCTTGAGGAATTCCACCATGATTTCAACAATTTCTATCCCACCATCAACTTCAGCCTGGACCAGTCCACACAAGAGATCCACTTCCTGGATACTATGGTGCTAATAAGCGATGGTCACATAAACATCACCCTATACTGGAAACCTACTGACCGCTATTCCTACCTACATGCCTCCAGCTTTCACCCAGATCACACCACACGATCCATTGTCTACAGCCAAGCTCTACGATACAACCGCATTTGCTCCAACCCCTCAGACAGAGACAAACACCTACAAGATCTCTATCAAGCATTCTTACAACTACAATACCCACCTGCTGAAGTGAAGAAACAGATTGACAGAGCCAGAAGAGTACCCAGAAGTCACCTACTACAGGACAGACCCAACAAAGAAAATAACAGAACGCCACTAGCCACCACCTTCAGCCCCCAACTAAAACCTCTCCAACGCATCATCAAGAATCTACAACCTATCCTGAAGGACGACCCATCACTCTCACAGATCTTGGGAGACAGGCCAGTCCTTGCTTCCAGACAACCCCCCAACCTGAAGCAAATACTCACCAGCAACCACACATCACACACCAGAACCACTAACCCAGGAACCTATCCTTGCAACAAAGCCCATTCCCAACTGTGACCACATATCTATTTAGGGGACACCATCATAGTGCCTAATCACATCAGCCACACTATCAGAGGTCGTTCACCTGCACATCCACCAATGTGATATATACCATCATGTGCCAGCAATGCCCCTCTGCCATGTACATTGGTCAAACCGGACAGTCTCTACGTAAAAGAATAAATGGACACAAATCAGACGTCAATAATTAGAACATTCAAAAACCAGTCGGAGAACACTTCAATCTCACTGGTCACTCGATTAGAGACCTAAAAGTGGCAATTCTTCAACAAAAAAACTTCAAAAACAGACTCCAACGAGAGACTGCTGAATTGGAATTAATTTGCAAACTGGTTACAATTAACTTAGACTTGAATAGAGACTGGGAGTGGATGGGTCATTACACAAAGTAAAACTATTTCCCCATGTTTATTTCCCCCCCACACCCCCCACTGTTCCTCAGACGTTCTTGTCAACTGCTGGAAATGGCCCACCTTGATTATCACTACCAAAGGTTTTCTCCCCCCCTCCACTCTCCTGCTGGTATTAGCTCATCTTAAGTGATCACTCTCCTTACAGTGTGTATGGTAACACCCATTGTTTCATGTTCTCTGTGTATATAAATCTCCCCACTGTATTTTCCACTGAATGCATCCAGTGAAGTGAGCTGTAGCTCACGAAAGCTTATGCTCAAATAAATTTGTTAGTCTCTAAGGTGCCACAAGTACTCCTTTTCTTTTTGTGAATACAGACTAACACGGCTGCTACTCTGAAGCACCCAGAAAGCAATTATGGCACCCAGAAGACAACCAC